>NC_135886.1:97061635-97661635 GCF_964194155.1 Cetorhinus maximus | reverse complement strand
ACAAGTGCCAGGCAATTACTATCTCCAACAAGAGAGAATCCAGCCATATCCCCTTGACATTCAGTGGTATTACCATCAGTGAATGACTCTATCAATATCTTGAGGGTTAGCATTGACCAGAAATTGAACTGGACCAGTCATAAAAATACTGTGGCTATAAAAGCAGGTTAGCGGCTAGGAATACTGGGATCAGCAACTCGCCTGACTCCCCCAAAGCCTGTACACCATCTACAAAGCACAAGTCAGTGGCATGATGGAATACTTTCCTGGATGAGTGTGGCCCTCAACAAAACTCAAGACGCTCAACACCAACTGGGAGAGAGCAGCCCGCTTGATGGATACCCCATCCACCACCTTAAAATTCAATCCACGCGGTGACAACTGTGTGTGATTTATATAATTTGCATTGCAGCAACTCGCCAAGGCCTCTTCAACTTTACCTTACAAATCTGTGACCTCTACCATCCAGAAGACAGGGGCAGTAGACACATGGGAACACGACCACCTGTAAGTTCACCTCCAAGACACACACCATCCTGACTTGCAACTATATCGCTGCCTTTTGACTATTGTTGGATCAAATTCCTGGAACTCCCTCCCCAGCAGCATTGTGAATGTACCTGCACAAGATGGACTAGTAATCCAGAGATCCAGGGTGGTGCACTGGGGACACAGGTTCAAATTCCGCAATGGCAGATGGTGGAATTTGAATTCAATAAAAATCTGGAATTAAAAGTCTAATGATGACCATGAATCCATTGTCGATTGTTGTAAAAACCCATCTGGTTCACTAATGTCCTTTAGGGAAGGAAATCAGTAATCCTTACCTGGTCTGGCCTACATGTGATTCCAGACCCACAATAATGTGGTTGACTCTTAAATGACCTTTGAAATGGCCTAGCAAGCCACTCAGTTGTAACAAACCGCTACAAAGTCATCAAAAATAGGAATGAAACCAGACAGACCAGCTGGCATTGACCTAGGCACCAGAAATGACAATGACAATCATGGTCTTGTCGACCCTGCAAAATCCTCCTTACTAACATCTGGGGGCTAGTGCCAACATTGGGAGAGCTGTCTCACAGCCTGACATTGTCATCCTCATGGAATCATACCTTGACTATAATGTCCCAGACACCACCATCACCATCCCTGGATATGCCCTGACCCATGGACAGGATAGACCCAGCAGAGGTGGTGGGACAGTGGTATACAGTCGGGAGGGAGTTGCCTTGGGAGACCTGAACATCGACTCTCAACCGTATGAAGTCTTATGGCACCAGGTCAAACATGGGCAAGGAAACCTGCTGAATACCACCCTCCATCAGCTGATGAATCAGTACTCCTCCACGTTGAATATCACTTGGAGGAAGCACTGAGGGTGGCAAGGCCACGGAATGTACTCTGGGTGAGGAACTTAAATGTCCATCACCAAGATTGGCTTGGTAGCACCACTACTGACCAAGCTGGCCGAGTCCTAAAGGACATAGCTACAAGACTGGGTCTGTGGCAGGTGGTGAGAAAACCAACAAGAGGGAAAAACATACTTGACCTTATCTTCACCAACCTGCCTGCCGCAGATGCATCTGTCCATGACAGTATCGGTAGGAGTGACCACCGCACAGTCATTGTGGAGACGAAATCCTGCCTTCACGTTGAGGATACCCTCCATCAAGTTGTGTGGCATGACCACTTTGCTAAATGAGATAAATTTCAAACAGATCTAGCAACTCAAGACTGGGCATCTATGAGGCGCTGTGGGCCATCAGCAGCAGCAGAATTGTATTCGAGCACAATATGTAACCTCATGGCCTGGCATATCCCCCACTCTACCATTACCATCAAGCCAGGGGATCAATCCTGGTTTAATGAAGAGTGCAGAAGAGCATGCCAGGAGCAGCACCAGGCATACCTAAAAATGTGTGAAGCTATAACACAGGACTACTTGTATGCCAAACAGCATAAGCAGCAAGTGATAGACAGAGCTAAGCACTCCCACAACCAACGGATCAGATCTGTCCTGCCACATCTTGTTGTGAATGGTGGTGGACAATTAAATAACTCACTGGAGGAGGAGGCTCCACAAATATCCCCACATCCACATCAGTGCAAAAGGTAAGGCTGAAGCATTTGCAACAATCTTCAGCCAGAAGTGCCGAGTGGATGATCCATCTCGGCCTCCTCCGGAAGTCCCCAGCATCACGGATACCAGTCTTCAGCCGATTTGATTCACTCCACGTGATATCAAGAAGTGGCTGAAGGCACTGGATACTGCAAAGGCTTTGGGCCCTGACAATTTTCTGACAATAGTACTGAAGACTTGTGCTCCAGAACTTGCCACACACATAGCCAAGCTGTTCCAGTACAGCTACAACACTGGCATCTACCTGGCTATGTGTTGATAGGGGGATTCAAGCTATGTGGAAAATTGCGCAGAAATGTCCTGTACACAAAAAGCAGGACAAATCCAATCTGGTCAATTACCGCCCCATCAGTCTATTCGCTATCATCAGTAACGTAAGGGAAGGGGTAATCAATAGTGCTATAAAGTGGCACTTGCTTAGCAATAACCTGCTCACTGATACCCAGTTTGGGTTCTGCCAGGGCCACTAAGCACCTGACCTCATTACAGTCTTGGTTCAAACATGGACAAAAAAGCTGAACTCCCGAGGTGAGGTGAGAGTGACTGCCCTTGACATCAAGGCAGCATTTGACCGAGTGTGGGATCAAGGATCCCTAGCAAAACTGGAGTCAATAGGAATCAGGGGGAAAACTGTCCCCTGGTTGGAGTCATACCTAGCACAAAGGAAGATGGTTGTGGTTGTTGGAGGTCAGTCATCTCAGCTCCAGGATGTAACTGCAGGAGTTCCTCAGGGTAGTGTCCTCGGCCCAACCATCTTCAGCTGCTTCATCAATGACCCTCCTTCCATCATAAGGTCAGAAGTGGGGATGTTCGCTGATGATTGCACAATGTTCAGCACCAATCGCAACTTCTCAGATACTGAAGCGGACCATGTCCAAATGCAGCAAAACCTGGACAATATCCAGTCTTGGGCTGACAAATGGCAAGTAAAATTTGCAACACACAAGTGTCAGGCAGTGACCATCTCCAACAAGAGAGAATCCAACCATTGCCCCTTGATGTTCAATGGCATTACGATCACTGAATACCCCTATCAACACCCTAGACTAGCCATATAAATACTGTGGCTACAAAAGGAGGTCAGAGACTAGGAATCGTGCGATGAGTAACTCACCTCCTTACCCCTCAAAGCCTGTCCACCATCTACAAGGCACATGTCAGGATTGTGATGGAATACTCCCCACTTGCCTGGTTGAGTGCAGCTCCTACAACAGTCAAGAAGCTTGACACCATCCAGGACAAAGCAGCCCATTTGATTAGCACCCCATCCACAAACATTCACTCCCTCCACCACCGACGCACAGTAGCAGCAGTGTGTACCATCTACAAGATGCACTGCAAGAATTCACCAAGGCTTCTTCAATAGCATCTTCCAAACCCACAACTACTACCATCTAGAAGGACAAGGGCAGCAGATAGATGGGAACACCATCACCTGGAAGTTCCCCTCCAAGTTATTCCCCATCCTGACTTGGAAATATATCACTGTTCCATCACTGTCGCTGGGTCAAAATCCTGGAACTCCCTTCCTAACAGCACTGTGGGTGTACCTACACCACATGGACTGCAGCGGTTCAAGAAGGCAGCTCACTGCCATCTTTTCAAGGGCAACTAATAAATGCTGGCCCAGCCAGTGAACTCACATCTTTGGAATGAATAAAAAAAAAGATGGACTGTAGCAGTTCAGCAAGGAGGCTCACCACCAGCTTCTCAAGGGTAGTTGCAGATGGGATACAAATGCTAGTCTTGCCAGCAACATCCCTATCCCGTGAAAGGATTAAAATAGGTGCTTTTAATGGTAGTACAAGGAAGAAAGGTTGAATAACATTCATAGAATAAATTCAAGAATTTGAGACCTAGTAGTTTTAACCATATTCCTAAATTCAATTCCTTAAATAGTTTCTAAGTTGCCACTGCAACCATAGTTGCCATTGATTTCTCATTTTGAAACTTTATATGAGAATCATTGTAAGTGGATATGTTTAGTGATAGACGAGATTGTTAATGACTATGTACTGTGACTATATATATATATTGACTTCATATGTATGAACATGGCTTGGTTCATCTTGCAGGACACTATTAAATAATAATACCATTTTTAAGTAAAAGATCAGTCTGAAAATTATGTTACGTTGGCCCATCACCAAGTTGCCTAATTAAAATTGTGCGAGCTTAAGTGAACAAATTTAGACATTTGTGTATGATGAAATGACAAACTAGCTTTCTTAATATAATTGATGAATGTGCTGTACTCTAGGCAGTGAGCTGAACCCAGGTAGAGTATTCAGTGCAAAACCCATGAATGTAATGCGTTTCATCAAGTTGCTTTTGCCACTCTATAAATCTAAATCAGCTGCTGGAAAATGTCCAAAACAAATGAATCGACAGCATGGATGCTCAAGTTAGTCATAGTTTTTCGTAACAGTTTTATTTTAAAAGGAGTTCTGTTGTTGAAATTCTCATTTCTATGTTTGGTTTTAATTTCAAATATTCACATCTATGAAAATTGATGTTTTATATATATATATACACACGCACACATACATGCTCACTAACATCCCTGTTGAAAAGTGCTACAAAGCAGAATTACAACATTGGATTGGCCTTTGATTTACCATTAGGAATGGTACCCCATTGCAAAAAAAATCAAGGCATTTAATTCGTGCATTTTAATATCGAGAGCCCCCCCCGCAACTAAAACCCACGAAATATTTCTGTAAGGGGTATCGTTTGGAACGAAGGGAATCCTGCAAATCAGCCCGGGTCTGTCACGCTTCAGATGGATTACCCAGGGGGCACTGCTCCTGGCGCGCCTGCCCACAGCTCCAGGTCCCGGCGCGCAAGCGCATTGCGCCATTCGGCCGGGACTGTCATGGCTGCTTCTGTCCTTTGTCGGCTGTCGCTCGGGTCAAACGGTCGAGCCGCGGCCCGCTCTACCTGCAGGGTAAGGATCAAATGGCAGGCCGGACCTGGAGGAGATGGGTCCTCTCTGAGGAATAGCTCCGGGTGGGATAGTGCGGTGTTGCGTCGATGCGGGAAGAAGCCCCCCTGGGAGGGGAGTGGTGGTCTCGGGTCTGGCGGACGGACTCGGGCGGTGTTTGCGCACCGCTCATCTCCCTCCCCGGCCCATCAAGTTCCCCATCCGCAAACTCAGTGACCCCCCATCACTGTCCCGCCCCATTTACTAACTCTTCTCATATTCACCTTCCCGATGGAGCCAAACCGGCGGTGCACATGACGAATATCGGCCGCCCATAGCGCCAGGCGAATCCTGACCCTAATGATCAAGATAACTTCTCAGTACCAGAGAGTTTGGCTTTTAACATTGATCTTCACCTCTAAGCTTATGTAAAGGTCACAAGATGATCATTTTTTGATAAAGTAATACTGTATTTTGGAACACTGCCCTGCTTCCTAACTCACGCTAACTTCCATGTATCCATCACCCCTGTGCCCGTTGATCAACGTTGGTCCCCAGTCCATCAACACCTTAAATTGTTCAATTTAAAATTCTCATTCACTTGTCCACATCTATCTGTGGCTTTGCCCTTCTCTGTCTTTGTAACCCTCTCAGCCCTACAGTCTTTTTCGATCTCTGTGCCTCTTGTGGGTGATCTGGCTGTGACACCTGTCACCCCATTGATCGCTAGGGTTGATTTGGCTGATCTGCCTGGCTAGGCGGGTGTCCCCCCTTCCCTCAGCTCCATGTGCATCCCTCCCAAAGCTCAGCGCTCGGTCGCAGAGGATGACTTCCTAGAAGAGGACCGCTCCGCCTCTCTAGGGTATATGACATAACTACACTCCCCTGCTAGGCTAAACTTCCAAGACCATTTGTAGGATGATGTAGGGAAGTCAAGCTCCAAGACTTCCAAATCTGGCCTCTTATCCATACCTCACTTCCTTTGCCCCAACATTGGCGACCATGCTTTCAGCTATCTAAGATCTAAAATTCCCAACATAAACATCTGTGCCTCTATACCTCTCTCTGTTTCTTTAAGATGCTCCTTGAAACATACTTCTTGGAGCAAGTTTTGGTCATCTTTCCTTTCGTTCTTTGGCTCAGTGTGATTTTTTGATTGATTATGCTCCTCTAAAACCCTTTACAGCACTTTACACAGTTAAATGTACTATGTAAATGCAGGTTGTTCAGTATTGGGTTAGCTGTGGCTCAGTTTGTAGTGCACTGACCTGAATCACAAGGTTCTGGGTTCAAGTCCCACTCAAGTGTTTGAGCATAAAGATCAAGGCTGACGTTCCAATGCAGTACTGAGGAAGCATTGTACTGTTGGAGGTGCCATCTTTCAGATGAGACGTTAAACCGAGGCCCCGTTTGCTGCTCGGGTGGATGTGAAAGATCCCATAGCATTATTTTGAAGAAGAGAAGGAGAGTTATCCCTAGTGTCCTGGCCAATATTTATCAGTATTATCAGTTATTTAGCCCCTCTATTGCTGTCTCTGCAAAAGCTGACTGTAAATTGGCTGCTGCTTTTCCTAATTTTCAACAGTGACTACACTTCAAAAAGCACTCCATTGACTGTAAATCACTTTGAGACAACCGTTGGTTGTGAAAAGTATGATATAAATTAGTTTTTTCAAGCACATGTATTTTAAATTTTAATTAGACATTAGGTATTGAATGAATATCCGTTGTGATTGATTTCTGTATGCTGCAGTAGGAGATTAAAGGAGTAGCCAGGTGCAGTACAGTTGCCTTAAATTGTTTGGAATTGAGATTTCTGTTAACCATTGCACAAACCTTTGTTCTGTTGAACATCTTTAGAATGCAAATGCCCTCTTTCCCTATTGAGTCATGTATCTGCTTAAAGTCTGTGAAATGTGTACAGCATCTTTTTCTTTACTCCCAGTTCTTTCAGATCATATTTAAAAATTCACTCTTTTAATACAAGAATTGCTGACAAGGCCATTGTTTATTGAGCATCCCTAGTTTTCCTTGTGAAGATGGTGTTGAGCTGCTTTCTTGAACCGCTGCAGTCAGTTTGGTGAAGGTCTTACTATAGCGCTGTTCAGGAGCTCTGGGATTATGACTGTAGGGATTTGGACTCTGTTGTTCAATAAACCTTGTTGGTTTGCATTTTAAATTAGTGATTGTCTTTTTTGCCAATAAGGTTATTCCTTGACAAGAACGTTCTTACTCTGGGGTTTAATATAGAGTCCAAAGATTACCACTTAAAATCCCACTAGTCAAGGCATGGCATGATACACATGTTCAGCACATGTCAGTCTGTCTTTCCCTGGATCCCAGGACTTCTGGGGTCTTCTCTTGGTTCTTTGAACCTGGTCTCTTGACCTACAACATCCTTGGAGATGTCAACTTAGTCAACTTAACTCTAACACATATACAAACACCTTTGCAGCTTTAAGATCTCAATTCAAGTTTCCCAGTCTACCATAACTGCTGTAGCTTTCAGTCCATCTTAACTGTTGATGCGGTATACTTCACAGCTACTTGCTGAATGTTTTTCTCTCTCTCTCTTTTCAAGCTACACACTTTTCAACTGCCACTGAGTATTTCTCGCTTTCAAGCTGAAAGCAGCTTCCCAATAAAGAGCGTTCACTTCCTCATAAGGCAATAATCTTTAGCCCTAATACTGGATTCTGATGGTGATCTCTATACTGGATTCTTACAGCAATCCCCAACCTTTGCGTATTATTTTAGTCACTTCTGGGTTCTTATAGTAACCCCCAACCTTTGACAATTACCCATCGCCCTACACCTAATTGTCCTGCCCTGACAAATGCCCCTGGCAAGTGTCCTCTGACAAATGCTATCCCTTGGCAAGTGCAAAGTGCACTTTTATACCTTTTTGTAGGCAGCTTTTTGCAATATTCAGCCCAAGTCTGTGAACCTGTGTCAACACAATTAATAACCTCTAACCAAATACTTGCAATTCTTAACCAATGGGAAGCATGATTCTGGCTTCCCTGCAACAAACTAACCTTAGCTTGTATCCTTTTACTTAAAATTCTAGCCCTTAGGCCATCCTTCTAGCTAATAAGTATCACAATCTTGGCTTCTGTTTACTGCTAGACTTGCTGAAGCCCAAATGTACTCCACCCTAGCTTTAACTCCACATGATCTCTCTTAAAGTTACGTTCAGTATTTTGGCACTTAACGGTATGCCAATTTAATGAGTTCTTAACATCCCAATGATACATACAAATGAAGGCTTTTCATCAAGTTTATGTACAGTACAGTTGGATAACTTAAGCCTTATTAATTACAAAAATGTGTCAACGAAGTGAAGTCTAACATGACCAGCAACGATGAAGAGACAGCAATATGTGTCCCAAGCCGGAATGGGGTGTGCGACTTGGAGGTGATGCTGTTCCCTTACAACTATTGTCCTTGTCCTTCGAGGCGGTGGAGGTTGCGAGTTTTGGGGGAGGTTGCTTGGGCCAGTCATTTCAGTGTAAAGATGCATCCTTGTTGAAAGCAAACTAATTTTCCATCCCTGTTTTGTCTCCATTCAATTTAGGAGTATTCCAGTACATGCTTTCTTATTCCGAAGCAAGCTAATGACTCTAGAAAGTTTTAAATTTTTCTTGTCCTCTTTGTTGCTGCCACTTTCCAAAGTGAATTCCCCTGTTCTCTAGAATGTTTAACACCACAAAGTGATTTCAATTGTAATTTAAAATATCTTAAAACGTACAGTAATTCAAACATCCAAAACTCTGAACCCCTCCATGTTCTAACTCATACCAAGTCCCGTTGGCCAACATCCCCATGCTTGTTGACCTGTACTGCCTCCCAGATGAGCAACTCCTTGATTTAAAATTCTGATCCTTGTTTTTGAATCCTCCCATGGCCTCTCCCCCTCCTTATTTTGTAACCTTCTCCAGCACTGGAAGTTTCTAAGATATCTAGGTTCCTTCAGTTTTGGTCTTTTGAGCAGCCCTGATTTTAATCGTTCCATGATTGGTGGCTGTGCCTTCTGTCTGGGCCCCGAGTCTCTGGAATTCACTCTCTAAGCCTCTCTGCCCCTCTATCTTTATTCCTTTATGATGCTCCTTAAAACCTACTTCTTTGATCAGGTTTTTTGCTTGCTGCCCTACTATCTCCTTATGTGGTTTAGCATCAAATTTTGTTTGATAATATTCCTGTGAGATGCCATAGACTGTTTTGCTATGATACTGGTGCTTTGTAAATATTTGCTATTGTTGAAGCTACAGCTTGTTTACATTGAAAGTGAGAGGATCAATGACAAAGTCATTACAATGACTAATATATTTTTACCATGTGTGATTGATATTTTTTTTGTTACTGATTTTCATTTAACAAAGTTTCTATGATAAGGTCAAGCTTGGTAATATTTTTGTTTTGTTTTCCATTTCAAATCGACCCTTCAAACAGCTGTCTTAGGAAGCTTGAGAGGCTCCTCTTAAGCTGTATTGGCAACTGACTTCATCATAGGGGAAAGACAGGCACAGAAGTGTTTGAAATTTTCTAAACTCCATCTCTAGATCCAGATCCAGCTGCATAATCCAAGTCCTCTTGAGGACCTTAGGCAATGAGGCGTGCCTATGTTGATGCCCTCAACAGGCCACTATTCTTCACAGTCCCTCCTTTGTGTCATAAATCTGCCTTGTCCCTTTGGTCCCAGGCTGAAGGAAGCACTATGAGTTCCAAATCACAGTGCAAAACTGGGCATGTGCCATTTATATACTCAGCTTAAACCATGACCTTGCTATCATTAAAAGAGAATGCGAAAGACTTTTCTCCCTTTTCTCAGTCTGACGGATCTGTGTCCAAGTTAAAATTGGCATTCGTTGAAGTTCCCAGGTAATGATGTAAACCCGCTATTTGGACAACACCGTTTTTATGTTCCAAATATATTACAGTAATTTCTCTTATGAAAATAGTCTGGGTTTGACATGTAGCTACAGTGTTATACAAAATGAAAATACTGAGGACGCAGAAAATCTGAAATAAAAACCAAATGTTTTTATTAAGCCCTGTCTGACACTTCCTCCTACCTTCCCAGGAACCATGACCTCACCACTGAACGTCAAACTGTTTTTTTCTCAGGACTCGCTACTTCATCCCCTCTAGAGACCTTCCCTCCACGGCCTTCAAGCTCTTCACTCCAACCCCGAACTGCCCACATCTAACTCTTCCCCAAAATGCACGAACAAGACTGCTCTGGTGGACCCATCATTCCAGCCTGTTCCTGCCCCATAACTGATTACTTTCTATTGCGGCTCTGTTTTTTCTCTCCTTGTCAAGTCTCTCCCCTACTTCATCTGTGACTCTTCTGATGTGCTCTGGTCAGTTTCATTTCTGGCCCTCACTATCTCCTTTTCATCATGGACATCCAAACTCTCTAGACCAGAATCAGAACATTCTGAGAGCTCTCTGCTTCTCCTTTGACGGAGACCTAACTGGTATCCAAACTCCTCCATCCTCTTCAGTCTGGCTGAACTTCTTGTTCAACAGCACTCGCTTTCTCCAAAAAAAAAGGTGTTGCTATGGGTACCCAAAGGTGTCTTAGCTATGCCTGCCTTTTGTGTGCTATGTGAGACGTTCTTTGCTCCAGTCCTACTCAGGCCCCTCCCTAACCTCTCCTTCTGGTTTATTGTTGACTATATTGGTACTGTTTCCTCCTCTCAGCCTGAACTTGAAAATTTCAATGACTTTGCTTCCAATTTCCACCCTTCTCTTGCCTTCATATGGTCCATATCCAACTCTTCCTTTCTTTGACTTCTCTGCCTATTCCTAGAAATGGAGACAATCAACCAATATTCTCTATAAGCCCACTGACTCCCATAGCTAACTCAACTACACTTCTACAAATCCCGTTTCCTGTAAAGACTGTATTTCATTCTCCCAATTTTTAAAATTTCTCTCGCATATGTTTGGACGATGCGACCTTCCAAGCTAGTGCTTCCAATAGGTCTTCCTTTTTTGAACCAAGGATTGCACCCGCCCTCCTTCGTTGACTGGGCCATCGACTGTATCTGTTTTATTTCTCACAATTCTCTCACCCCTTCCCCTCTCTCCCAGAATCATGATAGAGTTTCCCACGTCCTCAGCTTCCACCCCACCAGCTTCCATATTCAACAGATCATCTTCCACCACGTTCACCACCTCCAACGTTATGCCACCACCAAGCCAACAGCTTCTCCTCTCTCCGCTTTCAGTAGTCCAAAGGGCCACTTCCCTCGTAATACTCTGGTCAACTTCTCAGTCATCCTCCACATCCCTGTTCCTTTCCTCTGGCACCTGTCTATACAAGTGGAGGCGATGTAACATCTGCCCTTCTTCCTTCTCACCGTCTAAGGCCCCATGCACTCCACCCAGCCATTTACTTGCACTTTCAATTCGATATTCGCTGCTCACAATGTGGTCTCATCTCCATCGGGCATTATGTAGCAGAATATCACTACTGTATGAAAAAAAAACTATCAGCTTTATTTTCTACTTATAGATTTTTGGTGGGTCCTTAAATCTAGTTGGAAATGAAATCCAGCAGCAACAACAAAGAAATCTCTCTCTTCATGAGTATCTGAGTATGGATTTACTGAAGAATGTGGGCATAAGTATCCCAAAAGGACAAGTTGCCAGTTCAGCTGATGAAGCCTTCAAAGTTGCCAAAGCAATAGGTATGCCTCGCCCCGCATATTAAAAATACTTAATGTGAAAACTCAACATTAAAGTGAAGATTTAATGGTGCTGATTATTTCAATTGAGCATTTTTATGTTAAAAAAGTCTGATTCAGAGTCAATATCGTGAGAAGTGGAATCCTACCTTTTTGATCATCCTTCTGATTTACTTTGACTTCAATGACCCAGAAGTTGGAAAAACTAATCTAAATAGCTACATAGTATTTCAAACTGTTACTATTCTGTTTTCCTGTTCTTCAGCCAGTGAAACATGCAACTCTGCCTTTTTTTTAAATAGTGTGCCAACATCTGTTATGGCATGGACTCAGGGCTGCATGGCCTAGTCCTATCAATCCATGGTCACTAATGTTGACTAAAGTTCTATTATAATCTATTATTGTATTATAACAAAGGAGCTTGATGTTATGGTGTTACATTTGTCAATTGAGATTTATCTTTTTAATGGATTTGATTATATATTTGTAAAGGTATCCATAACTCCACAGATGGCCTAGTGAATATAAGCACTACCTGATATAGTATTGAGCCATATGGACTTGAAGTTTGCAGGTCCAATCCTTGCTCTGCTGAATTAGCTGATCTCAGTGACAGGAATATGTGAGGAATTGAAATTGGCCTCTGCATTCTAGTCTAGAGAGAATGATTGCCTTATAGATCCAACTTTTTTGATCCACTGACTTGCTGAAAATGTATGAGTATGGGTGGTTACTATGTAAGAAGAAGGCCTTTTTTGTGACAGCTAAAGACAACAATTGGCATTTACATAGCACCTTTTAAGGCAGAAGAAAATCATCCCAAAGAGCTTCACAAAGATAATCAGGAATTGGCATTGATCATAAAAGGTGTTAGGTGGGTGAAGGAGGAACGGAAGGTGAAATTCCATCCTCTCAGCCCCCCAGTGAGAGGAATGACAAGGGCTTGGATGGTAACTTCTGGCTCCGTTCAACTCCTCCTCCTCCTACAGAGGCATTTTGAGACATGGGTTGAAGCAAGGTATAGGTCAACAAAGCCCCTACCTGAGAAGAAATTTTTGGCTGTAATGAAGGGGAAGGTAGATGACAGCCTGTCTTTTTGCCTCCATTCGTCCCTCCTTTTGCTCCATTAGATGAAATATCCAGCTGCTCTTCCTGACTGAAGTAATGACCTTATCTTTGCATCTTTCTGCCTAGCTCTTCTCTGCCTCTTCCCTACCCTGCCTCCCTTATTGCTGAAGTTTTGCTTTGGTAGTCACTGATGGAGCATTGTGACCCAGAATAAGAAATTATATACTTGTCTCTTCAAGTGCATAGTGTATAGAATTTATTTTACATACGTGACAATGTGAAGCTCTCAAGGGGTCTAGGCAGGATAAGTAGTGAGAAACAGTTCCCATTGGCGGAAAGGTGGAGAATCAGAACGCAGTAATTATAAGGTGATTGGCAAAAGAACCAAAGGTGACATGAAAAAACTCTTTTCTGCAGTGAGTGGTTAGGATCTGGATGAACTGCCTGTGTGTGTGGTGGAGGCAGGTTCAATCGTGGCTTTTAAAAAGGAATTGGATAAATATCTGAAGAGAAGAAATTTGCAGGGCAATGGGGAGAGGAAAGAGGAGTGGGACTAACTGTGTGGCCCTTGCTCAGAGGCAGCACAGACCTGACAGGCTGAATGGCCTCTTTCTGTGCTGTAACCATTCTATGATTCCTGTTTTTATGTTGAAAAGGTAGATGTGAAATGGTATCCTCCTTCCTTGCCCAAAATCAACTGTTTTCTGCATTGCCAATGTTTGGCCACTGGGTGGTGTGAATGAGCATGAAACAATATATGCTGTGAAATGTGTGGACAGTCGGAAATAAGTAAATAAACATGAACATAAGAAACAACAAGAATGATAAAAGGCTGTTTGGCCCATCATTGCTTCTCCCTTTAATTTTTTCAGTATGACATCTAATTGTTGCCATCTCCATGGCTTTGTCTCTTACCTTGCTGGACAAATTATTCTAAACATTTGTTCATAAATGCCAGCACACGTGGCAGAAAATACACATACTTTTCCTTAGCATTAACGTGCTTTAAGGTAGCTCCACTCTTTTATAATTATGGTGAGCCAAAGCATTCTGGGAGGAGTGGCTTTTGGCTGTTTACTAAAAACAGCTCTGGTGTCCTAAATCAGAGGAGGGATACACTTGGGCTACTGGTATCTCCCTCGTAGCTGGTTTAAATGTAATACTAGTGGATACAGGGAATTGATCACTTGGCTATAGTTCACGTAAAGTGGGGAAAGATAGAGCGAAACACATGTTGTTCATTCTTGAATTTAGAGAGATAAGAATCTTTGCAGTTCATACTTAAAGAAGAAAAAACTGAATTTTCGACTTGGCAGGCAGTGCTTGTGATGATTGAGTGTTTTCTTTGTAATGTTATTATGATTTAAATTTTGCTATATTAATTAATGCATGCCTTGAGTATCAGCAGTTTTTTTTACTGTGGAAACCCCAGATCATTGACCTTGAGTGTGGTGTTTTTCTCTGTCCATATGTGCGCTTAAGTTACATGTTGGCTGGTCATTAATTTCGAATATGGACTTTGTAAATGCAGTAAATGGTGGGAGGGATACTTCCTGGGAGAGCCATGGTTTAATTTGATTTCATTTCTTTGCCGATAAGATTACATGAGAAAACGCTTTGTTAAATGGACTTTTATAGGTTATCTTTAGGTATAGGTTAGGCCCAGAAAAGAAAAACCACGCATGGCATGAGAGAAACAATTAGCAATGATAGTCATCTTTATTTTCAGCATAGAATAATGGGTTAAAAGAATCTTTTCAGGTGAAGGATTGTCTTCCAGATAAAACCTTAAACCGTGGTCCCATCAGCTCATTTGGGTAGTCATAAAAGTTTCATGGCTCTATTCGAAGGACAGGTGGTAGGAGGTTCACCCATCGTCTGGCCAATACATTTCCCTTAACTGACATTCTGAAGAACGGTTTATCTGGTCATTTATCTCACTCATTGTTTGTGGAGTCTTGTTATGTAAAAATTTGTTATCATGTTTCCTACAATAATGAGTGCACTTCAAATGTGCTTCATTGACTGCAGTATTTTGGAATGTTCTGGGGTTGTGAAAGGTGCTATATAAATGCAAATTCATTCTTTTCTTTATAATTGTGTCATACTTAGTGTGCATTTAATTTAAAATGCCACTCACATTTCTATGATATCCTGTTTCATCAGCTTTGGAGTGCATGAATGATTGATTTCACGTGTTTGCACATGAGGTGTATCAAAAGTAAACAAATCCTGATTATGGATTGGCTCTCCGCTTCCTCTCTCCTCCTCTTCCCCAACCCCCCAGAAAAAAATGTTTGTGCTTACAGAACTTTTTGAATAATTTAAAATTTTGTTCCAATAGGGTCGAAAGATGTAGTTGTGAAAGCTCAGGTTCTTGCTGGTGGTCGAGGCAAAGGAGAATTTGAAGGTGGTCTAAAGGGAGGAGTGAAAATCGTTTATTCGTAAGTCTAGTAATCACTTATCCATATTTGCCTTTCAGTGATCTAATTCCTACCTTCTGGTACATCTAGGTATATTGCTAAACTCCCTTTCCTTGATGTGGTAGTTGAGAAATCCACTAATGGGTTCCCTACTACTGTCTACTGCAAGCTTACCTTCACTGGTCAATATATGCATTGGGATTCCTTCAGCTCCACTCACTAAGATTGGCTTTACCAGCAATCTCATAAATGGGGCCTGAGCCATTTGCTCACTGTGCAAGTTTGATGCCAAAATAGAGTGCATCAGAGCTACCCTGCGGGATAATGGCTACCCTGATCAGATCTTTGCTCACTGGGCAACATTTTCCCCCCATCGGGGGGGGGGGGGATATGTGGGATCGGGCGCGGGCGGCTGGATCCCCAATCAGCGCCCCCAGTTGGGGGCGTGCCGCCATTTTATGTGGGCGGGCCAATTAAGGCGCGCCCAGCGTGACGTCCACTCGGAAGCGTGTGTGCTCCCAGTGCGGGCAGGGGGGTGGGATTCCCTGAGCCGGGAGTGCAAAGTGCCGCCTCCGGGAGATTGATGGAAGTTGTGAAAATTTTTGGAAGGGTACAAAAAAAATTCCTGACATGTCCCCTCATGTGACACTGTCACATGAGCTGAGACATGTCCATTTCTTTTATTTCAACATTTTATAAACATTTTAAATCCCTCATGAAACCTCATCCCACTCATGGATGAGGCTTCATGTTCTTTCTGAAGGCTGCCTGGGCTCTTCGCCTGCCCGCCAACCTTAAGGTTGGACAGGCAGGTCCATTAGTTGGCTTAATTACTTTTTTAAAGGCCTTAAGTGGCTGTTGACAGTTCGGCCGGCATGCAGCTGAGTCAGGGGGGTTCAGTTGAACTGAAAATCTAAATAATGCGGGAGTGACGTCGGGATGCATGCTCGAACACCCCTTGTCGACAAGCGGGCCCCACTCCCTGCTCGCCGACCGGAAGATGCAGCCCACTGTGTATTGCACATACTCATGAGTGGGCCTAAGGCCATCAACTTCAGACCTGAGAAGTGTCCAGACTACCTCATATTACCCTGGAAGGGTAAGGGTTGCTCAAAAATTTCAGCAATAGTTGAAGCCAGCTATTTCACACTATGACCACGCAGTAGCACCATGAGTGATAATTTCCACTATCAGGATGCTGCCATCAAGCCAAAAAAATCTTCTGCCTACCACACAAAATATAATGTGGCGTATGAATTTCAGTGCCAGCGCAATGCCAGATACGTAGGCTGTACGTCCCTATGACTGTGGATCGTATCAAACGGCACATCCCTTCAGCTGTTCGCAGAGCACTGGATGTACTCAACCAGCCCATGCTTGCAAAACTCAGAGCATAATGTCTAGCATTAGATGTGATCCTATGATTGGACAACACTTGCAGCACATACTTAAAGTAGAAAAAAACTTAGAAACATTTTTGACTTGTGTGTGGCAGGCAGTGCATGTGATGATTGAATGTTTTCTTTATAATGTTATTATGATTTAAATTTTGTTACATTAATTAATGTATGCATTGCGTATCAGCCGTTTATTCCTGTAGAAACCCCAGATGATTGACCTTGAACATGGTGTCCCTCTCTGTCTTACACTGCTTAAGTTACATGTTGACTGTCATTAATTTCAAATATGTACTTTGTAAATGCAGTAAATGGTGGGAGGGATACTTCCTGGGAGCGCCATGGTTTAATTTGATTTCAGTTCTTTGTTGATAAGATTACTTGAGAAAATACTTTGTTAAATGGACTTTTATAGGTTATCTTTAGGTAAAGATTAGGTCCAGAAAAGAAAAAACACGCATGACATGAGAGAAGTAATTAGCAATGATAGTCATCTTTATTTTCAGCATAAAGCAATGGGTTGGAAGCTACATAAATACATACACAGGGACCTGTCCACTGCAGGAAAAAGGAACATATTCAGGCATTGCTCCTTTTTTGAATTAAACAAAAGCATAGGGGACTGTAGTTACCTGATGCATTCTCTATGCAACGACTCGACCAATCAGAGTAGACTTGTGAATCAATCAGCACCCTTCTCTCATGCAGTATAAGTTGTTGCTCCCTTTGAAATTTAGCATTATTTTATCTGTCGTGACGAGTGCAAGACGAAAAGCTTCGGCAGCATGTCTGTTCTTTCAACGATGTTGGCATTGTCATATAAACAATAAGGCCTGGTAGATCAGAGGAAAGACCTTAATGGTAAAGTGGTCAATCTTAGTTACTAAAGCCCAAGGCCCGTATTGAGTTGTTCTGAAGAATTGGAATGAAAGGCAACTAACATCACATAACTTTGTCTTGGTAAATAAAACTTTTTATTTGCCTAATTCAGACAATGTAGTTAAAAATTTAATGAACCTGAAGTATTGCAACAAATTTATTAAAATTGTTTCATACCTGGTCTGCCAAAGATTGTCCCGAAGTTATATCAAATGTATATTTGGAAAGACTTAATCCAGAAAAGTCCTGTGAGACCTATTTAAATTTTAACCAGATAACCAATTTTGTGGCCTACTAATATGTGTTGTATGAATATAATTGAACCCTAGTATTAAATAGCAATAACCTGCTGAGGCTGTTCCAGGAGAGTCAGCAGGGAATCATTTGGCTTTTTTGCACACACAAATCCTTAAGTAAAATGTAGGAAGTTGAGACTTTCTACTGTTTATACATCAAAGATTATAAAGACCCATATTTGCCTGGGAACTTGTGGCATCTAAGTCACAGGGACCCTTGAACAATGCAAAGTAAAGAAGAAGTTATGAACTAAGCGACTTGTGCCATTAATTGTGGCCCTCAATTTTTCCGAGACTTTTGTACTACTCCACCATTACCCTCACCAAAAACAGTCAAATGATAACTATCATAACTTGGTCCCCATTGAAATCAATTGCGATTGCCACTTTCATGCAGTGAAGCCAGTTTTCACACCATTGCAATTAGACTTAAAATAATGATGCCATGTAGTTTGATTTTGTAACATATTCACTGAATAAGATTATTTTTAAATGATCCTGGAAATAATTTTGAGTTCCTAAGGAATTTAATTGCTTTCAGAATAGAAGTAACAACTGTGTTTGACATGGTGAGGACTGATGCAAGTAGTTTGAAAATATATGTTGATGTTCAGTTACTTTGTCTTGTGGCTGTCAAAATTTGGGCGAGTTTGAATTTTGAGTTAACTAGCCAAGATATCGCAACCAGTTCACATTAGGTCTCCATCTAGCATTAGGGGCAGCCTGCTGATTTGACAACTGTGTTTTTTCCCTCCAACTATTAAAGGCAATGGGCAGAAAAATCAGAATGCTGTGAGTCAGGTGCAGTGATTGCGCACAAGGTTCTCCAATCCTAATTTTGAGTTAGGTGAGTAGGACTCGATGCAAAAGCAGTCTGGGGCTGTGGTTTCCAGGAATGACATTGAGGTGTGCATTTATTATTGTTGCAGAAGCTATGCAGCTTCATGCAAGTTAAACCATTTATAAGCCTTACAAAATGGTATAATCCAAAAATGTGGGTAAGGGTCAGTATTTCCAAGGGATGAAAGGAAGAAGGGAAAAATACTAAAGAGGACAAGATTAAAAAGTGCTTTAAATTGACAAATCAGCACAAGTATGTTTAATTAATTGAAAAAATGTTATTAAAGCTTGCAAGCACACAGAGGGTTCTTTCTATTAAATGTGAATGTTGATGATGGCAGTTATTCTTGAGCAATTATCATTGGCTTGAATTGGTGGTTATATTAGACACCTATCTTCATGGTGTCTGTCTATCTTAAATCCTTGAACCTTCTTAACCAATCACCATTTGTTGCGGATTCCATCACAGAAGGCAGGACATTTCCTAACCCTATCTAAGATGATGCAACATGTATTACGAACTTCAGGTTCCTTCTCTGACTCGATAAGACATTCATCTCTGAACAGATCTGAGACCTATGACATAGCAAGCAGTTAGGAATCTGCCTACTAAAACAAACTAGCCTAGATGAGTAGGAAGAGCACCAGAATTACAAACTGTTACTTTTTGACAAGGTACCTGGCAATGTTTAGCTCTTTTAAGTGTAGATGACTATTTTAATTACGTATGATTAATTAATTGATCCACATTGTGGTGGGGAAGCCTTGTAAAAACTTCAAAGCATATTTCTTTATAGAATGAATGTAAACAGTGCATTAGATGGTATGGACTTGTTCAGTTGTTGTATTAGCAAAATAGCCATAGCAAATATACTTTCTAAATGTGTGGTTTATTTAAAGGGGCTGGCTAATAGAAGGATATCTACTTTCATGTGAGGTCTTTTTCTCAAGGGTTTCACTTAGAGATTTCTAGTTACACCAGAAAAATCTTTTTTGTATGAGGAATAATAGTACTAGGGAATAGAATACTTCAAATGTCAGGTATTTGGTGTCAGCTTAAACCATTCTCTGATAAGGAGTTGAAGCACTTTGATACAGGATATGGCTCTCTGGTCTACTTGAGTATTGCACCATAGCCCCACTGTAAGAAGGACTCTTATTTCTGCATTTGTTTTCTTCTTCCTATATCACCAATGAGATTACCAATATAATGTCAAATTATGAGCAGTTTTGTGCTGTGGATCTCTATAGGAACAGGATTGAGACTGTCGTACTCTGTGATGACACTTCTGCTTTAATTGAACTGATTTAATTGTGCATGTACTGCAATGCTTCAGAGAAGTATGAACGCAAGCATTCATTTTGTTTGATATCATTCACATTTATAAATGTTGATCACAGCTATTATTTTATTCCTTAACATGTCATAAAATCATAGCAACATAAGAATAGTAATGGCACAAAAGGAGATCATTCAGCCTCTTGAGCCCCTGCCTACTCTCTGCAAGAGCAACTCAGCTTGTCCCGCTGCCTGCCCTTTCCCTGTAGCACTGCAAATTTTTACCCTTCGGGGTAAATATTCTTTTGAAAGCCATGATTGAATCTGCCGCCACCATCCTTTCAGGCAGTACATTTCAGATCATCATAACTCACAGCTTAAAATGTTTTTCCTCATATCACCTCTGGTTCTTTTACGAATCACCTTAAATAGATGTCCTCTGGTTTTCTACCTTTCCAGCACTGGGAACAGTTTCTCTCTATCCGCTGTCTAGATTCGTCGTGATTTTGAAACCTATATTAAATCTCCTCTCAACCTCCTCTAAGAATAATAACACCAGCTTCTCCACTCTGTACTTGTAACTAAGTCCCTCATCCCTGGAACCATTCTCACAAATCTTTTCTAAAGCTTTCACATCCTTTCTAAAGAATGGTGCCCAGAATTCAGCACACTACTCCAGTTGAGCCCGAAGCACTTACTTTTGTACTTTATTCCTCTATTTATAAAGCCCAGGGCCTGTATGCCTTACTAACTGCTTTCTTAACCTGCCCTGCCACCTGTGTACATATCTCCATGTCTCTCTGTTCTTGCACCCCTTTTAGAATTGTACCCTTTTATTTTATATTGCCTCTTCTTGTTTTTCCTACTAAAATGTATCACTTTACATTTCTCTGGAATAAATTTCATCTGCCACGTGCCCATCCATTCCACCAGCCCATCTGTGCCCTTGTGAAGTCAAGAAAAACAGTGGTCCCAGTATGATCCACCTTCCTCCTGTCCGAAAAACAACTGTCCACCACTACTGTCATTAGCCAATTTTGTATCCATGTGGCCACTGTCCATTTTATTCCATGGGCTTGAACTTTGCTGGCAATCTATTATGTAGCATTCTATCAAATGTAATTGCTGAGTTTTACAGTAAGAAGAAAATCAGGGATAGCTTCAAATTTGAATAGTAGGTCTTGCTTTTGCAAAATATGCCTTTAATTAGGGATCCTTCCTTTCTTTCCTGTTTTATCAAATCAAAACACTTTCCACCAAGAATTTACCTGCCTGCATCCACCTTAGTTGGAAAGATAGGCAGTTAATCCCTGCTTTGTTTCATTATCCAGTTACTCCTGAAAAATGAATGCGTGTTTGTACATGTTGCATGAGGATAGGATAGTCTGCCAAACTGTGAAGAATAATCAATTAGACATGGTCCCTGGGATGGCTGGTACCAACAGACTCACCTCATCGTTCGTTATTACTTATTTGGGATGGACAAATTTAATTTCTCAATATTTGAAGCTAGGACATAGAAAAAAATATGCATAGCCTAAACTTGGAGTGCCTATTTCTCCTTAGATTTTTAGACGCATGAAATCTAAAGAAAATGATTATTTAAATGATTTCCCATTTTTTTTGTGTTAGGAACATGATCCTTTCTCATCTATCAGTTCTTGAGGTCCATCTAATTTTTCTTCTACCATTTTGATAGTGGCATCATACAAGAATAATGGAATTGTTAACTATCCATGGCAATCAACCCCTATCAATTAGTTTACAATAACCCCTTACGTAAGGTGAGGAAAATTCCCAGTGGAAAGCTTTGGGAACCATAGATCCAAAGTCACCTGTTGCTTCTAAGCATACACTCGCCATGTGTTATGTCTTACCAGAAAATTGGCTGTTCAGCCGGCTAGCAGTGTTGCTATGATATTTTTTTTGGCTGAATTTCTGTATTACTTCTCAAAGCATGGTCTTATTTACCATATATGTCACTCTGCCAGTTCACTTATTGTAAAATAAGCCAGCTTGTTGATTTACATTTGGCCTGATCACACTAAAGTTTCAATCAGTCCACCTATTAAAGTGTCACACATGCAAGTTATAGTTTGCATAATGAGAGTTTTCATTGTTACAATATTGTCACCACTCACTGGGGATAGTGCGCTGTATGCTCCCCAAGCCGTGACAAATGTGAAAAGTTTAATCAGACCATCAAATTGCCCCAATTTTACCTAATTGTGTAATTTAATTTAATTTAGATTAACAGAATACGAGCGCCAGGCTTGTAAACTTAACAAGTAGACAACTGTTTATTAAACAAATTGTTTTTAACCAATAACAGAAGAAAGAAATATGAACTGCTAGCTTTTAATTCTATAACGTACTCTACCCCTTTTAACCCCTATACACAACAAACAAACACACACACACACACACACACACAGGACACACAAAACAAGGATTTTTAGGGTGAGGAATAAAAAACAGTTTGATAGCACCAATCCGGAGTACAGGGTAAGATGAGCTGATTTTGCTTGAAGTCTTCCAAGTTCTTTGAAGACCTGTACTGCTGACAGGAGGTGATGTTTCAGCACTTCCAGTCTGTAGTTTACTAGTTGAAAACCTGCTTTTAACGTCCCTACTAGTGATTTCTCGAAAAAATACTGGATACGGATATGTGCGGGATAGCCAGATAATTACAATGGCAGAATTATTGGAGTTTTGCCAAAAACACAGGAGAGAGAGAAGCTTTTTTTAGGTCCTTCCTCTTGGTAGGTTGGGATCCTTCTCCTTACTACTATTAACAAAAACCGTGGTCACCTGGTCAGCAGCCAAGCAAATGCCATCACTAGGCAGTTCTCTCTTAGACCTGTCCTTTCAGGCACCATCGCCCAACCTGATTCACACTGTTATAAGGAATAGCAACATTGTAGATCTTCTCTTCCTGCTTCAGAGAACATCCTTCCTAAAACTGCAGCCCTTTAAAGCCACAGTCCAATCTTAAAGTCACAGCCCAAAAAATAAAAATGTAGGTTGTTTACAATATTAAGTCATCATACTATTGTAGGCCTAGAACTTGAGAATAAATAGAAACACCTGATTGTAAAGAACATGAGATCCACTTATGGGAGGGACTGTTGAGAATGAACCTAACAGAATATCTCGAGCAGACCTGAAACTTGTGTGACCTGTCCTTAGCAAACATTCGTAAATGTGCACTTTCCAACAGGAATCACTGGGATACTGATCCAAAGTGAGAATTCTGGCTAATTTTCCCTGAAGTTGATAGTAGTACCCCATTCTTGGCTGTGTTGCAGCACAAGCTTGGCATTGACCTTGAAATTTCCCTGTATGGTTCAGTACGACGATGACATTACACTCCTTCTTAACACAAAGTTGTAATTTGGCTTCTGTTTTATCCCCCCCCCAACCCCACACTGTCTGTATTTGCCCCTGCTCTTTTCTGTCTGAGAAGCTTATTTGTTCCATTATCTAGGGTCTTCTATGAACCAGTTGTGGTGCCACTTTAATCTTGTGTCCTTTGACACCAAAGGTATAAATTTGTTCATGATTTATTCTGATAAAAGCCATTCAATCTCCAAATGGCTGTCGTACGTGTAATGCCTGTCTAAGCTTCATCAAACAGATGGCTGAACCCTCCGATTAGGTCAACTGATCAGGGATGTTGTAATGTTTTTGATTGTAGCATCAGAATTTCAGCTGTATTTGGTAACTCCCTGAAATGCCTCTTGGTGGCAGAAAAGACTGAACAAGTGGTCCGTTTGAAAAATTTCTGCTGAATGCAGAATCTTCATTATAGTACCACGTATTCTTCTGAAAACTGATAATTACTGGTGGAGCTTATATGAAGTCATTTTGTTTTGGTTTAGATGATCTAATACTCCTTGTTAACATAATTGATAAAGGGAATGATTATTGCCCAGCTTTAATGTGACATTTCAAAAACCAGCCATTTGGTGCTCTTAAGCTTAATTTTCAACAAGTCATCATTGAATGTCTGATTGCTTTAATTTACTTTTCAAAGTAGTAACGTGCACTCAATAGGATAATTACTAAAAGTCATAAAGCATTATTAAATTCCAGTGATGCGCAAGTTGACCTGGAAAGAGTTCTAAAGGAGGGAATGAACTTCATCTGAAGTCGGGAACTATGTTTAGGAAATTTATATGTGCTTTACCTACTAAAACTAAAGCCTTTAACTGTATGTGATTGGTAGCTATCGCATGCATGGCCAAAAACTGGGCAAAGTTCGGTTACTCAAAAGCATTGTCCTTAACCAAACTAGTGTTAATGTAGAGGTATGATGCACTTTTGTTCTTTTTGCAGTCATTAAAATTCACCATTTCAAATTTGTCCTCAGTCAGGACCACTAGTGTTGTCCTGCACGTCAAGGCTAATGTCTTCAGCAAACCTAATCCAATTCTGTGATAGGTTTGCCAAGACTTACCAGAAATCAAAATCTTGATGCATCTTTAGATTTGCGTGACTAATATAATTCTAAACTGATGACTTTTTAGTAAAACATATATGCCATATGGGTCTATAATGTGGCCTCTGAATCACTTCTTAGAACTTACTTGTTTAATGTTTACAATTTCTTTACATTATGTATCAAAAACTTGATACAGAGAAAGGATAGAATGTGAGCTATTTATAACACTGAACAGCCTAGTACAGTTTTGAGAAATTTATTATGACCTCCTGTCAAATAAAGTTAGTATGGTAATAATTTCACAGTCTCAGTAATGTAAACCCTTCAGCTGTAACATTAAATATCCTCTGTAACTAGAGGATTATTAATGGGAACTACTGAGTGCGTCTTAGGTTGTTACTTGTAATTCATGTGACATGTTTTACAAGTCAAAACAAAATTAGTTTTTTTAACTTTGTTTTTTCATCTGTGAGAGCTTGCAGAATACAGTTTCTTCAAAAAATGAATGTGTACAGTCTTTGAACATCTGTAATCTAAACTTGGGGTTCCTAAAGAAAAGCTACAATGTTTGTGATTAATTTGTTTTCCTTACCAGTTTTCTCTCACTTCACCTTCCATTTCCTGAAAGTGTGAATTGTTGACAACAACAAGACAAGCTTGTTTCTGAAAGATTTAGAAAGAGTGAGGAAAAGATTTATAAGAATGGTTCCAGATGAGGGAATTCACTTGCATGGATAGATTGAAGAAGCGGGGGCTCTTGCACTTAGAGAAGGACGGTTGAGAGATGTGTTCAAATGCATGAGAGGTCTAGACAGATTAGGCAGAGAGAAACTGTTGCCATTGGCGTAAGGTTTGAGAACCAGAGGACACTGATTTAAGGAGATTTTTAAAAGAACCAATGGCATCATGAGGAAAAATATTTTTATGTAGCGAGTTGTTAGTATCTGGAATGAACTGTGAGAGTGTGGTGGAGACAGATTCAATCATTACTCTCAAAAGGGAGCTGGATAAGCACCTGAAGAGAGAAAATTTGCAGGGCCATGAGGAAAGAGCAGTGGAGTGGGACTAGATGAGTTGCCCTTGCAAAGAGCTGGCACAGACACAACGGTCGAATGATTCACAACCATCGAAGAGCATGGGGAAACAGGAAGTAGGCTAGGGTGAGTATTCTGGTAAGATTTTGATTTAACCTGAACTATTCTATTACAAGTCAAGGCTTGATCGATTAATTAGTATGAAAACTGAAAATTAAAGCCGATTTGATAATTTTTGTAATTGAAATCAGTGCTCAATTAATCAATCAGATCTAGGGGTCAAGCTAAAATTAAATAATAGGGAATAGTGAAACTAAAGAAATCTGAATTTTTCTGAAAATTATAAAAGCTTTAGATACTAAGAGTTAAGTAAAACCATTTCATTTAACTTCCCTATATACTAAAGTGATGTTAACATAGGAAAAGCAGCTCATTGATGATTGGCTGGCGAGTCTTTATTTATTTAAGTCGTAGGTTTAATAATTTAATATATAGAGGCATAACAGGACAGCTTGGTGTCATGGATTACACATCCTGTTTCATGTGGGAACTGCAGAATGCTTCTTGTATACTGGGTAACTATATGTACAGGAAGTGTCATCAGCTGCAGCAGCTTGAGCTCTGGGTTTTGAAGCTTGAGCAGCAGATGGCATCATTGTGACACATCTGTGAGGTTGAGAGCTTTGTGGATAGCATGTTTATGGATGTGATCACTCCACAGTTTAAGGGAATGCAGACAGAACGAATGACCGGCCGGCAGTCAAGAAAGACCAAGCAGGTAGGGCAGGAATCTCCTGTGTGCATCTCACTCTCCAATCTGTATTCAGTTCTGAATACTAGTTAGAGTGATGGTTCATTTGGGAAGTGCAGCCAGAACCAAGTCCATGGTGCCACGGCTGACTCAGCTGTACAGAGGGGCAGGAAGAAGATTGGAAAAGCAGTAATGGTAGGGATTTTGATAGTTAAGGGAACAAACAAGCAATTCTGTGACTGCAAATCTGAATGCAGCATGATACATGAGAGGTCATGTGCTGTCAGGGTCAAGGTTGTTACTGAGTGGTGTAATGCACTCTGAGCTGGGAGGGTGAAAAGACGATGGGTGTTTGTTGATACCGATATCAACAAACAAAGTTAGAGAGAGGGATGTGGTCCTGCAGACAGAGTTTAGGGAGCTAGGAAGGAAACTAGCAGGCAGGACTTCACAGGTAGTAATCTCCAGATTATTCTCGGTACCATGCACAAGTGAATATAGAAACAGGAGGATAGAGCACATGAATGCGTGGCTAGAAGGATGGTGCAGAAGGCAGCGCTTTAATTTCCTGGGGTATTGGGACCAGTTTTGGGGAAGGTGGCAGCTGTACAGATCAGACTGGTTGCACCTGAACAGAGTTGGGACCAATTTCTTTGCAGGGTGATTTGCTAATGCTATTTGGGATAGTTTAAACTAAATTAGCAGGGGTGAGGGAACCAGGAATTAATATTAGAGAGGAAAACCCAGGCGCACAAAGAATTGGGAGAGACAGATAACACGAGTAGGAAATAGTAAGGCATTAGGTGGGATCGGAGTTAAGGAGGAATGTAATGAGGTCTTAATTAGGTTTACTGTGCTTGTATGTGAATGCACGGAGTGTGGTTAGTAAGGTTGGTGAGCTTCAGGCACAGATAGTCACGTGGAAATATGACGGTGAGAACAGAGACTTGGCACAATAAAGGGCAGGACTAGATACTAAATATTCCAGGATGCAAGGTGTTCAGAAAAGACAGGGAAAGAAAGAAAGGAGGACGGGTGGCAGTATTGATTAAGGAGAGCATTTCAGTTATGTGGAGAAAGAGGGTGTCCCAGATGGATAAAGAACAAAATCTGTTTGGTTAGAGCTGAGAAACATCTGAGGTGCCATTACATTACTGGGTGTAGCCTATAGGTCACCAGCTAGTAGAAAAGGTATTGAGGAACAAATTTGCAAAGAAATTACAGAAAAGTGCAAGAATTATAGAGTAGTTATAATGGGGACTTTAATTATCCTAATATAGATTAGGATAGTAATGGTGTAACGGGAAGAGAGGGACAAGAGTTTCTAGAGTGTGTCCAGGAGAATTTTATATATCAGTATGTTTCCAGCCCAATGAGGAAGGAGGCATTGCTGGATCTGGTTCTGGGGAATGAGGTGGGTCAAATGGATCAAGTATCAGTGGAGCAACATTTATCATAGTATAAGGTTTAAGTTGGCTATTGAAATAGACAAGGAGCAATGCAGAGTAAGAATAATTAATTAGGGAAGGGCTAACTTCATTGGGGTGTGAATGGATCTGGCCCAGATAAATTGGAATTGGAATTGGCAGGCAAAGCTGTATCGGGTCAATGGGCTGCCTTTTGGGAGGAGATAGTTCGTGTAAAGTCAAGGTACATTCCCACAATGTGGAAAGGCAGGGCAAGCAAAATTAGTGATCCCTGGATGACAGAAAAGATAGTGTATATTATAAAGCTGACAAGATAAATATGACACATGTCAGGTGGAGAATACAACTGAGAACCAGGCTCAATAAAGAAATTGCAGAGGGGATGTGAAAAAACAAATAAGAGAAGCAAAGATGCAGTCTGAGAAGAGACTGGTAGCAAGAGTCTAAAAGTATTCTAAAGACATATAAATAGTAAAAGAACGGTAAAAGGAATAGTGGGGATGATTATGGACCAAAAAATGATTCACGTGGGGGAGGGAGGGTTTGGGGGGTGGATTGGTGAGGTGCATTGCTGAGCAAATGGTACTTTGCATCTTTCTTTATCAAGGAAGAAGATGTCCCCAAGTCATTCATGAAAGAGGAGGTAGTTGAGACACTGGATGGGTTAAAAATTGATAAAGGAGGTATTAGAAAGCTGGCTGTTCTTAGTTACTAAGACACCAGGACTGGATGTGATGCATTCAAGATCACTGTGGGAAGAAAGGGTGGAAATTGCAGAGGCACTGGCCATAATTTTGCAGTCTTCCTTAGATACAAAGGTGGTGCCAGAGGACTGCATAATTGCAAATATTACACCCTTATTCAAAAAGTCGCTAAGGATAATCCAAGCAACTACAGGACAGTCAGTTTACCCTTGGCAGTGCTGAAGCTTTTGGAAACAATTATCCGGGACAAAATTAACAGTCACTTGGACAAATGTGAATTCACTAAGGCAAACCAGAATGGATTTCTTAAAAACAAATCATGTTTAACTAACCTGAGTTTTTTGATGAGGTAACAGAGGGTGAATGAGGGTAGTGTAGTGTCCATGAACTTCCAAAAGCATTTGAGAAAGTGCCACATAACAGACTTGTGAGCAAAATTAGCACTCATGGAATAAAAAGACATTAGCAGCATAGATACAAAATTGACTGATTGACAGGAAACATAGTGCAGAATTTTCCCCCCGATCGGAGGCGCGGCACCATTTTACGTGGGCGGGCCAATTAAGGCCCGCCCAGTGTGACCTCCACAGGGAAGCGCTTTGCGCTCCCTGTGTGGGCAGGGGGGAATCCCTAAAATTGAGAGTGCGCTCTTTCGCGCATGCGCACAAAAGAGTGCACCCATCTCCCTGAGGCTAGGTGCTGCCTCAGGGAGATTGCCTCTACTTTCAACAATATTAAAAATAGAAAAAAAAAATTCCCTTCCATGTGATAATGTTACATGAGTTGGGACATGTTCATAATTTCCATAACAACTTTATTAAAATTTTAAAAACCCGACATGAAACCTCATCCCGCCGGTGGATGAGGTTTCATGTTTTTTCTAGTTGCCGCCGGGACTCCTGGCCTGCCTGCCAACCTTAAGGTTGGAAGGGCAGGTCCTTTAATTGCTTAATTGATCCTGTCAAAGGCCTCAATTGGCCATTGACAGGTTGGTGGGTGCACAGCTGATTTTGCTGCCCCCCCCGCCTTCCTGAAAATTTAAATGGGGCGGGTGACGTCGGGAGTTCCGCCCGACGTCATCCCGCGTCATTTTACGTGTCGGCGAGCGGGCCCCGCCCCTGCTCACCGACGGTAAAATCCTGCCCATAGATTTTGGTTGTTTTTTTGAATGGAGGAAACGTTCTACACAGGGTTTCCCAGTGGTTGGTGTTAGGACCCCTGCTTTTTTTGATATATATTATTGACCTAGACGTGGGTGTACAGGGCACATGTTGAAAATTTGCAGGTGATACGAAACTTGGAAATGTTGTAAACTGGGTGGAGGATAGTGTAGATCTTCAAAGGAACAAAGGTTGGCAGGCAAGTGGCAGATGAAATTTAATATAGAGAAGTGTGAAGTGATTCATTTTGATATGAGGAATGCAGAGAAAGCCAATATTAAATAATGCGTACAATTCTAAACGGGGTACAGGAGCGGAGGGACAATTGTGTATATGTACATAAATCATTGAAGGTAGCGGTGTAGTTGAGAGCACAGTTAATAAAGTACAAGGGATCCTGAGCTTTATAAATAGGGCCATAGAGTACAAAAGCGAGGAAGTTATGATAAACTTACATCAGACACTGGTTCAGCCTCAGCTGGAGTATTGTGTCCACTTCTGGGTGTCACACTTCTGAAAGGATGTGAAAGCATTAGAGAGAGTGCAGAAAAGATTCACGAGAATGGTTCCAGGGATGAGGAACTTCAGTTATGTGGATAGATTGGTGAAGTTGAGGCTGTTCTATGTGGAAAAGAGTAGGTTGAGAGAAGATTCGATACACGTGCTCAAAATCATGAGGGGTCTGCACAGAGTAGATTGGGAGAAACTTCCCATTGGTGGAAGGACTGAGATCCAGAGGAAACAGACTTTAGGTGATTGGCAAGAGAAGCAACGGTGACATGAGTAAAAACCTTTTTCAGTAGCAAGTGTGCTTTCATCTTTCTATCATACCCATAGAACTCTGACTGCTATTGTCTGAGTGCTGGAGAGATTTGTTTTAATGTAGGGAAGAAAGCTGTGTCATTTTTTGACCCTTAATTTTGCTCATCTTCTCTTGAAGGTACAGAATCATACTGGGGTAAGATTTCATAGGTGACACCGCAGAGGTATCACCGCTGAGTCCAATACTGCCCAAAATTGACACCTCTTTGTGTGTTCCCTTCACTGGGTGCTGATATTTGCAACATGTGAGGACCCAGCCTGAGTTCATTCCTCTCACTCCCTGCTCCCCTTGCCCCAACCACCTGCCGCCACCCACCCCCCCACCTCACATGCAGCCTGAATGTGTTAAAGCAACTGCAGCACCTACCACTGCACAGACTGAGGATCGAGTCAGTGATCTGTTTTCCTTTGGTGGGCTTAATGCGACATTGGATGGAAAGTTTAGAAACTGGGCTGCTGGGAAGACTATTTTTGCTTAGTTCTGTTGAAGAGTCATGCGGACTCGAAACATTAACTGTATTCCTCTCCGCAGATGCTGTCAGACCTGCTGAGTTTTTCCAGGTATTTTTATTTTTGTTTTATAGGTTGTCCGGAGTGGTACCTCAGGACTTAAACTTTATCAAATTTAATTTAAAGAAGGTAAGAAATACAAATGGAAATGGAAATCAAAGAGAAGACCGGAACTTTTTCAAGATTGGCATTCCTGGAGGAGAAGTAGCGGTGAATTCAAGAGTTCTGATGAAAGGCCATCGACCTGAAACATTAACTGTTTCTCTTTCCACAGATGCTGCCAGACCTGCTGAGCATTTCTAACATTTTCTGTTTTTTTTCAGATTTCAAGCATAAATTTAAAGTTTTTTTCCACCAGTTTCAGCTCAGCCTTTAGGATGCTGTAATATCTAGCTTTCCCACTGGGTGGGGATGTAACAAATGCTTATAATTGAATAGTATTCTATTATCTTACCCATTTACTGGCAGATAGTGATATTGAACAGCAGTGGAGCTGCATTCAGCAATGAAACACGCTACTCCCTAGTACAGTGCAGATCACGTGAATCAGATACCCTGTTTCCTGTTGTTTGTGGAATGCCACACAACTCTTCTCTGTTCCTCTGATTCTGAGCTGTTGTGTGCCACCACCATCTTCGCTCCATCATTGGTGGCCATTCTTCTAGCTGTCTGGGCCTTAAGCTCTGGGGTTCTCTTCTTAAATCTCTCAATCTCTCTGACGCCCTTTAAGACTTCTTTAAATATTAGTCACCTCCCCTAATATTTCTTTCTTTGGCTCGATGTCCTTTTTTATCTATAAAGAAAAATGGTGTTTTTTCACATAAAATGCACTATTCTTGTAATAATAGCCTTTGATTTGCATAACCTAGTCAGGGATTTCTTTATTGATTATACCAGTGAAGTAAAATAGATTATTTTAATAATTTGACATCACTAGGTTCCTTAGGTGTGTTCTGCCTTCGCATTTATTACCCATCCCTAGCTGCTCTGAGAAGGTGGCGATGGTTAGCTGCTGCCTTTAGCTTGCTTAGTCTGTGTGGTGAAGGTGCTTAGCTGTTTGATACAACTGATTGATTACTTCAAAGGGCAGTCGCACATTGAGGTGGGAGTACAGTTACATATAGGTGAGACTGGATAAGGATGGCAGGGTTCCTTCGTTAAAGGGTCTTTGTGAAACAGTATGCTATTTTACGACAATCCAATATCTTTCTGGCCATGCTTACCGATACCAATGTCACAAAACTATAATACGTTTCATAATATTATTGTGGTTTATTGTGAAGTAGGTTTATGGGTGTGAGTATAGATGGTTCTGTCTGTGTGATTTAATTAAATTGGAGTCAGATAGGCTGCAAGTTTGAAATTATCAAAAGAAGTTAGGAGTAAAAGGCATTTGAAATGTTAAAGAGTAAACATGGATGAGGTCTTAGCCTGTAGGGTGCGAAGGAAATTTGCATTTTTTAGCTAAGTGGAGTTGTTTGGATTTCAAAGGGATGTTAGATATTTACAACTAACAAGATAAATAGGGCAAGGTTATTATGTTCATTTTTCCCAAAAGGTACTGACCATATTGGCAACATGAAAGATTTTTTATTATGGGAAAAACATATTTCTAAAGACATATAGAACAATAGAATTTACAGATTAAAGAGAGAGAAACATATATAAAGAAGGAAGGAAGGTGATGTTGGGGGCCTATATAAGAACAAAAAGGAGTGTGTAAAACAGACTTGGGGAATCGTCCAGCCATGTTTGCAAAAGTCTGCTGTGTCCAGTAACGAAAGTTGGAGAAAAGCCTTTGGAATTCCATTGTCGAGCGGGTGCTGTGGTAAATGTGCTGGCTTGTTATTTAAATTTAAAAAATATATTTTGGATTGTTGCCATAAAGGAGGTGTGTAGTTGGGAGCCAGGTTAATTAGGAATTTTGGGATTCGTTATAATATTAAGTAACTTTAATCTTAAGTATGTGTTTGAAATCTTTTCTTCTGTTAATAAATGTTTTAGTTTAATTTTTAAAATCTCTAAAGGTGTTATTGGGCTCATTATTTCTGAATTCAGTGCTTAACTCATCTTGTAATAAATACAAATTGCAAAACTGTTGTGATAGCGTGGCCAAGTTTCCCTTGTGCATTTGGTCTGCCTGGCACACATCACCTGCCACATCATAACACCAGCTTTTTATTTCCAGATTTAAAAGAAAATGAAATTCTGAAACTGCCATGGTAGCATTTTAATTTGTAGATTTAGATTGATAGATTACCAATCCTGATTATATACTAGTCCTGAAAAATGCTAATATTGCCACTATACTACTGTATATTTTAAAATTGTCAAAGAGTGGAAGGATTTGACTGGGAAATTGCCTCTATTGTTAGTAGTTATCGTACATTACTTTTATGCTTTTCTTTTCCTACGATGCTAAAATTTTGTAGCACTTGAAATTAACACTAGTTGAATAAAACACATGGCAGTTAAAACTACCCCAGGGAAATTTCAAACTAGTTTCTGTAAAATTAGATTTTTAAAATAAATTCCTTTTGGATGGAGATGAAATTTGCTACATGTAAGTGAGAATTATTAAAGTTCATTTTGTGTGCACAATAGATGGATTAAAATTGATATCAAACAGTCCTAGTGTTATTTATAACACACGTTGACTACAAAATTACTTGAATCTATTTCATTCCTGTAGTTGATGCTTTGTCACTCAAAGATCAGCGTCCTCTTTATAGTGATAACAAAGGCAGGTACTTTATGTTAGTAGTGCTAGTATTCTGTTGTTTCTATTTAGGTTTCAGTGCTAACCTTGAATTTTGCTGTTAGAATTGAGGGTTATGTGACATTGTTCTACAGAGAGCCAGCATGGACTCAATGACTCAATGACTCATGGACTCAATGGCCTTATTCTATGCCATAGCAACCTTATGCTCTGTGATGTTGATATTTTAATAATTTCTTGTTTGGTTCTTTTTAATAACAGGGCTGCTAGATGACAAATTATGTGAACCTTTTGGAATATTTAATGCAAAAAAATGCAGTCTCTGTTGCATTTTCTATAATTATTAAAATAAAAGACTATTGCTGTAGAGGTGGGATGGAAACCATGGTGTTGACATGAATCAAAATTCTTGCTTAGGTACCAGGGTTAAGCATCTTACAGTAATGCGCATAATTCTCTCTACTTACTGTGCTGTTAACGTGTGTGTTTTTTCTCTCTCTTTGTTTATTACCTTTAGCCATTCCTTATCCTCCCTCCCCTCTAATTGATTTATTTTTCCCCTTTGCGACTTTGTAGTCACCATTTTCAGTTATGCGTGTGCAGTCATTGTTTATGGCTCAGTACACGCTGATTGACCGAGTTGCTTGAGCCAAAGACTGTAAGTGATATGACCCTATCCAGAATGAGACAAATGGATCTTTCCAAGTCAAACAACCTTCCAAGTGAGGGGGCAAGATTGGTGGTTACCTGGAGTTTCCTTATTTTCAACACTTTTGTGTTTCATTTGAAGCATTTTGAGCGTGTTCTCAAATCAATTACAGTCACTGGTAATAACAATAAATGTTGTCAAACTGTTACTTTAGAAAATACATAGCTGGTCAGGCCAAGGAGAAGAGCTATCATAATCTAAACTGAGGGAACAGGTGGTGGATCTCCTTGAATGTGATAAACTTAAGCATAATTTAAAATAGCACTGGATAAGTCCCCACAATGAAAAAGAGTGGTAGTGCCAAATCTAGAGTGCCCTGGTTATCTAGAAGCATACAGGGTAAGATAGAGCAGAAAAAGAAAGCTTATGATAGTCATTTAAAAAGTGTTAGAAAACCTAGAGGAGTATAGCAAAGATAGGGGTGAAGTAAAAAAGAAAATCAGGAAAGCAAAGAGTATAGGAAAAAATATTGGCAGGTAAAATCAAGGAAAATCCAAAGATGTTTTATCAGTACAGAAAGAGCAAGAGTCTAAGGAGAGCTAAGGAAAGGGTCGGGCCTATCAGGGATGTGCACGGTAACTTATGCATTGATGCAGAAGATATTGGTAGGATTCTTAATGAGTACTTTGTCCCTGTCTTCACGAAGAAGAGGGATGATGCAGACATTCTAGCTAATGAGGAGGAGCGTGAAATATTAGATACAATAAGCATAATGAGAAAGGAAGTACTGTAGGGACTGACATCCTTGTAAGTGGATAAATCACCAGGGCTGGATGGATTCTATCTCAGGCTGTTAAAGGAAGCCAGGGAGGAAATAGCGGATGCCCTGAGGATCATTTTTCAATCCTCACTAGATACAGGCGAGTTACCAGAGGATTGGAGGTCTACGAATGGTGTACCATTGTTTAAAAAGGGGTGAGGGTTAGGCTAAATAATTATAGGCCTGTCAGTCTGACTTCTGTGGTGGGCGAATCATTAGAATCAATTTTGAGATCCAGGATAAACTGTCACTTAGAAAGGCACAGATTGATCAGGGATAGTCAGCATAGTTTTGTTAGGGGAAGTTTGTGTCTTACTAAGTTAATTGAATTTTTTGAGGAAGCAACAAGGAGGATTGATGAGGGTAGTGCAGTTACTGTGACACAGCCTATGGTAAAGGCTGAGTTGTTCAAATCCCAGAGGGAAACTTAAAACAACTGTCATAACCCATTTTTGCAATTTGTATGTTTCGAGATAGGCTTTGAATTCAGTAGTAATAAGACCGCCGAGTCTCAAGAGGCTTTTTTATAAAACTAAATTGAACATTTAATACAAGAAAGATTGTAAACACATACATATGTCTACAAAATTACTACTATAATAACTACAAAAATCCCCTAATTAATCTGGCTCTTAGTTACAACCCTGTTAAGGCAACAGTAAAACTCATAGATTTAACAGACCTCTGGCAAAGCACACCCTGGACTGTCGCATTCAAAATGAGTTTCTTTCAGCTCTGGATCCTTGCAGACAGACTTGAGGTTTACAGGCTGGATGCTTCTCACACTTGTTGGATCTTAAAATGCCTCTGCCTTACACACAATCTCCTTTCTCCTTTATACATATCCTTCTCTTTGAATATAAATTTTCCATTGTATCACTAGGCTTTTAACTTTACCTCTTCTAACAATAACATCTTTTCATACCAACAGTTTTATTAGTAATAAAACACTTGGCACCTTCTAGCTAGATTTCACCTGCAGTCTTGAATAGTTTCTTTTAACAAATGCAAATTTACACTTTACCTTCTACCCTCCTTCCGTTTATCTAATTACCACCTCAAAACTACTATACACCAAAGTACCCAGACTAGCTGGTTTTAATCCAATTAAGATACACACAGACACACACATAGACACAGACCCCACTAGAACTCTGTTTTAAAATAATTTCCAATAACATTATATACATTGGTATCTCATCATGACACAGTGGATGTGGTCTACATGGATTTTAGTAAGACATTTGACACGGTCCCAGATGGCAGACTGGTCAGAAAAGTAAAAACCCATAGGATACACGGAAATGTGGCGGGTTGGATTGAAAATTGGCTCAGTGACGGAAACAAAGGATAATGATCAACGGATGGTTTTGCGAGTGGAAAGCAGTTTCCAGTGGCATTCCACAGTATTGGGACCCTTGCTGCTTATGATATATAAAAATGATTTGGACTTAAATGTGGGAGGTATGATTGGAAATTTGCTGATAATCCAAAAATTGGCTGTGTAGTTGATAGTAAAGAGGATAGTTGTGAACTCCAGAATGATATCAATAGTTTGGTTGAGTGGGCGGAGAAGTGTAGGGTGATGCATTTTGAGAGGGCAAACAAAGCAAGGGAATACACAATAAATGGGAGGATATTGAGAGGGGGAGAGGAAATGAGAGACCTTGGAATGCATGTCCACAGGTGCCTGAAGGTGTCATGACAGGTAGATAAGGTGGTAAAGAAGGTATGGAATGCTTTCCTTTAACGGATGAGGTATATAATGCAAAAGCAGGGATTTAATGCTGGAACTGTATAAAATGTTGGTTAGGCCACAGCTGGAGTTCTGGTCACCATATTACAGGAAGGATATAATTGCTCTGGAGAGAGTGCAGAAGAGATTTACAAGAATGTTGCCGGGGCTTGAAAATTGCAGCTATGAAGAAAGATTGGGTAGGGTAAGGTTATTTCCCTTAGAACTATAGGGTGACCTGATTGAGGTGTACAGAATTGTGAGGGGCCTAGATAGAGTACACAGGGAAGATTTGTTTCCCCTAGCGGAGAGGTCTGTTACCAGGGGGTACAGATTTAAGGTGATTGTTAGAAGAATTAGAGGGGATATTAGGAAAAACTTTATCACCCAGAGGGTAGTGGGTGTCAGGAATTCGCTGCCCAGGTTGGTGGGTGAGGCAGAAACCCTCAACTCATTTAAAAGGTACCTGGCTCTGCACCTGAAATGCTGTAACCTGCAAGGCTGCAGACTAGGCGAGATTAGAATAGACGGCTAGTTTTTTCAGCCAGTGCAGGCACAGTGGGCTGAATGGCCTCTTTCTGTGCTGTAACCTTTCTATGGTTTCTAAGTATTTCAAGGGTAAGAGAATGAAAGAGGAAGGAGCAGATAGGATTGGAGTACTGAGGTCTAGTTGAGCTACCAGTAGGATAATAGCCTCCTTCTATGCTGTAATTCATGTGATTCTATAAATATACTTGCATATTTTGAACCAACAAAGGATATTCAGCCTACTGGCAGTGTTGCTGATTAAAATGTTCTGTTCCCCACAACCTGGCGCAGGCACTTGGTGCGTCCTTTAAGTGCTGATCAGCATGAATGAGTGTTAATTTAGCAATGGAAGATCAGGGTGGTCAGTCAAGAATGATGAGCAAGCTTCCTTGGAACTCTTTGATCTGGATCAATGACTCTTCCATGATCCTGTATACTACTGTGGTCCCAACCTCTTGTAGATCTATCCTGTTGTGGGACAGGGCACGCCTTGAAATGGTAATGGAGACTGTGATGTTGGCTGATTGGCTGATAGTCATATCCATAGAAACATGACAAAAACAGAATTACCTGGAAAAACTCAGCAGGTCTGGCAGCATCGGCGGAGAAGAAATCAGTTAACGTTTCGAGCCTTCATGGCCCTTCGGCAGAACTGGAGCATAGTTAGAAGAAGGGAGAAATATAAATTGGTTTAAGGTGGGTGGGGGGGAGGGGGGAGCGGGGTGGAGAGAGAGACATTGAGGGTGTGGTGATTGTGGAGATGAGCAGATAATCAAAAGATGTCACAGACAAAAGGGTCAAAGAGGTGTTGAAGGTGGTGGTATTTGTCTGAGAAAAGTGCTAATTAAGAATGGAAGACAGGATATTCAAAGTACAGCTCTAGTGGGGGTGGGGTGGAAAGACTAAAGGTTTTAGTTTTAGATTTAAAAATAATGGAAATAGGTGGGGAAAGAAGAATCTATATAAATTATTGAAAAAAAAAGCGGGGTGGGGTGGGGAAAGAAACGGGGTGGGGATGGGGGGAGGGGGAGTTTAAGATCTAAAGTTGTTGAATTCAATATTCAGCCCGGAGGGCTGTAAAGTGCCTAGTCGGAAGATGAGGTGTTGTTCCTCCAGTTTGCGTTGGGCTTCACTGGAACAATGCAGCAAGCCAAGGACAGACATGTGGGCAAGAGAACAGGGTGGAATGTTAAAATGGCAAGCGACAGGGAGGTTTGGGTCTTTCTTGCGGACAGACCGCAGGTGTTCCGCAAAACGGTTACCCAGTTTGCGTTTGGTCTCTCCAATGTAGAGGCACCTCCCCATGCCCACGCAGAAGATGCAACACCTGCCCCTTCACTTCCTCTCTCCTCACCGTCCAAGGGCCCAAACACTCCTTTCAAGTGAAGCAGCATTTCACTTGCATTTCCCCTAACTTAGTCTACTGCATTCGTTGCTCCCAATGCAGTCTCCTCTACATTGGAGAGACCAAACGCAAACTGGGTAACCGTTTTGCGGAACACCTGCGGTCTGTCCGCAAGAAAGACCCAAACCTCCCTGTCGCTTGCCATTTTAACACTCCACCCTGTTCTCTTGCCCACATGTCTGTCCTTGGCTTGCTGCATTGTTCCAGTGAAGCCCAACGCAAACTGGAGGAACAGCACCTCATCTTCCGACTAGGCACTTTACAGCCCTCCGGGCTGAATATTGAATTCAACAACTTTAGATCTTAAACTCCCCCTCCCCCCATCCCCACCCCGTTTCTTTCCCCACCCCCCCCCGCTTTTTTTTTCAATAATTTATATAGATTCTTCTTTCCCCACCTATTTCCATTATTTTTAAATCTAAAACTAAAACCTTTAGTCTTTCCACCCCACCCCCACTAGAGCTGTACTTTGAATATCCTGTCTTCCATTCTTAATTAGCACTTTTCTCAGACAAATACCACCACCTTCAACACCTCTTTGACCCTTTTGTCTGTGACATCTTTTGATTATCTGCTCATCTCCACAATCACCACACCACATCCTCAATGTCTCTCTCTCCACCAACCCACCTTAAACCAATTTATATTTCTCCCTTCTTCTAACTATGCTCCAGTTCTGCCGAAGGGCCATGAAGGCTCGAAACGTTAACTGATTTCTTCTCCGCCGATGCTGCCAGACCTGCTGAGTTTTTCCAGGTAATTCTGTTTTTGTGTTCCATAGAAACATGCCTATGCCAGGTTGTTGCTTATTAGTTTGTGGCCAACTCGCCACTTGGACACCTTTTCTCAGATGTTGATAAGGAACACTCTGCAAAGTCGACTGGGCTGAGTGTTATTCTGTTCCATGTATGAGTCAATGATGATAGGCCTGGCTGATTCTCTTAGTGTTGAACATTGCAACAGTTTGTTCTACAACTGTATGGCTTGCTACACTGTTGGGATTGAGTCAATAACATGTAGGCCAGGCTGAGTTAGGGTAGCAGGTTGCAAGGTCATATTATAAACAGCAATAATAATCTGCCACATTCACAGAAACATCTGCCAGCGCTGTGGAATTACAGCTTTTGTCTCTTGTTCTAGCTAAAATGTTTTAGGATGTTTCGAGTATGCATGTGTTGATGCCTTAGACATGAATTTCGAAAGGGAAGAGGAATTAGTTTCTTGTATCTATAACTGTCCATTTAAGTTTTGCTTTATCACTCAGCTTTTCTGTAAAACATGATTTTTTTCTTTGCAGCCCAGAGGAAGTCCGGGATATTGCTTCAAGGATGATTGGGAAAAAACTATTTACCAAACAAACTGGAGAGAAAGGGAGGATATGTAACCAGGTGTTTATCTGTGAGCGCAAGTATCCAAGAAGAGAGTACTATTTTGCTATCACTATGGACAGGTCTTCTCAAGTGAGTAACAAATTTACTGCTTCCAATTTGTTGTGACGTTATAATGTCGATTTTATTGGACCAGCTTTTTCAATTAAACCTTTAATACTCATGTTCTGAAGACTTGATTGTTGCTGGTATCCTTATTGAAGTTAAATCTTCCTCTGTGAAATGGAAGAAAACGTGTCATCAAACAGTACAATATCTACTCGAGGGCTCTTTACAGAATGTGAACCATGAGTGGAACTCCTGCCTAATTTCTATCCCCTCTATATCCTAAGAATACTGACTTCAATTGTAGCTCTCCTATCATCATCCTGGATGAGGTCAACTAACCTGGCATTGATTAGGAACTCTGTCATGTTGGGTGATCTGCTTCCCACTGAGCCTAATGAATCTGATGGGTATGGATTGCTGAAAAACGTCTTTCTTCTGTGTTATTGAATGGACGCTTTTTAGGGAATTTAAGATTTTTCAGGCAGCATATAGTTTTTGCTTAAAAAAGTTGAGTATGTTTGATGGAAGCAAACCGTCAGAGGGTATTGCCTTTTTCCACTTTGTTTAGGACCATTAGTTGCCCAGTTTATTTTCCATTACTTTGTGCTGAAATTACTTGTGGAAATTCAAGGTAAGATGAGACTCGAGCACATAACAAATCTCAAATAACAGGAAAAAAATAAGCAGAATGCAGAGGGACCTCAAAAACAAAATTATAGATGCTGGAGTGTGAAGAAAAGCAGACATTCTTTAAAAGGGAGTTGGGCAGATACTTGAGGAAGAGGAACTTACAGGGTTATGGCTAAAAAGCAGGGATATGGGACTCAGCATGAACGTTCTTTCAAAGAGCCAACCCTGGCATGATGGGCTGAGTGGCCTCCTGTGCAGTAAGTTTCTATAGTTGTAGGAAGAAGATAGGGCAATAGTCAGGGATTCTATAAACACATAACATGTAAGTGAATGGATCAGAAAAGTGTTGAAGAAAGTTAGAGGAAATATTCCCATTGACAATAAAGAAATGGCAAAAATACCGAAAGACTCCTCTGCCTCAGTTTTCACAGAAGAGCGTTTATGGGAATTGGGGATTAAATGGAGCAATCAGTAACATGCCCCCTAAAATGCTGAGAATGTCATGTAGGAAATAGCAGAGACTTCTATCAGTCTTGCAAACATCCTTGGATATGAAAGATGCACTGTAATACTGGAGGCTGGCTAATGTAATACCTCTGTTCATCCAGAGAGAAAAGATTAAATGAAGTTAATTATGGGCCAATCAGGCTAATGGTCATAGGCGGTTAGCCTCCAAAAAACAAAAAATATGATTCACTTAGAAAATCATGGATTGATTAAGGACAAATAAAATTTGTATAAGTTGTGTCTAACAAAGCTAGTAGTGTTCTTTGAAGAAATAATGGAGTGTATTGAATAAGGAAATGGAATGTGTTTGATAAGGTGCTGCATAGAAATCTTGATAACATAGGGTATGTGGCAAAAAAGGAAATATGGCTGCATGAATAGCATATTGGTTAAAGGACAGAAGTCAGAAAATGCTGGTTAATGAGTATTTTTTGCACTGGATGAATGTAAACTGTGGCATCTCCAAGGGATCAGTGTGGATTCATTGCTGTTACTGCAAATCAAATCTTCACTTAGATATAACAAATATAAAATCAAGATATGCAGGTGACAGAAAAATAAGGTGCATAATTAAATGAAGAGGACTAAGTGACTTCAGGAGGATGTAGGCAGATTAATAGATTAGACGGTTAGAAGAAATTGCAAAGAAAACTGAGATGATCTACTTTGAATGGAAGAATGCGAGGATACATGCACTTTGAAATAGAGGAACAAAGAAGCTTGGTGATTAGATTTGTAAATTTTATAAGATTGATTTTTAAAAAATAAATACATGGCATCTAGATTCAGCTATTCTTAATTTGCATTTGCATGCTTTTCGATGCTGTTGCTTTCTAGGAAGCTTGTTGTTGCTGAATTGACACGAGGTATCACTGTCAAACCTACTCAAGTTAGCAAAACAACCGAAAAGGGTTATCATTATTCAGTTGGCCTTGATGGTGTTACAGTAGTGAGTCTCTTGTTCACAGTTTTTGGAGACATTGTCGAAAAGAGCAAATGAACAGCACAAAAACCATGAGATTTGGTTGTAAGAAAGTGATGGTACAGGGAGAATATAGTGGCGAGATGAAGAGTCCTAATAAAACACGCAATCTGCTACGGATATGTCAGAGGCAAGACAGACCCTATAGTATTATGACATTGTGGGCATAATAAAATATGCAGTTATGGTCCACTCCAATACTGTTAGCTTATGTATTTCAACAAGTGTATGGTATTTTCTTCCCTCAGCTGTCAGGAACTTATTGCTTCCTTCATGCAAAACCCTGGAAAGAATGTTCTTGTTACCTAAAAATTCTGGTTTGTAAATCACTAGATGAGGAACCATGTGACATGGGAAAGAATGATGTAAATTTGATATTTTGAATGGATGGGCAATGATTTTGATGTATGCGGCCTGATTAGAGGGGGAAAAGTCAGCATATTGATGCCATGGGTGAAGTTCAGGTAGATACATTTTTAGCATGGGTAAGGCTGAGGACCGTAGGGTCTTTATGAATGGATGTACTGGGATGTATTGAGTGGCCTTCCTCATTTATATTAATTTGGTTGAGTAGGTTGAAGCTCAGGAAAACAAACCTTCAAATGCACAAATTATGAATTCAAAACTGTTTGCAAGTATTCCCCAGCTATATATATTCCAATATTGTGTTACGACCCTGTTATGACCATTAACCAAAATAACCAAACTTACCAAACAACCCCAAATGAAGAAATTACCAACAAGATTTCACTTCTTGTAACTTTTACTTTAACATGAGCCAGAACTAATGCAAATTAAACATGAATTAACAGGCAAATGATACTTCAAATAAAAAGGTAAATTTCATTTTAAATAATAAATACACAAAGATACATCTGATACAACCACAAGCACCTGCATCACTCCATGCAGGGCATGTGGCTCCACGTGCTGTTCCAAAATTCTCTAACTGGGCCTTTGGTTTGTAGAATCTCTCATTTTCCCACTCAATTGATTTGGCCCTCAAACTGCATTCACCGTATTACATACAAGGTCACCAGAGACAGTCGTCACCCGAACAGCACAGTCTTGCAGAACCTCGTTGGCCAGGTTTGCGACGGTCTCGATGGCACAGGTTCTCCACAGACTTCTTTATCTGATCCAATTGAAGCAGCAGCAATAAAATTGTCCAATTCCGAATCCCTGCTCGAATCCTGTCTTTGGTTTTCTGCCCTGCTTAATTGTATTACTAACACACACACACACAGCTCCTTGTAAATGTGCCTTCTCTGTTCTCGGGAATTGTGGAGCTGCTGTGTCTGGCACCGGAATGTGTCAGCTGCCCATCTCCTGAAGGGACCAGAGTAGAGGAATCTTCCTGCTGGGTGAACCTGGAGCTTGAGCTTGAGCAGTGTGAACCTGCTATTTGTTCAAATGGGGACATGCCATACGTTTAATGTTTCGAATCCTATGTACGTTTAATGTTGTTGAAGCTGCTGTTTGTTTAACAGTGTGGACCTGTTTTATGTTTAAAATGTTGAGCTGCTATACGTTTAAGCATAGATCCGCTGTATGTGTCTTAACATTGTGTGATTAAGATGGTGCACCATGTCAACACAGGATCTTGCATTGCTCATTGTTTTAGTCTGCTTCCTTCAAGTTTTTCATTAGTTTTTAATGTTTCTTTTGTGAGATAGTAATATTAGCACATTTGTAAAGATGATCGTGAAATTTGACTGTCTGCTGAAGATGTAATTTCTTCTTTTTCATTATGTATGATTTTTGATGACAAGCAAAATTAATTTCTGATTGGACAATAAAATTGAATTGCATTCTCCCCTCTGCTGCAGCCCTTCCTTGACCGCAGCCCTACCTTGCCTGCAGCTCTCCCTTGTGTCTGGTCACACGGCTTTCATATTTTAACTTCCTGTTGGTACTGCACCCAGGTCAAGGGTCACCAGGTCACATGGACCAGTCTTTCTTAATATTCAAGAAAATTATTCCTTTACAATTGATGCAAACTCTTAAATATGATTTTCAAACATTATTCTTAAAGCTAATTACAGATTCCACAGATGCATTAAAGAAATTACAAATTTTCCTTACTGTACTGCTTCTGGGTCAAAGGTCGTCGCATTGTAGCAAGAAAACAAGTGCCATGTACAGTGAAGTGATGGTATTTTGTATTTCAGAGTGGGAGTGACCAAGTTCCAGAGCATAGAGCATTGAAGAATATTTTCTCCAGATTATTCATAGCCTCTGTATTTGGCTCCACATAAGACATCTGTTTGGCAGGTCTACACTGTCTTACAAACCTCTCCCTTAACTGCCTTACTATATTGTGTTTGACATGTTTAAGAAACTAAGCTCCGTTTATATTCCTATGAAAAATGTAATTGTTTCTCACGATCTACAAGTTACTTCGGAGATTTGCTACTTTTCTTCCCTGCTTTTAAAATAAGGCAGTTGTTCTGGACACTTTATTTGTGTAAATAAATGACCTACATTGGCATTTTCAAAACAAATGCGCAATTTTACAGGAATCATCATACACATATTTATCATTCAAAATATTTGGGGAGGATGGCTGTTGGACAGTGACAGAATTAGAGCAGCAGTAGGAGTGATTTTAACATAAGGTACAATAAAAGTTAAAAAGAAATTTCAAGTATTTTCTGATCAGCCTCCAGAATCCCTTTAAGGTTTACTGGTTAGGCTGGTGGATATGGGTGACGAATGTGCAGTGAATACTCTGTCCATTTGTTCCTCAAAATTGCATTTGGGCTCCTATGTATATCGTGGATCTCATTTGGAATGTTTTTGTAGCAGGTTACTCATTGGAGCTCATCTAATATAGGTTGTGGCTGTATCCATCATCAATTTACATGCAAACTTATGAAAATTATAGATATGAAAAATCTACTGGTTCCTTCAAACCTGCCTCACACAGTTATGATAGTTGTAACTTTATGATAGGACCATGACCAGCAATAGCCATGTAATCACCTGGGAGAGGCACAAAAACAGATAAAATTCAAAGGCCAATTTTGGGAGTGGGCGGGAGGGGTGGTACGTAGGGAAGTTGGAAAATCCCTCACTGACGCTTTTAGGCGATCAAAAACTAGTCCAGCAGAACACATTCCCTTACTGATTAAAAATCTGTCTTCACAACTTACTTTCCTGCCTATCTTTGTGTCGTCAGCAAATTTAGCAGCCATAATTTCCATCCCTTCATCCAAATCATTTATATAAATAGTAAAAGGTTGAGCCCCCAGCACTGATCCCTGTGCCAAAACACTCATTATATCCCCCTAACCGAAGAAGACCAATTTATGGTTACCCTCTGTTTCCTATTAGCTAGTCAAACTTCTATCCATGCCAATATATTACCCTACACCATGAACTTTTATTTTCCACAATGATCTTGGATGTGGCACCTTATCAAATGCCTTCTGGAAATCTAAGTACGGTACATCCACCAGTTCCCCTGCATCCACAGCACCTGTGAGTCCTTCAAAGAACTCCAATAAATTGGTTAAACATGATTTCCCCTTCACAAAACCATGTTGACTATGCCTGATTGCCGTAAAAGAATCTTCTGCTGACTTCAATGTTGAAGTCCCTTACTTTGCTAACAGATATCTATATCATCTTTAATAATAGCTTCTAACATTTTCCCCATGACAGATGTTAAGCTAACTGGTCTATAGTTTCCTGCTTTCTGTCTCCCTTTTTGAATATAGATGTTACATTTGTTGTTTTCTAATCTAATGGAACCTTCCCCGAACCTAGGGAATTTTGGAAAATTAAAACCAATGCGTCAGCTATTTCACTGGCCACTTTTTTCACGATCCTAGGATGAAGTCCATCAGAACCCAGGGATTTGTCAGCCTGCAGCTCCAACAATTTGTTCAATACCACTTCTCTGGTGATTGTAATTTTCCTGAGGTCCCCCATCCCGTTTCCTGATTTACAGCTATTTCTGGGATTTTACTTGCATCCTCTATAGTGAAAACCGATGCAAAATACCTGTTCAATTCATCTGCTATTATTAATCCCCCAAACTCACTTTCTGTAGGAACAATTCTCATTTGTTAACTTTTCTTATTTAAATATTGATGGAAACTCTTAATATCCTTAATTCTTTTACTGTTACTTATGAGTGATTTCAGTTATATGGAGAGACTAGAAAAACTGGGATTGTTCTTCAAATAGAGACAGTTAAGAAGAGAGGTGTTCAGAATTATGAAGGAATTTGATAGAGTATCAAGGTAAAACTGTTTCCACTGGTAGAAGGGTCAGTAACCAGAGGACAACATATTTAAGGTAATTGCTAATAGAACTAGCAGCATGATGAGGGGGACATTTTTATGCAGTGAGATATTGTGATTTGGAATTTAAAGGGCAGTGGAAACAGATTCAGAAGTAACTTTCAGAGAAAATTGCAGGGCTTAGCGGAAATAGCAGAGGAATAGGACTAATTGGATAACTCTTTCAGAGAACTGGCACAGGTACGATGGGCTAACCAGCCCCCTTCTGTACTTTAAGATTCTATGATGCTACTGTGGCATGGGACTTGACAGGACAGTTTAATTTGAAAGGTGAATTCTAGAAGAATTCATTACCCTCCCAAGGACAAAATATAATTTGTGTTCAGGAAGCAGCCTTTGATGAGTGAGAAGTTTATAAAGTAGGAATGGTGCACTACATGGCTACATTGCCCTTTTACCTCTGCTTTGTTAACAATGTGCTCAGGGGTTTCTGTTAGACCTTTGATGTGCTTTTTGAACCTATTGCAAACTCAATTTAAAACTTTTCTTTTTAGAAAGCAGTGATTTTTTTTCCTGTATATGTTGGGAGAGAGTTCTGACCCTGTGTGTAAGCAATATCTACAGTTCTATCTTCTAAACAGGAATTTTACGTGGCTCTTGCTTGGCTGAAAATCAGCTAACTTAAGCTACTGGTTTCTTTAAACATATCCTTGATGGCTACAAGTATAATTGGTGGGTGGAGTATAAAATTTTACACTGGCTTAGTTAGGGAACGCTGCTGAGTTTGTGGCTGAAATTTGTTGTCAGAGCAAAGGGAATTTTACTCTGCTGCACTAACCTGAGAACACTTGCTGTTTCACTGGGCTATGAAAGTAGAAGAGTCTTCTGCTGACTTCAATGTTGAAGTCCCTTACTTTGCTAACAGATATCTATTTATAAGCCTTTTTCCCTACAAAAATCTCTTGCTGAGTTAATGGCAGCTTAATCCCTTCACTTTACTGCATTACTTTCTGAACAGCTGTCACGATACCAAGTTCTCTCTGCTCTGAAGTATGTTTAAAGTTGACTTGCCATCATGTTTTGACTGTTCTTAAAATAACTGCAGATATACTTGTAGATCTAGTGTGCATTTGGTGCACTCTGGTTCACTGTAAAGTGCCTTCTCATTTAAAGAAAATGATTTTGATCCTGTTACAAACCATTTTACAAGAATCTTAAGATTAATCATGTAAAATCAAAACGCTTCAGAAAATTCTTGTTTAGAACATACATCGCAGGTTAGAAACAGGCTATTTGGCACAAGTTTGTTTCTGAAATGAATCAAGGAAAATTCCTTCTATTCAGACAAAATTAATCAACGGCACTGTAGTGGTTATGATACTGAACTAATAACCCAGACGCCTGGACTAATAATCCAAGAGAAAGTGAGTTAAAATCTCACCATGCCCATTTGCGAATTTGAATTCCATTTTATAAATCTTGAATTAGAAATAAAACAGATACCAGCAGAAGTAACAGTGAAGCTGTCAGATTGTCATAAAACCCAACTGGTTCACTAATGTCCTTTAGGGAAAGAAATCCACCATCCTTACTTAGCCTGATCTATATGTGACTCCAAACCCACACCAAAGTGCTTAACTCTTAACTGATGTCTTAAGTAGCTTTGCAAGTCATTCAGTTGCATCAAGCTACTGTAGAGAAGGCAGCCCACCCAGCATCACCTTTTCCAGACAGCTAGGCATGGGCAATAAATGATTACCTTAAAACGGGCACCCAAATCCTGAGAATGAATAATTTTAAAAACACAAAGGTCTCCCTATTGTTTTGATATTTAAGTTACTGAAAATTTGAGTAACTAACTTCTACCTTGCTGGGGGAAAAAAAGCTACTTACAAATGTTATCGGTACATTCAACCACAGCAGCTGTTTTGATTGATGTTTTAAGAATTTAGTCTTGCCCTTGTCCTCACCCTGCAAATGATCCAGTGGATTATATTTTCCAATTTCTCCAAATCTCATGGCATGAGTATGCATGCACAAGTATTTACCATGCCTAAGAAGTGATTTCAGTTTGAGAAAATTTGCGTGTCCAATGCTAATGGCCTGCTCTACCTAGCTGTGCATACTGACATTTGCTTAATAGCACAAGTAAAGGAACCAAGTTTGGTGAGAGAGTGGGAGGTGTGAGTGGGTGGTGTTGGAGTTAATGTCTGACATACTGGCGTATAGGTCAGTTTCAAAGTATTCTGTTGGCTTCTATTAGAGAGGGAGCACTACATACTGTAGTGAGATCGCATCGCCTGGGAGTAAAGCACATTTTACAGGAGATTCTTATTTTTGCAATACTGACTTGAGTTGCTATTCCACTAATTCTAGCACTGCTTTGATTATTTAAATATAGCAAAGTGCATTCACATAGTGATTTCCAAAAAGTTTATTCCGTGAGCCTTTATTGCTACTGGATGCTTTAGTTAGGATGTTCAAATAGTCTTAGTTCAGGTCATGGATGAGGAAATTGAACAGAACAAGATCTCTCAGCAATGTACTGGAGTCCCCTCAATGTAGTGTGAGTTAGCAGTTTTACAAATTTGGGTAATAATGGCTCTCAGTTTGTGGTTGTAAGGACGATGAAGCTGTCAGCGATCTCTGTCAGAAGTCTGCAACTTCTGGCTTTTGCATGTGCATAGTTAAACACAAAAAGCCAGAAGTTGCTGTTAACCCTGTTCCTCCACAGGGTGTGCTGTTGCAGTGTTTGCAAATTAAATCAACACAGAATCAAATAATCACAGATAAAATCAGCATAGAATCAATAATTTGATAGCAATGTCAACTTTTTTACTCACTATTCTCAAAAACTACTGAAAATATTGTCTTTTTCATAATTACATAATGTACATAATTACTGATGAGCAAATCCCCTGGCACTGAAGAATTAATTTTACAAATTTGTAGTCTCATTCCCTTAGGATGTTTAAAAATTGTATGATTTTTAAAATAAAAATTAATTTGATTTTTCAAACTTTGATATTTCCGCATCTCCCTTAGTTGCATTTTTTGTCCTCATCTTCATTTAGCCATCTGTTCAATGATTAAAATTATAAAATTATATTCCATGCTTTTTATTTTCTGCTTTGTTCTCTGTGAGAACTCTTCAATCTGATTGACTGATTAGCCTGCCTGTCCTGTTTCAGGATGTCATAGATTCCCAATCAGTGGTGCCAAGTTCAAAGTGCTGTTGGAATAGAAGAAATCTGTATTCTAGAGCCCACTAAATTTCTGTGGGTAACATTCTTTGAGACTAGCAATGAGGCTGCTCTTTTACTACTGATTGCAAAATCTGAGCCATAGTCTCAGAAATGATGTACCTCAGTGCATTTTCTTTTGTTAAATTAGTGATCCAGTATATTCTGGTTTTATTCCATACCTTACTCACCCCAATTTTTAGCCATTGGCCCTCTGGTGCCTTGCCAAAGTCTTTTATTCTTCACGTTGTGATAATATGATGATTAATTATATCATATTCATGAAAGGGGGTTGAAAGCATCTTGTGCTACTTTCCTTCAATTCCACACTCTGGCTTGAGTTAGTAACAGTATGGTACAGTTTACAAGTCTACTTCTGTCAGATTAAATACTTACCCGTTCTTAACCTTTCATCTTTAAAGTTCAGGTTCATAAGACCTTAAAAGGAACACTTTAGATTGGTCAAGCCATAAACAAGGAGCTAATTGACTGCTGGGTTTTATGGCAAATGGTTTCATGGAGCCCAGAGTGATTGAGGAGCTGAATGCTAAAATTGGGAATTTGGTGCAAGTGATGGTGTACCATAATTGCAAGATGTGGGAGTTTGTGAAACCATTGCATTCCCAAAAAGCCTTATCTGTAGTAAGTGTCTGCAGCTTGAGCAACTTCAGCTTAGGGTTGCTCGGAATCCAAGCTGCAGACGTTGCAGGGCATTAGGGAGGGGGCGAGTTACCTGGACACTTTGGCCCAGGAGGCAGTCACACCAGTTAGGATAAGTAGTTGGTCAGTGGTGAGAAACAGAAGTGTACGACAATGAATCAAGCAAATATGGGGATCCAGCATGCAGGGATTGTGGACCTTGGCCCTTGACTTTGACCAACAGGTACAAGGTACTTGCTTCTTGTGTGAATCTGAACAAGAACTGTAGAATGGGATGGGCAACCTGACCATAGTACAATGGTGCATGGGGAGTGGAAAGGAATGTGGACTGATAAAGGACAGTATAGTCAGGGAGATAGATACTGTTATCTGCAGCTTTGATCAGGAGTCTTGGAGGTTGTGTTGCTTGCCTGGTGAAAGAGTTAAAGACATCTCCTCGCAGCAGGAGGCCAACTTGGACTGGAAGGTGGAGATTCTAGATGTCTTGTCACTTATTGATGTAGATAGAACTATGATTGAATGTTACTGATAAGAGAGGTGTTTTGCTGAAGCTTTTCATTTTGCTGTCATCAGAACAGACACAAGAATGCCAAATTTCAAGCAATCGCAACAATTTATACTACAGGAGAGAAGAGTGCTGATGGGTTGGCAAGTTGACTCTGATTGGCCGAGGCATTAGCAGTAAAAATGCAACAGGGGAACTATAGGCTCCCCAAGCTCCTGGGTAATTCAGAAAGGCACAAGAGTTGAACATATTCCTTTTGTTTGCAGAAAATGGGTCCCTGCGTATGAGTGAACGTTGCTTCTAGTAAGCGTAAATAAGCCAAGTTACGAGCTCAACTGATTATCTTAAATTTTTTGTTAGTGTTGCTATTAGCACACTGAGGATTGTTTAGCAGGTGCTGCCCAATTGCGGAATCACATCTAACAGTAGACGTTTTGTTTTGGGTTTTGCAAATGCAGCCTGGTTGAATATAGTTTGTACCCTGCCTATTACAAACAACTGAACAAGCTGTTTAATTCGATCAGCCAATCATTGGAATGTACGTCCGACATGTGGCCTATGAATTCCATATTAAATTTGAAAGCGACATACTCTAGCCCCGAACAAGAATCTTGAACTTAAACCAAGCCATTTACATAGTTATGAGGGGAGAGCTAGCTAATGTTGATTGAGTAAATAGACTAAAAGTTATAGTGGTAAATAAACAGTGGGAAACATTTAAAGAAACAATTCAAAATGTTCAACAAACATACATTCCATTGAAAAACAAAAACTTGGCAAAAAAAGATTCATCCATGGTTCACTAAGGAAGTTAAGGATATTATTGGATTATAGGAAGAGTTTACAATGTCGCAAAGAATAGTAGTAAGCCTGAGGATTGGGAGAGCTTTTGGAACTACAAAGGACTGCCAAAATGTTGATTAAAAGGGGAAAAAATAGAATATAAGAATAACTAGCCAAGTATATAAAAACAGTTTTAACAGATTTTACATTTATATAAAAGAGGCGGAGATAGGAGAAATTATCATGGGGAATGAGGAAATGGCAGAGACATTGAACAAATATTTTGTGTCTGTCTTCATAGTAGATGATTACAAATTACAAACCAGAAATAGAGGGTAACCAAGGAGCTTATCAGAGTGAGGAGCTGAAGGTAATTAATATTAGAGAAAAAGTGTTGGAGAAACTTTATTCATTCACGGGATGTGGGCTTCGCTGGCTGGGCCAGCATTTATTGCCCACCCCTAGTTGCCCTGTAGAAGGTGGTAGTGAGCTGCCTTCTTGAACCGCTGCAGTCCATGTGGTGTAGGTACACCCACAGTGCTGTTAAGAAGGGAGTTCCAGGACTTTGACCCAGCAACGGTGAAGGAATGGCAATATATTTGCAAGTCAGGATGGTGAGTGACTTGAAGAGGAACTTGCAGGTCGTGGTGTTCCCATCTATTTTCTGCCCTTGTCTTTCTAGATGGTAGTGGTCGTGGGTTTGGAAGGTGCAGTCTAAGGAGCCTTGGTGAATTACTGCAGTGCATCTTGTAAGGCACACACTGCTGCTACTGTGCATCGGTGGTGGCAGGAATGAATATGTATGGATGTGGTGCCAATCAAGCAGGCTGCTTTGTCCTAGATGGTGTCAAGCTTCTTGAGTGATGTGGGAGCTGCACTCATCCAGGCAAGTGGAGAGTATGCTATCACATTCCTGACTTGTGCCTTGTAGATGGTGGGCATGCCTTGGGCAGTCAGGAGGTGAGTTACTTGTTGCAGGATTCCTAGCCTCTGACCTGCTCTTGTAGCAACAGTCTTCATATGGCTAGTCCAGTTCAGTTTCTGGTCAATGATGACCTGCAGGATGTTGATAGTGGGGGAATTCAGTGATGGTAATGCCATTAAAGGACTAAAAGCCAATAAATCTCCTGGACCTGTTGGCCTACATCCTTGGATTCCAAAAGAGATAGCTGCAAAGATAGTGGATGTACTGGTTATGATTTTCCAAAATTCCATAGATTCTAGAAGGGTCCCAGTGGATTGGAAGTTAGCAAATTTAAATCTGATATTCACGAAAGGAGAGAGAAAATGGGGGAACTATTGACTATTTATCCTGACATCAGTTCTTGGGAAATGCTGGAATTCATTATTAAGGAAATTGTAGAAAATAATTATGATTAGACAAAATCAAAATGGTTTTACGAAAGGGAAATTGTGTTTGACAAATTTGCTAGAGTTTTTTGAGGATGTAAGTATAGGGTAGATAAAGGGGAACTAGCAGATATAGTATACATGGATTTCGAAAAGGCATTCAGTGAGGTGTCACACAAAAGGCTAACACAGAGGGCAAGGGTGCATGGAGTTGGCGGCAATCTAATAGCATGGACAGAGTATTGGTTTTCTTCTCCAGATGCTCCTCTTGAGCCTTTGCAGCTGTTGGAATATGTTAATCATCAACACCATCTGTAGACAAAAGGCAAAGAACAAAAACACTTGGATGCAGCCAAGATCTAAACATTGGCAACTGATTAACTTTATCATCACCCACCAGAATAACATAAACCTTGCAATCATAGCATCTTTTATTAAAGAAGTGGAGTGCTCGTCAGACCACAAGATGCATCTCACTGAAAAGAAGATCAGCATGCAGTAGACCCCCAAGAAAGCTAGATGTGCAGAACTTGGCTTCCACAATGTACTGCAGACAATTCAGGCTCAGAATTGAGGAACAGCTGTCCTCTGAAGAAAACCCAAGTGATGATGTTGAAGTAGCAAGGACGACCTTCACATCAACAGTTCTGGAAATTGCCAACTATGTCCTGGGAACACAGAAAAGAAACCACTCAGAATGGTTTGATGAAAACGATGATCAAAATAAGGAACTTCTACAGGAGAAAAATGCAGCATTTGCAGCATGGCTGGAAGATAAAGGTACATCTGCTACTAAGAAGTCACTCTAGGAGAGCAAAAGGAACCTTTAACAGCAGCTGCATAGGATGCAAGATGCATGATGGGCCAAACAAGCCAGAGAGTTTCATGTCTATGCCGCTCACAGTGTGAGGAATTTCTATAAAGCCCTGAATGCTGTGTATGGTCCTCCTTAGTGCAGCTACTCATCTATCCTCAGCGCTGACGAGGAATCTCTCCTGATGGACATAATAGTTATCGAAGTTATCAAGGCACTTTAGGGGTGTGCTTATCCGCCCATCCACCATAAATGGGGTACCTGTAGACAACTTCTGGACAGGCCCAAATGTGAAAACGTGGACAGCAAACCTTGATTTAGACGTTGACAAAGCCATCAGATCCCTATCATAAAGTCATAGAGGTCTACCATACAGTAAAAGGCCCTTCAGCCCATCAAGTCTGTGCCAGTCAAACAAGTACCAAACTATTCCAATCCCATTTTCCAACACTAGGCCCATAGCCTTGTATGCCATGGCATCGCAAGTGCACATCCAAATACTTCTTAAATGTTATGAGGGTTTCTGCCTCTACCACCCTTTCAGGCAGTGAGTTCCAGATTTCCACCACCCTCTGGGGGGAAAAAAATTTTCCTCACATCCCCTCTCAACCTCCTACCCCTTACCTTAAATCTATGCCCCCTGGTTATTGATCCCTCTACCAAGGGGAAAAGTTCCTTTCTGTCTACCCTACCTATGCCCCTCATAATTTTATACACCTCAATCATGTCCCCCCTCAATCTCCTCTGCTGCAGGGAAAATAACCCTAGTCTACCCAATCGCTCCTCATAACTAAAACTCTCCAGCCCAGGCAACATCCTGGTAAATCTCCTCTGCACTCTCTTTAGTGTGATCAAGTCCTTCCTATAATGTGGATTCCAGAACTGCACGCAATACTCTAGCTGTGGCCTAACCAGCGTTTTATACAGTTCCAGCATAACTTCCCTGCTCTTATATTCTGTGCCTCGGCTAATAAAGGCAAGTATCCCATATGCCTTCTTAACCACCTTATCTACCTGTCCCGCTTCCTTAAAGGACCGGTGGATATGCATATCAAGATCCCTCTGATCCTCAATACTTCCCAGGCTCCTACCATTCATCTTGTATTCCCAAGCCTTGTTTGTCCTGCCCAAGTGCATCACCTCACACTTATCTGGATTAAGTTCCATTTGCCACTGATCAGCCCATCTGACCAGCCCATCTCTATCCTCCTGTAATCTAAGGCTATCCTCCTCACTATTTACCACCCAACCAATTTCCGTGTCATCCGCGAACTTACTGATCAACCCTCCTACATTAAAGTCTATATCACAAACAGCAAGGGACCCAACACTGATCCCTGTGGAACCCCACTGGACACAGGCACCCAATCATAAAAACACCCCTCAACCATCATCCTCTGCTTCCTGCCACTCAGCCAATTCTGGATTCTGTTTGCCAATTTGCTTTGGATCCCATGGGCTCTTACCTTCATTATCAGTCTCCTATGTGGGACCTTATCAAAAGCCTTGCTTGTACATTCCAACAAATGTCCCAGAAAGCATGGCAGCAAGGAATATACTGAAGAGCACCGGGGCCATGACATGCCTCTGCTTCACATCAAAGGGGTCATTACAGTCAATGACTCTGACTGGTGCTCTTCAGTATATTCTTTGCTGCTATGCTTTCTGGGGCATTTGATGGAATGTACATTCAATTCAGAACAGATGGCAATCCCTTCAACCTCAAATGACTGAAACCCTCATGAAGGAAAGCTCCAGGCTCAAGATGGAATCCCAGGAGAAATTTGCAAATCTGGGAGACCCCAGCTAGCTATCAAGCTCTCACAATTATGTCACAATGTGGGATCAATAAACCTTGAGTTCAAGGATGCCTCAATTGTTCACTTGTACAAAGAAAAAGGACAAAAATCTGTGTGTGAGACAAAGCACAGAGGAATCTTGCTGCTTATGATAGCTGGTAAGATTCTAGCAAAAGTTCTACTCAACAAACCGTTAAGCCACATAGCAGAATGTGTACTGCCAGAAAATCAAAGTGGGTTCAGGAATAGCAGAGGCACTTGTAATATGATCTTCATCCTTCAGCAAATGCAGGAGAAATGCCGCGAACAACAGATGGGACTCTACTGTGCCTTTGTTGACCTGATGAAGGCCTTTGTCACAGTAAATAGAGGCCTTGTGGAAAGTCTTAGCCAAACTTGGATGCCCTGTAAATCTGATACAGTCGTTTCACTGATGGAACAATGGCCAGAGTCACTGACTGTGATCACCCCTTTGATGTGAAGCAGGGGCGTGTCATGGCCCCGGTGCTCTTCAGTAATTTCTTTGGGGCCATGCTTTCTGGGACATTTGATGGAATGTACATCCAATTCAGGGCAATCTCTTCAACCTCAAGATGACTGAAATGCTCAACTAAGGTAAGGGAGATGAGGATACAGGAATTGCTGTTTGCCAATGACTGTGCCCTCATGTCACACAGTGAGCATGGTCTTCAAAGGATTATGGACTGTTGTTCAAAAGTGGTTGACAACTATGGGTAAACCATCAGCTTACGAAAAACAGAGATACTCCACCAACCACCACCAAATTCTGGCTATACCCCACCTACTATAACTATCAATAACAGAACCCTGAAGGTTGTAGGTAATGTCACCTATCCTGGAAGCACAATTTCAGAAATGTCTGTATTGATGGTAAGGTGGCAAGTAGAATCACCAGAGCAAACTCAGCATTTATCTGTTTACATGAGATCAGCATTTATCTGTTTACACGAGACTGTGGAGGGAATGAGGTATCAAACTTGCTGTGTAGAAAGCTGTGTTATTACCTACCCTCCTATATGTCTGCGACACTGGCTACCTACTCCAGACATATTAAGGAGTTGGACAGGTTCCATATGACATGCATTAGGAATATCATGGACATCAAATGAGAGGACAAAGTGCCCAGCACTGAAACACTTCAAAGAGCAGAAATGTCTGGCATTGATCCCTTTAAAATTCCTAAGGCAATCATTTATTCACAACTTAAACTTGGACACCACTTGCAAGTTAGTCCGAGATTAGGGTTCAAGGATTCCTTGAAGGCAAACCTCAGGAAATGTGGCATGTACACAAATGACTGGGAGAAAAATGCATAAGAACGAACTATCTGGGAAGCAATCTCGAGTAGTGGCGTTGTTTCCCTCAAACAGCAAAGAGCACAGGGCAGCTAAGGACAAAAGGGGAGCTAGAAAGACTGGGCAGTCCCAAATCAGACCACGCATTCCTGCCCGCACTGTGGAAAGGCATGCAAATCTACAGTTGTGCTCCACAGCCATTTTAGCACAATAGATGACTCTGCGCATGTAAGGAACGGCCATCTTGAATAATAAAGAGAAACCGATGACAAGGATTAGTTCATGGATAGGGATAATGGGCCATTTTCAAATTGGCAGCCTGGAAATAACGCAGTGCTGCAAGGATCAGTGCTGGGGCCTCAGCTATTTGCAATTTATATTAATGACTTCGCTCTGGTCTTTCAGAAATCGTTTGACATGCATGCTATTCCTTGCTGTTGGAAATCAGACATCATTGTCCCGGTTGCTAAGAAATTGCAGCCTGCTGAACTGAATGATTATTGACCAGATGCTCTTGCATCCATAGTCATGAAGTGTTTCGAGCACATTGTGTCAAGGCATCTTTTAGATTTTATTGTTCCACATACTGACCAGTTGCAGTTTGTCTATCAACCTCAAGTCAGTGAACAGTGTTTTTCTGACCTTTGTCCTTCTGATTCAACAGCACACGGATAGATTGGGCAACTATGCTCACACTGCCTTTGTTGATTTCTCTTCAGATTTTAATACCATGCAACCAATCAAGCTTATTGAAAAACTGAAAAACCTTGATGTTAGTCCTACTTTGGATCAGTGATTTCCTTCACAGCAGGACCTAACGGGTGTTAGTTTCCAGGATTTACTCGGACCCCGTGTTAACAAATACTGGATCTCCTCAGGGCCGTGTACTGTTACATTTACTTTTCATTCTCTATATGAATGATTGATTGTTAATCAGAGTACAACAAAATAATGACCCTGAAGTGTGCTGATGATATGGTACTTGTGGGTCTCATCAGGAATAATGAAGTAAATTATAGGGACTCTGGAGAAGTTCATAAAATGGTACGATAATGATTCTCCTAAACTGAATGAAAACAAGACAAAAGAACTCAATATAGACTAGATAAAAAAACAATTAATGATGTTCCTGTGAAGATTCATGATGTGGACATTGAAATCGTTACTAACTACAAGTGTCCAGGTTTCAAAGTAGATGGTAAATTGGAGGGAACAGTGTACAGATGTGGTGGCCAAGGAACGTACATGATTATACTACCTCAGAAAATTAATTTTTTTTCAGGTAGATCTTACAATCAGGAAACTCTTCTATACGCCTGTAATTAAAAGTGCTGTCCTTTTTGGATATCTCGCCTGGTATTGCTGTCTTAGAAAAGCAGACTTTTTTATGGGTACAGAGATTATTGAAGCAGGCAGGAAGGGTATTTGCAGAGCAGATCTTTTTTGATCAAACCTGCTCTCAAAGAATTTTGACAAAAGTAATGAATGTCATCAACAATGAGAATCACCCTTGTCTCGGTATTACTGTTAGATGCATTTAGGGAAAAGGCTACCATCCCTCAGATGCAGGACAAATCAATTCCTGAAATCTGTTGTGCCCTTCTCTATAAGAACTTGTAGCATGAATTTGATATATGGATGAGGTTATGCACTCAGGTCGGGACTTACTGACATTATTTTAACGCATTGGAATAGTTTTTAATCCATATGTAATTTAAGTTAAGAGACTGAAAGCAAGAGACACTTGCATTTATAGAGCGCTTTTCACAGCCACCAGATGTCTCAAAGTTCTTTACAGCCAATGAAGTACTTTTGAAGTGAAGTCACTGTTGTATTTCAGGAAATATGGCAGCCAAATTACACACAGCAAACTCCCACAAGCATCAATGTGATCTTGCTCCATTGTTGAGTTTATTTACGGTTGAGGTAGACAAATTTTTGGAGTCTCAGGGAATCTAAGGATATGGGAGTGGGCAGGAATGTGGAGCTGGGGCAAAAGATCAGCCATGATAATATTGAATGACACAGCGGGCTCGCAGGCCGTATGGTCTACTCCAGCTCCTATTTCTTATGTTCTTATGTTCTAAGAATATAAAAGCTGAGAGTTAATGACAAAGCTGTAATAAAACCTTAGTAAGATCACAGTTGCTCTGTGCAGTTTTGGAATACTACAGAAAAAATGTTAAGACCATAGAGTAGATACAGTGCAGAATAACTGCTATACTGCCTGATGTGATGAAATAAGAAGAAAGACTACAGCAGAAGAGATTAAGAGGTGATTTTGATATGATTGCTTAAAATTATGAAGGGATGTGATAGAGTACAGTAAAGTCCTGCCTTTTGCGACTCCCTTGTTCGCGTTTACACTTACCCGCACTTTGTACACTGCTTCCCCCATCATGTGAGCGATGTTTGTTTATCTGCTTTTGAAATGTCCGAATCTCTACACTGATTCTTTGACAGTGTCATGAAACTACCATATTTTTAAAAATATTATTGTAGGCTTATGGGTGTAAGCGTAGATAGTTCTGTCTGTGTGATTTAAGTAGACTAGACACGCTTAGACTACAAGATTGAAATTATCAAAAGAGTTGGGTGTAAAGCAGACTTTTGAAATGGAGATGGATGAGCTAGGATGAGGGTTCCACAAGGTGTGAATGAAATTTGCATTTTTAGATAAGTGATTTTCAAAGGGCTGGTGTAATGTTTACAACTAACAAGATAAGTGAGGCAAAGCAATATGTTTATTTTTCCCAAAAGGAAAAGGCCATATTGACAATATTATGGGAAAATAAATTTCCAAAGACATGTAGAACAATGGAATTTTACATATTCAAGAGAGAGAAACATATATAAAGAATAATGGAAGGCTATGTGGGGGTGGCTGTGTAAGATCTAAAAGATATACTATATGAAAAAGACTGGGGAAACAGCCCCTAGCTACTTTGCAGAAATCTGACTAAAGTTGTGTTAAAAAGCCTTTGGAATTCCACTGTCGAGTGGATGTTGTGGTATCCTTGCTGGATTGCCTATTTAAATTTAAAATTATTTTGGACTGTTGCCTTAAAAGGGGTGTGTAGTTGGGAGTCAGGTTAATTAGCGATTTCAGGATTTGTGAAAATGTTAGGTACCTGTAATCTTATGTATGTGTTTGAATTATTTTCTTTTGTTAATAAATGTTTTAATATAATTTTTAAAATCGCTAAAGTTGTTACTGGATTCATTACTTCTGAATTCAGTGCACAAACCTTCTCATAATAAGTACAAATTGCAAAACCGTTGTGATAGCCTGGCCGTGTTTCCCTTGTGGATTTGGTCTACCTGGCACACACCACCCGCCACATCATAACAACAGGTACACCCATTGAGCATAGTTTGAGTGTGAGATTGGTTAATTTGCTATGAGAGAGTAGGAATAGACTGGATATCAGGTGATTTGTCTTTTCTCAGAGTAGTGAGGCTCTGGAATACAATACAGGCTAGTGTAGTAGGTGCTGACTCTCCGAATACTATCAGAGGGAACTGGACTAGTTCCTGCCGAGGACAGAAATCACATAAAACAGAATGTAAGCATCTTTATAAATCTTTGTAATCCTTGGTTCATGTGACCACCTTGGCTGGTTTCAGTGACCTGAGGTGGGGGGAATCGGAGAGGAATTTTCCAGGATATATTTTGCTCTTTGTTGGCGCTGGGTATTCCTCTTTTTCATTGACCGTGATTTTTAAATGGGTTGCGAATAAAATTGCCAGTGCTGGAAATCGGAAACAAAAAGCAAAAATGTGGAGTACCTGTATACACAGCAGGTCTAACAGCTTCAGTGAAGAGTAACAGTTTTTTGTAGAGTACTGTAATTGCTGATAACAATGCTGCTCTCACATTGCTGGAACCTATCCAACTGAGTCTCATTCAAAAGCATGCTCCTCTTTCGTGATTTCACTGTTTGCGAGGTTTTGCAGGAACGTAACCCTTTACTGTATTTAAAAACTGATATGCAAACCTCCTTTAACACTGGAAAAAAAGTAAGGGGCATGGACAAAGGGTTTAATACAAGAGATTTTAATACAAGAGGACTGGATTTTTTTTTGACAGGGTTGTGAAACTGTGCACTGTACCAATGGAGGTAATAATTGAAGTGGAGACCGTGTCAACATTTAACAATAGGTCAGGTAGATGGTTGGAAAAAAGGGAGATAAAAACATTTGGAAACAGGGCAAGCAAGTGGGATTAGGATTGCTACTTGTGTTGGAGGATAAGTACCTACACTGAACAGGTTGGACCGAAGAACCGGTTTCCATTTTGTAATTTGAGTAATTTTATGAAACCGTGGATTAGAAGATCTGTTTCTTCAATTGTTACAGCATCCTAAATCTTCTGATTTGAGTGTTAAAAGTATATCTTTCTTTCATGTTTTAGGAAGTTGGAGCCCTTTTTTTCCACTTGCATCGTTATTTGATGAACTAAGGCAATTCACTCTATCATGTGAATTCATTGTTTCATTCATTCATTTTGGATGTATAAGTCAGGTTTGTAATTAGTTGATGATGACCCAGTAGCTTGTTAGGTGCAAAAGCAAAATACTATGGATGCTGGGAATCTGAAATGAAGCAGAAAATGATGGAAATGCTCAGCAGGCCAGGCAACATCTGTGGAGATAGAGAAACAGTTAACATTTCAGGTGGATGACCTTTCATCAGAACCCTAATCAGAATTCTGATGAAAGGTCATTTTTTGCCTTGACGGACGCTACTAGATCTTCTGAGCATTTCCAGCTTGTTAGATACCTTAAATTGTAATTATCAGAAAATAGTTGGAAAGGGCCTTGGGGGAAACTCCAAAGTATTCCTTAACTACCTAGATAAAGTGAAGCAACCATGCTGTTACCTTGGCTAATATGGATTTACCTGGCACCAGGCACTAATTGAAATAGCTGGCAGTTTCAATAGTTGTTCAACTCATCTTTCTATGAGTCAGTGTTCCCAGAATTTTAATATTGCCTTTACTGGTTTCCCTAGAATTCAGATCTGTGGTTTAAGTCTCATGTGAGCATAAGATCAAGAGTCAGGAGGCAATTTGACTATGAAGGGCATCACAGCTCAGCATGATCCTGCACTCAAAGTTTGTCATAAGTGCTTTCCAGCAGTGTTCATACAGCAGCAATCAGTAACAAGTACCCTGTTTTATCCCTCCATACCCACGAACGTTGGATCGATTATAGCATTGCTGCCTTAGCTAATAATAGATTGTTAATTCAAACTTGGAAGATTATCATCTGTCTGACTTAGTGCCAACCTGGTGATGCCTTTACCAACCTAACCCGTCAGGGAAGTTATAGTTCACCGTGTTTGTTTTTGGTGGTGGGGAAAGGTTTCTTACCTATTTTCTCTGGTACCTTTTCTCCTCTCCTCTGCTGAAAAAGTTTAATTCTTGCTAGGCATCAAGTGACACTGGGGTCCTGGAGACCTTCCAGTACCTCACCCTGATGAACTTCGGTGCTGAGTGTTGTTTGGGAGCATCACAGCTTTGCTTGTCATCACTTGTAATCCACATAAATGCACTTCAGTAAGTGCATAAGAATGCGATGCAGACTGGGGGACCTTGGTAGATATTTTCCCTCTTCTTTCTCCCAAATACCCATCCCCATCACCCCAGACTAAAAACCAACGATTTAACATGGTCACAACATGCTATGTATTTAATTACAGGACCTGAAAAAGAATTATCTCTCTCTCTCTCTCATTCATATATATATATATATATATATATATAGATAGATATATTTATTTCTAAAATAAATCTACCCTTGAGTTTGTGGAATGTCTTTGTTAAAATGTATTCTGTTTGTCTTTTTCAAAGGGCCCTGTTCTTATAGGCAGCAGTCATGGAGGGGTGAACATTGAAGATGTGGCAGCAGAGACTCCAGATGCCATTATCAAGGAACCAGTGGACATTATGGAGGGAATTAAAAGAGAGCAGGCTGTCAAGGTACTGAACATATAAACATACAAAATAGTAACAGGAGTAGGCCATTCAACCCCTTGAACCTGCTCTGCCATTCAGTAACATCATGGCTGACCTGTTTGTGTTTCAAATTACATGCTCTCATATACCCCTGATAACCTTTGTTTCCCTTGCCTAACAAGATTCTATCTAACGCCACCTAAAAATATTCAAGACTGCCTTCTGAGGCAGGGAGTTCCAAAGTTGCACAACCCTCTAAGAAAAAGTTTCTCCTCATCTCTGTCCTAAAAGGGTGACCCCTCATTTTAAAACAGTGCCCCCTAGTTCTGGGCTCACCCTCAAGTGGAAACATCCTTTCCACGCTCATCTTGTCGAGACCATTCAGAATCTTATATACTTCAATCAAGTCACCCCATACTCTTCTAAACTCCATTGGAAGCAAGCCCAGTCTGTCCAACTTTTCCTCTTAAGACAACCTGCTCATTTCAGGTATTAATCTAGTAAACCTCCTCTGAACTACCTCCAGTGCATTTGCATCCTTCCTTAAGTAAGAAGACCAAAACTGCACATGGTATCCGATTTGTGGTCTCACTAATGCCCTGCATAACTGAAGCATGACATCCTTACTTTGATGTTCAATTCCTCTCGTAATAAAGGATAGCATTCCATTAGCCTTCTTAATTACTTGCTGTACCTGCATACTAGCTTTTTGTGACTCATGCACGAGAACACCTAGATCTCTTTGCACCTTGGAATTCTGCAGTTGTTCTCTGTTTAAGTAGTGCGCTACTTTTTTATTCTTCCTGCCAAAGTGAACAGCCTCACATTTTCCCACATTGTACCCCATCTGCCAGATTTTTGCCCACTCACTCAACCTATCCATATCCGTCTGCAACCTCCTTATGTTCTCTTCATAACCCACTTTGCTACCTATCTTTTTGTCATCTGTAAATTTAGCTACCATGCCTTCACTCCCCTCATCTAAGTCATCGATATAAATTGTAAAAAGTTGAGGCTCCAGCGGAACTCCACTTCTCACACCCTGTCAATCAGAAAAACCATTTATGTACACCCTCTCTTTTCTGCCAGCCAGCCAATCTTCTATCCATGCTAATATGTTACCCCCTACACCATGAGCTCCTATTTTCTGCAATAATCTTTGATGTGGCACCTTATCAAATACCTTCTGGAAATCTAAGTGCAGTACCCCTACGGCCTCCCATTATCCACAGCGCATGTTACTCCTTCAAAGAGCTCCAATAAATTCCATAAGCTCCATAATTTCCCTTTCATAAAACCATGCTGACTCTTCCTGATTACCTTGAGTTTTTGTAAGTGCCCAGCTATAATCTCCTTAATGATTCTAAAACCCTCTCCATGACAGGCGTCAAGCTAACTGGCCTATAGTTTCCTGTTTTCTGCCTGCCTCCCTCCTTGAATAGAGGGATTATATTTGCTTCTTTCCAGTCTGATGGAACCTTTCCAGAACATAGCAAATTTTGTAAGATTAACACCAACACATCTACTACCTCATTAGCCACCTCTTTTAAGACCCTAGGATGAAGTCCATCTGGGCCCAGAGACTTGTCAGCCTGCAGCTCCATCAGTTTGCTCAGTACCTCTTCCATAGTGATATAATATAATTTTACCAAGTTCCTCTCTCCCTTTCACCTCCTGACTTACAGCCATTACTGGAATGTATTTTTATCTCCGACAGTGAAGTAAGAAGCAAAATAAGTTCACACCATTCCTTTATTATCTACTATTAACTCCTCATTGTCAGTCTCTGGAGGACCAACGCTCAATTTACTTTTTTTCCTTTTTAAATACCTGTAGAAACTCTTGCTATCCATTTTTACATTTCTAGCTAGCTCCCTCTCATACTCTAATTTCTTTCTCTTGATTAACGATTTAGTCATTCTCTGCCGTTCTTTGTATTCTGACCAATCATCTGACCTGCCACTCATCTTTGCGCAGTTATATGCTTTTTAAGTTTGATGCTTTCCATAACTTCTTTAGTTAACCACTGATGGTGGGTCCTCTCCTTGGAATTTTTATTTATAGTAGGAATATACTTATTCTGTGTAGATATATGTAGATTAAAATGACCCATGATTATTGACATCCCTTTATCACAAGCATCCAATATTTCTTCTTGTATACTCTGTCCTACATTGTGGTTACTGTAAGGGAACCTGTAGACCATTCCCACTGGTAACTTCTTTCCCCTACTATTCCTTATCTCCACCCAAACAAATTCTGCATCCTGATCTCCTGAACCAAGGTCATCTCTAACTATTGCACCAATGCCATCCTTGATTAATACCTTTACCTAGTTTCCTATTCTTCTTGAATGTCATATACCCCTCAATATTCAGGACCCAATCCTTGTCATCCTGCAGCTACTGCTACTTACCTATTTGATGAAGGAATGAAGAAGGAAGTGTTTTGATTACTCATTAAGCTATTACAATTTGATTTTGATTCTAGAGAATTTTTCACCTCAAAATGGTAGGAGATTATAATTACCCAAATGGTGTTTTCTTTCTTTTAAAATGAATATGGTCAGAATGCAAGAATTCTGAAATGAATTTAGTTATAAGTAAGTAAATGTAGATGCAGATGTGTTCTTTTGCTTGCTTCCTACACAGCCTTTATTTCGTTCAATCTCCAGCAGAAAAACATTGGAGAAAGAGAAATTTAAAAATGAATTGGACTGATGAATCTCTGTGGGAGATGACTAGCAGAATGTCTACAATAAATTTGTATTTTAGAAATAATTTTAGCAAGTTTCAATAGGAGACCAGCGAAGGAAGTTAAAGTAGCACACAAGAAATAAAACTGCCAGCCACCTATTTGCTCTAGTTTTATCCTTAATGAACATTGCTCCAAAGATTATTATTCTATGAAATTTGCATTTCTTCTCAAAGTCGTGACCATTTTCTTTTTGAAAAATGTTTAATTAGAGTTATAACTAATATGGAATTAGTTTTGAACCATTAGCTTTTTAAAACTTTGTTGCTGCTTATGAAGCTGAGGGATAGAACATTTTCATTTCAGGCATGTTTTGGCATAAGGCAAATCATGGAGAACACAGTAATCAGTGTAGAGGAAAGCTCCACTCCTTTTGCTGTACATTGACAATTGGTCTCAGCGTTAGTGCTGGAAGCATATTCTCCAAAGTCCAGCTTGGTAGTTTTGCCATTTCTTAGCCAAACAATCCTTTGGTCTAACTGAGTGACATAGTCCGCTGGATGCAGAGTTTTGTACTGCAGGCTGATGCTGCTGAAACTCCTTTCACATAGGGTGAAAGTCTGTTCTGGGTATATAGGTCTTTTCAGTCTAGGCTAGATTTGAACTCATTCTATAGAAGTGGAAGGTCGCTGCCTAATCCGCTTCAAAACCCAGTTCCTGTAAATTTAAATTAATTGTTTAAGATATTGGGTCGAATCTTTCCTGGAGCGGCAATCACTGCCGGATTGCCACTCCACTCCTTTTTACTTACCCTAGACTGGAGCTGCACGTTTCTCACCCAGACTTCTGACCCGGGCCTGCTGAGAAATGTGCAGCATAGCTGCTCCTGGAGGCTTTCAGTGCAGTGCAGGATAGTCAGGGGCTGTGAAGCCATGCCCCCTTTTTTACAACACCAGCTGTCGCAAACTGTTAAGTTTAAAGGTCCCAGCCACTGTGACAGAAGAGAAGTGTGTAAGTTAGTGCATAAAATGGCTTGGGTGGTCAGAGGGGTTGTGGGGAGTGGGGTTGGGTAATCGCAGGTACTCAAGGGGAGTTGAGTGGTTGGGGACAGTTGGGTTGGGTGGTCGGGGTGGGGGAGATGGGGGGGTTAGGGGTTGGGAGGGCAGGGGTAGTCAGGAGCTGGGGGGGTTAGTTGGGTGGCGGGAGTTAGTGGGGGGTAGCCAGGGGGTTGGGGAGAGTGAGGGGAGGAGTCAGGTGGTCAGGTGGGGCTCAGGAGGGTGGTCAGGGGTGTGCTGGTGGGGGTTGGGTTCAGTACAATAATTACCCAGGAGTTAGAAGTGGTTTTAATCTTCTGACTATTCTGCTGAGAGAGTCGGCACCATCCAAAGTCTCCGATTTAATTTGGAGCTTCATGTAGTTCCTGGTGCTCGGTAATTGCCCATCAGAAGTTAAAACTTCTCAGGTAATTCCCTTGCTGTCCTTGAGTGGGGACTTCTGAGGGGTCCCCCGACTCCTCATCTAGGGTAATCTGTGGTACGACCCTCTGGACAACGGAAGATCTGGGCTGCTATTCAAGTAACAAAAAGCATGACCTTTGGGAGGTACTGGCTTGAAAATCCTGTTCAGATCTTTCACTTTCTTAAATTAAAGTGTACAATTGATCCTGCGTCATTCCAGGTTAATGACTGCCAATGTTATTTCAGCTCCATAATAGTTGACCATGGTGATTGATTCATAACAGCACTATAGGTGTACTTGTACCAGATAGACCGCAGCAGTTCAAGAAGGCGACGCGCCATCACTTTCTTGAGAGCAGTTAGGGATGGGCAATAAATGACACCACCTTCCAATAAAGGAAAAAATAATATATTAGCATTCGCCATAATCAAAAATCACACACAAATTAGCATAGCTATTTTAATATAAATAATGGTAGTAGATATTTAATTATTAATTTCTATAAAGTCACATTTGAGAGGTAAAGTAAATTTGATATTTTGCACCAGTACTTACAAAGTACTTTATTACTTGTAAATATTCTCAAAGGTTCTTGATAGACAATTGAACGACCCAGGTAGCATTAATGAAATGAAATTGGAAATCATGAGAAATTGAAGGGCATTTCAATGCAAAATCAAGCTCTACTCAAAAACAAATAAACTTTTGCTTTAAAATGGTAGCACTTATGAATTGTCAAAACAAAGCTGCATTAGTTGAAATAGTTACATTTATATTTTGTAAACACAAGTTTATAAGAAATTGGCCTGTCTTTTTGAAGTTCCTTCAGTGTTTCTTTACAGCTGCGTTACAGCAATGTCTTTCTTGAAATCAAAAGAATTGCCACCAAATATGTTGGCTTAAAGAAATTTATTGTTTTCTCCTGCTATATTATTTTCCTATCTGCGACCTGTTTTTTGAGTCCAAATTATTGATGAGATGTGACAGAATTAAGCCTTTTTGTCTAGTTTAAGTAGGTAGTAGTTCCTTCTAATGGTAATACGTAAGTTAAAAGACCAGCTGTGTTCAGGACATGGCTCCAGCCTTATTTGGTACAAGTGATGCAGGGACCTGTGTTTGGCTGTTTGAGGGATAAGCCAAAGTACATTATTGTGTACAATATTGTGAATTGTTCAACTATGTGTATCATTGAAGGTTATTTTTTGAATTAATTGACACTTATTCAGATGCGTGAGCTTAGCAATTAGGGGCTGTTTAAGAGCTTGAGTTAATTGGTAACCTTTAAGTCGATTCAGAGAGATCGAGCCAGTTAACTCCCACTCTTGGTAAGAATATATGTAGCAAAGAATAATTTCATCTATGCAATTTAATGTAGACATTGCAAACCATTCATTACTCCCCTTTTGCAAGGATATTAGCACAATCTAACATTTACAACAACTTACACATATTATTGTTTAATTGGCAGTTAGAGCCTATAATAAGATCTGGTGCTGGTGATATTCTGCTGTTTTTTGAAGACATGGACTATCCTGCAAAGGCATAGTGTAGATCTAGTATGTTACGATCCCTTTAGAGACCAATAACTTTGAAGAAGAGAAATTCGGACTTCCATTTAATAGCTGATAGATTTCACATTTTAAGATGTTTAAGACTAAAAGCACAATTAACTAAATACTTTTTGTAAGCAACTTATATTTTAAAATACAGAACAGAACTTTTGACGCAACCAAAAATCCCACTATAGGTATATGTTACAGTGTCCTTTAAGTAGACATTCAATTCTTCCCAAATCAGTCCAAAATGATTCTTCACTCCCGAGGCTTTACTTCTGTCTTTTTTCTTAGTCTGGTAACTTCTAATCCCAGGACCGTTCTTCACAGTGAGAGTATTACTGGAGATCCTGTCTCTAGCATAAGCTTGGCAAATCATCCAGCTTCATTTTAACTCCTCATGAATTTGATCTTTTCAAAGCGAGCATCAGCTTCCACTTGAATTCTGGCATAGTGAACCATAGTGACTTTTGGCCTCTAGTTCCTCTCCCCCTCTTGCTCATGTTCTTTTCTGGACTCTGGCAGACAAACCTGTCTGTGACATACTGCAATATTTTAGGAAAGCCTGTAACTCAATATTACAGTGGCTTCTTCTCTACCCTTTCTATTCTCAAAGCCCATCAACATGGTAATGTGAATCACATGGACCTTGTATTCAGGTAGAGATGCTCATCAGTTGTTCTTGTGAGCCAAACTTTCTTTTATCTTGGAACTAAATGGGCAGTTTAAAACATAACTGTTTACAACCTGACACTCTCAACTTTTCTGGAACTTTGGAGACTCTCAATCTATCCACTTTTAGCACATAGGCTTCTGCCATTGTCTCCAAGTGTAAGCACCTTGCACTTTCTTCCCAGTAAACAATTTGAGCTTCCTATAATGTCTAACAATCGAAGCACCCAGGCTTGCTGTTGGGCAAACTTCAGAACAGTTCGCGTGACCCCCCTTCATTTTACCTTAAATTAAAGACGCTATCCCAAAACATCATAACCGTATAAACCTCATAATTGTGACAAGTAGAAAATGCAAAATCCAAAGAAAGCTTCACTGTTTCTTATCTTGAGCACGTTAACAAAACTCAGTAACATAGCAGAAACAATGAAGCTACAGGAACAATGAAGAAAGTAGGAATTACATAAGTTTAAAATTCCTCTCAGTTTTTTTAGAAATCCCTACTGGGTTTTAGCAGAGTGTCATGATTATAAATTGGAAACCAAGATAATTTTCATGTGGCATAGAGCTTTCTAATGCAAAAAGAAGATATTTCAATCTCTGCTACTGTTTCTGAAATCTAGTATGTGGTAGATCTAGCAGGCTCCTCTGGGAGATTTTATTTGTAATCTGTCTTTAAAATCAGATTTAACAGTGTCCTTTGAGCATACTCAATTAATGGTCAACTTATCAAATGCGCATTTGGGGTTCTAAAGTAGCCATATATTAGTACAACCTTCAAAGAAGAGAATTGTTTCAAGGAAGATAGAAGAAGAGAGAAAATGCAAATTTTCACCAAAAAGGTTGAAGGAGGATATAAAACATGAATTGTTTAAATGCATTGGATCCAGCTGAAATACGGTATTTATAATAAACATGAAAAAATCCATTCCATTTATTAGTGTTTTTCACACATTAGTATTGTGCAAGAACAATGATATTTCATTAAATCAAATAGTTGTGCAACACCTATCTCTTCTAGATCAATGCTGTTTCTCAGTAATACACAGACAGTTGGAAAAAACACCGACAGACCTTAAATCAAATTTAAGTATAGCAGAAGGCAGCATTTAGCTCCATTGTGAAGTGGTGTCCTCCCTATCAGAAGATTGCAAATTTGTATTGAAGCCTGAGCTAATGCTTAAATTAAAGCCCCCTCATTTTGAACTGCGTCGGTTTTGGGGCCGTATATTCAAAAATGACACAGGATACTCTTTGAACAAACCAAGCTTGCCTGTATATCATTTATGTACATCTCTGCTTATTTATGGATTTTACTTTTACATATTAAGATTTAAAGAAATTTATTTAATAAGCATGCTAAAATACAGAGTATTTGGCTTCAGTTAACATTATGCTAAATAGTGCTGAATACATCAGTCCACTAAGCCTAACTGATAGTAAAAAAGACTCCCAACTATAACATCTTAATTTGTTTAATTTAATTCTATGCCATTACATGTTGTTTTTGACCATATTATACTAGTTGAGAGCATACTATATCTTCAGTTTGCCGAACATAAAAATGGCCCAATTATACTAACCATTGGCATGCAAAATATTCCCTTTATCCAGTCACTCGATTTCTTAAGTGGCTTCAGTATGCAGCCAGGGAAATTTAATATAAAAGAAACATAACTCAATATTTTGTTCTTGTGTTTAATGTTTCAACAGCTGCATATCTGTGTCTAAGCAGTCTTCATCCTTTGCTGGTCCTTACTGTCACTACTGGGGATAGGGAGATGGTGGGGGAGAGCTGAGCTGTGCTGAGCTCAGCCAAAGGCTCACATTTCATTAACTAGCCTCAGAAATCCAATAAAGATGGGAAGTTCATAAAATGAAATAAAATTTTTAATAAGTTTCATGCAGAATAGTTTCATTCACATAAATGCATAACAAATAAGGCCTTATTTGGAGGAGACCTACATGTACCCTTCATTAAGAATCCAGGCAGACACTGATTCTAATTAATAGTAAAGGTTTTGTAAGTGTCCAGAAAATAAAAACGTTGACCCATTTAACTATAAGCTTGCCTTGGGTGATAAAAAGAAACTCATTAACCAATTTAACCATTAGCTTGCCTTTTTGAAAAAAGACTATAAATATTTTAATGAAGGTGCCAAAGGGTGAGTCCATTGCATGGTAATGCAAAACCTTGAACAGAGCAGCAAAACCTTGAACAGAGCAGCATAGCCTAATAATGTGTCGAGAACCTCATCTTAAAGCTCAAACTAACAACTGTTCAATTAGCATAATGAACTCTACTATACACAATAAATATCCTTAATAAACAAATATTTTAACTGTTGTAACTGGGCATCCCTTAATTAGATTTGTACCAATAGTAAATGCCATCAGTCACTTGGTCTCATTATATTACATTATTTTTGAGAGCTGTTGCTAGTTCTTGTGAAGTAGAAGTACAGTTCTTGGGCATTGAGGTAGTGTTTGGAATTTGGCAGCTACATTCCGAATCTCCTTTGTATTTGAATTGTTCTCTTGTATATTTCAAGGCTGTAGGTATCTGAATAGTGTGCAGAAAGTACATTAGCAAAGTTTGGGAAGGAGACAGTTATCCAATTTGTACACCATCATACTGTAAATACTTTTAGGATCCCCATAGAGTTTGCTAACATTTTAAGAAATTCAAACATTCAGATAATAGCTGAAAGAATAACACGTCAAGATTTCAGATTTTAGGACATTAACAAATGACTAAAAAAAATCTATTAACTAAATATCTTTGTAGGCAACTTATTCTTCAAACCACAGAACGGAATACCTCCTTATTCTTAGTCCAGCCGAAAAAGCTTACACTCCTTCACGTAGACATTCAATTTTCCCAGAATGAATCCAAAGTGACTTTGGTTCCTGAGGTATTAATCGTGTTCTTTTCTTTTTTCAACCTGGTATCTTGCAATATTAGAACTGTTTTTCACAGTGAGGTTTTCTTTCCCTTGAGCATCTTCCACTAGCCTAAGCTAGGTGCCTCTTCCAACCTTATTTTAACTCCCCATGAACTTTTCAATCTGAGCGCATTCCTGAAAAGCTAACCTTAGAAACATTTTGGTTTCTAGCTGCTCCCGCTCTCCCCAATCCAGACGGATCCAAATACTGCCTGTGATAGTACTTCTCTGGTGTATCTTCACACACGCCTTTTTCCCTTTGGGGATTAATGGGGAGTTGGTGGGAGGACGACTTCTCTGACTGGCAGCCCGTTGAACTGCGCCATGAATGCACCTTCCGTGGCAACAAGTCCTGGTATGAGATTGAAACCGGAGCTTCTGGCCCAGAGGTAGGGATGCTACCACTGCACCATAAGATGTCCACGTAATATTCTAGGAAGGCCTGTAACCTGATATTTATAGTGATTTCCTCTGCATCCTTCCCCAAGGCAAAGTGAATCACATGGGCTTTGTATCCAGGTAGAAATGCTAATTCGCTATCCGAGACAGCCCAAATTTCTTTCATCTAGGAACTAAATACACATTCGAAATCATAACTCTTTACAACCTGACATTATCTACACATTTCTAGGACTTTGGAGACTCCTAGCCTCTACTGTTAACACACAGGCTGCTGCCATTGTCTCCAAGTGTAAATACCTTGCATCTTCCTCCCAGTAAAACAATCTAAGACTTCCTTTGAGCTCTAACAATAAAACCACCCAGGCTTACTATCAGGCAGATTTCAGAGCTAGTCATGTGACCCCTTCATTTTATCCTAAATTTAAAGATACAGCCCCAAAACATAATCTTTTAAATATCATAATTCTAACAGTATGGGTTGGGCATATGGACAGAGAAATTAAGGGAGGATAGGAGGACAGTGAACTCAGGAGAGAGAGTATGATGATTTGAGATTGAGCATGAGAAGTCACTTTAGGAAAAGACTGAGGGAGGAAAGAAGTGAAGATATCTTTGTGCAAAAGTTGGAGTGGCACTTAGTAGAAATTGAAGATCTTAAATGAGAGGTGAGAGGGGTGGAACAAGGCAATATGCTCAGAGAAGGAGAATGGAGAAAAGAGGAGTAGGGAGATAGACCATGGTGTGACTTGATGATAAGAGTCATAATATTGTTGTGGCAGTTTTGGTAGGGTAATTGGTGGAAGGAACAGCCAGCTGGGCATATTCATGTACAGGAAGGTGTCATCATCCCATAACCAGGTTTTCATTAAGACCGTGATGTTGATGCTATCATCCACAATAAACTCGTGGAAAGGGACTTCGCAAGTGAACAGACTATCTGGAGGGATATGTGGAGAGGGACAGTGATAGCTGATCCACTGGTAGAGTCCACAGGGTCAGCATTGGGAGGGGTGAGTGAGGAAGCTGGTAGGAAAGATTAGCCCTTGCTTGCAGACTGGGCAGGAATAATAACAAGGAATTAGGAATTGCTGCTTTTCAGGAGACAGTGATGAGTATCTTGAAGGGCTGTTTAGAGGATGACAAGGGAGACAAAGAGGGAAACTGTAGGGAGAGAAGCCTTGGATGACAGCGGGAGAGTAGGATGGTCCAGGCGTGCTGAAGGATTGGGGTAGGGTTATGGAAGGGCAGAGGACCCAAAAGGGGAGAAATGAAAAAAGGCACTATGACAGGAGAGAGAGAGGTATTGGATTGGGAAAGAGAAAAGAAAACTAACAGGGAGAAACAAGTGGAAATAGAAGTGGCTCGGATCCTGACCAGCAGCCAAAGTGTGCTCACAGATGGATAGAGGAAAACTTTGTCTTTGAGAGACCTAGTTGCATAACAAGATTAGGGTATATATATCTTGAAGTTAAATGGGGAATAGTGAGGATACAATAGGAGGGAGTCCAGCATTAAAGTTAGAGATCTTGTGGTTGGATTAAAGTTGATGTAGGTAGTATGGAATAAGCTTGAAGCATTGGTGACCTGATATGATGATTAAGTTAGGTAACTACCATTGTATAATTAATGTTTCTGTACATAGCATGCTTTGCCTTGTTGGTGTATGTAGGATAAATTGCTAGTAAGGTCCTAAAAAGAAAAATTCAAAAAGGTGCGTTATACTGAAGTATGTGAGAGTGCAGTTTTTAAATTGCCCTAGGCTCTACTTAAACTCAGCTGCTAATTCGGGTCTTGCAACAGTAATTGTTCTCTTAGGATCCGGGGTTTGAAGCTTGTATGTTTGTGGAGGAGGAACAACTGAATTAAACAAAACACTTGACCCCAGTGTTTCAGTTATTTCACATAAGGGGGAGGCGATGGTGCAGTGGTATTGTCGCTGGACGAGTAATCCAGAGACCCAGGGTAATGCTCTGGGGACCCAGGTTCGAATCCACCATGGCAGATGGTGGAATTTGAATGCAATAAAATCTGGAATTAAAAGTCCAATGATGTCAATTGTTGTAAAAACCCATCTGGTTCACTAATGCCCTTTAGGGAAGGAAATCTGACGTCCTTACCTGGTCCAGACCCACAGCAATGTTTTAATGCCCTCTCTTAAATGCCCTCTTAAATGTCTAGTAAGCCACTCAGTTGTAACAAAGACACAAAAAGACGGACCACCCGGCATCAACCTCAGCACCAGAAATGACAACAGCAATCGCAAAACCTGCCAAAAGTGGGAGAGCTGTCTCACAGACTAGTCAAGCAACAGCCTGACATAGTCATCCTCATGGAATCATATCTTACAGATAATGTCCCAAACTCCACCATCACCATTCCTGGGTTTGTCCTGTCCCACCAGCAGGACAGACCCAGCAGAGGAGCCGGCACAGTGGTATATAGTCGGGAGGGAATTGCCCTGGGAGTCCTCAACATCGACTCCAGACCCCATGTCTCATGGCATCAAACATGGACAAGGAAACCTCCTGCTGATTACTACATACTGCCCTCCCTCAGCTGATGAATCAGTGCTCCTCCATGTTGAACATCACTTGGAGGAAACACTGAGGGTGGCAAGGGTGCAGAATGTTCTCTGGGTGGGGGACTTCAATGTCCATCACCAAGAGTGGCTTGGTAGCACCACTACTGACCGAGCTGAGTCCTAAGTGACATAGCTGCTAGACTGGGTCTGCGGCAGGTGGTAGTGGAACCAGCAAGAGGGGAAAACATACTTGACCTCATCCTCACCAACCTGCCTGCTGCAGATGCATCTGTCCATGACAGTATCGGTAGGAATGACCACCGCACAGTCATTGTGGAAACAAAGTCCCGCCTTCACATTGAGGATGCCCTCCATCGTGATGTATGGCACTACCACTGTGCTAAATGGGACTTAAATGGGGTAGATTTCGAACAGATCTAGCAACTCAAGAATGGGCATCTATGAGGCGCTGTGGGCCATCAGCAGCAGCAGAATTGTCCTCGAACACAATCTGTAACCTCATGGCCCGGCATATCCCCCACTCTACTATTACCATCAAGCCAGGGGTCAACCCTGGTTCAATGAAGAGTGCAGGAGGGCATGCCAGGAGCAGCACCAGGCATATCTAAAAATGAGGTGTCAACCTGGTAGAGTTATAAAACAGGACTACTGGCGTGCCAAACAGCATAAGCAGCAAGTGATAGACAGAGCTAAGTGATCCCACAACCAATGGATCAGATCTAAGCTCTGCAGCCTTGCCACATCCAGTCGTGAATGATGGTGGACAATTAAACAACTCACTGGAGAAGATGACTCCACAAATATCCCCATCCTCAATGATGGAGGAGCCCAGCGCAGCAGTGAAAAAGATAAGGCTGAAGCATTCGCAACAATCTTCAGCTAGATGTGCCAAGTGGATGATCCATCTCGGCCTCCTCTGGAGGCCCCCAGCATCACAGGTGCCAGTCTTCAGCCAATTCGATTCACTCCGCATGATATCAAGAAATGGCTGAAGGCACTGGATACTGCAAAGGCTATGGGCCCTGACAATATTCCGGCAATAGTACTGAAGACTTGTGCTCCAGATCTTGTCGTGCCCCTAGCCAAGCTGTTCCAGTACAGCTACAACCCTGGCATTTACCCAGCTATGTGGAAAATTGCCCAGGTATGTCCTGTACACAAAAAGCAGGACAAATCCAACCTGGCCAATTACCGCCCCATCTGGTCTATTCTCCATCATCAGTAAAGTAATGGGAGCGGTCATCAACAGTGCTATCAAGCGGCACTTGCTTAGCAATAACCTGCTCACTGATGCCCAGTTTGGGTTCCGCCAGGGCCACTCAACTCCTGACCTTATTACAGCCTTGGTTCAAACATGGACAAAAGAGCTGAACTCCCCTGAGGTGAGGTGAGGTGCCCTTGACATCAAGGCAGCATTTGACCGAGTGTGGCATCAAGGAGCCCTAGCAAAACTGGAGTCAATGAGAATCAGGAGGAAAACTCTCCGCTGGTTGGAGCACAAAGGAAGATGGTTGTGCTTGTTGGAGGTCTGTCATCTCAGATCCAGGGCATCACTGCAGGAGTTCCTCAGGGTAGTGCCCTAGGCCCAACCATCTTCAACTGCTTTATCAATGACCTTCCTTCCACCATAAGGTCAGAAGTGGGGATGTTTGCTGATGGTTCGTTTGTTCAGCACCATTCGCGATTCCTTAGATACTGAAGCAGTCCATGTCGAAATGCAGCAAGTCCTGGACAATATCCAGGTTTGGGCTGACAAGTGGCAAGTAACATTCGCGCCATACAAGTGTCAGGCAATGACCTTCTCCAAGAAGAGAGAACCCCTTGATGTTCATTGGCATCACTGAATTCCCCCACTATCAACATCCTGGGGGTTACCATTGACTAGAAATGGAACTGGACTAACCATATAAATACTGTGGCTACAAGAGCAGAGCAGAGGCTAGGAATCGTGCGACGAGCAACTCGCCTCTTGACTCCCCAAAGCCTGTCCACCATCTACAAGGCACAAGTCAGGAGTGTGATGGAATACTCCCCGCTTGCCTGGATGAGTGCAGCTCCTACAACACTGAAGAAGCTGGACACCGTCCAAGGCAAAGCAGTCTGCTTGATTGGCACCACATCCACAAACATTAACTCCCTCCATCACTAACGCACAGTAGCAGCAGTGTGTCCTATCTACAAGATGCACTGCAGGAATTCACCAAGGCTCCTTAGACAACACCTTCCAAACCCACGACCATTACCACCTAGAAGGACAAGGGCAGCAGATAGATGGGAACACCACCACCTGAAAGTTCCCCTCCAAGTCACTCACCACCCTTACTTGGAAATATATCGCCTTTCCTTCACTGTCACTGGGTCAAAATCCTGGAACACCCTTCCTAACAGCACTGTGGGTATACCTACACCACATAGATTGCAGCGGTTCAAGAAGGCAGCTCACCACCACCTTCTTAAGGGCAACTAGAGATGGGCAATAAATGCTGGCCCAGCCAGCGAAGCCCACATCCTGTGAATGAATAAAAAAAAACCCAGGGTAATGCCCTGGGGATTTGAGTTCGAATCCCACCATTAAAAGTCTAATGATAAACGTGATACCATTGTCAGTTGTCATAAAAATCTGCTGTCCTTGCCTGATCTGGCCTACGTGAAAGCCACTCAGTTGTATCAAAAGGAATGAAACTGGACAGAACAACGCAGGCACTGGAAACAACAATGGCAAACTCAGCTCTGTCGACCTGCAAAGTTGTCCGTACTAACATCTGTGCTAAAATTGGGAAAGCTGTCCCATAGATTAGTCAAGCAACAGCCTGACATAGTCATACTCATGGAATCATACTTTACAGATAATGCCCCAGACACCAATATCACCATCATTTGCAGAGGTGGTGGCACAATGGTCTACAGTCAGGAGTGAGTTGCCCTGGGCCTCCACAACATTGACTCAGGATGAGCTGGCATCAGGCCAAACATGGGCAAGGAAGCCTCCTGCTGAATGTACTCTGGTTGGGGCCTTCAGTGTTCACCAATGAATAGATCAGTATTTGTTCAGTAGCATCAGCATAGACTGAGCTGGCTGAGTCTTAAAGGACATAGCTGCTAGACTGGATCTGCGGCAGGTGGTGAGGGAACCAACAAGAGGCAAAAACATTCCTGATCTTGGCCTCACCAACCTGCTGCTGCTGATGAATCTGTCCATGACAGTATCGATAGGAGGACCACAACACAGTCCTTGTGGAGTGACCATCGCGTAGTCCTATCTTCGCATTGAGGGTACCCTCCATCGTGTTGTGTGGCACTACCACCATGCTAAATGGGATAGATTTCGAACCGATCTAGCAACTCAAGACTGGGCAACCATGAGGCACTGTGTGGGCTAACAGCAGTAGCAGAACTGTACCCAACACGATTTCATGGCCTGGCATACCACTACCACCAAGTCAAGGGATCAGCCCTGGTTCAATGAAGAATACGGGCGGGGGGTGGGGTGGGGGGCGGCATGCCAGGAGCAGCATCAGGCATACCTAAAAATGAGATGTCAACCCGGTGAAACTATAACACAGGACTACTTGCAAGCCAAACAGCATAAGCAGCAAGCAATGGACAGAGCTAAGCGATTGCATAACCAATGGATCAGATCTAAGCTCTGCACTCCTGCCACATCCAGTCGTGAATGGTGTTGGACAACCAAACAACTCAATGGAGGAGGAGGCTCCACCAATATCCAGCCCAGCACACCAGTGCAAAGGATAAGGCTGAAGAATTTGCAACAATCTTTGCCAGAGGTGCTGAGTGGATGATCCATCTTGGCCTCCTCCGTAGATCCCCAGCATCACGGATGTCAGCCTTCAGCCAATTCGATTCACTCCACGTGATATCAATAAACGGCTGAAGGCACTGAATACGGAAAAGACTATGGGACCTGACAATATCCTGGCAATAGTACCAAAAAGGGTGGTGGTTGTGGTTGTTGGAGGTCAATCACCTCAGTTCCAGGATATCAATGCAAGAGTTCCTCAGGGTAGTGTACTCGGCCCGACCATCTTCAGGTGCTTCATCAGTGACCTCCCTTCCATCATTAGGTCAGAAAGGGGGATGTTCACTGATGATTGTACAATGTTCAGCATCGTTCACGACTCCTCAGATACTGCAGCAGTCTGTGTCAAAATGCAACAAGACCTGGACAAGGTCCAGGCTTGGGCTGACAAATGGCAAGTAACATTCGTGCCACACAGCTGCCTAGCAATCACTATTTCCAACAAGAGAGAATCTAACCATCATCGCCCCTTGACATTCAATGGCATTGCCATTGCTGAATCTCCCACTATCAACATCCTGGGGGGTTGCCATTGACCAGAACTGAACTGGACTAGCCATATAAATACTGTGGCTACAAGAGCAGGTCAGCGGCTAGAAATCCTGCAGCGAGTAACTCACCTCCTGACTCCTCAAAGCCTGTCCACTATCTAAAATGCACAGGTTAGGGGTGTGATGGAATACTCCCCACTTCCCTGGATGAGTGCAGCTTCCACAACACTTAAGAAGCTCAATGGCGTCCAGGACAAAGCAGCCCGCTTGATTGGCACCTCTTCCACAAACATTCACTCCCTCCACTACCGACGCACTGAGGCAGTAATGTGTACCATCTACAGGATGCACTGCAAGAACTCACCAAGGCCCCTTAGAGAGCACCTTCCAAACACATGACCGCTACCATCTAGAAGGACAAGGGCAGCAGATGCATGAGAACACCACCACCTGGAAGTTCCCCTCCAAGCCATTCATCATCCTGACCTGGAAATATATCACCACTCCTTCACTCTTGCTGGGTCAAAATCCTGGAACTCCCTCCGTAGCAGCACTGTGGGTATACCTACATCACATGGACTGCAGTGGTTCAAGAAGGCAGTTCACCACCACCTTCTCAAGGGCAATTAGGGATGGACAATAAATGCTGGCCTAGCCAGTGACGCCCACATCCCATGAATGAATAAAATAACTTGCCCTATCATTCACCCAATTTTAAAAATTGTGATTTATAATACTCATTCATCAGTTTACTCCTGCCGAATCACAACCAAAATTCTTGCTTTAAAAGATTTGTTTTCTGCCTTTTTGGGGTGAGGTGGTGAGGTTAACTGCCTTCTGAGACAATTTTTGAGTTTTGTGAACATAAAGGTTGTTTAAGAATATTTCTTGGTGCTTTTTTTTTGCAATAGGTAATGGTTTTCTTTTTTGTGTACATTAGGTTGCTCAGCAGATGGATTTCCCAGTTGCACTAATAAACGATGCTGCTGATGTCATTGTACGTTTGTATGAACTCTTCATGAAATATGATGCCACTTTGATTGAGATAAACCCGATGGTGGAAGACTCATCAGGCGAGGGTAAAGTAACTCTTACTCTTCTCTGCTCCTAGATTTAACTCCCGTTAATGAATATTAATATAAAACTTTATCAGTCACATTCCTGTATCTGGTTTGGTTGCTAGTCTCCATTACTTTGCCCAACCTGCCTTTTCAATGTTCCATTTTTAAAGTAAGATCCATGGTTTGGATAAGTTGCTTAATAATCAGTTTTGTATAAAAAGCTGAACTGTTAAAAGAATTGCATCTTAATCTGCTCTGATGCCATGGCAACCTTACTCAGCATAACCTGAAATGCATAGCTCTAGGTTTTTTTCAAAAAGCTTCTGATTTAAGAATGCAAAGTTGTGGTTCGGTGTCAGATTTTATGTAAGTATTCTGCTAAAAGGAAAATAAAATTAACTGAGCAAGAAAAAATGTGAATTGCATTTAGCCTCTGGGAGGGTAGGATTTCAAAAGGATGTCATGTATTAATGTTAAAACTATTTGTGGAAGTGAACACAATGTGGATCATGCAGAATTATTGCTTAGACCTTTCTTCAAGTAAGGCTATACACTTAGCACTGTGTTAAATCAACCAGTCTACCACTTACATTGCAGACACTAATGTTAAGTGATGGATAGATAAATGTTGAAAAACTTTTTTTGTATTCATGGAATGTCCCTCATTCCTAGAAACTTGAGAAGGCAGTGGTGACTTTAGTATTTCTGAGAAAATACATATGTTGTCAAAGCTTCTAGTCTTGCACTCATCAAGACAATTTGCATGAATACCAAATGTAAAGGGAATAATTTATACTACATGAGAAGAGAATGCTGACTGGTTTGCAAGTGGACTCTGGTAGAGGCGTTGCCATGGAGAATGCACCAGTTAACTGATGACTGACAGTTAACTGCTGAGCTTTGTTTAAATTCAAACCAGGCAGGTTGACTCTGACTGGTCAAGGCATTGCCCTGGAAAATGAACCAGAGAATAGCTGTCACCTATTTTGTTTAGCCTTGACCAATCGGAGTCAGCCTGCCTGGTTTGAATTTAAACAAAGCTTGGAAGTTAACTGGTGCATTCTCCATGGCAACATTTCTACCAATCAGAGTCCACTTGCCAACCAATCAGTGCGTGCTTCTCATGCAATATAAGTTGTTGTTCCCTTTACATTTGGTATTCTTGTGAATTATCCTGATGAGTTCAAGATGAAAAGCTTCAACAACATGTCTGTTTTCAGCAGTACTCAAATTCTGTACTACCAAACAACAGTGGTGGACCTTGAGCCATTGCATTTCTTGTGGTAATGGAATGTTCACAGATGCCTACGTTATTTGTGGATTTCTTCATTCTTTGAATATACATAATCCTCTGTAAACAAACATAGTGTTCTGCTTGTCCCTCTGATGTGGGCTAGTTAGAATTTTTACATATCAGTAAATTGTTCTTCACTGTGTAATACTGTTCATTGCTTTCTTTCCCTGATTGGAAGAAAATTGCCCTGTAGTGTGGTAGTTGTTTGATACAACTGAGTGGCTTGGTAAACCATTTCGGAGGGCAGTTAAGAGTCACCACATTGCTGTGGATCTAGAGTCACACCTAGGCCAGACTGGGTAAGGACGGCAGATTTATTTCCGTGAAGGACGTGAGTGAACCAGAAGGATTTCTACGACAATCTTGTAGCTTCATGATCATTGTTATCCCAGATTTATTAATTAATTGAATTTAAATTCCCCAGCTACTGTGGTAGGATTTGAATTTGGGTCTCCGGAGCGTTAGTCTAGGCCTATGAATTACTAGTCTAGAAATGTTACCACTAATTGACTGTGATGTGCCCACCTTTTGAGAACTCGCAAACTTCAAAAGCTTTTCAGGTTGTTTAAAGTCATGTGACAGTGCTCATTATTTTTACATTTATATATATGTTACCTTTTCTAACCTGTTCATTTAAGATCTTTGCCTTTATAATTGCCATTTCTGTAACTTTGGTAGATTAGTGACTATGAAGACTTATTTTTCAGTGATGTGCATGGATGCAAAGATCACCTTTGATTCCAATGCTGCATACCGCCAAAAACAAGTGTTCGATTTGCAAGACTGGAGCCAAGAAGATGAAAGAGACCAGGAAGCAGCAAAGGCAGACCTTAACTACATCGGACTAGACGGCAACATAGGCTGTTTGGGTAAGAAAGATTCTGAACTTGAAAAGAAATTGGTTAAGATAGTTGAAGGATTTTAACCATCTCACCAAATCTTTCTGCAGCCCCTCTTATTTTGACAATTTTAGCCTTCCTTTGTCTTTCTCAGAATGACCTAAGGTGTTTCACAAATAGCATGCCTATCATTTTTCTGAATGATTGACGAGAGTGCTCCACAACTAAGGGTGGAATCATCCCAGATTTACGCTAAGTGTGGTAGTGGGCAGGAAAAAAGATGTTTTACCCGCTGGCCGCAGTGACGGTTTTTCACGCCATATCGTCCCATTCCTGGCGTGTCCCGCCTCATTAATAATGCATTCATGAGAAACACGCCAGATTGCTGGCAGGCAGGCTCAGATTTGCCCGCCGCGCCCTGACCTCAGCATTTCCTCATTCCAGGCCCCATAATTAAAACGCACCAGAGCGCAGCCTACTTCATGTCTACAGACCATAACTGCTCCAGGCAACAGATGGCCCCGAAAGCCAGGAAGACAGCAGCGCCTAAATTTAGTGACACCTCTCTGGGGTGCCTGTTGGAAACAGTGGAAAGTGGCTGTGATGTCCTCTACCCCACTTCTGGCTGCAGGAGGTTAACCAGAGTCACCAACTTGGCCTGGGAGGTGGTGGTAGCGGCAGTCAGCGCCAACAGAGCACAGAGGAGGTCAGCCATCTTGTGCAGCAAGAGGATGAATCACCCGCCAGGGTAAGTCAGCCACCTCACCGCCCTCAACTCATACACTCACAAACCCATCACATCCACAGGGATCTTGCACCTCAAGAGACAATGCCACTAACTCTCACACACCCTCACACCTCCATCAGGCTCATATCCTCTGGAGCTTGTGTCCTCATTCTGTCCATTGCACCGCTCACCATACAAACATTCCACGCAGTGCCATGCATCCTGCTCTCACACTCTCCATTTTTTTTCATTCTGGAGAAGCTGGCTCACAACAGCAGGGAGAGGCCCCAGACCGGGGTGGAGTGGCCCACATTAGGCCCCTCGCTCAGCATGCCATCATGCTAAATGGTGAGGATGCGGAGCGTGCCAGCTGCAGCGGTGAGGCCAGCGGCAAGCAACCATGTGAGGATCCTGCACCACATCATCCCTATCTCAGCGCAACTGTGAGTGCTCTTTCTCCTGCTTTTGACTCTCCTGCTGATGCCCTCAGCCAGCCAGTCCCTCAACAGAGTGGCACACGAGCCGGACGAGTGCATCCGCCTGCTTTTTGATGAAATGTGCACGCATGGGGGTCCCCATGGGAAGGATGGCAGACACCATGGAGACCCTGATCCAGCATAATGTGGAGATGTGCACAGACCTGCACTCCGTCGCAGTAGCCACAGGTGAGTTCCTGTAGTGGCAGCACGAGGGGGAAATGGGGCACCTCGATGTCCCTGTGGGTGCTCCTTCTCCTCAAGGAGTCTGGCCGGAGCCCTCAGGCACCTGAAGGCAGGAGGACATTCCTGGGTCATCCAATCAGGAATCTCAGAAGCTGTCGCTCCCTCTGAGTCCCCTTTGCCTGTGACCCCCTCAACCTTGTCCTCTGTCAATGCAGAGGGAGCAGCTGGCCCAGAGAGGACAGCCAAAGCAATCCAGGGCCGTCAAAGCCTCGAATCTCCAGAGAACGTACACTGAATTCATCAGAGGCAACAGGACCAACCATTGCACAGGCTGTCTCCGCCCCTGCTGTGCATGTCAGGACAGCACCTAGAAGAAGTGATGGCCTAGAAAATTTAAGTAATTCTGATCAGTTGGTTGCACACATGTTGTCACTTTATAACCTGAAAATATAATCACTTTCACTGAATCATATGTAATGTTGTCTTTCAGATTCATGCTTCATTGACAGGTTCACGGGTCCTCCCCCTGCACCCCTTACTGCCCCCCACTAGCAGTTCAGCTGCACCACAAGTGAATCTGGTGGGAAACGTGTGTGTGTGACAGGGCCTTTCGGAACCTCATGCAAGCACTCTCCCACGCACGTGAAACCTTCATCCATCACAACCATCTCAATGTCCCGAGCCTTTTCAACGCTGCCTGCTGCGGTACTCTTTCAGTTGTTCATCTGAGTTGACCTGCATCTCCGCCCACCCACTGATCACACTCCCATGTAACACCTGTGCCCGTCCAACACTAGGCTCCACTCACTTTTGATTTGAAAACCATAGTTGTAGTCAAGTGTTTGATCAGTTCACTTGTCTTTTCCCCCACCCTCAGTCATCCATGACCTTTCCCCCATCACTGTGGACCCACCTGGCATTACCTTCCATCTCCCCATCGCCACCTACCAACCCGAATTCTTGTCTTTCCAGGATGTCCAGGTGAATGTGCACATTCCCTACCTTCCTAAAAACCCCACCCCCATCCATGTTGACCTCCTCAACCCCCTCCTTCCCATCCCGAGGCTCTGTGTTTGCCCTGAGTCCTGCCAGCCACTCTCGCTGCCCCTTCTAGCATTATTGACGCACCTTCATCCTCTCATTCTACCGGCTCACTCTGCCCCCTCTCACACTCACTATTCCCTCCTACCACACCCACCCTCAGTTTGTCACCCTATTCCCGCTGCCTCCGCAGGAGGCAGTCATTGACTCCCTCCCTTGCATGTTCATCTGGACATTCCTTTCCCCCCCGCCCCCCCCATCTTACTCCCTCATCCCCCCGGACAGCTTCCCCCTCTGAACTTCCTCTTTCCCCCTGAACATTTCCCCCCCCCCTGACCTCCCTCCTCCCCACGGATACCTTCCCTTCCCCAAACTCCCTCTCTTTCACTTTCCTCCCCACTTGCAACATTCTCTCCCAGACACCCTCTTTCCCTCTCCAAACCTCAACCCTTCCCCCGGCTAGACTCCTTTGTCCCCCACTCCCACCCGCAGCCTCAGCCCCCAAACCCGCCGCTACACCCTCCACTCCCACTTAGACCTTCCTCTCCCCACCCCACCTTTGCCGATCATCCATAGCAGCCCATGGCCAAGTCCGTGATGTTCCAAAGCAGACCCCAGACATCAACGGAGACCTCCCACCCTCTGAGAGCTGTTTCATTGTGGATCCATGTGCGTGGGGATCCACCCAGCGTGCGATGCACGTGTTCCTCCAGAGTCCAGTAGCTATAGGGCTCCAGCATTCTCAGATGTCCGCGATCTGAGCAAAGCCTTAAAGGTAAATCCCAATTTCTGCACATCACACTTGTCCAGACATGTTTTGGGCCAGCGTGTTTCCAGCTGGCGTAACGGTAAACTGGTCGTGGGGTGGACAATTGTGGCCGGGCCTTACATTGCATCCCATTGTGTTCACTCTGGCCTCCAGCAGGTTTGTGTTTTGCCATTGGATGATCCCGCTGTGATTTCATGCCGGAGTGAAACCGATTTCTGCCCCTCATGCCAGCTGGTCCCCCCGCCCCCTACACCCCTGCCTGCCATGACACCCGCTGCCAACGGGACTGGATGATTCCACACCAGATCTAATCTTTCCTCATCCAGTGTCCACAAATAAGCCTTTTTCCTGTAGAACCAGATAGCGGGGGCATTGATTGATTTCTTCCCTCACTAACCCCTTCCCCCAAGTTGGTTATTGCCAAGTACATTGAGATCAACTGTAATGCGCTTACTGCCAACCTGGCTGTGAACAAGACAGGCCAGGGCCTGAATATTTTGGATGGCGGGTTTCCTATTCTGCCATCTGAAGAGTTGGCAGGGAACACATCCCGCCAACCCTGCCTGCCCTGCAGCCATCATGCTCGAGCATCAGTTGGCTGCAGGCAGGACTTCCACCCATCACTCGGGTGGAAATGCACCTTGGAGGGCTGCTGGCCAATCTGATTGGCCAGCATGTCTCTAGTCCCTGAAGCGAGCTGCAGTGGACGGAAGAGGAAGTGCATGAAAATGACAGAGCCAAAGTCCTGGGACTGGATATAAAGGTAAGTTTTCGGGTCTCAATGTGGGGAGGGTAGGGAAGGCCTGGGGGGATGGAAAGTAGGCAATTAGGGTGTTGGGGGAGTGGCCACTGGACCTTAGATTGGGGGGGGTGGCGGCCAAAGTTAGAAGGGGCTTCTGATGGAGGCGCCACCCCCACCCCTTCCTGCCAGAAGCCTAAGCCCGATTATTTTCGGTCTTCCTCCATGTCCAGGAAATCCTCCCGCCAGCCTGAGACTGGGCGGAAAGCAGCCCTTAAGTCGTCACTCAAGGGCCTCAACTGGGACAAGGGCAGGCGGCCCATCCAAAGCCTTGCTTGCCCCAGTGTAAAATCTCTTTGAGGTCCGTGTGGGCGGGAACTCATTCCTTCTATTTCACGCTCTCTACCCCCTCCCACCTAAAAACCCGTCGGCGTCGAAATTCAGTCCCAGTGCCTTTAGAATAGAGTCATTAGGGTTGCAGCATAACTTCCTTTCTGTCATATTATTTTATATAAAATAATAAATGACTGGGAGCATATATGGAGATTAACAGTTCCAGCCATCTGTTTTGTGTGCGCCCTTCTGTTAAACTTCTCGGGCTCATTCAGCACTCTACACCACATCCACCTCCTCCCTCGCTTTCTACCACCCGTTTGCACGATGGGCTATTTATTCTCAGTACATAGTTCCCAATTTTATCAATAACAATGCATCTTTTATTTCCTTAAATACAGTCTTACCATCACTCCAGTTGCTTAATGAACCATGTATTTTGTTCTGCCTGCTTATCTCCCTGCAAACAGTTCTTTAAACATTCCTCGATTCTACAGTACGAAATCCCTTGAGCTTATTCCTTTGAGAAGTAATAGAAAATTTCTGTTTAAAAAAGATGCAATTCTTATCCTTCATTGAACACCTAGTAAAATAATTTGAAAAACTAATTGATTATAAAGTAAATTTATATCTGTGTACAGATCCGTTGAAAATTTCTTCATTCATAATATAATTTGCAATAAATTAAATAATTTTAATCTTAATTTTCTGTTACCAGTGTATTGTTTCAAATGATTAAACTTGTTTTTCTTTATACAGTGAATGGTGCAGGACTGGCTATGGCAACCATGGACATTATAAAACTGCATGGTGGTACTCCAGCTAATTTCCTGGATGTAGGTGGTGGAGCAACAGCCCAGCAAGTCACAGAAGCCTTTAAACTAATAACTTCAGACAAAAAAGTAGGTATAAAAGATGTAAAAATATTCAAATAGTTAAGCCTTATCTTGCATTTTGTTGAAGTTATTGACTTGTGCAGTTATTGTCTCCGGCACCTTACTTGACTGTGAGGGGCATCAGAGGCTAGTACAATACTGTTTGTGCCTGATATCCGTAGACATGCGTGTTCGCTAATGCGTACACGCTTTGCAGTGGGAGTCATGGACTAGCTGTCAAGAGAGTGGGGAGCTGCATTTTCCTCTAGCGTGGGAGCAGTAAAGGAAAAAAATGTAATTTTCTTAACCCCAGCTGCTATCAATAAATTCAGTACTGACCAGGAATTTAAACTTGACATTTTACTGGTTGGTGTTGCTAAGTATCAGAATGTGTGGTGTATTTACCAATTGTTGACAATTCGCATGTAACAGAATTAATTTTCCGTTGCGACAAAGCACATAATATTTTATTACTCTCTACTATTGCATCCAATGTGAACCAACTTAGATTTGTTATTGTTACTGACTGCATAATTTACACAAGATTCTCATTTATACACATTACTTATGGAAAAGATTCTGCTAACCAACCACTTTCTCAAAAAGTGTACCAGGTAATAAAGTGTTCTTCTTAATATAAAGGCTTTCATTTACACCTGGGCATTTACATGCTTGTGTAAGTGGAAGGTATATATGGAGGCACATAGCAATCACATATATTTTGTTTATCCAGACGAGTTGTGATACATGCAAGGTTTCAAGGCACTCTCAAATTCGCAACTGCAAAAAAAATAGCACGGAATCACAATGATTTCAGCACAGTAGGAAGCCATTCTCTGTCATGTCCACGCTAGTTGCCTGCAAGAGTTCCTCACCTCACCTTTTCCCTGTGGTCCTGCAATTTTTTTTTTCTTTAGGTAATTATCCAGTTTTCTTTTGAAAGCCTCGATTGAATCTGTCTCCTTCACACTCAAGCAGTGCATTCCAGATGTGAACCACTAGCTGTGTAAAAAAAAGTTTTGCCTCATGTCACCATTGCTCCTTTTGCCAATCACCTTAAATGAGTGTCCTCTGGTTCTGGATCCTTCTGCCAGTGGGAACGGTTTCTCCTTATCTACGTGATCCAGTCGTTGTCCTTAAATGACTTTGAACAACTCTATCAATCTCTGCTTAATTTTTACTTCTCTAAGGAGAACAACCCAAGCTTCTCCAACCTATCCACGTAACTCCTCATCCCTGGGACTGTTCTCATGAATCTTTTCTGCACTCTCTAAGGCCTCCGTATGCTTCCTAAAGGGCCAGAATTGGACACTACTCCAGCTGATGCCGAAACAATATTTTGAGGTTGATGATAACTTCCCCTTTTTTTAATACTCTTTGCCCCTATTTATAAATCCCAGGATTCCATGCTTTATTAACTGTTTTCTGAACCTGCCCTGCCACGTTAAGTGATTTGTGCACTTATACCCATAGGCCTCCCTGCTCTGCATGCCCTTTAGAATTATACTCTTGAATTTATATTGTCTCTCCTCTTTCTATCAAATTTAATCACTTTACACTTCTCTGCAGTAAATTTCATTTGCCACATTTCAACCCATTCCACTATTCTGTTTATGTTCTCTTGTAGTTTATCACTATCCTCCTCATGGTTCATAATACTTCCCAAGTTTTGTGTCATCCTCAAAGTTTGAAATGGTGCCCTGCACACCTAAGTTTAAGTTGTTAATATGTATCAAGAAAAGCAGAGATCCTAACACCGACCCCTGGGGAGCCCCACTATAACCCTTCCTCTAGTCTGAGAAACAACCGTTCACCAAAACACTTTATTTCAGCCAATTTTGTTTAGCTTTATTCATTCTTTCACGTGATGTGAGCATTGCTGGCTAGGCCAACACTTATTACCCATTCCTAATTTCCCTCGACACCGCCACCTTGAATTGCTGTAGGCCATGTATTTTGATACGGAGAGAGAGAGGGTTGATGAGGGAAATGCGGTCGATTTGGTGCACAAGGACTTACAAAAGACATTTAATAAGGTGTTACATAACAGACTTGACAGCAAAGTTAGAGGCATGGGACAGTAGCAGCATGGATACACTCCCTCCACCACCGACACAGCACTGTGTACCATCTACAAGATGCACTGCAGCAGCTCACCAAGGCTCCTTGGTGATTCATAGAGAATTGGAAGACTATGGCCCAGACCTACACAATTTCCTCCCTTATTTCCCTTTATCCTTGAATGCATCTCATCAGTTCCTGGTGATATATCAACAGCCATTTTATCTAATACCTTTAGCCTATTTTTAGCCCAACAAGTTTCTTAAATATCTCCTCTTTCACTTTGACTTGGACAGATCTTCCATCTTGGTGAAGACACATGCAAAGTACTCATTTAGTACCTCAACCATGTCCTTCTCCTCCATGCTTAAATATCCTTTTAGGTCCCAAATTGGCTCCTTTCCTCCTTTTACCAGCCTTTTATATTTATATGCCTTTGATTGTACCTGAACTATGTGCTCTTTAGAGGCAGACCATTGTTTGGTTACATATTAACCCGCCATCTTTAATTCCAGTTAACCTGGGCCAGATCATTTTCTCATCCCACTGAAGTTGTCCCTCCCCTAATTAATTATTTTTATTCTGGATTGATCTTTATGGAATTAGTCAGCAATATAAAGATAGTTGTGTATCATTAAGTAACAGTGTATATATAAGCAGAGGTGAGGTTTTCTTCCTGGAAGGCAATGACAACTGAGCATATGGAAAGCTGGTTTGAGATATCATGTTTAGAAGGCATGTCAATCAAAGAGGTGACTTGGAGTTTGTTTTGTTTGGGTAAGTAATGAAGATTAGTCATTCCTTATCAATCCTTAGCTCAAGAGTGAGAGCTGACCAGAAAGTTGGTGGAAGGGAAATCTCAAATGATTCCATTGGAAGGGTTCACACTTTTGAAAACATTTTTGGTTCTAGTTGCAGGCACTCATTGTTTATTGTAATTGTTCTTTCCCCCAGATGTTTTCCTCATTTATTTATGGTCAATGTCATCTAGCTGTGAGCAGACAGTATGTGCTAGCTGTCTGCTGGACAAAGCACACATATACTAGAACGTGGGTAGGTAGTAAGAGATGGCTCTTTTTGTTCCGGGACTTCTGATAGTCTCGTCTTTTCAACAGCCACTTGTGGCTAAAGTATTCCCAGCTCAAAATTTGAATAGGTAATGCTTTCTTTTTGATGCGTGTACTTCTGGTGTGAGTTGCAGAAGACGTCATACTGCTGAGGGCGTTAGTGCCCGACAGTGTGGGTCTGCTGGAAGTAAGTAGGGTAGGCAGATCATGACATCAGTCATGCCAGTGCCATTTTGGAGTTCATGCTTCAGCCGTTATCCTCTCTTAATCATTGGCTGAACCTGAGTTCAGAAGCAGGACGGACTCCCCACCAGCTCTAATTAAAAGGATTACAGTATCAGCTACTTTCAGGTTCAGTTAATTGATTATTGATTTTTGCCGACTGTTGCTGTGATTGTATAAATTTTTGGTGTTCTCTGGAGCTTTTTTAAAGTTAAGAAAGCGTACAGGGAGTGGTGTGGCAGGTGCAGAAGGAATTGGGCCTGACTTCAGGTTAACAGCACAAACCAATTGTTTCCAGACATGGGTCCAGTAGTAGGCATTTCCCTTGGAGAGCAACCAAACTGGGAGAATGAGCCAGGGGTATGAAGCCAGGGCAAGTTGCTAGAAGAGTGAGGAGGAGGGAGAAAAGGACTCTCAGGCTGAGGTGGAGAGGGGCTTTCAAAAGGAGGCTGTATCCACTCAGCATGTTCAGGGAGCAATTCTCACCATTGTGCATTCCCTTGTGGCTGTCTTCCATGTGTCTTTTCCATGACCTAGTGCTCTCCAGTGACTATATCCTGGCTGGTGGACGGCAGCTGACTTTCAATGGGGTAGGGGACTGCAGATGGCTTTGGAGGACAACCTTGAGCTGCACTGGGTTAGAAGGCCTAATAGAATGCCACTTCTTGGCTTGGGTGAAAGAAGTCTGAGCTGGCTGACTGAAAGGCAACAGCAAGGGCAGTGGTGGAATGGCAGTGGTGGGAGAACAAATGCTATTATTCTGAGAGAGGACAGCAGGGTCGCACTTCACGGAGCTACTGACACTTCCCTAGGTCATTGTCTCAGCAATTCTAGCAACTTTCTGGAGGCCAAATTGCTGGACTATTGTGATACCCTGAAAACCCCTTTGAATACTGGCATCTGCAGCCATAACAGTAGTATGAGCTTACATGGCAGCAAGCTTACCTTGTATAATGGAAGTTCAAGCTTCCACTGCAGCACTCAGATATTGGATGGCTTCTGCTTGTGTTGTACTGAAAGCTAAGACTTTGGTCACCTTACATAGCCCATGCTGCATTATATTAGTTCCACTGTATACTAAAAGAGCTGGCCACCACTGCTTTGCTAGAAAAGATGGGCTCCAAACTCTGTGCAGGTGCAAGCTGCTGCCAGACTCCTCCATGGTCCTTGACATTGTATGTGGGTTTTCTGGCAGGTTTGCCAATGCACCAAACATTTTGTTATTCATACTTCTTTGTCATTTTCTTTGCCTTTCTCCTCGAAAAGCTCATCTGAGTCCTCTGCAGCAGAACCCATGGGGACCTCATCCTCCATGGAGCTGGCACATGCACTTCCTTGTCCACTGCAGACCACTTGTTCCCGGTGTCTCAACAACATGTTTATCCTGTCTCTAAGCTGTCCTCTAAAGTAAGTGGATTGTGACCATTTGAGCTGGTAGCTATGAGTATGAGATTGAGTGACGGTGTTTCTTCATCATCACTGTCTTCTTGATCTTCCTCCTGTTGCTGTTCTACCACTGCTTGGGTCGATTGAAGTCGTCAGTAACTAAAAGGAGAAAGGCACAAGGGCAGGGTTGGGGTTAGGAAAGTGGGGACAAAGTAAGATGTACATGCTCACACCATGTACATCAGAAGAGATGTGGAATGAGACAGAAGTTGGATGTGAGAAGGAGAATTAGATAAGAGAATCTTGCACCTTTGCTGATTTCGGCCCCGTCGCTGGCTACGGTCTCTGCAATGGCCGCTCCAAAGATGGCAAACACTGTCTCTTCCGTGGGAGTTAGGATATGCAGCCACCCCTGTAAGCTGCCAGTTAGGTGCTACTGCCTTCAGGTTGTGCACCACCTTGGCCTGCATGAGAAAGGAAAGTGTTTAGTGAGTGTGATGCAATCTGTTTGAATGATGTGGATGTTATGGTTAAATAGCTTATGGTGTGTGTGCAGACTGAGAAATACACATATGAGGTTTGTAGCAGTGCTAAGTGTGTGAGGATTAGGTGGCACTTATGAATGTCAAGTATGATTCTTGATTAATAGAGATTTTGGTTGGTAACTGATGAGGGTGTGGGACATTGAGCAGTGTGTGAGGCTGGTGGTGCAATTGGTGGCATATGGCATTTGAAGATGCATCCACTGACCTTCAACATCCATGTAAGGTTACTGACCCTTTTGCAGCACTGCATCCAGCTCCATGGGGCTTGAGTTTAGCCTCCTCTAAGTTCTGATAACACTGTGATTTTAGTTCTAGTTTTGTCCTACATTACTGTTGACAATCCAGCATTTGTAGACATTCATTATTCATTTGTCTACTAGTGGAAATACTCTTTCATTCTTTAGCTTTTCAAAGTTTTTCAAAACATGAAAGTGTATTTGAATAGCACCATGAGATCCTTTAACCCACCTGAAGGGGCAGTTGTGACCTCAACTTAACATTTCCCCCAAGATGCAACATTTCCTATTGCACTGAAATGTCACCCGAGATTGCGTCAAGTCCTGGAATGACATATGAAAACACCACCTTCTGACTCAGCAAAGAGAGTGCTATCGCTGAGCCAAGGGATATATGGAGAGAGAACTGGGCCATTTATGTTGGACCCTGTGACATAGAGAAGAATAAACAATCCTAGGAAAATGGTGATCTCAAAAGAAATCATCTCCAAATTGCCATCAGTGTCCCTTGCAAGTTAATCCAGGATCAGCCAAATTAGGAAAGTAAATCTGTGGCTATAGCCATAGTGTAGGAGGGAAGGGTTCACATTGCGAAGCATTGGGACTAGTTCTGGAGTAGAAATGAACAGTGCAAATGGGATAACTTACACAGGTGAGCTAACTGGAACCATTAGGGAGGCTTTCAGGTTATATGGTGAGGAAGGGGAAAAGCAAGAGAGTAAATTATGCAATTTGAAAGGAAAGTAAATTTAGGTGTATACGGATTAAGGAGGTAAAAATAGATTTAGCAGGAGAAGATAATAGAGAGAAATTTGGGGCCTTGTAAAGTTAAATTGATATTATGTTGATACTAATTGTTAGAATCAGAAATCAGAACAGCCTGTTTTGTGGCCTGTATTAGAGTTTCAAATTTGTGACACCGCATCTTTCTCTTGCCAATTTTATCCCTCTGCCTTTTCCTTTTATTGGGATATGGTTCAGCTGTTCAACTGACCAATATTCATTATGTGAGCCTTCAACAGGCTATTCCATGTAGCGGCATCACAACTTAGCCCACTTCTGTCCTTGCTAAATTTCAATGCACACACACTGAGTTTTGCTGAATTATGATCAGGAGTGCAAATCTTGCCTGATTTTTCTTGCCAAGGCACTGATGCCAGTTGTTAATGCTCCCTAGGAGCCACTTCCAGGCCAAGAATACCTGGCTGAAGATAGACCAGTGTATGTTTCTATCATAGAAAGGGTGGTATAAATTTGGAAATTTGTGCCCCCAAAAGGGTGTGGATTTTGGATCAATTGAAGCTTTCAGAACAGAGAGTTTTGTCAGTGGGGTAGGAATATTGGGGTTATGCAGCTTAGGTAGAGACCAGACATGATCTAATTGGATTGCAGAACACAGTCAAGGGGTTGAATGGCCTACTGTTGTTTCTGTCTTTCTTAACTCTAAACAACAATAATGGCTAAATCATCGAACTTTAACTTTTGCATTTTCATTTAAATGTTTTTGTTCTGTGAACAATTTACAGAGTGACTGTTTTACTCGACTGTCATAATTGGTATTCATGATACCAAAGTTCCTAATTATAAGCCTGAAATTAAATTCGATCAGCTTCTTTAACTCCCTTGGTGAGCTTGCTGACATGGACAGGAGATTTATAGAAAACTGATGATTTAATCGGGCTTTGAATTAATTTAAATCTCAGGTTTTGAAAGTTATTGATAGACAGTTACCACTGATAAGGAGAATGTTGTGAGGGACAATATTTCCCATGACTGAGCAACTGGTCTGTAAGACAAGTGATCTGTGGGCTGCCTATCTTAAAGAATTTCATGCATTCTGTTTGCAGTAGGATTTGTGATAATCTTGTGCAAAATTCAAGAATCGTTTTAAGGAACAAATTATAGAAACAGAGTCAAACTCAAACCTCCGTTGGATTTGGAAGCACGCCAAAGCATTTTAAAAAAATTGAGTTCCACTAAAAATCTAATCAGTTTAGTGGTGTGGTGCTTCCAAGGTTTGGAACACCACAGATTGGGAGGGCAAAGATAATTCTCAACTCCACTTTATTTTTGACCTGAGCTGCACAGTTATTGAAAGGGGGGAAAATCAGATGGGGTGGCTCTCATTGGACCATTGTTGCATAGCTCCAGATAGCCAAATAAAGAGCAATATTGATGATTATTTTAAAACAGGACATTTGTCTGTGTTCTTTGGAGAAAAGATGTGAATGAACAAATATGTGAAGTGTGCCCCCCCCCGCCCCCCCACCCCGGCCCGGAAATCAGTTGGTGTTATTGTAACCATTGTTCCAGGGTTAATTGCGGACACTGAAGCACAATTGTGTTCCAGAAAGCTGTCTTGGAAAAAAAGGGGAAGTGCTGGCAATACAGTACTCATCTATCCAAATCTGAAAAAAAGAGGATAATTGACCCCATGTAGAAGTGCCATTGGCAGACACGAAAGCCTCCTTTGTCAGACTGAAAAAAAGCTAAGCGGGGGGTGGGTAGAGTAAACAACAGGTAAAGGTCAAGCATAAAGGTATACACACAGATGTGGCTTAATAGCCTGTAAGTATATTTTAAAGTGGTGCAAGGACCCGGATACCAGTAATTGCATGTTATTTTTACCATTGGTCCCTGACATATGCATCTAGCAAAGCGCCCATTGTAGACTTGCAGGGTCAATAAGATGCAGCTTGGTTTATTTTGGCATTAAGGAATTAATTGTTTGCTTTTGGTTTACCGCTGTGTGTAAAAGTGAGTGTGTTGGGAATCAGTATTTCAAGTACCCCCTTGATGACTAATGCAAAGGCGGATTCAACTGCAAAAGGGAATTGGAGAAAATAAATCAGCATGTAAAATCCATTTTGAAGATGAGGCAGGTTCACCATCCTTTTTTCTTTTGCTATGAGTATTTGAGGGAATGTAGAATCTTGGAGCATTCAGGAAAGGGTATCTGGGAGAAGAGGCACCTGAACCTGTCAGCATTTTAGAGGTGGGCTGAGGAACACTAGCCATGGGATATAGGGTCTGACATTAATGTAGGCCAGGGGTCTGGGTTTGGTAACACTGGATAACTACCTTTGCCTTGCTAAATCTAAACCTATGTGGGATCTTTAATCTTCATACAGACTGGGCTAATTAAATTGGCAAAGGTGGTCTGGAAGATGAATTTGTAGACTGCTTTCTTGACAGTTTTCTGGAGCACTATGTTGTGGAACCAACTTGGAATAAAGCTATTTTAGATCTAGCATTGTGCAGTGAGGCAGAGTTAATTGGTAATATAGTAAAAGATGCAGTGGGAAATAGTGATCATAATACGATTTAATTCCACATTAGGTTGAAAACAAGATGTTCCAATCACAAACAAGAATCTTAAACTTAAACAAAGCCAATTACGTAGATATGAGGGGAGACATGCCAAGGTTGATTGAGTAAATAGACTAACGGTATGGGGGTAAATAAACAGTTGGAAACATTTAAAGAAACAATTCAAAATGTTCAACAAAAATACACTCTATTGAAAAACAAAACCTCAGAGAAAGTTCTGTCTGTGGCTTACTAAAGAGGTTAAGGATATTAGAAAATAGAAGAGGCTTATAATGTTGCAAAGAATAGTAGTAAATCTGAGGATTGCGATTGTTTTAGAAAGTAGCAGAGAGTCACTAAAATGTTGATAAAAAGGGCAAGATAGAATATGAGAAGTAAACTAGCCAGGAATATAAAAACAGTTTATCAGAGTTTTTACAAGCAAATAAAAAAAGAGAAGCTAAAGTAAACGTTGGTTCCTCAGAAGCAGAGACAGGATTAATTAACATGAAATAGCAGAAATATTGAATAAATATTTTGTGTCCATCTTCACAAGACACAAGTTACATACCAGAAATGAAGGGTAACCTAGGGGCTAATAAAAGTGAAGAAATTAAAGTAACTAAAATCAGCAGAGAAAAAGTACAAGAAAAACTTAAGGGACTAAAATCTGACAAATCCACGGGACGGCCTACATCCTAGGGTTCCAAAAGAGATAACTGCAGAGACAATGGATGCACTAGCTATCATTTTCAATAGCTCCCTAGATTCTGGGATGGTCCAAGCAGTTTGGACCATTGCAACACTGCTGTTCAAGAAGGAACGGAGAGAAAATGGGGACCTACAGGTCAGTTAGCCTGACATCAGTCATTGGAAAAATGCTGGAATTTATTATTAAGGAAGTCTTAACAATGCACTTAGGAAAACATAGTCTGATTAGAACAAGTCAACATGGTTTTACAAAAGAGAAATCATGTTTGCCAAGCTTATTAGTTTTTTGAGGGTGTAACTAGTAGGTAGATAAAGGGAAACCAGTAGATGTTGTACACTGGATTTCCAAAAGGCATTTGATAAGATGTCTCGCAAAAGATTAATACACGAAGATAAGGGCTCATGGAGTTGGTGGTGATTTATTAGCATGGATAGAGGATTGATTAATGGACAGGAAGCAGAGTGTAGGAATAAATGGCAAGTTGACAGGCTGTGACTAATGCAGGAATCGGTGCTGGGCCTCAGCTATTTACAATCTATATGAATCACTTAGACAAAGAGGCAGAGTAATGTCTCTAGTTTGCTTGGGTCAAGCTGCCTGGCCAATCAGGGTCAAGCTGCCTGGTTTAAATTTCAAACAATGCTTGGCAGTTAACTGTCAGTCACCATCAGTGGTGCATTCTCCATGGCAACACACTTGCCAACCAATCAGCAGTCCCTTCACATACAGTATAAATTGTCGTTTTCCCCCTTATATTGGTATTCTTCCGAATGTCCTGATGAGTGCAAGACGAAAAGCTTAGACATGTCTCTTTTTTCAGCAATACTCAAATAAAATTAGGCTGCATAGACCCTCGGTTTAATTTACTTCATTTAGTATCTGAACAGGAGGATCCTGCCAGATGTAAGATGTGCCAGACATAATAATAGTAGCTCTCTAACTTTCACAGACTGTAAACCGAGGCCAGGAATGGAAAAATGGGATTGAGTATTTGGCGTGTGTTTCATGCTATACACAAGCACAGCACAGAGCAAGGTGTCCGTAACTCCTGGCATTAAGTAAGAAGTGATGACATTGTAGGAATGACAAAACAAGTAATTGGATCCAGGATTTGTCAAAGGTTGAACTACATTTACCTGAGGATCTGAGAAGAGCCTTGACAGTATTGAGAATTATGGTACGGCATAGACTGAGTTCCTGTCAACATCCTGCTTTCAGCTCTGTGCAGCTTTTATGTTCACTTTTCTGTATTTCTTTCTGTATAAGATGGTTGCACCCAAAAATAAATCACCTGAAGAAAACACTGGCTAGCCCTTCACCTACTAGAATTGAGTTTTCCAGATGGTTGTCTCTGGCTGGTATGAATTTCTTTATCATCAAAACCCTGGCATCCCCACCGAACAGCTCTGGTGGGAGTACCATCTCCAAGTGGACTACAGTGGATCAAGAAGTCCCATCACCATCTTCTCAGGAAAACTATGGATGAACAATAAATGCTGGATTTAAGTCAGATTAGTATTTGAGGTTATACTGTAGTTTAAAGATGAAAGCCTAATGCTGAGTGGAGTGCCAGTGTTAGATTTTCATTATAACCTTAACGCATGTCGCAAAATCCCAACAAGAGCTCTACAGTGAAAGACAATTAATATTTTTGATAGTGTTGGTTGAAAGAGGAAAATTGGTCGAAACACCAAAAGAACTCTGTTCTTCCGACAGTGTCCTGCAGATGGGGCATGGCTTTAAAACATCACATCTGAAAGATTGCATCTCTGACAGCGAAGTGCTTACATTACTGTGCCCAAGTTCCAATTTAGTTTATGCACTGAAGTCCTGAAGAGGGCTTGTACCTACATGCTCTGATGCAAATGTAAGTCCCATCAACTAAATTAAACCAAGCTGACACTCATACTGGTGTGTGCCTTGAACATCTTAAGCTTACTTTTATCATAGATGTGCATTGTGAAAGATTTCAGTTTGTAAATCAACTTCTTGTATTTGGGTTCAATTACTAAAGGAAGGTAATACACCCTGTACGTTATATTAAGGCAGAATTCTGGTAGATGCCAAAATGTATCTAAAAGAATTCAAAATTTTCTAAGGGGAAATGGATCCAGCTTTTCTAGGAAATAAGTGTGCCTTCAGCATTCCTATTTCCCTTTCAGAAATTTCTAAATCTTTCACTGTTACAAATATTACTTGCATCCAAAACAAAAACAAAAATACCTGGAAAAACTCAGCAGGTCTGACAGCATCTGCGGAGAGGAACACAGTTAACGTTTCGAGTCCGTATGACTCTTCAGCAGAACTAAGGAAAAATAGAAAAGAGGTGAAATATAAGGTGGGGTGGGACAGTTAGAGCTGGATAGAGGGCCAGTGATAGGTGGAGATAACCAAAAGATGTCATAGACAAAAAGACAAAGAAGTGTTGAAGCTGGTGATGTTATCTAAGGAATGTGATAATAAAGGTACAGATAGCCCTAGTGGGGGTGGGGTGGGGAGAAGGGATCGAAATAGGCTAAAAGGCAGAGATAAAACAATGGATGGAAATACATTTAAAAATAATGGAAATAGGTGGGAAAAGAAAAATCTATATAAATATTTGGAAAAAAAGGGGGATCAATTTCTGGTGATAGACTGTCCACCAATATTCATTACAAGCCTACCGACTCCCACAGCTACCTTGACTACAGCTCCTCACATGTGCCCTGCTTCCTGTAAGGAGTCCATCCCATTCTCTCAGTTTCTTCGCCTCCACCACATCTGTTCTGATGATGCCACTTTCTTCCTTGACCGAGGTTTTCCACCCACGGTGGTTGACAAGGCCCTCAACCGTGTCCGGCCCATCACCCGCTGAGTTTTTCCAGGTATTTTTGTTTTTGTTTTGGATTTCCAGCATCCTCAGTTTTTTGCTTTTATCTTTTTGCTTTTACTTGCATCCAAGCCCACTTTCTCTCACTTGGCACATATAACAAAATGGTGTGTGTATGTGCAACTCAAATTATGACAGCTTGGATTAAACTGAACTTTCGAACTACTTGTTTCCGCATTGTCATAACTTCAGGCCTGTTTTTGAGATGCCAGTTCTTTGGGACTGCCAAGTTCTTTTTCGAAGTTGTTGGCCTGCTTGTTATCTAGATTGACAATTGTACATTATAAAACTTTGTTTTTCTACTTGCAAGTGTCTCTCAGTAAGCTAGCCTTACTTTGAAGTCTCCACAGTCAACTGTAAACTGTGTAAAACACCTTGTCTTAGGAATGCTATTTAAGGGGGGAAAGGTCCAATAAGTGATATAAATAATATCGAATTTCAAATATCCAAGCAAAATCTTTATTTACTTTAGACTCCTACTATGTATTACTTAATTCTAAATTTAAAATGAAGCTACTTGCCTTCACCATACCAATATTGATGTTGGTAAATTGTAAGCCTGGAGTGTGCATTTTGTACAAAAGCTAATATAAATGCTTCATGAAATGCAACGTAACAGTACCAGATCAGATTAACAGGGTTCATTATGACATTACACTAGCCCCATGTACCTTATAGAGAGCTGACCCTTTCAAATACCCACTGGGCATTATTTCATTTATTTTCAATGATGCACTTGACATTCTAGCACAATCTGCATGGTACAGCAGGAACGTGGGTTAACAATGCATTCCTATAGTATTAGGATTTTGCCACCAGCAGTTCTCCGAGATAACCAAATACTTAAGACATTCAAGTTTGAATCTGAAAGTTTCAATTTTTATTATGTGGCAAACTTGCCACAAGCCAACAATTGCATTGTAGAAGAGGTAACAATACAGTGACTAGACTTTTGATGGGTCTACTGCAGCTTGTCCAAGTTTTCCCTCTTCATGGATCACTTGGGTGTATACCAAGTATACATGGAGCCTCACAGGACACACAAAGTTTAAATAAGTGCTCCCATTAACTTGCATATATATTAAGTTGATCAATCAAACAAAGAAAGATATTCTAATTTAGGATTAATCTACCAATGAGACCACAGTGCAATAACCAAAAAAAAAGTTATTTCTAAACCATAAGACCCGCATTCATCAAAAAGAGCAAACAATTTCAAATAAGACACAGAAGCGCAGATAGGATTAAACTGAAGAAATTTACTAGAATGGTACAAGGGACAGAGGACTGGATCAGTTGGACTTGTTCTCCTCGGAACAGAGAAGGTTAAGAGGAGATTTGATAGAGATGTTCAAAGTCATAAACGGCTTTGATAGAGTAAGTAAGGAGAAATTGTTTCCATTGGAAGAAGGGTCCATATCCAGAGAACACAGAGTTAAGTTCATTGGCAAAAAAGTCAGAAGTGACGCCAAAACTTTTTTAACGCAGTGAGATGTAATCTGGAATGCATTGTCTCAATAGAGTAATGGAAACAGATTCGCAAAAGAGAATTGGATAAATACTTGAAGGGAAAACTGTAGGGCTATGGGCAAAGATTGAGAGATTGTGATGAATTAGATAGTTCTGTCAAAGTGTTAACATGGCACCTTGGGCCAAATGGCTTAATTTCCTGTATCGCCTTTGGAAGTTTGAGAGAGGTGGTGGAGAAGTAGAACTGGATGGCTTGACATCATGTTGAAGCTGACCTCATGTAGAGTCACAGAGTCATTTACAGCACAGAAGGAGGCTACACAGGAAGATGAGACCACGGTCAGCAGAACATAACCCAGAAGACATGCCCCAGTGACTTTGGAGAGCAAGAGCCAAAGTTCACTGTCACAACTACTGCCATTGTTAAGTATCAATTTTGTGTATGCTAATTAAGCTTAATAAACTCGTACTGCAGCATTCAGTGTCCATACCTGTTGGATCAAGGAGCGGTTAAGATCCTCATATTCCAAAATCCTTTCAGACTATGGAAACCTCTGAGAGTTATACTATATATTTCTCTTTTCCCTCCATCTCCTTAGCTTCTCTGTAAGGTGTTCATGAGTTCCTTAACTGATCTGCTTAATTTCTACATCTTTCCTTTTAACAGGCTGTGCATATGTGATAACTGGGATTTAGTTGGCTTCAGGTGTTTGTAAACTGATGCAACGTGTACAGATGAGAATGGCCCAGCAATGCCTCAACTTTTGAATTCTTATCCTTACATTTGAATGGCCTCACCCCTCCTTGTCTCTGTAACCTCTTCCAGCCCTACAACCCTCCGAGAACTCTGTTTCTCCAATTCTCCCTTGATATGATCTAAACAGAACTTCTGCACTCAAACCTATATGCAGACAATGCACATCAATGCAATAAATTGTGGTGTCCAAATGATGGCTATGACTCTGCATTCTAGTATACTTTTTCAATGCAGTTTAGTTCCTGCTGTGCTTCTACCTCTTTCTAGACTTTGCTGTGTTTGAAAATTGTCGACCTGTATGTTTGGAAGGAACTTGATTTTTTTGTTGTTGGTAACACTGTGTTCGTATTGGTTATGTCGGAATTAAGTGCTGTGATGTTACGAGCCCTGACAAATTAAACAATTTTGTCAAATTGCACAAGTTTTATCAGGCAAAATCCTATCATGTAAACAATAATAAATACATTTTTACAAACTGTTTTATTTTGTAATTATCTAAACTGTGTAAATAAAATCCTTTGGATTCTTTTCCTCCACCTACAAGATTTGTGTTCCTCTACTTGTGCATCTTTACATACTTGTCATTTTTAGTCTGTTCTTTGAATAATTTTCAAACCCTCTGTCAGTGCAGCAATACTTCCTTTTAGTAGCAAAATAAAACAGATTGTGACCTAACCTAACCACTAACCTTGCATCTTGCAGATTGCCAGAATTGTGTGCCAGTTGTCAAATATATAATTGTTTCATGTTGCTATATCTCAGCAACCAAATTTTAATGTAAGCGGTAGATCGCAAGCTTTTTTATTTCACAATAGACTTATTTTGTGAAACTTACTATGACAAGTTTTTAAAATGTAGTGAAAGAATACCATAAAAAAGTAAAAGCTTATATTCTATATTCCACATATTATTATATGTGGATTGCTTAAACATCTAATTTTTCACACCTCTCAGCTTTTGATTAACATGCAATGCAAGTATGGCTTTTGTGTCCTTTTGAAGTCTTTGAAACTAGCTTTCTTCAATCTTTGACTAGCTTTATTTGATATGATTAAATATAATGATATTTGGTCTATCAAAGGATTTTATTGACAGGAAACCATTAACCATTGTATTCATTATGTGGAATGATGTGAGAAAGATCTTTAATCTTCCATTAATGGAAAAGGCACATGAGATCTTCACGGTCTGAAGTAATAGTTCACTGTCACTGAATTAGATTATTTAGCTTTGAAGACTTTTACCGCAGTATAAGTGTATATTCTGCAGTTTGTACATGTAAAGCTATTGATTACAGAAAGTTGAAGAAGGTATGAAGTCTGAATAGATGATCCTGGTTTTGTTCTAGTTAAAGGGATTTTGTCTTCAAAGTTTGTGATAAATTTGATTATATTCTGACCTTGATTTTGATAACTACTGGCGGCTGTTCAAAATCAGGACGCAGAGCACCATAAAGCTTACTTTCATAAGATAGCTTCTCTATGTCCTATTAAACCTTGATCCTTTTTTTGAGATTTTTTTTTTACCTTTATTGATGTGAAGATGTTGATGGGGGAAAATGAAACATTTTTGCATTTTTGTGTCCATTGTCAGCATCTAGTGCTATTAAGTCAAATATGACACTAATTGGATGTGAAGTAAATCCCCTTATGCAATGCTTTAGTAATGTACTTACATCCCAATCTGAGAAGAATACTTGTTGTTCGACTAGAATTGAAGGCAACATGGAAAAAAGACCATTTGTCCACCAAGCCCATTCCTCCCAATGGGCCACTTACAATTTATATAATTAGAAACTCTACCCTAGCTATTTAATCTCCCCAAAAAATGGTGAAAAGCATGTAAAACTTCAAAGAAGACAATGCACAATAAAATGTTTCCCTGATATTTTGAGAGCTCCTGAGGACGCGATGAAGCACTATAAAAATGCAAATTCTTGCTTGCAACTTGAGCTATTGAGCTGAGCAGCTATTGTTCTTCAATTTCCTTGCCTTAAATTGTAGTTTGATCAATATCTGCTGCATGCTGGTTTTATTTGTACTATAGCAGGTGTATGCCATTTTAAGCTAAATTCAGATATATTTTCGGAAAATATCTCTGATATTTTTGATAAATATCTTGTATGCTTGCTTTTGATTTTGCTTAAGAATTTCTTTACTTTTTTTGAGACTTTGGATCTGATGAAACAGCATTAGTGATTGGGAGCTAAGCTTTGATAAGTAATATTTTTAATCTGAATTTTTTTCTTACTAAATTTGATACGTAATTTTCTCTTCACCTGAATATATGGCCCTTTAGAAAAGTGTGCCTGCAAACTCTACTTCAAACTCTGGTTGTGTTCGTTCTTGAAAATCTACTTGACCTAGCTATCCCTCTCTCTCTCTCTCTCTCTCTCTCTCTTTCTCCCTCGGTTTATTCTTCCTCAGAAGGTAGCAGTCAATCAAGTTGAAGCCATCCCTTCCATTCATTTGGGTTACGCGATGCTTCGACACAGGCAGGACCATTGAGATCTCTCTGCCTCAGCTAAACCTGAGGGATGCTGCCAAATTAACCTGCCCCGCCCACTACCTAACCTATGCTTTACTGTATGAATAAAGTCCTTCAGTCAAATTCTGTTTTTACATACAGCACAACAAAACCATATAGTGACAGCATAAAATGCAGCCATGTATTTTTTTAAAGCCGTGTTTGCTGCTTGGTCTGCACAGAGCTCCATTTCTGTGTCTAATTGGATGAAAATGCAGAATCTGTGTAATTAGATATTTTGACCTTTCTTGATCTCCTTAAACCAGTCAATAATTTAAAAGTGCTCATTAGATTTTTGTAAAATAAAGTTTTCTCTTCAGGGTCAGTATTTTGTTTTGAAATTGTCACTCTGTGATCCATTGTTATGTGGATGAAGACAAATTCATGAGGAAATCACATTGATTCATTTTGATTTAACATAGCATTGCCAGAGTTAGAAGCTTTTATTTCTTTTAAAGTTAGTTGCTAAGGAAACATACCTGTCACTCAAGTACCTTGTTCCAATTGATAGAAAGTTGAGTGGGTGAAGGAGGAGGTGTGACAACAGCAACAACTTATATTTATGAAATGCCTTTAATGTAATAAAATGTCTCAAGGTGCTTCACAGGAGCATTATAGAGTCAAATTTGACACTGAGCCACAGAGACATGTTAGGGCAACTTACCGAAAGCTTGAGAGCTGCTGAATAGGGTACTCATGAGTCTTGCTGTGATCCAGGTCTTGGCAAACAGATACTCTGCAAATCCCCTCACTTTCATCTGGTTTTACCCCTCCTCTCCCCTCCCCTCACAGGCCAATTGACTGTTGGGGTATATTTCTGAGTCTCTCCCCCAATTGTAACCCTGGACTGATGGATGAATCTGGAGAGGTCTCACTGTTAGCCTCTGAGGCCTTGTCTGGTTCTTTGCCTGCCACCCTTCTCACCACACGCTATTTATTTACGAACACTCGAACCCCCACTGACCACCCGCTCCAACTTGCTGCTCTTCCAATCAAAGATTCCATCTTCCCCATGATTGCTTCTCTTCCAATCACAACTGCATTTTTCCTTTCTTGCTCTGCAGACACATTGGCATTTGCCATTGGGATTTGATGTTCAGCTCTGCCTCTCACTTGCTGTTGTGATCAACCTGTTTATTTGAATATGTGTGACATTTAAGATTGCGGCACGGTTGCGCACAGGTGGACCTGCGAGGGACCATTGGTTTAGGGAGAGAATCCCCTTAGGGCCTTGGCAGCTGAAGGCGTGACCACCAGTGGTGGAGTAATTAAAATCAGCAATGCTCAAGAGGCCAGGATTGGAGGGGTGCAGATATCTCAGAGCATTGTAGAACTGAAGGAGATTACAGGAATATGGAGGGGTGAGGCACTGGAGGGACTCGAAAACAACAGTTAGAATTTTAAAATTAAGGCATTGCTTACCTAGGGGCAAATGTAAATCAGCAAACACAGCGTGATGGACTAACAGTACTTGATGACCTCATGTTCATGGAGGATAGTGTACATTGAAATAGTCAAGTCTACCCAAAGTATGGTTTCAGCAGCAGATAAGCTAAGGCAGAGGCAGAGTAGGCTGGCTAACTAGGAGGATCAGAAATTCTGAAAGAGAGAAAAATGTCCTGGAGGGCTAAAGATGAAGGAACAATAACTGTTAGATGGTATTTTTAATCATTTTTTTCCTTGACTTGTCAGAGGTCTTATATGACTTACGACTGATAAATAGTCGAGTGAAGCTTTCCTGCATTTTTATCATTTCTTTGTATTTTTTTTAATGGTATAGAATTATACTGTAGTGAATAATAATTTCTCAGTCATGGCAATGTTATCTCATTGGTTTCTTGGCCTTCTTGTGGTAGTTTTAAAGCTCTCCTTGTTCATTTCATGTACATTTCAAAATTTTATACACCTTTACTTGTTTCCATTGTGACTTTTCATCCACATCAGTTTTACTCAAACCTGTCTGGTCCTCTGCTACAAATGCCCAAGAATGAAAATCAAGAGGAGAGGCTTTTTACAAACCCTTAGTTCATAGGGTACAGGCCTACACCATAATTGGGCACAAATCACTACTACTAATCTCACTTCGAGATACTGTCTTCAGGTAGGAAATTCATACTGGGTCAATTGAGGTTGCTGTTCTGAGCTTGGAACTAAGTCACCTTTGAAATATAGAATCTTATAGCACAGAAGGAAGCCATTTGGCCCATCATGTCTGTTTGGCTCTATGAAACAGCTATCCATTTAAACTGCACTTTCTTCAATTCCCTCCAAATTATTCCCTATTTTTTTAAGTACATATCAAATTCCCCTTTTGCAAGTTACTATTAAAGTTGCTCTACCACACTTTTAGGCAGTGCATTTGTGACCACGTCAACGCACTGCATAAAAAAAGCTCCTCATTGCCCCCTCTGATTCTTTTGACAATTATCTTAAATTTGTATTCTCTGGCTACTGACCCTTCTGCCAGAGGAAACAGTTCCTCCTTATTTACTCTATCAAAAGCCACCTTAATGGTAAAGTAAAATGCTTACTCTGCATCTGGCTTTGCTATACCTGATCTGGTTCTGTTCTGTGTTGAGTGATCTAAAATGAAATTTATGTTTAATTGTCCAATCCATACATCCTCAGCTGACAGGCACAGAAGTTCTGATGTTTTCTTTCGTGGAGGGATAGAGCAGTAGCATATGTCTCTGTGACCAATTTTTAAAATTACTTTGCTGCTGTAGATTTAATGATAGTTGAGAATACCGTTGTATAAAAATAGGGAAGCCTTGCTAAAACTATACAAGGCACTAGATGGACCGCACCTAGAATACTGTGAACAATTTTGGTCCCCTTATCTAAGGAAAGATATACTGACATTGGAGGCAGTCCAGAGAAGGTTCACTAGGTTGATCCCAGGTATGGAGGGATTTTCTTATGAGGAGAGGTTGAATAGGTTGGGTTTGTACTCATTGGAGTTTAGAAGAATGAGAGGCATATAAGCATATTGAAGCATATAAGATTCTTAGGAGGCTTGACAGGGTAGATGCTGAGAGGTTGTTTCCCCTTGTAGGAGAGTCTAGGACCAGAGGGCATAATCTCAGAGTAAGGGGTCACCCATTTAAGACAGAGATGAGGAGGAATTTCTTCTCTCAGACGGTAGTCAATCTGTGGAATTCTTTACTACAGAGGGCTGTAGAGGCTGGGTCGTTAAGTATATTCAAGGCTGAGATAGACATTTTTAATTAGTAAGGGAGTCAAGGGTTATGGGGAAAAGGCAGGAAAGTGGAGTTGAGGATTATCAAATCAGCCATGATCTCATTGAATGGCAGAGCAGACTCGATGGGCCGAATGGCCTACTTCTGCTCCTATGTCTTATGGCCTTATGATCAGAAAATTGCGCAGAGGAGCTGCAATCCAGCAGCATTTTTCATTTTAAAATACCGCCCTATTAAATGTTACTTTATCATTCTGCTGTATATTGCTTCAGATTGTCTAATGGTTTTAATAATTTTTTTAAGAACTTGGCGTAGTTCAATTATCACATCACAACAGTGCGGCATATAAAACAAACAGGCAGAAAGTTTTAATCGTCCATCAAACTGCTGAACAAGAACTAACTTCAGATTACGACTATTAAAACTCTGTAGGTGTTTGGTTTGAGTGACATGCATCATTACTCAATGAAACTTAAATTCCACAATCATAAAAATATATTGTACAATGTCATTATAATGCTACATTATCTGGGTACATTTATGCCTTTCATTAATGGAGAAGCTGCTTCCACTATTTTTTTTGTTTGTTTTCCTAGGATTATATTGTGGGGAGACTTATTTAAAGTCATAAGTCAAAAGCTTTTCTTGACTGTGATGCTTTGTTTCAATAACACTGCTAAATAGTTACCTGATGATTTGTTTCGCTTGCAGGTTCAGGCAATTCTGGTCAACATTTTTGGTGGCATTATGCGTTGCGATATAATTGCTCAAGGAATTATTACTGCTGTTTCAGATCTGCACATGAAAATTCCCATTGTTGTTCGATTGCAAGGTGAGTATTTCAAACCCTTGCTTACTGGCATGTGCCAGAATTTTAACAGTTACACCTGAAGCATTTACTCATCTTTTCCTTGTGCAGATACTGACTGGCTTGCTGTGTATCTTATGTGCGTTGTCAGTTTTTGGTCATTGCATTGGGGAAATGGGAACTAGTAGCAATTGACAAGACCTGTGGCAGTAAATATGGTAGAATTGTGGGTGAGCTCAAGCTTTTTTTATTGGGTAGATGATGGTTAGCACATTGAACAAATAGTGGATAGAAGGGCTGACTGTTTGATGTTTGCAGAGCAGTCAAGAAAGGCTAACATGCTGTTCTCACAGGCATGTGAAATGTTGGCTACATTGAGCAGTCTGGTGTCAATACTGTGAAGAGGATTTGAACTGGAGCAGGTAATTCTGAGGAATTTTAAAAGGAAGTGGGTGGGGACATGCACAATAGTTTTCGAGGATGGTAGGGTCGAGAGTGGCCTTTTTACAGAGGGGAATTTTATCAATTTTGAAGGTGAAAAAACAATATGTGATGAGAGGCATTGGCGATGTTTGCATCGCAGAGGTAATTGAATAATAAGGAGCCTGGCCAGCACAGGCCTGAGGGAGCCAGTGGTGGGTCTCATTGGACTCGAAGCAAAGGGAAAGCATAAGAATATTTTGGCATCTGGTCTGGAGAAGGGACTGTGACAGAAATTTTAGAGATCATGAAATCCATGAGATTATTATGCCCATGGAGCCTCATCCCTTCTCTAAACGAACTTCTCCATCAAGCATCTGATTATAGTTTAAGTAACTCCAGTATGCTTTTCTTTATTTCCTCTTTGGGTAGACCATTCCAAACAATTATATTATGAGAAGGATTTTCCTTTATATCTATTCTAAATTTACTTTCCACTAAATTTCCATTTATGCCCTCTGGCCCTATTTCTTGGTATGCTTTAAAATAATAATCCATGTTGACCTTACATGTACCGTTTACTTTTTCATGCATTTTGAAGAACTGCCCTCTTCCTATACCATAGAGCTTAATTAAACTTTCCTCAAGCGACTCCCCTTAAAATTATGATCAGGCTTACTGCCGTTGTTTTTACTCAGTGTAATGAATTTTGACAAATAATTTTGATACCCATTTCTACAGATTACAAACAGTGAAGGTCAAAGGACTGACCCTTGTGACTCCCTTAATCAGTAGTCATTCATGAAAGTTTTTTCTGAAAAATCATATTAAGTGGTTAATTTTCTCAGAGGTTTGTTAAGAAAAAAACCCCTTCTATTTCTATGCTTGCTGTGAGTAAATGATTGCCTTATAGCATACATTTTATTTCATCATCAATTGATGTTAGGTTAATAGGCCAGTGGTTGTCTGGGTCAGTTTTGTTAACTTTTTTTTAAAAGAAGTACAATTCCATTTTGTGACAGTAAACAATGTCTCAGAAATTTGCTTATTGGTTTCTTTTGGAAACTTAAGAGTTTGTACCATTTGCTCCAGGGTGTATGTTTGTCTCAAGTTCCTTTAACTTACTAGCAATCTCTGCAATGCCAGTATCAGAATCCCTTCCAGATAGAGTGTACTTGATGCATTGTCTGATTTGTCTAATATTTCAGTTCATTTCTGATTTGTACAGGTGTGTGGAGACAGTTTTATGATTGGATATGTTAGCTTATGCAATTACACTGATCTGTCCACAGTTTTTAATAATTTTTTAAAGATGTTTTTAAAACTCTGGAATCTTTTTGCCATTGATCAATTTGCTGATTTTTTTGGTCTGGCTACATGACCATTAACTTTACTGTTTCTTTGGACAAAAGTGATGAAAAAATGACACAGAATAAACCAACTCGAATTCAAACTTATTACCAGACTAGCAGACACCAACTATTAGAATGAGAACAGTCGAGGAATATTTAGTCTGACATGTCAGGTAAATAATTTTGAAACACTTAAGATAGACACAGATACATAGATATCTCTCAAACTTTAAATGCACAAGTTATACATAGATTTAACCTTTTAAGACCATACTATTGTGGAGTTGTAGAGCATTTTAGAAAATCTTGAGGGCCCTGATGAGGTGCGATATAAATGCAGCTACCCTGTAAAGCTTGTTTCTGCAGTTTTGCTATTGTTTTCCGTAATTATTTCTTAGGGAGCCATAGAGAACATTAGCTCCTATTTTGCAATCTAAAGTGAACTTTATGTTTTGGAATCTTTGTGCAATACCTTATAATAATTTGATGATTGGATCATTTATGGCTATATTTTCAGATGATTTAAAGTTAATACAACTGTGAAGCTGAACAAGATAAGCGACAGGGGGATTTAAAAGTACTTAGGAATTGAGCAGAGAGGTGGCAGATGAAATTCAATGCAGGGAGGTGTAAAGTACTTCACATGACGGCAAAAGAGAGTACTAAAAATAAAATAATGACCATGGAAAATGAAAGAGTTGGGGACAGTGGCTGGGGGAAAGTCCTGATCAAGAATTGATTGAAGCTGTTATAACAATTGTTCTTGCAGTGAGAAAAACAAGTAAGCTTATGAGATGTGCAAAATGGTCAATATTGAACTGAAATAGCCAAGCAACCCAGCAACTTTATAATATAATCAATGTGTGACCACACTTAGAATATTTTGTGCAGTACGTGTTTCCACATTATAAAAGGATAATGCATTTGTTAAAAGGATACAGAATAGCGCAACCAGAATGGTTGAGGGGATGGCAAGATTGGATCATGAAGAGCAATTATGTAAATTGAGCATGTTCTCACTGGAAGAGCCAAGACTGAGAAGCGATACGACTGCTGTTTTTATGATCCTAAAGGGACTAGGTAATGTAGACCAGAACAAGCTTTCACCTTACCCAATGGACATGGCCCGAGTTTAAAGTTCAAAATGAACCTGAGGAAGCATTATTTCAGTCCAAGCATGGTAAATCTTGTGAGATAGGCCCCCTAGGGGTATGGTGGAAGCCAGATGGTATAGATACTTGCAAATGCAAATTGGATAGATTTGTTTCAATGGATAATATTTTGGGATACGCTATATGAGTAATTTGAGACATGACATGGCAAATGTTGCATGCCTGGGAGGAGCAGATGACTTTGGATCTATATTTCCAAAAGCTTTTCACCACTAGGAGTTTTCCTCGTTCCCTTGCTTGATTGCAACAATTAGTCAACAACATTATTGATGTATTATGCAACTATCAGGATGGTAGAAGGTGAACTAGATGGCCCTTGATCTTACGTATTGCTGAAAAAAGCCAACCAATCAGCGTTCTCTTCACATACAGTATAAATTGTTGTTTCCCTTACATTGGTATTCTTGCGAATTGCCCTGATGAGTGCAAGATGAAAAGCTTTGACAAAAATGCCTTTTTTTTTCTCAGCGATACTTAAGTTCTGTACCACAAACGACTGTCTTTTCATATCTAGAAACTCCTATGTTCATTCTTGTATTCCTGCAATGGAAATTTCAAGCATATCTGCATCTCTATTTATAATGGAATAATGACCATTCACATGGTCTGAAGTGATCAATTCTAATATTCCACAGGAATATAAGCTGTGCTCCTTACCCAGAACACCAGCGCAAGCTGTGCTCAAAATTCATTTTCCAGGAGTTGACTATGATTAAGACTGAATGAATGCTTGAGTTTTTGTATACCATTTGTGAAACTTCAAGTTGACAAGTTTTAGGTATACAAATGCAGTTGTGGTTTGATCTTTTGAGGACCAAATGATTTTTACTATTTTTTGAAATTTATACATTTTGTAATTGCTACAGAATCAATTTTCTGGAAATTTACAGTGATGCATTAGTATTTCTTGAGCACATTATAGCTCATACATCTAAATGCTTGTCTTTATTGGCCAGATAACTGCTAACCAAAGCGTATTGTTTGTGTGTGTTTTCACATTATTAGTATTAACAGATTTTGGTGTTCCAATGTGGAATTTATCCACTGTCATGAAGCTATTAATGTATATAATATTTTTGGAAATTATTTTTTTTAAATAGAGGTTTAGACTGTGGGTGTGTCTGTGTTTTGATTGGATTAAAGCCAGCTGGTCTGGGTGCTATGATGTATAGTAGTTTTGAGATGCAAACAGATGTAAAGGTACATTTGAGTTTTATTGAATAGAGCATTCAGGAAGCGGAGTGAAATCTTGCACCTAGCTCAGAGAGACCAAGCAATATGTTTATATTACTAATAAAATTGGTACTATGAAAGGGGTTTTATTGTTAGAAGAGGTGGAGCTCAGAGGTTCTGATGGTACAATGAGAATTTGCATTCAAAGGGGAATGCTGGGTATAATAGAAGGATAGTTTTGTGTGTGCAGAGCAGAGGCATGTGACATCAAAGCCTGTAAGCCTACAACTGTCTGCCAAGGAACTAAAGTGAAAGGAACCTCGTTTTGAAGTTGTAAGGTGAAAATGCTTTCCCTGGTGCCTGTTAAAATCTATGTGTTGTTGTTGCCTTAGTGGAGATTACTTTAGGAATTTGTTAAAAGTTATGAAGGTAGTAATTTGTAGCCATGTGTATATGTTTAACTTGTGTAAATTAATAAACGTCTTGTGTAGTTTGATATAAAAACCTCTTGTGAACTGGTGGTATCATTCCTGAATTTAGAGTTGCAACTCAAAACATACCACTTGAAAATATGGGTTATGACAGTTGTTTAAAGTTTCCCTCTGGGATTTTAAATAACAGCCTTTACCAACTGCTGTGTCATAACACCACCAATTAGGCAGCAATGCTAAAAGCAGGTCCTTACCAATCTGTAGACCCATAAATTTCCAACACAACAAATATACAAATAAGAAAACAACATAAGTGGCACATTTCCTTGGTGTTGGGGGCCAGATTGTTGGATCTCAGAGTTTCCCTTAGACCTTAGAGCTGATACATGGACACATTTGTTTCAAAGCAAAGCTGAAGTGGCCTATCAGGAAAGACTTCCTTTAGGGCATCTTGCCAGCTCAATTGTTTAATTGATCCCATTCCTGAGGCCTATCAGACTTGTTTATGCCAACCTTCTTTGTTCCTTTTCCTCCTGACATCAGGACATCAGATTCATGCCATTGCTGAACAAAAATAGACTCTGCAGAACTCCCATCTGTTTTGGTTAATGGGTATGAGATCCTCTTTAACTTCTACCAATAAAAATCTAACTAATTAAGGGAAGTCCAAGATACAAACTTTGAAGTTAGAAGCATAGAAAATTTATAGCACAGAAAGTTGCCATTCAGCCCACCGTGCGTATGCCAGCCAATAAAAAGCTATCTGGCTTGATCCACTTTGCACCTTTGTGATCCGTGGCCTTGTAGGCCTTGGCACTTCAAGTGCATATATAAATATTTTTTTAAATGCGATGAGTGTTTCTGCCTCTATCACCTATTCAGACTGAGAGTTCCAGATCCCACCATCCTATGGGTGAAAATATTCCTGCTCAATTCCCCTCTAATCTTACTGCTCATTACTTCAAATTTCTGCCCCCTGGTTATTGACCCCTTTGCTAAGGGAAATAGATCCTTCCTATCCACTCAAACTAGGTCCCTCAATTTTGTATACCTCATTTAAATCTCCCCTGAACTTCTATTCCAAAGAAAACAACCCCAAACTATCCAATCTTTCCTCATAGCTAAAATTCTCTATTCCTGGCAACATTCTTGTAAATCTCTTCTGTACCCTCTTCAGTATGATCGTATCCATCCTTTAATGTGGTGACCAGAACTGTACTCAATCTGCAGCCTACCTTGTATTTTATACAATTACAGCATAACTTCACTATTCTGATATCCTATGCCTTGGCTAATAAAAAGAAATATAATGTACAGGGTATTTCTTCTTAACCCTGTTATCCACCTGTCCTGTTACCTTCAGGAATCAGTGGACATGCACTCCAAATTTGTGTCTCTGTTCTTCTATGCCTCTAGTGTTCTTCCATTTATTGTGTATTTCCTTGCCTTGTTTGCTCTTTGTAAATGCATTACCTCACACTGCTTCGGATTGAATTCATTTGCCACTTTCCTGGCCACCAGACAAGTCCACTGATATCTCCCTGGAGCTTATAGCTTTCTTTCTCACTATCATCTGCATGCTCTTAATCATCAACCCATACATTTAATGCTAAATCATTGATTTTATACCATGAAAACCAAGGAATCTAGTACTGAGCCCTGTGGAAGCCTACTGGAATTAGTCTTTTAATCACAAAATTATTTTTCGAGCATTACCTTTTGCTTGTTGCCACTGAGCTAATTTTGGATCTAACTTGCCAGTTGCCCTTTGATTCCATGAGTTTTACTTTTCTGACAGTCTGCCATGTGAGACCTTGTCAAAAGCGTTGCTAAAATCCATATGGAATACATCAAATGTGCTACCCTCATCAATCCTCCTTGTTACCTCTTCAAAAAATAGTCAAGTTAGCCAGACATGACCATCCCTTAACAAATCCATGCTGACTCTCCTTGATCAATCTGGCCTTTGTAGATGAGGATTTGTGCTGTCCCTCAGAATTTTTTCCAATAATTTGCTCACCACTGAGGTTAGGCTGTGTGATGTGTAATTACTTAGTTTATCCCTTCCTTCCTTTGAAACAATGGTGCACTGGTATGTTAGCAGTTCTCCAGCATCATGCCTGTAGTCAGCGATCCAGGAAGGCATTTCTATCACTAGACACCTGCAGTGCTTGGCATTCTCACACCTTGCTATAAATTAAGTTAAAGACCCTGAAGGCATGGAAAAAGACTATACTGAAAGATCGAAAGAAATAACTGTCAGATATTCCAGAGTCTGCTGTATACTTAAGTCATTCCTCATTTGCATCCCAACAATTGTACCAGCTCCAACAAGGGAAGATTTTTTTAAGTGAGTCCCACTGGAATTCAAGTTCTGCTTAAAAGCTATAAGCATGAACATATAATGTAGTGTAAAGAAGATTCCTGTTATCCGTTTAGATTGCATCTCCATATGGCCACAGGATTTGGGAAATATGGGAAATGCACCAATACTCTGGTTTTTATCATGGACAATTCATTACTTTCTTTGTTCCTTCTGTATTCTATTCACATGTTGGAAATGCCCACAGCTAGCTGAACTAATAATTAATAATTGATCAATACAGTGGTGTGGTCAAGTCATCAGTGGAACTGGCAACTTGCTAATGGGAGTCGTTGGCCACCAGTGACTGTGTCCCACAACAACGTGTCCCAGAGGAGTGGAGACAATGGGAAGAGTGGTGGACTATAATGTCTTGGCACTAATGGACAATAGAGAATTTTATTTTGTAAACTGTAGTGATTTTTGATTAAGAGGTTGCATTTTATCAGCTTTATTGGGTTCTTTGTCATTCAGGCACACGTGTTGATGATGCAAAAGCAATAATTGCTGCGAGTAGCCTGAAGATCCTTGCCTGTGATGACCTGGATGATGCCGCTCGAATGGTAATATTCAATGCACAAATGTTAAACTTTTAAATTTGTCATCGACTGCAATGTGCTGCACAGATCAGCAGGAAAGCTATATGTGTGTGCTTTCTCCCACCTACCCCATCGAGAATTAAACCGCTCACACCAGCACGCCCAGCCTTCCAGCAGAATCGTGGAAAAACTCTCTAAGATTCTGCTAACAGAATATAAGAACTAATTTTAACATTGTAAACAGAGAGCCATCACAGATGCAATTCTGCTGAAATATGAATTATATATAACCAAATGGATACAGTCAGCAAAAAGCATAAGTTAGAACAATACATTATTTTTGTATTCTGTATTTAACTATTTATTTGCAATAGTTTTGACTGAAAACAGGAGTGGCTCTTGTTATTTATGAGCTTTTCCCAGACTGCTAAGTCTTCTCAATGTCACAGTGAGCATTCTGTAGAAATGTAATTTATTTGTGTGTGAATGTGCTACATCTGTGCCAAGATCACTTAATCAGTTCATTCCTACTTGAATAATTTATTTATATATCTGGACAATTTAATTACTAAATATTTTTAAAATTATATTCTAATTTTAATCATGGTATTTAGATTGTTTTTTTCCCCCTCATTTTTCTAATGGTGTTTCCTCAATTCGCTGCTCTGTAATAACTAGTTGGAACTAAAATGTCACAAACTGTTGTGGAGCAGTTGAATGTGGAGCAAACTTTTGAAATTAGCAATAAAAATTATTTGTCATGTGAGCAAAACTTTTTCATTGGTTGCCTTCTCAGACATCATACTACATCCTAGTCATCAACAGCCTTTTGTGACGACTTACGTCACAATTGATGAATGCTTCTTAGTGCGTTGCAGAGCTTGGAAAATGATTGAGCAGTTGCATTGATGTCTTGATTCTGCCAAGTTTGTTGATGGGAAGAGGGGATTTTAAAGGTATTTTGAAGGAGTTGTATGGTTCCCTTGGCCTCAAATCGTGAAAAGAGTTCTTTTGCAATAAGATGATAATGCTGTAAATCACAAGTAAACCACATTACTACAAGAAGTGCTCCCTCTGTTTAGAAGATGTAGAGTTATTATTATAGACGGTGCTTACTACTAGCTTTGCAGTGATTTTTATTGTATTGGTTATATTGATGAAGCAGAAATCTGAACAGGGCTGGGATCAATGGCCTCATGGGAAAGTTAAATTTTACTGTGGGGGAATATTTATAATAATTTGATAGGGGGTTGGACACCAAGCTAAATCATTAGAGAGGAGAAATGAGATAGATGCACAGAGAACTGGGAGAGGCAAATAGCATTAAAGAATAGTTAGGAAACAGGTGGGAGGGGGTGTGGGAATCAGGACAGGGGCCAAACATGAAGCACTCTAAGATAGATTTGGAGTGCATGTATATAAATACATGGAGAATAGTAAATAAGATTGGTAAATAAGGGACAGAAAACAAAGTGATGACTAACAGTTATGTTTTAGACGGGAGGGAAATATACAGTGTGTTTCCTAGAGGTTGGTATTAGGTCCACTGCTCTTTTTGATATATATTAGTGACCTGAATTTAGTAAAATGGACAGACCAACATGGCAAGTTTAAAGCAAAGAGGTGTGAAATATATATTTTGGTAGAAAGAATGAGGAGAAGTGACATGAACTGAATAGTACATTTTAAAGGAGATGCAGGAACAGAGAGATTTGGATGGGTGTATGTGCACAAATCTTTGAAGGTGGCAGAACAAGTTTTCAAAACTTTTTTTAAAAAGGCGTATAGGATCCTTGGCTTTATTAATTGAGGATTAGAATACTGAAGTGAGGAAATTATGCCTTGACACTGGTTAGGCCTTGGAGTATTGTGTTCAATTCTAGGTACCACACTTTAGGAAGGATCTCAAGGCCTTGAAGAGGATGCAGAAGGGATTTACTAGAATGGTACCAGGGATGAGGGACTTCAGTTATGTGGAAAAGCTGGAGGAGCTCAGCTGTTCTCCATAAAGCAGCAAAGGCTAAGAGAAGATTTTATAGATGTGTTGATAGAGTAAATAAGGAGAAACTGTTTCCAGTGGCAGAAGGATCAGTGAACAGAGGACACCCATTTAAGGTGATTAACAAAAGAACCAGAGGTGACATGAAGAAACATTTTTCTACATTGGAATTGTTGTGATCTGCAATGCCCTGCCTTGATAGAGTAATGTAAACAGATTCTATGTTATTCAAAAGAAAATTGGATAAATACTTAAAGGAGTGGGGAGGGGAAACGAGGCTATGGGGGAGATTAATTGATAACTCTACCAAAGAGCCAGCACAAGCACAATGGGCCAAATGACTATCTTCTGTGCTGCATCATTCTCTGATTCTATTAAATACAGGTATAAGTAATCATTAGTAATGGGACAGTAATGGTAGTTATTTTCTTTTTAATAAAAACAGTTAAGCTTCCAAAAATGGATATCAGCATGAATTATGTTCTGTACCCCAGGTTAAAAGAGCAAACGTACCATAATTTAAAAGAACTTTTAGTATTTTCGATCTGCTTTTGTAGAAATCTGTATTCATTACAATTTATGGAGCATATGTCTTTGGAATCACTTTAATTTTACCTTTTTTCTCCCAAACAGGTTGTAAAACTTTCAGAAATTGTCTCACTGGCCAAAGAAGCTCAAGTCAATGTGAATTTCCAGCTCCCAATTTAATCATGACACTCCAACCTCAAAGCCAAAGGCTTTACTGGAAACAGTTCTAAAATAGCTATTTATTTTTCATGTGCTTATGTTTCTTGAAATGATGGCTGAATAAAAAGAATGTGGTTAGCTGCTTGGAGTTATTTATTAGCTTGCTCTTTGGAAAACAAAAGCACATTAATAGACACAATACTGCTCATTACAGTTCTACCATGGCTGTATTAAATCACCAAAATTTATCTTCTCAGTAGCATAAAAAATTCAAAGCAATTGCGTAATCTGCACCATATATTTATACTGGTTACCTGGTTAGTAGCAGGCATTTTTTATCATGTTCATGCAGCTATGATCCATGTGGTCAGTAAAATAAGCAGGTTTTGAACAAATTTCACAATTGACTTCTAATGTACAATTTGATGATACCAATTATGCTGGGCTAAATTGGAACACCTGCCTTCAAATAATGAATAGCAGAATGTGCTAAAAATGCTTTAAGTGTTTTCCACAACCTGCTGTATGTCAGCAACAAATCTGCTTCTCTCATGTTCCTTTTGGGCTGTAACTTAAAACCTGATGATCATAATCCTGAACTTTATTTTTTTTAATTTTTTAAAGAAAATCATGCTTTGCTTTCTGATAATTCTAAGTAGTGCATGATCAAGAATGAACATCAAGCTGCCTGTTAGTAAAAAAGGACAGCTGATCAATTATGACATACTACATAAAGTGACATATGTGACATAAAGTGTTCAACAGTAATTTGTAGATTTTAGTTCCTTCACACAATGGCAATGCAAGCGCACCCCTCTCTAGCCCCCCCCCCCAAACGACCCTGTGCTCTAGTTTTGCTCGGGCAATCACAGTTTTTTGTGCTGCTGTAATATTTAATTTCTGGATGCTTTTTTTGCTCTGATTCTGCTTTTGCGGAAAATAAGGGATGGGGTATTTTTGTGAGTATTGCTTGCCATGAGTTTACACTAGACCAAGCAATGTATGCATCACTTCAGCTTGAAGATTGTAAAATCAGCATTTTTAATAAATTCCTTCATGTTGTCAGTGAATAATGTGTCAGTGAAACAGCACTAACTACCTTTTGAGTTAGTAAGCTCATTAAACAAAATGTATTCTTTGCATGTGACCCTCATTGTTTTTGTTTGTATTTGATTAAAAGAAAAGTCAGGTTTAGTGTGTCACTCCTGTTAAGATACTGGTCATCAGGAATCCTACCCACCACAAACCTGGTTATAGCTGGTGAGTAGAAATGCAGAATTGTCTCCCCTAAAAGGTTTGGATCCTGGGCCAATTTCCATAACCAGTAATGCTAACTCCTCCTTCTCATGAATTAAGATTCAAATAAAAAAAAACAAAAGATTTCGTATATAAATCAAGAGTTGCCATTTTTTACAAACGTATGTCAATATAAATTGAGAGTTGGTTAATAAACTTCATTAGCTCATTTCATTTCTAACAGTTCAGAGCTGTTTACAAAAACTGTATTATTGCATATGAAATGCTTTACAAAAATCTTTTTTTTAAAATCCCACCTTTTGTCAGTTGGGAAATGAAATGATAGAATGGAAAGCTAAGTCATGCTCTGCTTGTTGTTGATTTTTCATCCTCCGTGCAGCTAATGTGTCTGATTCTTCCCTGGACCTGGCATTAACTCAAAAACAAAAATACCTGGAAAAACTTAGCAGCTCTGGCAGCATCTGTGGAGAGGAGCACAGTTAACGTTTCGAGTCCGCATGACTCTTCAACAGAACTAAGTAAAAATAGAAAAGGGGTGAAATATAAGCTGGTTTAAGGTGGGGTGGGGGGGGTGGAGGGGGGGAGGTTGGGACATGAAGAGCTGGATAGAGGACCAGTGATAGGTGGAGATAACCAAAAGATGTCACAGACAAAAGGACAAAGAGGTGTTGAAGGTGGTGATATTATCTAAAGGAATGTGAGTAAACACCTTGTCAAACACCAGGAGAGAAATGGAAAGCAATGAAGGTGAACAAGGCAAAAGAGAGATACGAAAATCCTGATGGAGAGAAGAGCAAAACTTCTTCAAGGTAGGCATTCCTTGAAGAGAAGTGGCAGTCAATTAAACACTAAGATAAGAGCAAGTCTGGCATTAACGCAACCTGATTGAAAGCAGGGGAAAAAATCCTGTGATTTGAGAGTTCCATTGAGAGATCATGTGTGAGGTTTAATTTTACATAGAAATTTAGAAATCACATCTCTCATGCCAAATTCCCAAGAGTTTGTATATCTGCAAGATTGAGATCGACAGATTTTTGTTGGGTAACGGTATCAAGGGATATGGGAGCATGGCAGGTAAATGTGGGCAGAGGTACAAATTAGTCATGATCTAATTGAATGCTGGGCTGGCTCAAGGGGCTGATTGACCTAGAATGAACCCTGGCTTACTCCAATTCATTGAAACAAATAGCAATGCAGCACTAGCTCAAGAACAATATATAGAGATCAATAGGGACTTCAATATCACTAAGAATTTGAGAGAAGCAAATTACCAGAGCTTGCTTGTTCTCCTATAACAGAGGGAAGAAAGCAAAATGTTGGGCTCTTCCTTTGTGGCACTGGTCGTTAGAATATCCATATTATTTCAAAAGCTTACAAGTATTCACACAAAAAAGGTCTGACAAAACTTGGATTTTGGAGCTGTGAAATGTAATTAGGAAGGAGTCTTTATCCTGATAGACCCCGGTACTGCTGTACAAAATCCGAAAAGGTTGACAGTAAATTGCCTTGCGGGAGCAGCACTGGCCATGCAGGTTTCTGAGAGTGGTGATAAATCCTGGTTGTGAGATTATCTGTGTTTGCCTGGTGGGATCGTTTATTTTTGTTTCAAATTCTCATTAAACCCTGTCTAAATCATTGAATATTACACAATTGTGATGCCATTTATGCAAAAACTGAAAATGCCAGCTTAAAATGAAATGTAGACTTGTGTCATTTGGGCTGCAGTTCATCTTAAACTTCAATGCTGGTTATGTGCCTCTGATGGAATTGGTGTTATTTGATTGCCACAGTGACACTTTTTTAATGAAAATAATTTCAAAAACCTCAAGTGTCAAAGCTGCCCTTTTCATTGTTATAGAACAGAGCAGAATTTTGAATATTGAAGATCATTTAATTTCAGGGTTTACAGTTTGCCAATATAGCCAAATGAGAAATTGTTTCTGATTAATTATTTTTCAGTTTGAAGGAGTATTTCAAATTAAATGCACATCTATTCATTGAACAAATCTTAATGAGCGCACATCTAATTGTGTCAGGAAAAAAATGTTTTACAGCATAGAATTTGAAGATTTTATTGCAGTGTTTTGAAGGGTAACATTAAGAAAAATGTGAATATTATGAACTTTGGCAAATTTGAAGTTGCAGGTCATATGCAAACATTCACGTAACTAGATAGCTTCTCCTGAGAATATACCTCTGTATTCTTCCATAAGTCCAGTCAACTCCTCTGAAACCATGGAAGGCCGAGATCCTGCCTCTGGTGTTTGATGGAATGTGTGAGATATATTTCCCTTACAGTTCGAAATTATGGTGATAGTTTGGTCAATTTAAAGCAAGGTTTCAGGGTTTGGGTGCTTCACACCAGACTGAGTAAATGTATGTTATCAAGGTATTTAGTGTGAGGCCGAACCGATGAATCCATGGTGAAATGTATTGATAACGGTTGTAATTTGACAAATAAAGACCATTTGATTTTTTGAAATACTTGTAATTTGTCGTGTAACTTACTGATTTAGGTTCACTTTCCTTTCTGTTTGGTTGTGTTATTTTGTGATTTATAGATTTAAAGGCATTGGTGGCTTGCCAAAAATAGCCTGTTCACCACCTTTCTATCCTTAAGACTTTAGTATTGGTATTGGTTATTAAGAGGTGACCAAACCTTGTCTACCTTAGTCCAATTCTGAACATGAATATTTACCAGCAACAGCCCTAATTCTAGCATAAAAATGACTGGGATTAGGTATTACGAGCATGGAAGTAATACCCGTTACATCAGTGGGAAAGTGTATTTTGTAAAGTGGTTTCATTTTCCCCTCATTGCTAAGATGCACAGCTTCCAAACACGTCACTGTTAAAATAGAGTGGTGAGCTTTGACTAGTTCATCTTTGATAAGCTCTGCAATTCATAGTATACAATCTCGCCTAAGTTTATAATGACTCAAGGCTAAAAGGGCTATATTATCCTTTTGGACTGGTTGGATGCCAAAACACCTTTGTGCTCCAATAAACAAATTACCATTGGAAGCAAAACATTTTGTAATGCATTAGAAATTAAAGACGACCTCTTGGCAGATGATTTCTTAGGTATCATTTTAGATATTGGTAACTTTGAAGCCTAGTCAAAGTTCTGTTTTAAGGAAATTGCATTTCATCAACTTGTTTCTCTTCACTTTTTCATTTTTCTCCAATCATTTTCACTTACCCATTAACTTCATACACTATTCAGCAGTTCAGAACACAAACAGGCAACCTGTTCCCAATCTTGACTAATGCAGTTTCTGAAGCAGAGCAGGAACAAGCCATCTTAGTGTCTGCATTTGTGTATGTATTTGTGTTGCATCATGGAAGTTACAGCTCACAATAGGGTTACAATTGCTGGTTCTAATTCTTCACCTGGAACTATGTACTTCAATCCTGCTTCCCTTTTAACTCCATGGCCAGAATATTGCTGTTGGCGTGCAGGGGCGGGCCTGACGCGCAATGACATCGGGCGTCCCGACATCACGCATCATTTAGATATTTCGTTTGGCAGGCGCACACCGGCCGAACTGTCAACTGCCTATTAAGGCGATTAAAAAACCAATTAAAGTTGTTAACAACACTGCCTGCCTAACCTTAAAGTTGTCAGGCAGGCAAAGAGCCCAAGTGGCCTTCACGTTTTTCAGGAAACCTCATTGGGTGGGATGAGGTTTCCTGAAGGTTTAATTAAATAAATTTTGCTAACTGTACAAATATGTCCCAGCTCATGTGACACTGTCACATGAGCAGACATGTTTAAATTTTTCAGATCCTTTATTCAAGATTTCCATTACTAACTTAATCTCCTGAGGCATGGAGCTGCCTCGGGAAGATTTCCGCAGGCCCCGACTCTCCCTCCTCCACCCGCCCGCACAGGTAGTACTGAGCGTTACTGGCCATGCGTCACGCTGGGCGGGCCTTAATTGGCCCACCCATGTAAAATGGCAGCGCCAAGCTGATCACGGGCGGTGATCGGCTCCGCGCCTGCCCCCACCCAACATAGGTAGGTTTCTGGCACGTCTTGCTTGAATTGGCAGTTTCGGTTAAGTTGGTTCCTGAAACATAAAGTACACATCAGGCCATGATGGATTACAGAATGTATGTCTTGTAAAAATATAAAACAAATTATATATCTTCTGATAACATTGAATTTTAGCCACTGAATTGGCTTTTGTGTCTTTTAGTATCTTTGTTCACATTCAACATCCACATATCCTTATTTTCTTATTTTAGCTTGGTCTCTCTCAAAAGCCTGGGCGAGACTGCAAAGGGGAGATTTTCTGCCCCAGTCAGGCGTTGGGGTAACCATGTTGCTGGGGGCAGGCCCATATCTCTTCATTCATGAGTAGTGATTGTCAGCATCAGTTACCCCTGGCACCAGAACTTCCTGCACAAATATAAATATTTAAAGTTCAAAAGCAGCAGTAATAATGGGAGTGGAAACTCAAGTTGTTTCTCTATGCATAACTATTTCTGTGTGAGTTTGAATATGGTCTGAGTACAAACAAATGAATTTGAGTATATAAATAATGTTTTAAGTAAATCTAGTGTTACAGACAGGATGGTTTCCCCTTTTCTCCAACTTTCAACTGACTGCAACAAGATGTGTTTTAAAGAAGTATTTTAATCCATTGAGTGCATGACTCTTGAGAACAGACACAAGTCACGTTTTCTCATAAGTTTTAAAAAATGAAGAATAAATATTTAATTATTAACACTCAAATGTATTCACAACAGCACCCACTCTCTTAAGCACAAAAGACACACACACATACATATATACACAAAAAGGTGATTACAAAAGAGGTAGGATGCACTTAGGTTTTTTAAAAATTGCTTTTTTCAAGTATTTCGAGATGGAAGCTGGAAACTTTGCAGGCATGATGATTCTCTTTTGGTCTACTGCAGAGATAGAGGTTGGAAGTTTTTAGTGATGAATTTATAGTGGCTTACTACTTGCGACAGCAGGTTTCAGGCTTTGCTCCAGTTGAGGTACAGTTGAGCCCTTGTAGCAAAGATCTGGCGTTTTTCAAATCGGTAAGTTAAATGGCTAGCCCCACTTCCCTACCTGTTAGTGGATTCTAGGCAGGGTACTTTGCTGGGTGGAATATCTTCCCTCCGTAGTCTCTTTGTTTCCCAGACTGACTGACAACTTTGAGGCTGCTGTCAAAAATATGTGTTGATAAATGTTTCTTATCACAAGCTGATTTCTGTAATGCGACCATAGCATCGGTGTTCCCATTATCCCCACAAATGGTCACTGACAACGGGAGCATTCACACACAAGGGGGGTTTGAATCTTGACCATTTGCAGCCCCTTGTAATGGAATCATTTTTCCTCAAATCCATTCTGTGTAATTTCATTCTTCTGCCACTATGTCTGTGGGGTCATAGTGCATTAGTGTCTGTAGGAAGTTGGACAATAGCAGCTGTTAAATCCACAGGAGGGCTGTGTTCCTTCTTTAATGTCTTCTTGAATGTTCCAAAAGGTTGTTTACATTTTAATGTCATGACCAGACAAAGCTAACTTCTAGCCTTGGGCAGTTTCATGTATATTTGGCAGACGTGAATGGAGAAAAGGTCACTTGATCCCCGTCTTCATCTTGGTCAATTGTCCAATTTTCATTCTGTTTTTAAAAGTGTCCATTTTTCCATAAAGTAATGGCTATGAATGCATGGCTGTGACACTAGTCAGAAAGTGTGTTGAGCAGAGAGAATATACTGTCTTTCCTCAACCTAAGTTTGAGTTTTCTTTTGACAAAAGAAGGAATAAGTGATTTGATTTGTGAAAGCTTCTTGGCCAAAGCCAAAACTTGTGTTTCACGTCACAAAAACAAAAATAGCTGGAAAAGCTCAGCAGGTCTGACAGCATCTGCGGAGAGAAACACAGTTAACATTTCGAGTCCGTATGACTCTTCATCAGAACTAAGGAAATAGAGAATTGAGGTGAACTATAAGCTGGTAGAGGGGGGTGGGACAGGTAGAGCTGGGTAGAGGGCCAGTGATAGATGGAGGCAAAGAAGAGATTGCCAAAGATGCCATAGACAAAAGGACAAAGGGATGTTGATGGTGGTGATATTATCTAAGGAATGTGCTAATGGGGACATTAAGGGTAGAAAGCAGGACAAGCAAGTGACAGAAGGCCCTAGTGGGGTGGGGTGGGGGGAAGGGATCGAAACGGGCTAAAAGGTGGAGATAAAACAATAGATCAAAATAAATTTAAAAATAGGTGGGAAAAGAAAAATATATTTTTCAAAAATTATAAATTATTGGAAAAAGGGGGATCGGAAAAGGGGTGGGGATGGAGGAGAGAATTCATGATCTGAAGTCGTTGAACTCAATATTAAGTCAGGAAGGCTGTAAAGTGCCTAGTCGGTTTACAAGAATGTTGCCAGGGTTAGAAAAGTGTAGCTACGAGGAGAGATTGGATAGGTTGGGGTTATTTTCCTTAGAACAAAGAAGGTTGAGAGGTGACTTGATTGAGGTGTACAAAATTATGAGGGGAATAGATAGAGTGGACAGGATAAAATTGTTTTCCTTGATGGAGAATTCTAGAACCAGGGGACATAGATTCAAGATAAGTGGCAGAAGGTGTAGGGGGGACATGAGGAAGAACTTTTTTACACAGAGGGTAGTGGGTGTCTGGAATTCGCTGCCCAAGTTGGTGGTAGAGGCAGAAACTTTAAACTCTTTAAAAAGTACCTGGATCTGCACCTAAAGTGTTGTAAGCTGCAGGGCTATGGGCCAGGTGCAGGAGGGTGGGATTACAAAGGGCACCTGGGTGTCATCGGGCTGGCATGGATAAGATGGGCCGAATGGCCTCCTTCTGTGCTGTAACTTTTCTATGGCTCTATGAGGTGCTGTTCCTCCAGTTTGCGTTGAGCTTCACTGGAGCATTGGAGCAGGCCAAGGACAGACATGTGGGCATGAGAGCAGGGTGGTGTGTTGAAATGACAAGCGACAGGAAGGTCTGGGCCATGCTTGCGGACAGACCAAAGGCATTCCACAAAACGGTCCCCCAGTCTCCGTTTGGTCTCTCCAATGTCGAGCAGACCGTATTGGGAGCAGCGAATGCAGTAGACTAAATTGAGGGAAGTGCAAGTGAAGTGCTGCTTCACTTGAAAGGAGTGCTTGGGCCCTTGGACGGTGAGGAGGGGGGAAGTAAAGGGGCATGTGTTGCACCTTCTGCGGTTGCATGGGAAGGTGCCGTGGGAGGGGGTTGAGTTGTAGGGGGTGATGGAGTTGTGGACCAGGGTGTCCCGGAGGTAATGATCCCTGTGGAAAGCCGCCGCGGGGGTGAAGGGAAGATGTGTTTGGTGGTGGCATCATGCTGGAGTTGGCGGAAATGGCGGAGGATGATCCTTTGAACACGGAGGCTGGTGGGGTGATAAGTGAGGACAAGGGGGACCCTATCATGGCTCTGGGAAGGAGAGGAAGGTGTGAGGGCGGATGCGCAGGAGATGGGCCGGACATGGTTGAGGGCCCTGTCAACTACCGTGGGTGGAAAACCTCGGTTAAGAAAGAAGGAAGGCATGTCAGAGGAACTGTTTTAGAAAGTGGCATCATCAGAACAGATGCAACGGAGGCAAAGGAACTGAGAGAATGGGATGGAGTCCTGACAGGAAGCGGGGTGTGAGGAGCTGTAGTCGAGGTAGCTGTGGGAGTTGGTAGGCTTGTAATGAATATTGGTGGACAGTCTATAACCAGAAATTGAGACAGAGAGGTCAAGGAAGGGGAGGGAAGTGCCAGTGATGGACCATGTGAAAATGATGGAGGGGTGGAAATTGGAAACAAGATTAATAAATTTTTCCAGATCCAGACGAGAGCATGAAGCAGCACTGAAGCAGTCATTGATGTACCGGAGAAAGAGTTGTGGGAGGGGTCCTGAGTAGGACTGGAACAAGGAATGTTCCACATACCCCATAAAGAGACAGACATAACTGGGGCCCATGCGGGTACCCATAGCCACACCTTTTATTTGGAGGAAGTGAGATGAATTTAAGGAGAAATTGTTCAGTGAGAGAACAAGTTCAGACAGACAGAGGAGAGTAGTGGTGGAAGGGGATTATTCGGGCCTCTGTTAGAGGAAGAAGTGGAGAGCCCTCAGACCATCCCGTTGGGGGATGGAGGTGTAGAGGGATTGGAAGTCCATGGTGAAGAGGAGGCAGTTGGGGCCAGGGAACTGGAAACTATTGATATGATGTAGGGCGTGAGAGGAATCGCGGATGTAGGTGGGAAGAGACTGGACAAGGGGAGAGAGAATGGAGTCAAGATAGCAAGAAATGAGTTCCGTGGGCAGGAACAGGCTGACATGATCGGTCTGCCGGGACAGTCCTGTTTGTGGATTTTGGGTAGGAGGTAGAAGTGGACCGTCCGAGGTTGGGAGACTATGAGGTTGGAAGCTGTGGAGGGAAGATCTCCAGAGGAGATGAGGTCAGTGACAGTCCTGGAAACAATGGCTTGATGTTCAGTGGTGAGGCCATGGTCCAGGGGGAGGTAGGAGGAAGTGTCTGCGAGTTGACACTCAGCCTCTGTCAGGTAGATGTCAGTGCACCAGACAACAACAGCACCACCCTTGTCAGCAGGTTTGATGACAAAGTCAGGGTTGGACCTGAGAGAATGGAGTGCGGCAAGTTCAGAAGGAGACAGGTTAGAATGGGTGAGAGGAGCAGAGAAATTGAGACGACTGATGTCACGCTGACAGTTCTCAATGAAAAGATCAAGAGCAGGTAAGAATCCAGAGGGAGGGGTCCAGGTAGAGGGAGAATATTGGAGGTGGGTAAAAGGATCCGTTGAACGGGGAGAGGACTCCTGCCCAAAGAAGTGAGCACGGAGATGAAGGCGGCGGAAGAAGAGTTCAGCATCGTGCCGAGCCTGAAATTCATTGAGGTGAGGGAGTAAGGGTATGAAACTGAGTCCTTTGCTGAGCACTGAACGTTCAGCATCAGAGAGGGGAAGGTCAGGGGGTATGGTGAATACACAGCAGGGGCTGGGATTGGAAGATGGAATGAGGTCAGGGGGATGGGCAGGGGTGGAGGGTCCTGGATGGGTGTTGGTGTCGAGGAGTTGTTGGAGCTTGCGTTCCTTTGCACCTGAAAGAAAGAGACAAAGTTTCTTGTTGAGGCATTGGATGAGACGAAGAATAAAATGGAACTGGGGGCGAGGACAGTTTAGAGATAGGGTGAGTCGGTGCTGCTGGAGGGAGAGGTCGAGTGTGTTCATATGGCGGCGCATGGCCCTAAGTGTTGATCTCAGGATGCGACGAGAACAGCAGTCTGAGGAGCGTTGTATGTCCCGGAGATACCTGTAATCCTGGGTGGGTTTCCTTTCTTGACCTCTCTGTCTCAATTTCTGGTGATAGACTATCCACCAATATTCATTACAAACCTACCGACCCCAACAGCTACCTCGTCTACAGCTACAGCTCCTCACACCCCGCTTCCTGTAAGGACTCCATCCCATTCTCTCAGTTCCTTCGCCTCCATTGCATCTGTTCTGATGATGCCACTTTCCAAAACAGTTCCTCTGACATGTCTTCCTTCTTCCTTAACCGAGGTTTTCCACCCACGGTGGTTGACAGGGCCCTCAACCGTGTCTGGCCCATCTCCTGCGCATCCGCCCTCACACCTTCCTCTCCCTCCCAGAACCATGATAGGGTCCCCCTTGTCCTCACTTATCACCCCACCAGCCTCTGCATTCAAAGGATCATCCTCCGCCATTTCCGCCAACTCCAGCATGATGCCACCACCAAACACAACTTCCCTTCACCCCCCCCTGGTAGCCTCCGGGACACCCTGGTCCACTCCTTCATCACCCCCTACACCTCAACCCCCTCCCACGGCACCTTCCCATGCAACCACAGAAGGTGCAACACGTGCCCCTTTACTTCCCCCCTCCTCACCATCCAAGGGCCCAAACATTCCTTTCAAGTGAAGCAGCGCTTCACTTGCACTTCCCTCAATTTAGTCTACTGCATTCGCTGCTCCCAATGCGATTTCGTCTACATTGGAGAGACCAAACGCAGACTGGGGGACTGCTTTGCGGAACACCTTCGGTCTGTCTGCAAGCATGACCCAGACCTTCCTGTCGCTTGCCATTTCAACACACCACCCTGCTCTCATGCCCACATGTCCATCCTTGGCCTGCTGCAATGTTCCAGTGAAGCTTAATGCAAACTGGAAGTACAGCACCTCATCTTCCGACTAGGCCCTATACAGCCTTCCGGACTGAATATTGAGTTCAACAACTTCAGATCATGAACTCTCTCCTCCATCCCCATCCCCTTTCCGATCCCCCTTTTTCCAATAATTTATAATTTTTGAAAAATATACTTTTCTTTTCCCACCTATTTTAAAATTTATTTCGATCTATTGTTTTATCTCCACCTTTTAGCCCACTTCGATCCCTTCCCCCCACCCCACCCCCACTAGGGCCTTCTGTCACTTGATTGTCCTGCTTGTTACCCTTAATGTCCCCATTAGCACATTCTTTAGATAATATCACCACCGTTAACACCCCTTTGCCAAAGATGTCATAGACAAAAGGGCAATCTCTTCTTTGCCTCCACCTATCACTGGCCCTCTATCCAGCTCTACCTGTCCCACCCCCCTCAACCAGCTTATATTTCACCTCATTTCTCTAGTTCCTTAGTTCTGATGAAGAGTCATACTGACTCGAAACGTTAACTGTATTCCTCTCTGCAGATGCTGTCAGACCTGCCGAGTTTTTCCAGCTATTTTTGTTTTTGTTTCAGATTTCCAGCATCCGCAGTATTTTGCTTTTATCTTTCTGTTTCACATCACCTGTTTTGCATTAAAAAAAATTAAATGTTTGAATTAGTGACAGCTGCTGAGCAGAGAACTTGAGTGTGTGTGTGTGTTTTCTCTGTGTGTGAGGGAGAGAGATTGCATGAACAAATCACAGAACACTGAGCTCAGTGGAAACCTGCAAGCCAATTCTCCCAGATCCTGGACCTCCTCCCCTCCCCACTGTCCACTCCTTTGGCTGTTACAGAAATGCCTTCCTTCCTTCCCTTGCTGCTATTGTTGCACACCACAAGTCACTGTGGCCTCACCTATGTCACGAAACCCAAACATCCACATTCCAGGTCCCTTCACCCAGTGCTGCCGAAGCCCAAGCCCATTGGTGGTGCAGCTAATACCCACCTCCTTCCAGCCCTCTACCAGGCACATGCCTCCAACGAGTACATTTGCGTAACATCTTGCAGTTTATCCTCAATTTTATAAAATGGTAAAGTATATACAATCTTAAGACCACTCAAGATTTTCATATAATAATGGAGAGTCGTAGAATGCAAATCTCAAAGCAGTCTCAGAATGCTAATGAGAAACATAGAATTTGATTTAAAAACAGAAAATGCCACAAAATTCAGCAGGTCTGCAACAGCAGTTTCTGATGAAAGTTACTCAACCTGAAACTGCCATTTCTCTCTCAGATGTTGTCGGGCCCGCTGATCATTTTCAGCATCTGCAGTGTCTCATGTTTGCAATGGAGCTTGATCTGTTAAGTCATGAAAAATCATGCTTAACTGACCACTGTTATATAACACAAAAACAGAATTACCTGGAAAAACTCAGCAGGTCTGGCAGCATCGGTGGAGAAGAAATCAGTTAACGTTTCGAGTCTTCATGACCCTTCGGCAGAACTGAGTATAGTTAGGAGAAAGGTGAAATATAAGCTGGTCTAAGGTGGGGGGGCGGGGGGAGAGAGAAGTTGAGGGTGTGGAGGTATTGTGGAGATAAAAAGCTTTTAGCTTTTTGTTTTTATCACTGTTATATAACAGCTTACTTGTGAGTGACACCATGGGAGGCGTGCTGGTTTACAAAAGGAACATAGAAAGAGGAATAGGCCAGTTAACCCACTGTGACCTAACTCCATTTACCTGCCTTTGTGCCATATTCTTTAATAACTTTGGTTAACGAAAATCTATCAATCTCAGTTTTAAAATTAACAGTGGATCGAGCATCAATTGCCAGATAAGGAAGAGCCCAAATTTTTACCATCCTTTGTGTGTAGAATGTTTCCTTATTTCACCCCGAAAGGCCTGGCTCTAATTTTTAGGCTGTGCATCTTCGTCTTAGTCTGTCTAACCTGCGGAAATAGTTCATGTATCCTACCCCCTTCAATATTTTGAAAATTTTGATCAAATCCACTCCTTAACCTTCTAAATTCCAGAGATTATCTTCAAAGTCTCACCTGTGCACATCTTGGGCTGAATTTTCTGGTCCTGCCAGTGGCGCGTTTCCTGGCAGGCAGGAATGGAAAATTCGGAGAAGGCAAGAGCAGGAATAAATTTGGAATTTTCACCTCGCCATTTTCATGATGGGCTGATAGTGGGCCGGCTTTCCCGCTGATCTATGTCAGGAATGCCATTTGCATACATTACCATACATGAATGCTGATTAAAAATGCCATTCACTGGAATCATGATGCTCCTCCAACGTCAGCGGGAAATTTGACCAGTCTAAATGACAAATTACAATTTTGCTCGTGGCTTCAAGCTGAGCGCAACATTCAAAGTCTACCTGCAACAGTGCTGCTCTGGTTTCTCAGCAATGCCAGTGTTATGCCACACTGGTGGGGGTGCAGGGTTGGTCTGCTCATGGTGGGTGTATTCCAGGAGGACAGCCGCGTGTGTCTGTGTGTGTGTGTGTGTGTGTGTGTTGTGGGTCTCGGGCAGGGCTGCACTCCGAAACAGAGACCAACATTGTGACAAGGTGGGTGGAGGTAGGATGACAGAGACATGGGGATCAATGAGATATGGTGGAGTTGGAGAGGGGGAGGGAAGCATGACAGAGACATGGCGGGGGGCAATGGGGCATGGTGGGGTTGGGGGTTGGGAGAATAAAGGCAGGCAGAGGGGAGATGGAGGGTGGGGAAGCTGAAGCCTGACATGGAGACTAGCACGCAGACACAGAAGGGAGTGGAAGGGAATCGAACTGTATGAATGGGAGGGGGACACACAGACTTCAGAATAGGTGGTAAGGTGGGGGGTTGTTTTAGTGTGGCACAAAAGGGATGGTTTGCACAGAGACTCATGGAGTGGTGGGGGTAGAAAGGGAGATTGTGTTGTGATCAGTCATGAAGGAACAGGAGAGCTCATTGAAACACAGTCATAGTCCCTGGTCTGGGGCCAAGAGGTTGGGGTGAGAGATTTAAGACAGTCCTAGGGCTTTGTGGGCCATACTACAGGGCTATGCATGGTATGCATGTCATATTCCCACAGCAGAGAGGAGCAAGGCCTGTGTGCTCAATTGGGATAAAGCACATCTTGGTGTGCAGGTGGTGGTCATTGTCCTACAGTCATTGGCGATGGGGTTGTCTTGCTCTGTTCTGGGCTGCAGATGGGATGGTCATGGTTAGGGAAGGCACCTGCAGCATGTAAATGGGGAAAGTGAGGGGTGGGGGGTTACTCGATGCTCTCATGGTGGGGGCTCTCCTCTATATGTCACTACGCACACAGTCTCAAGATGGGGAGGGGTGAGGTCCACATGGGGACATGGGGACATCCACAGTGATGGGTTTAGTGGGAAGAGATGTAATGTCCACCACAATGACAATGGGATCCAGGGTTACTGGGAGAGGATGGAGGTTCACCAGGGGTGGGTATACCTGCATTGGTATAGGTTCCAGAACATTGGAGGGACCTGAGCACTGATGGGGAGGGTCGAAACTGGTCTCAAAGTACAAATGCAGCACCATCATCTTGAAAGCCGAAGTTATTGCCCAGTTTAAAATCGCAACTGGAAAAGAATCTGCATGGGGAGGGGGGTGGTGATGGGTGCGTCTGAGGCAGTGTGGGAGGAGCCCATGGCTGGACTAAGGTGGCCCTTTCAGGGCTTACAGTCACAATATTGAAATAGGGTCAGAGCTGAGAGAAAAGAGGAAGGCTTCCTTGAGAAGGTGCAATTGGAGTCACTGCCTCTTTAATGAGAGACTGCAGGAGTTATTGGCTTCACAATACAGTTGCTCCATTTGAGCTTTAACAGAGAGGGATGTGAGAATGGAAAATGGAGGCAACCGTGAAGGAAACACAGCTGCTGCACATCTACCAGATCATCGATGAAAGCCTCTAATGTGCTTTCTCAAATTGGCATGGATAACAGGCCTAAGGGAATCCAGCCATTGATGAAGTGCAAATTGAGCATGATCAGTATACCAGATCAGAGATTGCAGGAGTGCCTTAGGTAAGGTGGCACATTTTATGAATGTGTCCAAACCTCTTCCAACCTCTGTGGGATTGAGATGTCAAGTATCAGGGTTGGCATCTTGGTCATCTGGATATGTGATTGTGCAAATCAGCTACAAGCCTGTATCAGCTACCAACGCAGACGCAGCTCCAAGGCATGAGTGGGCAAGTGGGAAGTCTGCTATATTTACCCAGAGTTTATCAATCTATTTCATCTATCAGTCCCCAGGGAGAAGGAGGATTGAATAATGGAGACTGCACTCAATGCTGCTTTCTTGATGGCAGTGATCCGATTGAGGTGGAGAAGGGCCCGGCACTACCCGGCACAGCTTCGAGAGGAGGCCCAGCCTGAAGTCCATGGTCCAGGGGAGCCCCAGCAAGACCCCGAGGATGAGAAGGTTAGACACATCCCACAGAGGCGGGTAGACTTTGAATGTTGCGCTCAGCTTGAAGTCACGAGCAAGGGTTTACTGAAGAAGACTTTCCTATCTGGAGATGAGCAACAGACAATGCTGTGCACATCTTGTCATGGTGAATCATATCTGCCACATTCTGCAGGAGGATCTAATGCCCCATGGGCTGGGAGGACATCCCCTGCCAGTGCCTCTAAAGGTCACCCCCATGTTCAATTTATTTGCCTGCAGATCATTGCAGGGACCTACGGGGAACCTATGTGGCATCTCACAATCCTCAGCACATAAATGTATCAAGGAGTTGACAGATTCCCTCTAAAGTAAAGCTCATTATTATATGAAGTTCACACTGGATGAAGCTAGCCAGGCTGCTAGATTTCTGGGGTTTGCAGCTATCTCAGGCTTCCCTAGAGTACAGGGTGCAATCGATTGCACACATGTGGCATTGAGAGCTCCATGGCAGCAGCCCCTGATGTTCATTAATGAAAAAGGGTTCAATCCCTGAACATTAAACTGGTGTGCTGAGTTCATCAGAAGCACATTATGCACGTTTGTGCCAGGTACTCTGGGATTTCCCATCACTCATACATCTTGAGTCACTCCCAGGTGCCTCACATATTCAAAGGCTCTCAGCAATTACAGGGCTTGCTGCTTGGGGATAAGGGGTACCCGGACAAACGATGGCTCATGATACCCGTGCATCGTCCTCTGAGTCACTCAGAGGAGAGATAAAATGCAGCACATAAGGCAACACAATCCATCATAGAGCAGACCATTGGCATCCTGAGCATGTGCTTCGGATGTTTGGACCACTTAGGTGGGGCTCTGTGGTACTCTCCACAGAGGGTGTCCCTCATCACCATGATCTGCTGTGCCCTTCACAGCCTGGTGCTTCAAAGGGGAGGTCCCTTGCCAGAGGGGGACATGGAGGAAGCTGAGAGCCCTCGGACGATGAAGAGCAGGATGGGTAGGAGCTTGAAGAGGGAGATGAGGGTCATTGTCCACGTGAGAATGCCATTGAAGAAGCACGACGTGGAAGTCATGGTCATGCCACACCGATAGCCACAAGATTCCAGGAGGGTTTAGGTGCAGGCAACGGGATACAGCTACATTCCTTCTGATCCTTAGTGTCATGCCAGTGGACTGAAAGGCCTTTACAACCAGTGATATCGAGAGCAAGTTCAACATTTGGACTTGCACCTTCAACCCTCATGATTCACCAGGCCCTAATCTTTGGAAATGTCAGCAGTGAACCCTGTATCCGCGCACTCTGGGAAGTGAAAGTCAGTACAACAGCGTAAACACAATGTCAAAGGACTTGATGCAGTCGTCACCACCTTAATGAGAAATTTTTAGCAGACACTGAGATGCGCACATGGTTGGAGTGACCATCATGGCTGCAGGCCTTGTGCTTTGGCACCACCAACGAAGGCAGCCATCTTATTTGGAGAAACAATTACAGCTCACCCTCCTAGGCTAGTGCGCATGCTTAACTCCATGCTGTCTTGTAAGAAGTAGAGACCCATCCAGTAAAGAGTTTGATGCATCGTCCTGATATAACACAAGGGTCGTGTAATTATCATAGTCAGCTACACATCACCTGAATGTGAGGCTCACAAAGGTAGGTGATCACTGAGTGGAAGCATGGCTCACCCTCACAATAAGAGGGCGCATAGATGCATATGTACGATGCTTTCAAATGACGAGACCATTACCATGAAAAGCAAATATAATTATGAAGGTGCATGATATAAACAATTATTGGACACCCATGACCCAGAAGTGATGTCAAAGTTTCTTAATTTTTCTAACCCTACCGCTATGTCTTGGTTCATCCCCGACATTCGCAGCAGAGATGAAGGCAGCCTGCTGACTGCGATGCCCTGTTTTCTTTGATGACTTTGGCAGGCCTGGAGGGCCCTGGCCTGCTTTATACCTCCTGCTGTGGGCAGGTGCACCCTCCTCGGTCTGTAGAGATGGAGTTGATTGGGTCACAGGCAGAAAGGATTGGAATTGACTGGACACTCTCAGAGTCACCTGGATGGATGGCCCAAGGGTCTCCAGCTGCTGGTCCTCCTCCCTTAGTGTGCCTGAGGGCCCCTGCCTGACTACCTGTGGAGATGAGACTCCTGGGCGGAGGTAAAAGTGCCCTGCCCCCCTCTCACCTAGCCACTGATGGATCCCACCAATGTCTATAGTGATGGAGTGCAGGTCTGAGCGCAAATCCAGCAGGATCTGCTGGATCAAGATTTCCATGGCGGCCGCCACCCTTCCCATGGAGACCTCAAGGCACTTGCATGTCGGAGCCACAACATCAGGCAGAACATGGACAGACTCCTCCATCCGTTACTCTAGCCTAAAGACTGCCTCTCGCAACTCCACCTGATTTTCTGCTGCCTGTCTTTGAATCTCCAGTATGTTAGAGACGGCCACTTGCAGAGGTTCATCATCTGACTCAGGCTCAGCGGGTGTCTGATCTCCAGCAGTCCTCTGAGTTGCAGAGACCTGGGCTGCCACTGCCTTTGGCTGCTCTGGAGATGCGTCAGTGAGGTGTTCTCCAGAATGTGACCCTGAGCCTACTCTACATCTGTGACCCACAGGGGGTGTGTGTCCCTGCACTAGTGGAGGGTGCAGGTGAACACAGTGTTGGGTCTTCATCTGATGCATCCTCAGCAACCTCCTCTGAGGTGGCCTGGGGGCTGGGGCTTATGGTTGATTTGGACCCCTGTCTGGACCTACTGTCTTCGCCTGCCAGCTCAGTGGCATCCCCCTCAAAGTGGGACAGCTCCTGGATGTCTGGACTCCTCCCGTCTGGCATATCACCCTGCGGTTGTGGGCGAGGTTGACCTGCATGAAGGCAAATGGAATGGAATGTGATGAGAAGAGATGGAGGAGAGATTGGAAAGAAGCATGCCAGCTGTGTGTGCTGAGCCCTCCCCAGTAAGAACTGAGGATGGGATTGGTACAGCATGATAGATGAGATGCTGGTGATGTTAAAGAATCCGAGAGGCTATCAGTGCTAAAGTCTCCCCCGCTAATATTGTGTGAGGTCCCTGAGCAGTGTGAATCCTTTGAATGCATTATACTATGATGAAGATGTGAAATTGGAGTGAGCTGAAGGTTACCTTACCTTGGCGGAGCCGATGAGATCATTCATCCTCTTCCAGCACTCAATGGCATTTCTCAGGCAGGTGCCCAACCAGCTGACCTCTCTTGCAACTGCCTCTCAGGCCGGCAAGGTGAGGCTGGTGGGCCTCCTGGAGCCATCCCTTGGGTAGAGGACATCCTGGTGCTGACGGACTGCATGGATGGGGGTCTCAAGGGAGTCATTGTGAAGCTGGGAGCAGCTTTTTGCCTCTGGCGGAACCACAACAAGAAGTTCCCTGCATACAGCTGGCCTGCTGAGGGTAATGTGTGTGGGTGGCATTTAAATATTGTGCCCGGACCTTCGAGCCTATTCCATAACAGCAGGATGGACGAATCAGTGCCCACCCCACCATCTGATTCAGGCAGCTGATGCATAATTAGCTTCCAAGCGTAAAATCGAGCGTGATTTCCCGCCCCCAGCAGGAAACATGCCGCAAAACCCACCTACATTTAGTCTCCAGAACAGAAAATTCCACCCCTTGTTGCTGACAATCGCGAAGTGAGGAGAAGGGGGAAAAGTTATGGCACCACATCTCCCCATCTATGACACGCCCAACAGTCTGAAGCACTGAGATTTCTGTGATTCTCTTCTAATTTCTCAGCACAGAGCTCAGAAACTGGCAATTCTTTCAAACAGCGCTCATTGTGGTGTACTCTAGATAATAGATAACTGTCAACAATGCCAAGGGAGATCAATCACATATTTAAAAAAAAACTAACATAGGTCCACCTCCCTCCAGAGGCCACACTTGAAGGAGTCACCAAGTGCAAAACAGCAATTTAACAAGTAGAAAAACCAGTCCTGTTGTGCTAGATTCTTCTAAGCCAGTGCTACAAATTTACAGACTGCTACAATGACCCTCAAAAATTTACAACTTATTGACTTTGCCTTACATTGAACAGTGGTTTTAAACCAACAGACGGGAGTAAACACAGAGAGCAGGTGAGCAGTGTCCTTAAACTGACAGGCTAAGGTACATATAGTTCCATTTTAACAGCTAAACATGACGATTACTTCAGATTATCCGCCGTGAGTGATGTTGCTTTATTTTAACTGATTTTTTTAAAAATCGCTAGAATTAATTGTGTTATATTTTTAATTTTTTTGGAGTGCACAATTGTTTTTGAACTTAGATGCAAAACCTGTCCAAACTCAAGCATTTGTTGCCATTCATGCAGAATTGAATAACTCCCTAGTCATTGAGAAGGTTCATCCCATTAAACTACAATAAGGTATTCTTGTAAAATGCAGTGAAATCAATTGAGCTAAATAATGTTGATAACATGATGTATTTATCAGAGATGAGGCAAATCATTTGGAGATGGTACAGAAATATCTTTGAATTCAATCTCGGTTATTTGTAATCTGACTCAAGAATAAAAATAAATAAAACTGAGAGATTGTTTTTATAATAAATGCTATTCTATTAAATTTGTTTCTTATGTGTCGGGTACTTTCAAAACCCATTAACTTTACAACTCTGGGCATATTTCACTGAGATTGTGATATATCTAATTCTACAAATATGGCAAAACTAAATATGAAATACATTTGAATGCAGTGAATTTATATGTCTTGAAGAAACTTTACGCACAAGTAAGACTGATACAGGAGGCATTTTATTTAATACTGATGCTTGTTATCTTTGCATTGTTAGCCATCGTTCAATTGGTAGCGTTCTTGGCACTGAGTCAGAAGATTGGGGCTTCAAGCCCCACTCTAAAAACTTCAGCACAAAGTCCAGACTGATACTCCAGTGCAGTGACGGAATCCTATACTGTCTTTCAGATGAGATGTTAAACAAAGGCCCTCTCAGTTCTCTTAGGTGGTGTAATATATTCTATGCATCATTATGAAGAAAAGAAGGGGATTTATCCCCCACGTCTTGGCCAATATTTATCCCATAATCAAAATCACAAAAAATTGATAAGCTGGCCTCTAATACACATCACAATTTAGTGGGAAATTGTTCCATGCAAATTGACTGCAGTGTCGCTTACATTAAAACAATGGCTATCCTTTGAAAAGTGCTTTGGGAAGCCCTGAGGTCAAGAAAAATGCTATTATAAATGCCAAGTCTTTCTTTCTTTCTACTCACAACATTACCATTTCACATTCATTCCCTTTCCCTTTTCAGGTAGTGGCTCCTGTTGACTTCAGGATTTGTGGCTTAACTGGAGAGGCACTAAATTTGGAGGGTGTGAGAAATGCCATTGCCTGCATTTCACTCATGTTGAGATTCCAGATTTAGCTTTACAGATTGAACTCTTGGCATCTACAATTTGCAGGTTCATTATTGATCTCTGTATGGACAATGATGGATGACACCAATTGGCCTGCCATTGAGTAGCTTGGTTTTTGATGTTTCACTTTCAGTAAAATAACTGAGAAGAAAATTGTAACTTACAAACATGTATAAATCATGACACCATCCAAATTTCAGCACAAGAGGTAATTATTTGGTTTGACCACATTTAAGCTACTTTAATTGCATTTAAATCAATATTCAATATAATTATGTGGAACATTTATTATTGAGGAATAGTTGTTTCTGCTGGCGCACAAAATGTTTGCAATAAATGCTTGCTTTGTATCTGAAGGTCAAAAATTTTACAGCAGTTAAATTAAGTGCCGTGATCACCGACACATGCTGAACATAGGCAACCTCTGACCCAAGAAAAAGCACTGGAACTTTTCCTTGGAGTCATGGAGCAGGGTGATTTTTCTGAGTGCACATTTAAAATGGACAGATTCTTCTGGACAGGCAGCATCAATTCACTTGTTCTCCCACCCACCCTAGGGGAGGAATTTCATTTTCTCCATTGGGAAGATAAGTTATCTTCTTCTGTTTTAAAAGTTTACAATCATCAAAGCCAAGACACTGGTCGTTTCTGATTTTTGCACGTGGCAGGATAGGGTCCCCTCGTTTCTCAGTTACTTGATCTTATCTTATAAGTATTGATAGTAGTCATGGATCAATTTTTTCAGTGATTAAAGCTGTAATACATGACTTTCACCATTTTCAACCCATGGATTTCAATCCCAGCATCTCTTTCCAGGAACCCAGTGGAGGAGGCTGTAACAGGTCACCGGTAATCTCCAAATATTCTGTTGACGAGGTGGGCAACTGTCTGACCACTTTTTCAAGTGTAGTCACTATAGTAATATAAGAAGCGTGGCAGCTAATTTGCACACGCCAAGATCTCACAAATTGCAATGTGATCATGACCAGATAATCTTTCTTTGTTGTTGGTTCAGAGATAAATATCAACCAGGAAACCTGGGAGAATTTCAGAGCTTTTCTTCGCAATAGTGTTATGGGATCCTTTACATTGCCCTGAGAGGGAAAATGGGGCCTCAGTTTTTAATGTCTCCTCTGAAAGAAAACACCTGCAGCAATGTAGCACTGCACTGAGTGTCAACCCAGATTATGCAGTCAAATCTTTGATCCTAACCTTGAACCTATAACCTATTGAATCAGAGGCAGCAGTGCTACCTACTGAGTCACATCCAACACTTAAATGTAATGTAACTACAATCTTAAAATAACCTGAACAGCGGCGGGCCTTCCGGGAGCAAGGGTCTCATTGGCAGAAGTCCTGCCCGTAGAAAGCTGTCAGCCAATTAGAGGCCGGCAATGAATGACATTACCACCTGGTGGATTCTGCCAGTATTGCACCCACTCAAGGCCTAGGATCATTATTGGATCCTATGCCACCTGTGAGTGATGTCACGAAGGGGCCGTGAGGGATGGGGTTGTTGGTCTGAGGGGAGTTGGCAATAAGGACAAGGGTGTGGCTTTCAGTGGGCTCCCCCTTTTCCAATTCCAGGTCCCTCGTTCAGGCACTGAGTGCCTTTGAACATTAATTGCCCACTTGCCCACTTAATGGTCACAATTGGCAACAGGACAAGAAGGCCCTTAGTCGAAGTGGAGGTTGGAATGTGGCAGGATCCTCACTCAGCACCATCCCGCCTGAGTAAATGCCCCCCTGCTACCAAATTCCCCAGGAGAATGGGTTTGGGGATGGGAGGTGGCAGGGGAGATGCATTAAATGCCGCCCATAAGGTTAACATTTCAGGCTGATGACTTTGGTCAAAATGGTCATCGATCTGAAGCATTAAACTTACCTTTCTCTCTCTACAGTTGCTGCCTCAACTGCTGAATGATTCCACTGTTTTCTGTGTTATTTCAAATATCCAGCTTCTGCATTATTTGTTTTTTGTTTTATTCTTTAAAAAGAGCAATCTGATGGTTCATGGGGCTATCCACCTCTGTGATCAAAATAAAGTAATCAGATCAAAATCCAATCAGATTCTGAAATTCCACTCCTAGCCACTGCAAACATCGAAAAGGAAGGACTTTGACAGATTTTATCAACTTTGAAGTTTCCACCAGGTGGGTAGGGTCAAAAGTCATCCTTAAGGTAACTCTTGGTAAATTCCCACAATCAGCATGGAATCAACATATTATATAGATTGATTAGTCCATTAGAGACAAGTAGAAGCAGACCCATGTAAACTTTTACCTGTGTTACTTCAAATGCCTAGAAATATTTGAATGGGTTCATTGTGCACTGGTCAGCAATACCATCCCTGATGATATTTATTGGGGACTTTCTTAAATCTGGAGGATCTCTATTGATATGTAGTATAAGGGTCTGGCACATATACGCTTAATGTGGCACTGAGTACAATACCGCCCACACAGTGATGTTAGAGAACACATGAACTGTACCTAAGGGTCGGCCTAGTGTTGGACAGAGCCGTGTGCACAAGCAAGCATGGAGACAGCTCCAAGCTTGAACCCTTCACTGTATAGCTGCATATATCTCTTGCAGTTAAATACATGCAGTTAACCTACTTAAGACTATGAAGATTTCATTAAGACCTACTGAATGGACTCCAGCACCCTACAACAGATACTCGATTCCAGGAGTTCCTGTTGCAGGAACTAGGCAGGCTAATAACAGCAGCCCGAATTTTGTAAGGGATAGAATGCATAGGAACACTCTACTGCCGTGGAGTTCACCAACTCATTCCACTGTGCTTATTAAGAAGAATGCCTTACTGCATCCTTCCTTAAATTTTTTTGAAGGACAAATGTATGTATTTTACAGGATATTGAAGGCTGAGGTAGCAGCTGGTGACCAAAGTACAACTTTTCCTCATGCCAGTCTTGCTTTCTGGATAAAAGGCAGTCAGAAGCATTGACACCGCATTAGACACCTACAGTGAAAAGTTGTATTTACTATTTATTGTACCTTACATTTCTTCAGTTTTCAGTGTTTCTCTGCCATATCTGAGAATTCATCCATAAAAAATTATTAAAAAATGATCCTTCAGTTGTGGCAAGAGTTATATCAAAACTCCACTACTGGTAGCCACATAATTACTCCTACTTGTTACATTGAATGTTAAACCAGAGTGCCTAGGAGAATTCAATCTTTTCAGTTAAGTTGGAAATGAAGAAACATAACCCAGGAGAAATTGAAAATAATTCACTGCCAATCATAGTAATGTCACTCGTTGAGTTCCCATAGTTTCAGGGCTTTTCAAAAATTGATTAATTTGTGGGTTGCAGGCCTTCTTGGCAAAGCCAGCATTTATTGTCCATCCTTAATTGTCCTTGAGAAGCTGGTGATCAACCATTTTCTTGAAATGCTGCAGTGCATGTTAGGGAAGGAGTTCCAGAGTTTTAACCCAGTGACAATTAAAGCATAGCAACATATGTCGTTTTAAAGAAGCGCACAAAAGGAAGTGAAGTGCAAGTGCAACCATCCTTTTTCCAAAAGCAATTTCCTTGGTGCTCCTTTTGGGTTATAGAATCGTATTCTGTAATAATACTCCATATAAATGTGTAGGCTGCCCAACCAAGCAGGTATAATGACAGGGGTGGCAGTGATTTAAGCGAGCTTTTGTCTGCAGTGACATTTATTTCCCCTTTCCTCTACAATATGAAGACATGCTTTCAAACAGAGATCTTTAGTTCACAAAAATAATGTCAGATGAATGAGGCTATTAGGCTCATTTAGTTCATCCTTCATGCAAATCTAAAATCTCCCTTTATTAACACCTGGCTGTTTCTCGCAGCCGTAGAAGTTTACTGCTCAGGGGGACATTTAATAACAAATTGCCCATATATAGTGGATTTAATGTATGCAAAAATCCCAATTCAAAGAGGCATAATCAGAAAATAATGGTTCGGGGTGGGGGGGGCGGTGGGGGGGTGGATTTGACTGTTAGGGTAGTCAGCTGAAGACAGGGCCATCAATAGAGCAGCAAAGGGGTAATGGGTCACCAAGGAGAATAGTTGGGTCTAGAGATGACAAAGTTATGGGTGAGGGTTTCAGCAGCAGACAGGCTGAGGCAGGGCAAAGAAGGGTAATATTATCGGGGGTTATTTGACAGGTGCTGAGCTCATGGTACATTAGGATGCCAAGGTTGGCAACAGGCTGGTTCAATTCTAGACAATGGTTACCATCTCTTGAATTCCATGAGTTTTTGCAATAATTTTATTAAATAGTTCTATGAATATTTCACTGAGATATCATCAATTTTCCTGTTCTGTTTGTAGAGTTGTGATCAATTTCAGTCACCCTTAAGCTCACTCCATCCAATTTGACACATTTGAAATTACCAAAGACATTCCCACCTCTTCCAGAGGTTGCCAGCTGCCCAATTAATGGAATCTTACTATGCTGTTTGCTTCACGGATATTTCTTCTCATTTCTCTCCTGGGGTTGTTTGCCAATTATTTAAAACCTGTGCCCTCTGGTTACCAATCCTCCTGAAAACAATTTATCCCTGAAATAAAAATACAATACTGCAGATGCTGGAAAGCTGAAAAAAAAAGCAGAAAATGCTGGAAAAACTCAAAAGGTTTGGTAGCATCTGCGGAGAGAGAAACAGAGTTAATGTTGCAATGACCCTGTTTCTCTCTCCACAGATGCTGCCAGACCTGCTGAGCTTTTCCAGCATTTTCTGTTCTTATTTCACTATTTCGCACTGTCTCTTATCAAGTCTCCTGGGTGAGATCAGGCGGGATTTTGGGATCAGCTGTAATAAAAGATGTTTGTGGAGCTGTGACAGTTGATGGTCTGATAAGTTTGTGTTGTATTCCAACACATTTTCTTAACAGAAAAAGCCAAAGAGTGGTCCCAATGTCTTCAAAAGTACTAACTTAGCATAATATGGTGCAAAACCATATGGACGAGTAAAGTCCTGAGTTAAATCATTCCCTGTGTTGAATTAACTTATTACAGCTGGCACACTGACAATAGCAACTGGCCAGATTTCTTAGCTTCTAATCCAGGGATAGTACCTGCTGGAAAATTCACATGTTTGTAGGAGTGTCCAGGAGTGAACTGTGAAAGAATTGAGATCGGCTGTTATGCCACCACTGGGTACATGGAACTTTGGCTGTGTCTCATGCGATGGCTTCCTTATACCTCCCTAGCAGGAAAAAGATTATGCAGTGCATTGGGATTGTACCGTTGATCTGATGCCTCATCATTCATTTTAAATAGAAACAGTGATGCCATTCACTTGGGATAATCGAAGTATGAAAGCAAAGGGGAGCAATGGTGTCTCAAATCATATGCCTAGATTTCTCAGATGATCAATTCATTTTATAAAGAGAGAGCAAGATTTTGGAAGTGCTGTAAACACTTGGAAGAATTAGAAAGGGCCACACGGTGATTTCTCGGAAAATGCTGGGCAAATGCAGCAGACTGGGAGCATCAGAAAATAGAACAGACAAGGGAATAATTTTGATGGCGATCTTTCCTCAGAATTAATGCAGTCCTGTCTTCTCTTTTTCCAGACATTGATAGGCCCACTGTTTATTTCTATAATTTTCTGTTTGCTATTTTCTTTCCTTCTCCCCTTCCATCCTATTTATCTTTAGTGACGATGTTGCAAAGTGACCAGCAGTTCATACCCCAGCTTTCTTACTGAGGTATTTCTTGTTTCTGTTTGTTGATTGGAGCCAGTTGGAACCAGGAGCAGAAAGCTTTGAAGTTGATCCAGTACATTCTCCACACTATTCGAAAAAAAATATCATTTGACTTTAGCAAGGTTAACAGAAACATACCTCAGGCATATGAATAATGTACAATGCAACAAGAAAGCTTGAATTAATGGAAGCTGCCTCACTCACTATATTTCTGTATAAATTATACAGTTTAGAATCATGCTTGTGAATCAGATGGACTGCTAGAGTGCTTATTTAAATTGTTAAATATTAACTATTCACAAATGGTGAGATAAAAATTTACCTCATTCATAAGATGTTTAATGAAAACAGTTCTTTAATGGAGTAAAGTCTGGAGAGTAAAGGAACGTCGCAGGATGGGATAAAATTCCACATTTTTGAAGACATTTCTATCAACTAAATGATAGACTTGCTTTGATCCAGCATTTTAATACATTTCTTGCAAACATCCCAAACCAGCTCACAGACAATGAATTGAAGTGTACTGACTGTTGTCTGTAGTATAAGGGTCTTGTATATACATGGTTAATATGGGACTGAGCACAATGCTGCCCACACAGTAATGTAAGAAGGCACATGACCCAAATCTAGGGTCTGTGTGGTGTTGGCCAGAGACGTGTTAAAATCTAGACATGGAGATAGCTCCATGCCTGTACCCTTTACTGCATATATGTATACAAGCAGTTCATAAAGACTTGCTGTTAACATACAGAAGACTACGAAGGCTTCCTTAACAGATATGTTCTGTAACTAATACCATTACATTGTCAACTTTTATAAAAATGCAGCAGCCATTTTGTATGGAGCAAGATCCTGCAAACTGTAATAAAGAGCAGGTAATCTGTTTCTGGATGTGCTGGGTGCAGTGAAGAACTTAGGCAGGATAATGGGGTAATACTGTGGTTTAGTTGGTGGCATTCTGACCTCTGAGACATAGGTTGTGGGCTCAAGTCCCACCCCAGGAACCTGAGCAAGACATCAAGGCTGACACTTTAGTTCAGCTTGTACTGTTGGTAGTGCTTTCAGCTGTGAGGTTAAACCGAGGCCCCATCTGCCTTCTCAAGTGGACTTAAACTATAGGTGCATTTAAGGGGAAGCTAGACAAGCATGTTCCAAGTGGTGCATGAAATGACTTCTGCTCTCAAGCCTTTATACCCCAACGATGCCATCAGAGGTCACATGACCATGGCAAGGCTAAGCCACATTGCACTAAGGCACTTCTCCAAACAAAGAACTTGAGGGAGAAGGGAATAGAAGTTTATGATGATAGATTTAGATGATAAAAGATGGGAGGAGGCACGAGTGAAGTATAAATGGCAGCATGGATTGGTGGGGCTGAATGGCCTGTTTCTGTGCTGTGTAGTCTATGCAATCCTATATAAACAATCCTGTGGCACCATTTTGAAGAAGAGTAGGCAATTTATTCCTGATGCCCTGACCAATATTTATCCCTCAATCAACATCACTAAAACAAAAATGTCATTCTCACATTGCTGCTTGTGGGAGTTTCCTTTGTACAAATTGGCTCCCGCGTTTCCAACATTACAACAGTGACCAGCCTTCAAAAGTACCTAATTAACTCTAAAGTGCTTTGGGATGTCTGGTGGTCATGAAAAGTGCTTTATAAATGCAAGTCTTTCTTTTTCTTTGCTCTGTTGTTCTTTGTACAGTGTTTTGGGATGAAAAGGTAGGCAGGGCTTCGGCTCATTGTATAATCTGAGAGTCCAAACCTTGCACAACGTGACAGGAATGTTCCCTCAGTGTCTAGATGATGGGTCCAAGTCCATGACTCGAAAACAAGAATACTGCCAGCTGAGCTGAGCTGATACACCAATGATACTGAAAATTGGACACAGAATTGGCAGAATCTTCAGTTACCATGGCGTTTGTTGTTGAAATGCCAAGAGCAGCAAAGGATTAAATTTCAATATTTACAACATTAAAAGTAGCAACAATACATACATTTTAATATTTGTATCAAAATGACAAATAACTTCAAAGCAAGTCTAATTACTGAAATTGGAAATCTGTGATTGCTTCAGTGAGCTATCTTGAATTATCAACAACAGTTTCTAATCTTGTTAAAGACAAACAGAAAGACCTGCATCTTTACAGTGCCTTTCACAATCTCAGGACATTCTAATGCACTTTACAGCCAACTAAGTGCTTTTTGTTGTTATGTAGGAAATGCAGTGGCCAATTTAGGTAGAAGCTCCCACAAACAGCAATGTGATAATGACCATCTGTTTCAGTTGAGGGACGAATATTGCACAGGATATTGAGGAGAACTCACCTGCGCTTCTTCAAAATAGTGCCATGGTTTTTTTTTTGCATCCATCTAAGCGGGCAGATGTGTCTCGATTTAAAATCTCATCTTAAAGATGGCACCTCCAACTGTGCAACATTCCTTCCGTACTGCACTGAGTGTCAGCCTGGACATTGTACTTAAGCTTCTGGAGTGGGCCTTGAGTCTAGAGCCTTCTGACTGAGTGGTGAAAGTGCCACTACTGAGTACCCCTTGCACATCTCTGTAGTTCTCCAATTCTGAATCCCAGGTTTTAATTGTTAAACCATTGGTGGTGGTGTTTTCAGCTGCTTTGGCCAAAAGCTCTGGGATTCCTTCTCGAAACTTCTCTACCCCAATCTCCTCCTTCAGGATGCTCCATAAAACATATCTCTTTGACCCAAGCTTTTGGTCACCTGTTCTGATATGCCCTCTGTGATTCAGTGTCAAAGGTTTCATTGATAACACTCTTGCTTTGTGCCTTGGGACATTTTGCTACATGAAGGGCACTACATAAACGCAAGCTGTTTTTGTTCTTAATGATACATTAAATGTTATTTGAAGATAAGCTTGCTATAGATTGACCACCCAGACTCATGGGAGTTTGGACAGAAAACTATGCAATGCTTGGTGGAGCGAAGATAGGGCACATAGTTAATTTATAACGCCTTCCCACAGAGGATGGTAAATACATGGAATAATCAGTCCAGGGTGGGCAGTGCACATGGAGAATGTTACATATTTGAAGAAGAAAGCAGATATGTTTTGGAATTATTGAGGGGGATGAGGGGGTAACTGGAAATGTAATCTCTGGGATTGAGTTGAAAGATAGAAAGGATTTTTTTCTGGTGCTACACAGTCATATATTTGGGAGCTCGAGGTGGATGGAAAGGGGAGGGGATAATTTCTTAATTATATTTAATGAGGAGTCAACAGTAATCATGGTTTCCTGGACCTTGCATGATTGGCTTAGAAAGTCACAGGAGGATGTTCCCAGAATTATTCTGATCTTGGCTAATTAATTTTTTCTATGTATTTTTACCATCCTAAGGAGTTAACCTGACTAGCAACAGGGGAGGGTGGTACATGTGGTTACACCACCTAATGAATGGAGTAAGTATAATGGACCTGAAGGGTTCATTTACTTGCTCCTCTTGTCCCAAGTATTCATTATGGTATTGATTAAAAATGACAAGATGTAAAGGTGAAGTGTTCATTGACGGGTTCTTCAGGAAATGCTAGCCAGTCAGTGCTTTATAAGTAGTTCTAATTCGATGATGGGCAAAATATAAATGCCAGCTTTAATACTAACATCCACATGTACTGCAAAAAAATTATATATAGAAAAGCTGAAAAGCTTCTCCTTAAACAAAATTCCCTCTTTTCTTATTCATCAGCAAATTGGAAGTTGTTTGATCCCCTGTGGAAATTCTTCTGTCTATATCCATTTTTAACTTAGTGCAGCGGATTATTCATTGAGCAGTCTATTGAATAGCACAGACATACAAGTGATTTGGCTGTCCTTAAGCAAGAAGACAGAGTTGCATTTTCTTATAGCTGACCTTTATGGCAGATACGTGTTTGAAAATAAATGTTTGTGGCAAATGGGCCTTGAGCAATCATTTAATTCCCATATTCAGATTTGTTAACCATTGTGAAAGCATCCTACACTGATGTATTCTAGTGATTTTGACTTAAGTACCTTAGCTTTTGAGAGCTGACTTGTTAAGTGTTTTATTTAGCTTCAGTTGTAATTGTTGTAAATGCATGGGGGCATTCTCTACAGTTTGAGCTTTGCATTTCTAATTGTATGCCTCAGATGTAGATATTCATTCCTGTTTTGCCTTATTACAGAATGCAGCGATGCTTTCTCGAGGGAGGCACCCACAATGGCAGTGAATTCTTATCATCCAAATCTCTGTTGCAACATGGAAAATACCAACAGAAATCAGAAAACCAGTTGGAAGATTGAATGGTGAATGTGCATATGGAATGCATTATGTTTATACTCCAATAGGTTACACAAAGGAATATGTTGATTTGTCATTTAAGACTGTTGTTGCATCAAATCACACAGATTGTACATCACAGAAACAGGCCATTGGGCCCAATGTGTCCAGGCCCAACGTGTTTATGCTCCACACGAGTTTGCCTCCGCCCTTCTTCATCTAACCCTATCAACATAACTTTCTATTCACTCCTCTCTTAAATGCATCTATGCTATTCATCTCAACTAATCCTTGTGGTTGCAAGTTCTACATTCTAATCACACTCTGGGCAAAGACATTTCTCCTGAATTTCCTATTGGATTTATTAGCAACTATCATTTACTTGAGCACTTAATTGCGTTCTTCCCCATAAGTGGAAGTACCTTCTTTATACTTACCCAATCAAACCTTTACCTAATCTTAAAGGTTTCTATCATGTCACTAGAGAAAAGAGCTCTAGCCTGTTTGATCTTTCTTTCTAAGTATTTCCCTCATTTCGTGAATCTTTTTTGCACTTTCTCAAGTGCCTCTACATCCTTTCTATAATATCAAGACCAGAACTGTTCACAGTACTCCATATGTATTCCAACCATGGTTTTCTACAAGTTTAATGTAACTTATCTGCTTTTCAGTTCTATCTCTCCAGTAACGAACACCGATAATTTGTTTGTTTTTTCAATGGTCTTATTAACTTGCATTACAGTACTACATGATCCCTTTGCTCCTCTACTCCATTTAGGCACTTATTTTCCAAAAGTAATGTGACCTCCTTATTTGTCTTAGCAAAATGCATCACCTCACATTTAATATATTGAAATTTATTTGCTGATGACATGCCCAATCTATATGTTTATTAATGTCTGCCTGTATTTTGATGTAGCCTTCCCCAGTATTAACTTTTAACTCTCAGTGCCACGCACTAGCGAGAGTAGAATTAGGAAGATAGCGAGGGTCAATGCATGGATTGAAGCATGGTGTTCTTAGGGCATTGAGACCAGTTCTGGGGCAAAAAGCACCTATTCAAAACGGTGGGTTGCACCTCAACAGGACTGGGACCAATGTCCTTGCAGGGAGGTTCACTAAACTTGGAAGCATTGTGAACTGTGAAGAGGATAGTGTTAAACTTCAAAAGAACATAGATAAATTGGTGCAATGGGCAGACAAGTGGCAGTTGAAATTTAGTCCAGAGAAGTGGGATTGTGATTCATTTTGGTAGAAAGAATGCGGGGAGACAATATAGAATAAAGGGCACAATTCTAAAGGGGATGCAGGAGCAGAGGGACCTGGATGTATATGTGCATAAATCATTGAAGTGGCAGAACAGGTTGAAAGAGTGATTGAAAAAGCATACAACATCAAAGGCTTTATTAATAGGGACATAGAGTATAAAACAAGGAAGTTATATTAAACTTGTATAGAACACTGGTCAGCTGGAGCATTGCATCCAGTTCTGGGCGCCATACTTTAGGAAAGATATGAAGGCATTACAAAGAATGCAGAAAAGGTTCACAAGAATGGTCCCAGGGATGGGGAACTTCAGTTATGGAGGTAAATTGGAGAAGTTGGGATTGTTTTCCTTGGAAAAGGGAAGGTTGGGAAGAGATTGATAGAAGTATCTAAAATCATGAGGGGTCTGGACAAAGTAGACAAGGAGAAACCATTCCCATTTGTGGAAGGATCGAGAACAAGAAGGCACAGATTTAAGGTAATTAGCAAAAGAAGCAATGGTGACATGAGGAAAAACTTTTTCACTCAGTGAGTGGTAATGATCTGGAATGCACTGGGAGTGTGGTGGAGGCAGGTTCTATTGAGGCATTCAAGACGGCATTGGATTTTTATCTGAAAAGGAAGAATATGCAGGGCTACAGGAAGAAGGTGGGGAGTGGCATTCAGAAAATTGCTCATTCGGAGAGCTGGCACAGACACAATGGGCCAAATAGCCTCCTTCAGTGCTGTAGCAATTCTGTGATTCTGTTCACACAAGTTGACTCTGCCAAAGTGTTTGCATCTAATGTGTAATATCGAGTAGATAGTAAAACTCAGCAAACTCCTCACAGCTTAATGGTTTATTAAGCTCGTGTGGCTACCTGTTAAAGTCTCCGCTACTTGATGCACAGCTCATGCAAGTCTGAAACTATCATAACACCTAATAGTGGTTTGACATCTCTCGAGTTTGGGTAAGTGGCAGGGTTGACAATTCTCATTTGACATGTTGAGGTTAACACTGAGCACTACAATTGATTTATATAAATCTGAGATCCCTGTTCTAAAATCTCACTTGTGGTTGATTAATTGTGTACTCCTCCTCCTGAAATCTGCATTATGGGAGTTTATGTTGGTGGCTCTACCTGGTATCAGTAGAAGGTGGAGAAAAGCCTTTGAGGCATAGGCATAAGCAGCTTCCATCTCATATATTGTTTACTAAACCTCTCAGGGTGAAAATTTGGTGGATGGCCATAGTTAACTGATTTAAAATTCTGTGTTGAGAAGATGCTCAATATTAGGTGACAGAGGAAGGGGAATTGTTCTTGATTTCACAGTGAGAGAAAATAGTTTCTCCTTATCTACCCTAAGTACCTCAAATTATAATAGTGTTTGAAAACCTGAATTGTTTCCGAGTAAATAATGAACTTTTACCTGTTATTCTCCTGTTATGAGATTCACATATCTTTGAAAGCCTCGTTCCCATAAATGCACTCAGACTGTGGTAACTAATGTTTTGTGGAACCATTCACTTTGTTTTATAAGTAACCTTTGATGTGGTGTGTTGCAAAAAAAGCTTTGACATGTTAAGAAGTGAAAACTGCTGGCTACTTGCTTTAACCAGTAGGTGGTGGGTTTAATTTATGGTTTCAACTTCTGTTTTCAGCAAATACAAATGTGGCCCTGTCTTGTTTTGCTTGTAGCCAACCCTCTGAAGAGCATTTTAAAGCCTGCAATTTACTCCAAAACAACTTCCAAAACATTGCCATTTAATCTTTGTAAATCTAAGTGGCACTGAGCCCTTGTAAAAATTAACAGCTTCAATTCTCTGAAAATGGTCTGTCCTGGTTGTTCATCCATGTATGGATTTTTTGATTTCATTCTTGTTGAAACCTTCCTGTGCATATGGAGCCTTCAAGCACCTTTTCATGCCTCTGCTTCCTTTCTTAGAAGTCATACAGTCATGTGCTGAGAGGGAGCTTATCATTTATAAATGTGAAGTCTTGAAGCTCCTTTAATGCTTTATGGTTTATCTTACTGTCCTGGGCTTGTGGGTTTATTGTTGATGTTCCTACAAGATGGGCTTCATTTTAACAGGTGCTAAGCTTTGGGATTTTTGGATCACGAAGTACATCGACAGTGGTGTAATTCCCATTTTTTATGCCCATTTGTCCTTTCAGAGATTTTGCAAGACTCACCTTTTGCATACCTTCTATGAAGGACTATACATTATTTGGTGAGCCTTTCCATAGGCATTATTTTAACAGATATTTCATTTCAAATTCTGCTTGTTAAAGGATCAAGACAGGTTCTCATCTGCATATTTAATTCTATTGATTAATTTTCTGTCAACTAGTGTAAGATGCACTCTTTGTAAAATGAACAGACTGATTCTATCCAGGATAATATTCAATCAAGCAGAAGCTCGGTCACAGGGGACAGTCTTTCCTTTCAATGCTGTCTCAGGGTTCCCTCAAAATCTCTTGCCCTTTGTTATTTTAAAGGGGACCTATCCATATTTTTTTAACCAAAGCAATTTCTATTAGAAAGGAAGTTAAAATGTATCTCAGAACGGTATCACTCACATATGATGTGGTTACCATGGTGGCGACCCTTTAAATTTTCAGTTTCTTCATGTCTCAGATTCCAAGTCTGCAGTTTCTTGCTAAACGGTTGGAACCTGATCCAATCTGATTGCTGCATATTGTTCAGGCAGCTGACATGTCCCTTGAAAATAACATTGATTAGTGCCTCCATTTGAGTGAAGCCCCTTTTCTGACTTTGTATTCTATGCGAAATTGTGATATTAGGTCTGACCTTGTCAAATCTCATGTGAGAGGCTTTGCCTCTGCTTTCATCATTTATGTCACTGTCATGATTCAAATGCCTTTGGGAGAGAAAACCATCCATCTGGTTGGATATTTGCTTGAAATCTTGACAGGGAAAGATAGTTAAACCCTACTTTAAAAAGGATGTCAAAGCCACTGAGAAAATACAGAAAAGATTGGCTAAAGTGATGCCAAGTGAAGCTTTGGTTGGGAGATTAAGTTGGAGCTCTTCACTGGGCAAAACCAAGAGGAATTCTGATAGAGCAGCTCAACCTTATTAGGTGCGTCCTTTTAAGAATCATGGTGTGATAGAACGGTTACAGCATAGAAGAGGCCATTCAGTCCATCATGCTCATGATGGTTCTCAGCAAAAGCAAGTCAGCTAGTCCCACTTTAACAAATGCTTTTTGGATGTCCATGTACAACACATCAACTGCATTACCCTCACCAACCCTTTCTGTTACCTCACCAAAAAACATAATCAAATTAGTTAAACATGATTTTCTTAACAAATTTGTGCTGGCTTTTGTGATTAAACTCAAATACTTACCATTAGTTTGTAGGTTGGGAACTCTGGTTCCCGATGAGCCTTGAGGCTTCTGCGCATGTGCCGGCCAGGAAAAAGCCTTACATGAGCATTTTGGGTTTTCTAACTGCTCTTCAGGCCTGGGACTGGCCCTGCATACCTGCACAGAAGGAAAGAAACAGAACGGTGTGAAGCAGCTGGTCAGATGGCCTTGGAAGGAAATGCCATTGTAAGTGGGTGACCCAGGGAGCAGGACACGGGAGGGGGACAGAGAGAAGATCCCAAACCAGGGAGGGGGACAGAGAGAAGATCCCAAAAGGCAGTCCCAGGCAAGGGATAAAATCCAGAGGACAGAAATAGGTCCCTTAAGTGAAGTTAAAGAAAGGAGCAGAGTAATAGGCTTTGAATTCAAGAAAGAGCTGCAGGGAGCAGACTTTGATCAAAGTGGGGATGAAAGGAGCCCCAAAGATCTGAGAAGGCAGCCAAATTTTGGTGATTTTGTGCTGCAAGCCATTGGGACAAAGGTACCCCTTTGGAGCAGCGGTGTTTTGTTTGGCACGGCTGATGATCTGAAATTGTTCATGGAAGATGATGTTTGAGTGTACTCAAAGATCCAGGGGAAAAGAATCTCACAAGGCAAGGTGAAACCCTGCAAGGTGGGTCACTGTCAAAAACGTCAGAGTGGGAGCAGCTTTTGAAGAGTATTACAAGATGAGACCTTCAGATGTGGAGATTGGAAACCCTTGTGAGAAAGATGAAGTTTCAATGAGATGGGTTGGCTCACAATGTGACAAATGTCAGGGTGGGCTGTTGGGAAATCCATGGAATCTGCTTTGGTCACATCTGTCATCTATTGTGTAGCATGGTGTGTCTGACCACAAATCACCTGTTAATGCTTATCCTGAATATTAGAGTTTAAGATAGGTATTGCAAATTGTTTTATCTTTCTGAACTTATACAGTACAGTTTATTTTTGTTTGTTCAAAACTTGTGGAAACTTGTGGCTTAATTCATTTAGTAAGCATCTTGACTCTCAAACTTTATCTATTTTAAACAACATGCTATTAGTCCCTAAACGAATCTCCCCCCATGTCCCAGGGTCTGGCTAAGGATTATAACATTCTCCTTAATTCATCTACATTTTTCCAAGTGACTGTTATTTTTGCTCTGGATTATCATTTCTAAAAGCTTTCCCACCTCTGAGGTTAAACAGATTGGCCTGTAGTTGCTTGGCTTTTTCTTCTACCCTTTTTTGAACAAGGGTGTAATATTTCTATCCTTACTTCCCCTTGCATCCCATTCGGTTTGGTGATTTATCAACTTTAAGTTGGTGGTGGGCGTAGTCGTATTGTCACTGGACTAGTAATCTAGAGACCCAGGGGACCTGGTTTGGAATCCCACCACGGCAGATGGTGAAACTTGAATTCAATAAAAATCTGGAATTAAAAGTATCATGAAGACCATTAAACCATTGTCATAAAAACCCATCTTGTTCACTAATGCCCGTTAGGGAAGGAAATCTGCTGTCCTTACCTGGTCTGGCCTACAGGTGGCCCAGCAGGCCACTCAGCTGCATCAAACTGCTTAAAAGTCTAAAAGGAATGAAACCGGAAGGACCACCCAACATCGACCTAGGCACCGGAAACGACAATGGCAAACTCAGCCCTGCAAAGTCCTCCTTACTAACATCTGGGAGCTAGTGCCAAAATTGGGAGAGCTGTCTCATGGGCTAGTCAACAACAGCCTGGCATGGTCATACTCATGGAATCATACCATACAGACAATGTCCCAGACACCACCATCACAGTCCCTGGGTATGTCCTGTCCCACCAGCAGTAAGGAGGGAGTTACCCTGGGAGTACTCAACATCGACTCCAGGCCCTATGAAGTCTCATAGCATCAGGTCAAACATGGGCAAGGAAACCGCCTGCTGATTACCACCTACTGCCCTCCCTCAGCGGATGAATCAGTGCTCCTCCATGTTGAACACCACGTGGAGGAAGCACTGAGGGTGGAAAGGCACAGAATGTACTTGATGGGGGACTTCAATGTCCATCACCAAGAGTGGCTTGATAGCCCCACCACAGCTGGCCAAGTCCTAAAGGATATAGCTGCTCTACTGGGTCTGCGGCAGGTGGTGAGGGAACCAACAAGAGGGAAAAACATACCTGACCTCATCCTCATCAGAAGTGCTGAGTGGATGATCCATCTCTGCCTCCTCCGGAGGTGCCCAGCATCACAAATGCCAGTCTTCAGCTAATTCAATTCACTCCATGTGATATCAAGAAACAGCTGAAGGCACTGGATACTGCAAAGGCTATGGGCCCTGACAATATTTCAGAATAGTACTGAAGATGTGTGCTCTAGAACTTGCCGTGCCCCTAGCTAAGCTGTTCCTGCTAAACACTGCATGTACCCGGCAATGTGGAAAATTGCCCAGGTATGTCCTGTACACAAAAAGCAGGACAAATCCAACCCGGCCAATTACCACCCCATCAGTCCACTCTCGATCATCAGTAAAGTAATGGAAGGGATCATCAACAGTGCTATCAAGCAGCACTTGCTTAGCAATAACCTGCTCACAGGATGCTCAGTTTGAGCCCAACCAGGGCCACTCAGCTCCTGACCTCATTACAGCCTTAGTTCAAACATGGACAAAAGAGCAGAACTCCAGAGGTGAGGTGAGAGTGACTGGCTTTGACATGAAGCCAGCATTTGACCGAATGTGGCATCAAGGAGCCCTAGCAAAACTGAAGTCAATTGGAATCAGGGGGAAAACTCTCCGCTGATTGTAGTCATACTGAGCACAAAGAAAGATGGTTGTGCTTGTTGGACGTCAATCATCTCAGTTTCAGGACAGCAGTGCAGGAGTTCCTCAGGGTAGTGTCCTTGGCCCAACTATCATCTGCTGCTTCATCAATGACCTTCTTTCCACCTTAGGTTAAAGGTGGGGATGTTCACTGATGATTGCACAATGTTTAGCACCATTCACCACTCTTCAGATACTGAAGCAGTCCATGTCCAAATGCAACAAGACCTGGACTATATCCAGCTTGGGCTGACAAGTGGCAAGTATCATTCGCGCCACACAAGTGGCGGGCAGTGACCATCTCCAACAAACGAAAATCTAACCATTGCCCCTTGACATTCAATAACATTACCATCTCTGAATCCCCCACTATCAACATCCTGGGGGCTACCCTTGACCAGAAACTGAACTGGACTAGCCTTATAAATACTGTGGCTACAAGAGTAGGTCAAAGGCTGGGAATTCTACAGAGAGTAGCTCACCTCCTGACTCCCCGAAGCCTGTCCACCATCTACAAAGCACAAGTCAGGAGTGTGATGGAATACTCTCCACTTGCCTGGATGGGTGCAGCTCCAACAACACTCAAGAAGCTTGACACCATCCAGGACAAAGCAGCCTGCTTGATTGGCACCCCACCCACAAACATTCACTCACCCCGCACAGTGGCAGAAATATGTACCATTTACAAGATGCACAGCAGGAACTCAGCAAGGCTCCTTAGACAGCACCTTCCAAACCAACAACCGCTACTATCAAGAAGGACAAGGGCAGCAGACACATGGGAACACCACCAGCTGGGAGTTTCCTCCAGGCCACTCACCATCCTGACTTGGAAATATATCGCCGTTTCTTCACTGTTGCTGATTCAAAATCCTGGAACCCCCTACCTCTCAGCACTATGGGTGTACCTACACCGCAGGGACTACAGCGGTTCAAGAAGGCAGCTCACCAGCACCTTCTCATGGGCAATTAGGTATGGGCAATGAATGCTGGTCTTGTCAGCGAAGCCCACACCTTATGAATGAATAAAAAAAGTACAACTATTCTTTCGAATACCTACTCTTTATTAAATTTTGGCCCCTTTGGTATCTCAACTACCTCCTCTTTCATTGTGACTGTGGCAACATCATCCTCCTTGGTAAAGACTAATGCAAAGTACTCATTTATTACCTCGGCCATGCCCTCTGCCTCCATGCATAAATCCCCTTTTTGGTCCTTAATTGGCTCTACTCATCCTTTTACCACGCTTTCACTATTAAATGCCTGTAAAAGACATTGGATTTTGGCTGCCAGTCTTTTCTTATACTTTCTCTTCTACCCTCTTATTCCTTTAGGAAGAGGATAGGATAGCAAGAGGTAGGGCAACTTGTTTTTTTCAGGAAGGGTTGTTAGAACATGGAAAACCCTGCCAGAAATAGTACTGGGATCAGAATTCTTTACAGATTTTTAAGAGGAATTAGGTAAATATTTGAAAAAGGAATAAAAAACCTTAATGGGCAAGGGGAATGGGAATGGCACAAAGCAGAAAGCTCTTTCAGAGAACTGGCATGGCCATGAAGGGATCACTGGCCTCCTTTTGTGCATAAAAATTCGTGAACTTCTAATTGGCCTAAAAATTGAGCGTGTTAAGTGACTTTATTTGTCAGAGTAAATAGTTTGTGTGATGTTCTGTGTTGAAGGTTACTTTGTAAACAGATTGCGCAGTGAGAACTTCCTTCCTAATATCACTGAAGGTTATAGCTGCTCTTATGTTTAATGCTTTTGGCATGATCCAAGTCCCTATGTGCCTTAGGCAGTTCACTACACGACAGCTGCATTGTTGAAACAGGCAGTTGGCCAGAGCTGTTTTAAAGAAGCAAGGAGATTGCAACATTTTAATGTTGGTGCCATTGTTGGTGAGACCCCGGTAAAAACACACAAAACTCGTCTTAGGAGGTAGCACAAAGCCAATGGTGAATCGTCAACCTGTTTTCACAGCACTATATTTTCTTTTGCATAAGAAAACAAACAGAGATCACAATTCACAACCTATATCTTACTTTTAACTATACACAATTTATGCAAGTCTTGTTCGCCTTACAGATACCAAAATAAAATAATCAAATCTGCTGTTAGTTTATAATGGCATCTACAACTCATATCATACGTCATTTTCCAATTATTTTACACATTTCACTGGTAGTAGAAATGTGGAATTCTCCCTCCAAACCCACAAACTTGGGGTGAGTTGAATTTTAAGACTGAGAATGATAGGTTTTTATTAAATGAGCCTATCAGCGGATGTAGAGTAGAGGTGGGTAAAAAGACCTGGGCCAGAATTTTGCCCTTGTCAGGTGGGCTTGGTGGGCCGGGCGGACGCAGTCGGGAAGCTGACCGCCGCCTGTGATTGGGTCCGGACCGCGATTTCATGCTGGCAGGCGGGCCAATTAAGGCCCGCCTAGCGTGAAACTCATGATGCAGCGCTCAGCACTGCCTGTGCAGGGGTGGGGGGGAGGAGTGCGAGCGGGGAACTTCGTGCATGTGCGCAGGGCTGCCTCAGGGAGATGAAGGGTTCTGAAAAACAAAAATAAAGAATTCTTAAACGTTAAAAAATATGTCCCCTCAAGTGACTCTGTCACATAAGCTAGGACATATTACGAATGAGATGTAACATTTTTTATTTTACTTTTATTTGCTGCTGGAAACCTTATCCCACCTATGGATGAGGTTTCCTAAAAAATGCAAAGGCTGCTGATTGGGTATTGCTGACTGAGAAGAACCATTTGAATGGGCAAACAAAAAAGAAAAGCAAAGACTTACATTTAAATAGAACCATGCATAACTGCAGGACATCCCAAAGGATTTTGCAACCAATTAAATAATTTAGAAGTGTAGCCACTGTTATAATGTAGAAAACATGCAGCCAGTTTGTGTACAGCAAGCTCTCACAAACAGTAATGTGATAATGACCATTTAATTTGTTTTTAATGACTTTGTTTGAGGGGTAAATATTTACCAGGCCACTGGCAATAGCTCCCCTGCCCTTCTTAAAAATAATACAATGGAATCTTTTAGATTCACCTGAGAGGGCAGATGGGGCCTTGTTTTACCATCTCATCTGAAACATGGCATTTCCAAAAGTCTAGCATTCCCTCAGTGCTGCACTGGAGTGTCAGCTTGATTTTTGTACTCAACTCCTGGAGTGTGACTTGAATCCACAACCTCCTGACTCAATACAAGAGAGCTACCAACTGAGGCATGAGTTGTAGGCTCTTCTGTGAGGATTCTACCAGAGAAGGCATACATTTTTGCTTCATTTGCCCCAAACCAGCCTGCTAAATCAAGTATCAGGAGAGGTAGATTAATATTGGTGCTACTGCTCTCCCAAGTGTATTGCAGGATAATGTAAGGCCCTGCTAATGTATAGCTAGGGGAGTCTCAGCAAGTGCTAGTGTGACCCTACAACCTGCCAACAGACTTCTTCCACAAGGGGAGTAATTGCAATTTATTACATTAGACATTGCACCAAGAAAGCAAAGCACAAGCAGTGATAGATAGAATGATGCCGACATAAAGGAGAAAATAAGTGCACTCCACTGAATTTGGATATGGTGTTGAGTATTTATTTGTTAATACTTAGAATATTGCAGGGCCGAGCCCAACATGAGATAGCAATGGAAAGTAGTTTAAGAACTAAGTATTAAAGTGTAGGACACTCTATGCTACATAAATGGTTTGCTTCTTCAGGATGTGGTGCTTCTTGTTGGCATCTGGCATTAATATCGGGCATATCAGTCTTCCTTGCATTGCTGGTACTATGGTTCATTGCTGTTTGGCATTTTCATCTACCTCCTATGCAACCCCAGTCATCAACAACAACAGCAACACCTTGTATTTATATTGCTTTTCAAACTTGATTAAACATCCCAAGGCACTTCACAGAAGCCTTATAAAGCAAACTTTGACACGGAGCCACATAAAGCAATATTAAAGCAGATAGCCAAAAGCTTGGTCAAAGAGAGATGCTTTAGGGAGCATCCTAAAGAAGTTTAGAGAGGTGAAGTGGTTTCCAGAGCTTACCGTCTATGTAGCTGAAGGCATGGCCACCAATGGTGGAGTGGTTAAAATTGGGGATGCTCAAGAGGCCAGAATTGGAGAAGTGCAGATGTCTGGGAGAGTTTGGGCTGGAGGAGATTACAGAGGTGAGGCCAAGGAGGGATTTGAAAATAGGATGAGAATTTTAAAATCGAAATGTTGCTTAACCAGGAGCCAATGTAGGTCAGTGAACACAGGGTGATAGGTAAACAGGATTTTGTGCAAATAAGGACATGATCTGATTGTAACCTCAACTCCACCTTCCTGCCTACCCCGATAACCTTTTGCCCCCTTGCTTATCAAGAATCTATCTAGCTCTGCCTTAAAAATATTCAAAGACTCTGATTCTGACGCCTTTTGAGGAAGGGAATTCCAAAGTTTAGGATATTATCCTTTGATAAAAAAAATTCTCCTCATCTCTGTCTTAAATGGACGACCCCTTATTTTTAAATGATGATTCCTAGTTCTAGATTCTCCCACAAGAGGAAACATTTCTCCACATCCACCCTGTCAAGAGTCCACAGGATCTTATATGTTTCAATCAAGTCGCCTCTTACTTTTCTAAACTCCAGCGGATACAAGCCTAGCCTGTCCAAACTTTCCTCATAAGACAACCCTCCCAGTCAAGGTAATAGTTTAGTAAACCTTTTTTGAACTGCTTCCAACGCATTTACATCCTTCCTTAAATCAGGAGGTCGATACTGTACACAGTACTCCAGATGTGGTCTCACCAATGCCCTGTATAACTGAAGCATAACCCCTCTCTATCTTTGTATTCAATTCTCCTTGCAATAAATAATAACATTCTATTAGCTTTCCTAATTACTTGCTGTACCTGCATACTAACTTTTTGTGATTCATGTTCTAAGATACCCAGATCCCTCTGCATCTCAGAGCTCTGCAATCTCTCACCATCTAGATACTATGCTTTTAATATTGTTCCTGCCAAAGTGAAGAAGTTCATATTTTCCCGCATTATATTCCATTTGCCAGATCTTTGCCTACGCACTTAACCTATCTATATCTCTTTGTGGCTTCCTTATGCCCTCTTCACAACTTACTTTCCTTATTTTCTTTACAATAGGTAGGGAACAGATTTTGTAGGGGAAACTCAAGATAATGGCTTCAGTCTTCCCAATATTTAATTGTAGGGAATTTTTGCTCATCCAGCATTGGATGTCAAATACCCTGACAATTTGGCAACAGCATGGGAGTTGAGGGAGGTGGTGGTGAGATAGAACTGGATGGTACCAGTGTACCTGTGAAAACTAACATGATGGGGAGAATTTTCCCCATGTTGGGAGGGCCGTGAGGGAGTGGGCACGACCTGATCGCCGTCCATGATCGGGTCCGGACCACCATTTTACATGGGCGGGCCAATTAAGGCCCCCCTAGCATAGTTCACGACTCCCGTGCATAGTGGGAGTGGGCAGGCGGCAGTGGGCATGCTCAGTCTGCCGGGTCCAATGGTGACCTGGCAGCTTGTTTAAATGAAGGCCGGGCAGCCTTGGAAAGGCTACTCACAATGGCTGGGAGACGAACACATCAGAGGGGCAATGTGCCTGATGCAAGTCCGGAGGGTAGGCCATCGGGGCAGGTCAGGCCGGAGGGCAGGCCAACGGGGCAGGCCAGGCCGGAGGGTAGGCCAGCGGCGCAGTGTGCCCCTTATTTCTCTGATGAGTGCCTACCTGCCCTCCTGGAGGAGGTGGCAGCACGGTGGGAGGTCCTTCATCCAAGGGATGGGAGGTGGAGACCTCCCCACCTGACCAAACATGCATGGGAGGAGGTAGCCGAGAGTGTTAGCTCCCATGAACTGGTGCGGCGCACATGGGTCCAGTGCCGCAAAAGATTCAATGATCTGCTGCACTCAGGAAGGATGAGCACCATGTTGCCTCAAGTCACTTAATGCAACCGTCACCCTTTCCCCCACCAAAACACCCCCCACCCACCCCACCCCCTGGCAACTCTGAGTACAGTAACATCATTGAATCCCTCATGGCATGTATCCCCCACTGGGTGTGACAGCAGATATTGCCCATGCCCAGTTCACCCTGAGGGGGTTGAGCTAGGATGTGTTCTGCATCCGCAGCATGTGTGACACTGACACCCAGAGTATAGAATGGGGATGGAAGTCAAGGATCTGTGCCTAGGCAGAGTGCTGGAACTGCGAAGCATGTCAAAGTCAGTGTGCTAACATGCTGGGAGGGGAGCTTCCAGTTGGCGGGGCACCAATTCAACTGCTGGTCTTTGCGCTCCACGTGCTTGTGTCTCCTTGCTTAGCAAAGTGACACCTTGAGATGCCACATGTGAAGGAGGCAGCATTTGGGCAATGTGGGGGGTGGGGGCTGGTGGGTCAGCCCTGGCTTGTTTGGGTGAGTGTGCGGCAGCTGCGGAGTGATGAAGAACTGGAGTCCTGCAATGTCCCACTCTGGCTGGGTTGGCAGGGATGTGATGGGAATTCAGGTGCAGATTGGACTAATCAATGCTCCTCTCTCCTTTTCAGGAGAAGACTGCGCACAATGCCTCTGAACAAATACGGACTGGTGGAGGGCAGGCCCAGATGATCATCCTAACGGCTTTCGAGCAGCAGGCCATGGGTCTGGAGAGGTGCCATGACCCCAGGTCCACTGGTGGCGGTGAGGCTGGGGTGCCACGGGGAGGTATGTTTGGCGAGCACTCAGGTCACCATGTGTGTCCCAGAAGCCATGGCACTGCTGAATGCTCAGTGATTGAAGTTAGCAACATGGGTTGACCATTGATTATGGAAGGATGAGCTCATAGAGACCCGGGGGACAGGCATGCAAGCTGACATTGTCTGCACTGTAACTAATCAAATGTCCTTTATCTTTCTTTCAGCATCACCAGAGCAGGGCCAGGAGGAGGAGGCAGAGGGCCCACCTCTCACCCGTGAAGCCCCTGAGCAAATCCACTCCCCAGCGTCACACCATCTCTGCCAGGCAGGCACCAGCGCAGATACTAGCACCTCAGTGGGAATTAAATATTCGGCTAGTGTCCCAGGGCACGGCTGTGAGGGTACTTCACACTTGCTTGAGGTGTGGGCAGAGACAGAGAGTGCCCAGGGCGCCAGCAGTTGGAGGACTACTGGGGACCAGGCACATGCTCTGTTGGTGGCTGATGATGGGCCTCTGGAGTCTGTGAGGCAGCGAACGCTGGAAGTGCAACAGGATATGCGGGATGATCTGGCGGAGATACAGGAGGCTATGTGTAGCATGGTGCCCGTGCTGGAGGAGTCCACATGGAGCATCATCAATGCAATGAGCCTCGTGGCTGAGCGCCATGCTTCCTCCATGAGAGAGTGGCGACTCTCGTGGAGAGGGTCCTCCAGGAGAACAATCAGGGCCTCCTGGGGTTGTGCTCGGACCTGCAAGTCCTCACAGCGGCATTGGCCACAGCTGGTCAGTGCCAGTGTGGGGGATGGTTCGGGCACCAAGTATCCCAGCTCAGTGCCCATCCATCTACAGTGAGCAGGAAGGTCCGATGTGACTCCATGTTGGCGCAGCAGCTGCCTGTCATCTCTGCAGGCTCCTCTCAGGGTGCTCTGGATGAGGGCAGCAGCTCCTCCGCCCCTCTGCCAGTGACCGTGGCATCTGATGAGGCTGCGGCGACTGGGGAGAAGCCAGCCGTGGCACTGGCCGCTCCCTCCCGGGGAGGGGGGTGGAGGGGGCGATCAAATGCTCCACGGGCCAGAGGACATCCTCCAAGGTCATCGAGGCCAGCAGGACAGCACAGTGAGCAGGCTGTCTCAGATGCCAGCACCAGCGAGGGGACAGAACCAAGACGTAGCACCCGTAAGCGTAAATTTAAGGCACCTTAGGCACACCACGGGTTTCTCACTGGTGCTTTTATGTTGGCCCATAGTACTTTGTGGAAGACTTGGTGAGATGTCCAACACCATTTTTGTTTTGCTTTATGAAGTTACACTTGTCCACTCAATAAATTTTGACATGTTGCCATGCCTCAGGGTGATTCCTTACTTCTGCAAGTAGACGGGAAGCCATGGTGTTATGAGTGAGTTGTTTGACATTGAGCTTTATTGACAAGGACCTTAGTTAATGCTAGTATCCAGGCTGATTTAGCACTCAGGTACCGAGTGTGGAGCCTGCAGTCCTGGCATGTGTTGAGGTCCATCTGTGGTGGGCTAGCTGAAGGTTCTTTGGATTAAAGCCTCCCGGCAGTCCCTGCCTCCCTGCAGTATGCCCGGGTCAGCGTCTACCCCCTTAGCATTCTCCTGTGCATGCTCATCCTCGGACTCACTGCTGGACTCACCGTGTGCATCTGGTGCAACTGCGTCTACGTCTTCCTCGTCCACTGCGTCACCCCTTTCCAGCGCCAGATTGTGGAAAGCGCAGCATGTAACCGCTATCAGTGACACATGATCTGGGGGGTATTGGAGTGCGTCCCCTGAGCGGTCCAGGCATCAGAAGCGCATCTTGAGAAGACCCATGGTTCTCTCCACCACCGCCCTTGGGGAGGTATTGCTCCTATTGTAGCACTGCTCAGCTTCTGTTCTTGGATGGTGGAGAGGCATCATGAGCCACCTTCTGAGGGGATAGCCCTTGTCACCCAGCAGCCACCCATCCAGCTGGGCTGGAGCACTGAAGAGCCCCGGCACCTGGGAGTGTCTGAGGATGTAGGTGTCATGGGAGCTGCCTGGGTACCTTGCACAGACTTGTAGAATCTGCACCCTGTGATCACACACTATCTGCACATTCGTGGAGTGGAAGCCCTTCCTGTTGACAAAGGCACCAGGCTCACCTGCTGGTGCCTTAATGGCCACATGTGTACAGTCTATTGCACCCTGGATGCGGGGGAAGCCAGCAATCGCTGTGAAGCCTCTGGCTCGCTGTGTCTGTCTGGCATTGTCCCAGCAGTAGTGGCTGAACGTCAATGCACGCCTGAATAGAGCGTCTGTCACCTGCTTGACACAAGTGTGGACAGCTGATTGGGAGACTCTGCAGAGGTCACCCACTGGAAAGAGCCTGAGGCATAGAAGTTCAGGGCAGCTGTGACCTTTAGAGCCATGGGCATGGGATGCCCACCCACACAGTTTGCGGAGATCTCAGAGCCTATCACCTGACAGATGGAGGTGACTGTCTCCCTTGACAGACGGAGCCTCCTTCGGCACTGCACCTCAGACATATTGAGGTAGCTGCTTCACTGCCTGTAAACACTGGCAGCAGGATATTGGCGTCTTCTGCAACCCCTTCTGCCTTGGAATTCATGCTGGCCCTGCACCCCTTGTGCCTGCGCCTCTCCCAAAGGTGGCTCCCCTGGAGGCTGAATGTGGACTCCTGGCCTCCTCCCCCTTCTGGCCCTCCCTTCCTCCTCAGAGGAGGTGCCTCCAGTGTAGAGCACAATCCCCGTTCCCAGGCTAAGGGAAGGCTTCCTGAAAGCTGCCGGCCCCAGAAATGATCTTTACTATGGAGTCCTGACCAATCTTTTACTCCTGTCCTAGCAGCGGTGAAGAGTTTTGAAGTCTTCCTGCTCACACAGGCAAGTATAAGTAACCTTCACACGTAAATACCTGAAAGGTCACATTTGCGACCCCACTCACCCCTCTTATCCCTCTCGTGGATGAGGTTTATACAAATGTCTCCTACCCGCTTGCCCATTGCACCTGTGCGATGTCCTGAAGATCGCACGGGCTGCGAAAAATCGATATCAATTGCTGCCTCAAGGGCTTTAGCTGGCCCATTAATTGATGACGGGTGCGCATCCGAACTTATAGTGCACCCGCCTCCCAAATATCCCGATGGCACATGGTGACATCAGGACGCACGCCCGATGTAATCGCATTTTACGTGTGGGTGTGTGGGGCCTGCCCCCGCACACCAACAGGAAAATCCTGCCCTATGTTTTCGGATGACATAGCTGAGGGGCAGCATATAAATGAGGAATAGGAGGGGGCCAAGGATAGGCCCTTGGGGAACACCAGAGGTAACAGCTTGGGAGCAGGAGGAGAAGCCATTTCAAGTGATAATCGGGCTACAATTAGATAGGTAAGAATGGAACCAGCCGAGTGCAGTCTGTTGGAGAAAGATAACGTGCTCCACTGTATCAAAGATTGCAGGCTGGTCAATAAAGATGAGGAGGGAATATTTACTTTTGTCAGAGTTACATAAGATGTAATTTGTTACTTTGATAAGAGTTGTTTCAACACTGTGACAGGCAGAGACCTGATTAGGGGCATTCAAACAAGGAGTTGCAGGAAAGATGGGAATAGAGTTGGGAATCAACAGCACATTCAAGGACTTTCCAGAAGAAAGGAAGGTTGGCAATGGGCTGTCGTTGTTAAGGATGATGGGGTCAAGGTTTGGATTTTGAGGAGAGGAGTATTGACCACTGAGAGAGTGGCAGAGGCTGAAGGGAGAGAACCATTAGCAGTTTCAGCTAATGTGGGGGCCAGGAAGGAGGTTTGGTTGTCACAAGGTTGTTGGGAATAGCATTGAGGTAGCAGGAGGTTGGCCTCATGGACAAAATAAGCCCAGAGAGCGCAAGAGTGGTGTTAGGAGAGAAACTAGAAGACGATGCCACTTCAGGGTTTAAGCAAGGGGAACTAAAGGGGAAATTTGGCCCTGTGGGTTAGTGAAAGGGAGGAATATGGCAAAGGCAGCTGATCAGATTGTCTCGATCCTATTGATAAAGAAGTCCACGGGCTCCTCTCCCTAATTGTTGGAGGTGAGTGCAGAGGAGACGGGGAGAAGGATTTAAGAAAACTGTTTGCAGTGCAGAAAAGAAGCCAGGGGTTATCTTTGCATTCCAGCATGATTCTGGAATTGCAAGCAATTTTAGTAGCCGAGAGCAGGGCCCATTGGCGATTTAAGTGGTCCAGCCAGATCTGGCAGTGGATAGCTCAACCAATTGTCCCTCATATCCTTTCAAGTCCTCGTGTCTTGGACATTAGGGAGCAAAGATGAGTGCAATACTTGGAGAACAGTCAACCTCAGAGGGGGAAATAATGGTTTTATTGGGGACTTTGACATAAAAGGTAGAAAGGGAGAGTGCAATTGGGCAGATCTATAGCTGCAGAAAAGTTGTGGTGAATGGACAAAGGCTAGACAGCTTGGATTTTGAAAATGTAGTCAAGCCGCATGCAGTGGTCTTTCTTAAATAAAGTTGTACAGCATGTAGTCAATGCCAATTATTGTGGAAACTTGGGTGGGTGTTGGAATTATAATGTAAGGCAGTCCACAATCTGTCCAACATGGGCAGTCGTGTTTGAACATACCAATAGTATGCTTGAAATATTCTACTTGTAGCTATATCATTGTTGCATTTGTGCTTTGCTCTGTCCATGGTTGACACACAGATCTCCTGAGCTGTGGCTGTAAAGTGTATCTTGATCTTATTTTGCCACCCTTTCATTCTTTGTTCTTCAGAGTGGCATAGACGATTGCATTAAAATAAGAACGTACATCATTCTGTGCTGCTGATTGTGAATAGTCTCCACCCTGGCATTAAAAGATACCCTTCATGTCATATATGCACAGCAATATGCCAAAGGGTCTGATTGGCACCACAGGTTCAGGCGCAGACCCATTAAGGTTCAGGAAAGATAACCCTTCTGGAGAATTATGTCATCCTCTCCTGTTCCTGGGATAGCAATGGTTTATTGACTGGGATTATTTTCCAGTTCTTGTGATCTGTGCATTTATTTTAGAAAATAAATGATCAATTTAGCTTGGCAACAAGATTTAGTGTCCCATTTCAACTTCATATTTCAGGTTAGACATTAAGTAACTTTGCTGAGCTGAATTGATTAAGTAAAAGGATAGAATTATATTCATATCACAGAAAACAATCTGAATGTTGCCAATACTGCAGCCAAAACGAACATTGTTCTACCACTGAGACATGTATCTCCCTGATTTATATGAAGTCTTGTATATGCACAGGAGTCTTGCTTAGCAACCCTTAAATACTCACTCTTGTCATACTCACTCTCCGACATGCCTCCAACTTTTCCTTTTAAGGTTCCCCTGCCCAAAACATAAAGCTGCATCTTTCTCTAGCTCCTCTCCTATCGTCACTCTTGCCCTCTCTGAGCTCATCTTGTCCATAAGGCCAATATCCTGCTCCCTCAACATTGTTCTCATCAAACTGTTGACCACCCAAAACAAAAACAAAAATGGAAAAACTCAGCAGGTCTGACAGCATCTGCGGAGAGGAATACAGTTAACGTTTCGAGTCCGTATGACTCTTCAACAGAACTAAGGAAAAATAGAAATGAGGTGAAATATAAGCTGGTTTAAGGGGGTGGGGGTGGGACAGGTAGAGCTGGATAGAGGGCCAGTGATAGGTGGAGATAACCAAAAGATGTCATGGACAAAAGGACAGAGAAATGTTGACCACCCAACTTTCCTTGACGGACCCCACATTAGATGATAATGTTAATGGCTATCTCCCTTCAGCTCCTGTCGCATTTAAATGAAATCCATCTAATACTGCAAACTTACCTTTGAATCTGCCTAGTTCCTTATTTGTATCTCATTGTTGTGATATGATGTACATGTACCTTTAAGGGAGCGTATCTTAAACTGCTGTCAATCACTACCGCCAAGACAGGATGTGATATAGTAGTCCCATGTCTCTGTACTCAGTTTATAGAAGCAGCTTTCAGAAGTCAGACATGCATACTCAGCCTCCTAGTTAATGTTGTATATATACAGTCTTATCTTCAAATAAAGAACCGCATTATTGTTTTACCAATCCTCGTTATATGACTAGTATGTTTACATCAAATGGAGGAACATAACAAGATGGCTGCGTGGTTTTTGAAGATTTGCCTGAGAAGTATACAAGCCTCAACCCTTTCACATGTGGCAGAGGAACTGGCGTGGAAATAATGCAACTATCAAGTACTAACTCACCTTGTGCAAATGATCCTGCAGCTTTGTAGGAATCCTACACATTGTAGCTTTGTTCTGGGACATTACTTCAAATACTAGGCACCAGGTCCCAGTAAGATTATTCAAACTTGGGAGAGCTTAATTACTAACTGTTGCAAAGTTTATGGTGGAACAGAGATTAAATAGCTAACTCTGGAGGGTCAAGTTTTAAGCAGAACTCCAAGACAGGGGAATGCATTACTGTTGCTTACTTTGCTTACTGTCCCTTCAGGAGGTTGGAGGGAAATTAAAACACTGCAGACTGCATTTGGGAAGAAGAGTCCATCAAGTAACAGTTCTTAACAGCACCTAACAGCTAAAAGAAGGCTGCAAAAGATCTTTTTTCACTGTTTAATTTTTCTTTTGAAGCAGGCAGTTCCATTTTACACCAAAATCACTTTCGTGGGCAGGGCTTAACCTAAACCCAGGAAACCAGAAACAGAGCTCAACAGCACCACCATTGCTGTCGAGCAACAATCTGATGATGCAACTAAGATCCAGCTAAGATAAAGGCAAAATACTGCGGATGCTGGAAATCTGAAACAAAAACAGAAAACGCTGGAAAAACTCAGCAGGTCTGACAGCATCTGTGGAGAGAAAGACAGAGTTAACATTTCGAGTCCGTATGACTCTTCTTCAGAGCTAAAGGGAAGTAGAAATGTGGTGAAATATTTACTGTTTAAGGGGGGGGGGTGGAACAGGTGAAGCTGGATAGAAGGCCAGCAATAGGCGGAGGCAAAGGAGAGATTGCAAAAGATGTCATAAACAAAAGGTCAAAGGGTTGTTAATAGTTGTGATACTGACTAAAGGAGGTGCTAATGGTGACATTAAGAGTGGAAAGCAGAATGTGATAATGACAGAACCAGAGTAAGCACTCTGGAAAGTGTCAGATGGCCCTAGTCGGTGTGGGTTGTGGGGAAGGGGCGCTGGTGGGAAAAAAGATAGAAAAGGCTAAAAGCTGTGGATAAAACAATGAATAAAAATTGAAATAAATTTAAAAAATAATAATAATGAAAATAAATGGGGAAAAAATAAGTAAATAAAAATTAAAAAATAAAAATGAATAAGAAAAAAGGGGGGATCAAAAAGGGGTGGGGATGGAGGAGAGAGTTCATGGTCTGAAGTTGTTGAACGTAATGTTAAGTCCGGAAGGCTGTTAAACGCCTAGTCGGAAGATGAGGTGCTATTTCTCCAGTTTGTGTTGAGCTTCATGGAACATTACAGCAGGCCAAGGATGGACAAGTGGGCATGAGAGCAGGGTGGTGTGTTGAAATGGCAAGCGACAGGGAGGTCTGGGTCACGCTTGTGGACAGAATGAAGATGTTCTGCAAGGCAGTCAGCCTGTCTGCGTTTGGTCTCTCCAATGTAGCGGAGACCTCACTGGGAGTAGTGAATGCAATAAACCAAATTGAAGGAAGTGCAAATGAGGCCCTGATTCACTTGAAAGGAGTGTTTGGACCCTTGGATGGTGAGGAGGGGGGAAGTAAAGGGGCAGGTGTTGCACCTTCTGTGATTGCATGGGAAGGTGCTATGGGAGGAGGTTAAGGTGTTGGGGCTGATGGAGGAGTGGACCAGGGTGCCCTGGAGGGAACGGTCCCTACGGAAAGCCGGCAGGGGGGTGGATGAAGAGTGGTGGCATCATGCTGGAGTTGGCGGAAATGGCGGAGGATGATCCTTTGAATGCGGAGGCTGGTGGAGTGAAAAGTGAGGACAGGGGGAACCCTATCATGGCTCTGGGAGGGGGATGAAGATGTGAGGGCAGAGGTGCAGGAGATGGGTCGGACACGGTTGAGGGCCCTGTCAACAACCGTGGGTGGGAAACCTTGGTTAAGGAAGAAGGAAGACATGTCAGAAGCAGTGCTTTGGAAAGTTGCATCATCAGAACAGATGTGAGAGAGGCGAAGGAACTGAGAGAATGGATGGAGTCCTTACAGGAAGCAGGGTGTGAGGAGTTGTAGTCGAGGTAGCTGTGGGAGTTGGTGGGCTTGTAATGAATATTGGTGGACAGTCTATCACCAGAAATTGCAACAGAGGGGTCAAGGAAGGTAAGGGAAGTGTTGGAGATGGACCATGTGAAAATGATGGAGGGGTGGGAATTGGAAGCAAAATAGATCAATTTTTCCAGTCCAGATGAGAGCATGAAGCAGCACCGAAACAGTCATTGATGTACCGAAAAAGAGTTGTGGGAGGGGGCCTGAGTAGGACTGGAACAAGGAATATTCCACATACCTCATAAAGAGACAGGCATAACTGGGGCCCATGCAGGTACCCATAGCCGCACCTTTTATTTGGAGGAAGTGAGACAAGTTCAGTGTTTTTGTTTTTGTATGACCAGTTAAGGTTGTGGTCACTGAACGTACTACAACTCAGGGCTGTGAAAAGCTTGAATGATTGTTCCAGATACTCCTAATAATCTTTCAAAAAAACCACAGGATGACCACAAAATTTCCAACAATCAATTGGAAGGCAGCAGAATTCCTGTCTGAGTTGACTTTGTTCTGACAATGCATAGAGATGTGTTTTCTTGACCTCATTATTTCCGAACTAGAGAAACAAGCCATTAAGATTATATTTGCTATAGGCAATGAAGGCATCCACAGACTGAACACTTCAGATTTGTTGCACAATAACCTCAAAAATCCAGATAAAATATGGTCAACACTCAAAGGTCAATTACGAGTGAATCATAACTTCTGAATGTACTGTCTGGAATTCATTTCTTTTAGGTAACAACTGACAGAAACCATTGATAAATTCATAAATAAATGCAGAGACAACGGATGTGATTGCAACTTCATAGCATCAGAGCTAGCTGATAGAGTAACTGAGCTCCTGATAGCACCTACCCTGGTAGAAGTATTTCAAAAAGACTTCTTGGATCCACCCAAAGGCTACAGCATTGATGCACTACTGCAAAGTGGATGCAAGTATGAAACCATACATACCTGGTAGACATAATCTACAGGCTATGCGTGATTTGCCCACCATTGACACAACAACCAATAGAGGCAAGCCTAGTGAGCAATGTGGGTTTTGCAGCCTCATACATGTAGCTAGAAATTGCCCACCTTTTAATGCTTTCTACAAAGTACATGGCACCAGAAGGCACTGGAAGCACCAATGCAGAAAGCAAAGGCCAGAACAAGTGGTTTGAGCCATGAGAAGCTACAACCAAAAGCCAGAGACGCACAGCATTCTAACCAACCAAGAGCACAGACAAAACAGCGTTAAGACAAGATCCACAAAATGTCTGGCCAAGCTATATGGTGAGATGATGAGGATGATCAGGACATCAATACGCAAAGAGAGCAGACATTCAACATGGCGAGCATCAAAGAATGTGTTGGCACAGTGGTATCGACAGAAGCCTTTTCCACCGTCCGGGTAATATGCCCACAGATGCAGGGACAGCATCAATTGTATGTAAAACTGGATACTGGTATGGGTGTAAACATCCTTCCACTTTGCGCACTGAAATGTACGTACCCACAGAAGTGGCAAGTGATGATTCAACCAACCACTGACAAACTCATCACATACAATGACTTGGAAATTCCATCCCTGGGATCCATTACACTCAATTGTTGCTACAACTCACCTTGGATACCCCAGATATTTTATATTGTGGACACCACAGGTCTCGAGATCGCAGGCCTACCGGCTTGCAGGGACCTGTCCTTGGTCACCACCCACGTTATTGTCAAGAACAATGATGAGAACCACAGTGCATAAGGAGCATCATTGGAAACCCTGTGCTCACATTGTGAGAAGACCACCTAACTCTGCAATGCAGATCACCAACTAACAGGCTACGTGGCACAGTTTGAACCAAATGTGAATACCCATTCTGAATTTGCAAGCTTCATTCTATTTCAGAACCAATATGGAATTACTATTCAGCAGAAAATTGTGGACAACTCCCCACCATTTATCACTTGTTAATACTCCCAGGAATACAAGATGTATTACTCAAAAAACAGGGGAAGATGAAAGATGCCTATGACCGGTATGCGGGTAACGAATTACTCAACCTCAATATTGGACAGAAAGTTCAACTACAATGCCCGATTGATGGCACCTGGAATCCAGCAGAACTCATCAGCATATGCGCAGAACCAAGATCGTGTCAAGTAAGAACATCAAATGGCAGAATAGTGCAACAGAACAGATGCCAAATCAGAACAACGCCACAGCCAGAAACACCAAGTAATCCTACTCCAAACAAAACATTGTCTAAGATGTAACCCAAACTCAGCCCTCCTACCGACAACCAGCATTCTGGAAACATACAACAGTCTCCAGTCAAGGTCACCGTAACTAACTCTGGCTGGATAAGCAATCTGCCGATACGTTTCAGAGACTTTTAAATTTATTGCTTTGTATAATGGTTCATTTAGACACAATGGGCATGGTTTTCCGGCCCCACCCACCGCCAGGATCGTCTGGTCCCAACTTTTGGTTGGGCCGCCGAATCTCCTGTGGCAGGTCCTGCCGTGACAGGGCAGGAAAATCCCGGCCCTCGTTATGTTCCTTTGCTGACAGATTACTAGTTTGATTTTATAAAGGTTAAACCCCTAGTTTAGAAAAAAGTGGGATATTCTGATAGGATGTACATGTACCTTTCAGGAGACTTACCTTAAACTACTAGCAGTCACTACCGCTGAGACAGGATGTGATGCAGTAGTCCCATGAGTCCATGCTCAGTTTACAGCAGCAGCTTGTAGAAGTCAGACATGCATACTCAGCCTCGCAGTTTACACTATCTGTATATAGTTTTATCTTCAAATAAAGAAATCACGTTATTGTTTTACCAGTTCTTGTCATATGATTGGTTTGTTTACCAAAAGAAGGACATTACACTTATTTTCAGCCTTTTGCCTCTCCATTTGGGGGAGATGGTGGTATTGTGGTAAACCAGAGGTCCAGGCTAATGTTCTGGGGACATGGGTTTAAATCCCACCATGGCAGCTGGTGGAATTTAAATTTAATTATAAAAAGTATGGAATTGAAAGCTAGTCTCAATAATGGTGACCATGAAACTATCGTTGATTGTCATAAAAACAAAAAAAAGTCATAAAAAGTCCTATGTCCTTTAGGGATGGAAATCTGCTATCCTTACCTGGTCTGGCCTACATGTGACTCCAGACCCACAGCAATGTGGTTGACTCTTAACTGCATTCAAGGGCAATTGCACAACAAATGCTAGTGATGCTCACATCCCAAAAAAGAATAGAAAACTCTTCCCCAGCTCACTGTAGTGTCCATCACGCTTTGACCCAGGCCTCCCACAATCTGTTTCTCATAGCTCCCTCTTTAACTGAGTTGAATCCAATGCGAAGCAAAGCTGCATTCCCTGTTGTGCCATCCCAGGACCCTTAGATATTTTTTCTAGTCCTATCAGACCCTGGCACTTGCAAACATCACGATCCCTTCTCATATCTCTTCCCTCACAAGACTCCCACGCTCCATGACTCACAATGGTCTGACTTTCTGACAATTGAAATACTACCCCATCCCTTTCCAGATCTCAACACAATTCAGCACCAAGGTCCAGGAGGCAGCTGTGTCTGTTGGGGGTGGACAGGTCCCAGATGGATGGGGCCTAGATTATTATTTGTGGGGATAGAGGAGGAAGCCCGGCTTACCTTTTGGGCATCTCTTCTGCTCTATAGCCTGTGAAACTACTCATAGAGTGCACAGAGCACTCCCTAAACTGCTAACTATTAAAATGGCAATTGGGATTTTATGTACATCGTAGGTCCATGTGAATGTCCACCAAGGAGACAATTTCAATAGGCAGTAGAGCTAGCGAGGAAAAACATATCAAAGACTTTGTCAAATACATAATTCTCAGGAAGCACAAGTGCAGATTACTGAAGCCCTAAAAAAGTTTGAATCATTTTCTTGTGTTTGTTTGAAATATTAGCAACCTTTTTGTCTGGTGTAATCTACTTCATTTTTTCTTGGTTACTAAATATTTTATTCTTTGTGTTAAAAGTTCATCAGCAGAATCCTGTAAAGTAAATTTCCTCCACCGTTTCTAAAAAAAAGTTAGGATCTATCAAGCCAGGTTTCACTCTGGAATCTGACTTGTCCAGTATTAACATCAACTGGGAGTGTAATATAGGCAATCTAATTTGAAATGGAAAACACACCATCAGTTCTTTCATTTTCGGGGGTTCTGGAGCTGAAAGCCAATATTTTGATAACTATTGTCATTACGAATGCTTGGCTTAGTTCCAAAAACTCAGGTACTCAGCTCTGTTGACAGAACTGCTCAGGGGAGTGATTGATAGTTTTAAGAGGTTCTAATAAAATAATCTGCCTTTGATGTTGTTTCTGGTTGTTTGTTTGCACAACTTAATGGTGACTTCAGGATTAACCTTTTTTCTATGGGACTGCAGTTTATTTTCTTTGCAGTATCAATGAAAATGAGGGGTCAAGGGTGAGGTTTAGGGTGCATGAGAATGATATTGGGAGCTGGGTTTCTGTCACTGAGAACCAAAGTGGGCCTTCTAGCCAGCTGCCTCGGCATTCACACTCTTCCCGCATTATATTGTGGCTCACAAACTGTGCACTGAATCAGAATCTTTGCTTGAAAACATGAAAATCTCGGACAAAGTCAGTCGTGAGTTGGGTGTGCTTTTCAGAATCTGCAAAAGGGCCCGAATTGCATTTCATGAGCCCCAGAAGAAAATCCAGCTCCCAATTAATGGGGATGCAGGCAGCATGCCAACTTTGCGCTGCCTGCTTATTTCCATAATTTAAGCATTCAGCCAGAGCTAACTGTGCTGTTGATTGGCTGGATGGATCAGCAGGGAGCCAATAACATGAGCAACTAACATATCCCAGAGCTTGCCTGCAGTGCTCAAAACTAGACTGTACCTTTTAAAGGGAAGGTGCATTGTAGTTGGAGCAGGTGCAGGGAATTGTGGAGGAGGTAAATAGGAAACAGGTAACATTGAAGAGTGGCACAACATGAGAGGGTGTGGGTTGCAAGGTGTCCAAGTTGCACTTGAAGCCTTGTTTCCAAGGTATGGGAAGTACTCAACATGTTCCAGAGTCTCCCCTTCAGCAGGTATGGGAAGGGGTTGACCAGGTGTGAGTTGATATGAATTTTGTTTTAGCAATATTCAAGGACAGGCCGAGTCTCTTGAATGCAGAATTGAAGATAATGAGAGTGACTTACAAATCTGGTGCAGAGAGGACAATGTTGCTGCAGTCATCTGCAAACTGTAGATCATGTATGTCTATAGTGGTCAGTTTAGTTTTGGCATGGAGGCGACTGAGGTTAAAGAGTTTTCCATCTAGGCAGTATTTAATACTGACACCAGAGGGCAGTTAATCTTTGATGATGAGCCACTACCAGGTAGATTGTAAATAGTATGGAGGCTATCACACAGCCTTGCTTGAAACTGTTTTAGATTTTGAAGGAGCCTGTTTCAGATCTCCCACTTAAGGCAGTTGCCGTCATATTATTATGGAGCAGTTGCAGGATTGTAATGAAGATGCGATGATGATTACATTATTCTAAAATTATTCTCCTCACCACTGTTGGTGCTGCAAAAGATTTGTCCAATCCAAAAACCAGCTGCCCTGTTTCTCTCCCAACAATTCATACCTCCCCTTTAAGATGCTGCTTCAGGCCTTTTCAAATTTGACTGCCTTCATTGCATTTACCACCCTCACATTGACAAGCTGTTTTTAAGGAGTGCATTTCGTACTTTGAATGGGCTGTTCACCATTTCCTCCACTGCCCAACTGCAAAGATATATATGTGTAGTTAAAATCACCCCCAGAAAGTACTCTATTTATATTTATTCCTCTCTTATGGGCACGCTTCCCTATGTTGCTGCCACAGTCCATCCACTTAGGGCATCCAAAACATATGAACCCCCTGCATCTCCCATGCTGAGAAAGCAGGATCATTACCACAGTGCTAGGTCCCACCGAGGTGTGTGTCTGTGCACTGGCGGAGGGTGTGGGTGAGCGCTGTGACGGGACTTCAGGGAGGGTGCCTCCAGATTCCTCTTCAGAGGTTTTTTCAGGGCTTGATTGGAGGCTCCGGGTCATGGACTCTGTTGGCTCTGTTCCCAGATGTCCCTGTGGAAGCAAGGGGATATAATTAGTGCATGGTAGTGGCCTGTGAAAGAGGATACATCGCTCACAGCATGGCTGTCTGCTGGAACCTCACTTCTTATAGCACCACCTACCTCACCGTCAGCACAGGACCAGTCCAGATTGTCATCAGCCAGCTGGATGGCTCTGTTTCCAAAGTCCATGAGGACCTTGATTTCAGGCATTCCTCCACCGGCCTGTGACCTCTCCCTCTTGTTGTGTGCCAGCTTGTCCTGCGTGAATCGAGATGGAGAAAGTGTAAGCAGGAAGCCTGCCAGGCCAGATGATCAGTGTGCCTGGCCTGTATGGGTGGTGAGTGGTCCCATGGACGGGGTGAGGGAAATGATGGTGAGTGTGAGACAGTTAATGGTGATGTCCCTTGAACTGGCAGTGAGTGAGATCCCTGTGGATGTGTGATGGGTTTGTGAGTGTGTGAGTTGAGAGTGATGAGAAAAGTGACTTACCCTGGGGGAACAGAGGAGATCATTCATCCTTTTTGCAGCACTGGGCAGCTGTCCTCTTTTGAACAGTGTTGGCGCTGACCACTGCCTCCCAAGCCTGGTTGGTCTTGTTGCTGCACATCCTGTGGCCAGAGCAGGGGTAGGGGACATCCCAGTGGGACTCCATGGCATCCAAAAGGTGCTCCAGTGGCCTGTCGCAAAACCTGGAGGCTGCAGTCTTTTTGCTTTTCATGGACATCTTCCCTGCAGTCGCCATGGGCAGGAAGCACTGATACGTGTGTACGTGGCTCGACTTTAAATATGGCGCCAAGCTTGATGAAGCAGTGAGGTGATGGCGGGCGGGTGAATGAAAGCACGTCCGCCATGGAAATGGCGTGTTTCTTGGGACTGCATAAATAATGTGGCGGGTTTGGGGCGCTATGGTGTGAAAACCCGCCATCGCGGCCGACGGGTGAAAAGTTATTTTACCCGCTTGCTACCGCACCTAGTGCAAATCTGGGACAATTCCACCGTGTGTTTTAGATCCCAGCCTGGAGAACTGCCTCGGGTGATCAGCAGGCACCACCTGAAGATGCTTTGGAAATTTCTCTTTTAAAAGATGAGGTACTGCAGATTTTCATTTTCTTCGAAGCTTGAGCAAATAGTCTAGGCCAGGGCTTCCCAAACTGCAACCCGCAGTGGGTCACAACCTCTGAGGCAGCAATGGCTGCCATGGAGCTCAGACTGAGTGCCAATGAGGCCCTTTAAATCCTCATGCTTTTCCCTAATGGTGGGTGTGGCCTAACAGACAGATCTTTGAGGTCTGGTTCCTGCTGCAAATAAAGGCTGTGAGAAGATATGATTCTTTTTAAAAATCCTGCAGTTTAAACATCTCTCACCACGCTCAACGTCATCGCACCGCCCGCCCTCTCCCCCCCACCACCCCCCAACTGTGCAAGAACTTCCTACTGCTTATTAACACTTTGAAAAACGATTATTCACCCTATTTTGTGGATACTGCCTGTCTACAGGTTTTTCTGTGCCACACCATTCCTTAGCTTGTATTGCTTACTACATGTCTGCATTTGCCCACAGTCCTCACTATTTAAATCACCCACATTTAATTTAATTTGGGCAGCCGCCTGAATCTGTCAAATGCAACAAACTATCTGCCATTATTGTTGATCATAAACTCATTGTTTACAGCATGTTAACCATGCAGGAGCAGGGATTTAGTAAAGGGTTTGCACCTTGTTAAAGTGAATTTGCCCTGTATACTATTCACTTTGAATTGGGAAGGGTTTCATTGAGCCATTCAAGCTTGCCTTGAAATATGAATTTGAAAGTACAGAGGAACATTTGATAGTTTGAGGCAGCCAGAAATGTTTGAACATAACCAAATGACCCAAAGTGAATGGGGGGCATGGGAGGAAATCATGTTAGCACAAACATGCTCGCTATAAGCAGTGAGAACTGTATCGTTTTTAACAGGTAAAATGTCCTAAACTGCTTGCTAGAGAAGCAATGGTCCTTATATAGTATTGGCATCTTTGGAGGAGATGGCAGAAAGAATGGATGAAGTTGTATCATTTCAAAAACTTTTAAAGACAGGGATGGACATAGCAAAACAGAGGGATTTAAGGATAGTGTTTTAGAGAGCGGAGTCAAGACAGTTTTAGGAGTGCAGGATGGGGAATGCATTGGAGCCATTGTCTGAGGACCAATGACATGTGCCAAAACAGGTGGGAGGATATTGGAGAAGACTAGCCGCGGAGTGACTTGTACATTAGGACAAGGATTTTGAATTCTATGTGTTGCAACAGAGAGCTAAAGCTGGTGAGGACAGGCATTTTGCATGATGGGGGATTACTAGGGATTTGCATGGTAGAGTTACGGCTGAGTTGGAGTTTGAAAAGGGTGGAGTTTGGATGGAAACCTGGAAGTCATTGGAGAAGCTGAGCCTAGAGGTAAGGGCGGGCAAGAATTGCAGTGGCAGTAGGAGGAGTGACCTAGGCCTATTGCCCATCCCAAAGCACTCAGCCACCAAGACATAAGAGTCACCTGCGTTTACTTGACCTTTAATGTTTAGCTTTCCATGGACAGGGGATGGGGCAACACCAGTCTAACACAACTCTGTATGTCCATCTACCACTGTGCACCTCCCCCCTCTGACACAGAAGGCTTGGGGCCTGATACTTTAGCACCTCTACTAAGTGTGCCATCTTGCTGCCAACTCATCTCAGTTCTTTGAAAGCAACGTGTGACAAGGTTAGAATGGCAATCTGATTGTTAATCACCTTTGTGCAGTGTATTTGGGTGATTTTTAAATACTAATTGTTAAACATGAAGAATAGCCTTATGGGTTTTATTGTGTACTGCTTCATTTTGCCTGAGGCTGTGTGGAAAATTCATTTCTGAAGGGAATAGTATTTCCCTTTTTGAAGACTTTCTTAGTTTTTAAAATTAAGCTGCGCCATTCAGCTATGTGTGAGAAGAAGACAAATAAATCACATCTACAAAGATAAAATAATCAGACAAGAATTGCATTTACTTGAAACAAAAACAGAATTACCTGGAAAAACTCAGCAGGTCTGGCAGCATCGGTGGAGAAGAAATCAGTTGACGTTTCGAGTCCTCATGACCCTTCGGCAGAACTGAAGTATAGTTAGGAGAGAGGTGAAATATAAGCTGGTCTAAGGTGGGGGGTGGGGGGAGAGAGAAGTTGAGGGTGGGATGGTTGTGGGGATAAGCAAGCAGTGATAGGAGCAGATAATCAAAAGATGTCACAGACAAAAGGATCAAAGAGGTGTTGAAGGTGGTGATATGATCTAAGAAAAGTGCTAATTAAAGTGGTAATTCTGTTTTTGTTTTGGATTTCCAGCATCCGCAGTAGCTTTTAGCTTTTTGTTTTTATCTTTGCATTTACTTGAACCTGACTGCAGATTCTAAGCCAACATGTCAAGATTGAATTGTAGCATCAGGTAATTTTTGAATATAATTATAATTTCAGATGTATAAATTCAGGTTGCCCATAATTTCTAACTCAAACATATTTACTGAACGCCCAGCCTTCCCTCTGACCAAGGCATTCATTTTTGTGGTTATTTTATATTCACCCCAATTTTTCTACTCTATTTTTATTATTCCATTATGCATCTGAGTTTTGATGTTGCAAAATGAATACAAATGAGGGAGGTCATTCGTCAAATGAGTTTCTGTGTTTTATGCATGGGGCATTGAATAGCAAAGCAAGAAGTCATGTTGACTTTGTGCAAGATGTTGATTCGGCCACAGCTGATGAAAGAAAAAAGACTTGCATTTATACAGTGTCTTTAATGACCTTGGGATATCCTGAGGTACATTACAGCCAATTAAATACTTCTGACATATAGCCACTCTTGTCATGAGGAACACAGTTGGACTGTTGTCCTGGACAATTTGTTATAGAAAGAATTTTGGAGCCCTGGAGAGGCCATAGAGACGTTTCACTGGAATAAAACTAGGAACTAGGTATGAAAAAATGTTTGAAAAATTGGGGCTTTTCCACTAGAACAGAGATGGCCAAGAATTTAAGAGAGATTTTCATAATTCTGAAAGGCTTGAGAAGGCAAACAGTGCAGGATACTTCTCAGTGTTTTTTTTGAATCAAGACTGGCATGGATTGGTTGGGCAGAATAGCTTGTTTCGGTGCTGTATACCCTATGTAAGATTATCACTAAAAGGATAAAGGGTTAACTTAGGAGATTTTAATAACATAACATGGAATTCTTAATCACAAGTAGCTATTTATCATAGCAAAATTTTAAATGGAATAGATAACTTGAAAGGAAATATATAAAAAGTACTAAGAAAGAGAAGTAGATTAGAGCAGATATTTTTGATTTAGAAGCTAGTGTCATAGATAATGCACCCTTCTTGTGTGTATCATTTTAATATTTCTATGAAATCAGGTTCACCCTTCCATGGGAACCTATAGCCCTCAATAAAGTATCATAGAGCCTCTAGAATGTTTCCAAAATGTATAAACATGCTCAGTGGAACCATTGTTTTGACCTCAATTTCTCATTTTAATAAATATACTAGAATTCTGGGGGTGAGGGGGGCTGATGGAGCAGCCAACAATCCACTGAAAGACCAGGTAGTAAGTGCGACTATGGAAGATTCAGTAAGTAAAAGGTGTGGCATGTTGGTAGAAAATGGAGTACTTGCACATACTCAGTGATGGTATTGAATTAACCAAGAAAAAAATGCAAAGAGATCTGGGAACTATGGTAAACCCAGCACTTACAATCTCTGGTTATTGCAAAGCAATGATCAAAAGAGTACACAGAATGATGTCACCTTGCTGGATCAGTAAAGCATAGTTTATGTTCTCAAACTTAATCTATTTTTTTTGTGGATTTCCTCAGCATTCTCAGCTATAAGCTACAAGGGGCTTGATTTTCAATTGCCTGTGTGGGGGAGGTCAGTCTTCTGATGCCTCCAGAACGCGCTGCTCTTTTCAAAGTGAGGGCATGGGGTAAGTGGGGAGGGGACCTGGAAATCACTCGCCTCCAATCAACTGCCCATTAAGCTCCTTGAACAGCTTATTAACCGGGCTGGAGAGTGCCAGAACGCAACTTTCAAATTACAGGTCGCGAAAATCAATCAGTCTGGTGTACGCTAGAGCACAGTTGTCAGCGTTGCATACTTCTATTCGACATAAATGTACCAATCATATGACCACGATTGGTAAAACAGTAATGTGAGTTCTTTATTTTAAGTTAAGACTATATAAACAGATAGAGTTAATTGGGAGGCTGTGTATATATGTTTGACTACAGCTGGTGCTGCTGTAGACTGCGTTCAGAGTCCTGGGTTTGCTAGATCACATTCTGTCTCGGTGGTAGTGATTAACAACAGTTTAAGATATGCTCCCTTAAAGGTATTTGTATATCACCAGAACATTCCTGCTTTCTTCTTAACTAGCAGTCACCTTTAAAGAATCACACTGTTTACATGACAGCAAAAGAAAATAACATTGGCTGGAATTTTCCAGCTCCTCACACCTTGGGGAATTGTCAGGTCCCACTGATGTGAACGTAGATTTCTATGGCTCGCCAGCCCCACCGTGCAGGAACTTGCCGAGGAGGGGCTGGAAAATTCCAGCCATTATTTCTGAATATACTCTTATACAAAGCAATAAATTTACAAGTCTCTGAAATGTATCAGCGGTTTGCTTATCCAACCTGACTTAGTTACACTGATCTTAGTTGGAGGCTGCTGTATGTTTTTCTGAAGGCTTATTTGGGGTGCTTTGTTTATGCTGCGTCTTAGAACGTGTTCCATTTGAAATAGGATTACTCGGAGTTTCTGATTGTGGTCTTGTTCTGATTTGGCTTCTTTTTCGTCGCACTGTTATGCCACTTGGTGTTCATACTTGACATGATCTTGGTTCTGGGCACATGCTGATGATTTTTGCAGGATACAGACTCGAAACGTTAACTGTATTCCTCTCCGCAGATGCTGTCAGACCTGCTGAGTTTTTCCAGGTATTTTTATTTTTGTTTTTGTTTTGGATTTCCAGCATCCGCAGTTTTTTGCTTTCACCATCAGTTGGGTGTTTGACTCGAACTTTCTGTCCAATGTTCAGGTTGGGTTATTCGTTACCCACATGTCAGTTGCGGGCATCTTTCATTCTCCCCTGTTTTTTGATTAATACATCTTGTACTCCTGGGAGTATTGATGAGAGTTTGGATAGACTTGGGTTGTTTTCGTTGGAGCAGAGAAGACTCAGGGGGCGACCTGATCAAGGTGTACAAGATTATGAGGGGCATGGACAGGGTGGATAGGGAGCAGCTATTCCCCTCAGTTGAAGGGTCAGTCACGAGGAGACACAAGTTCAAGGTGAGGGGCAGGAGGTTTAGGGGGATGTGAGGAAAAGCTTTTTTACCCAGAGGGTAGTGACAGTCTGGAATGCGCTGCTTGGGAGGGTGGTGGAGGCGGGTTGCCTCACATCCTTTAAAAAGTACCTGGAAGAGCACTTGGCATGTCATAACATTCAAGGCTAAGGGCCAAGTGCTGGTAAATGGGATTAGATAGGTGGGTCAGGTGTTTCTCACGCGTCAGTGCAGACTCGATGGGCCGAAGAGCCTCTTCTGCATTGTGATTCTGAGTGATGACTGGGGAGGGTGGGCCACACTTTGCTGCAGAATAGTAATTCCACATTGATTCCGCAGTACGATGAAGTTGGCAAGTTCGGAATGGGTATACGTATGCAGTTCAAACTGTGCTGCATAGCCTGTTGATTGATGATCTGCATTGCAGAATTCGCTTCCCCTAGTGTAAGAATGGGGGTTCCGTTGATGTACCTTGTGGTCTGTGTCCTCACCATTGTCTTGATGATACCATGAATGGTGAACAAGGACAGGTTCCTACACTCTGCTGGCCTGCAATCACTGGATCTGGGGTGTCCAGGGTGAATTGTTGTAGCGACACTTGAGAGTAATGGATCCCAGCAATGGAATCTCCGAGTCATTGTACGTGGTGAGTTTGGCAGTGGGTACACATTTCAATGTGCAAAGTGGAAGGATGTTTGCACCTACACCAGTATTCAGTTCTGCATACAAGTTATGCTGTCCTTGCATTTGTGGGCACATAACTTGGTTGGCGGCAATGCTTCTGTTGGTATCACTGTGCCAATACATTCTATGATGCTCACCGGGCTGAATGCCTGCTCACTTTGTATATCGATGATCTGATCACCCTCATCATCTGATTGTATAGCTTGGCTAGACATTTTGTGGATCTTATTTTGATGATGACTGTTATGTGCTCGTGTAATTGGAATGCTGTACCTGTCTGGCCTCTAGTTTCGGCTTCTCGTGACGTCAAACCACTTGTTCTGTACTTTGCTTTCTGCATTGGTGCTTCTAGTGCCGTATGCCTTGCATGTGGCATTAAAAGCTGGGTAATTTCTGGGTGCATGTATGAAGCCGTATTGCCTGCATTTGTTATCACGCCAATAATGGACAAATTGTGCACAAACTGTAGACTACTACCCAGGGTATGGCTTCGGACTCGCATCCGCTTTACAATAGTCCTTCTGTGCTGCAACCTTTGGGTTGGTCCAAGAGGTCTTTTTGGAATTCTTTTATTAGGGTAGATGCTATCACAAGCTGAATTATTCTGTTAGCTCACTCTAAAGCCATAAAGCCGCAGTAACACCCCTTGCCTCCTCACTTACTTATGAATTGATCAATGGTTTCTGTCAGTTGCTGTCTAAAAGACATGAATTCCAGATGGTGTATTTGGAAGTTGAGCTTCACTTGTAATTGATCATTGGGGGTTGACTATCTTTTAGCTGGATTTTTAAGGCCATTGTCCACCAGACCTGAAGTTTTCAGTCTGTGGGGGTCTCCATTGCCTATAACAATTTTGATCTTAATGGCTTGTTTGTCGGGTTCAGAAATATTGAAGTCCAGAAAACATAGCTCTACGTGTTGTCAGAACAAAGTAAACTCAGATAGGAGGGCCATTGCCTTCCAGCTGAGTGTTGGAAATGTTATGGTCATCTTGTGGCTTTTTTCAGGATTATTCATGCTCCCTGAAACAGGGCAGCTTTTTACAGCCCTTCAGAATTTGGCTTTGCTCCCTGAGTTGCAGGGTCTTAAGTGCCTCCTGTCTTAAGTGGTCATAGATGGTTGCTCGAGTGCAATGGTGGTGCCATTGAGCTGTTTCTGCCTTTCCCAGGCTTCCTTACGCTCCACTGACAAAACATGATTTTGGCTTGAAAAGGAACTGCAAGCTTCAAAGATAAGATTGAACTTTTTACAACCCTCTTCAAGCTGTTAGGAGCCGTTATCAAATGGACTCTTCTGCCCTAGCCCATCTAGAATGCTTTAACTTTCCCTTGACCTCCTGAAGGCAGTAAGAAAGCAACAGTAATGGATTCTGCTGTCTGTGAAGTTCTGCTTAAAGCTAGACCCTCCAGAGTCAGCTATTTAATCTCTGTTTCTGCAGAACCTTTGCAGCAGGTTGACTTATACTAATTAAATGCTCCCAAATTTGAAAAATTTTACTGGGACCTGATGCCTGCTGGCTGGCCCGAGGTACGAAGTTGCAGAGCAAAGATGCTGTGTATAGTATTCCTACAGAGCTGCAGAATGATGCGTTAGTACTTGACGAATGTTTCGCTTCCACATCAGTTCTTCAGCTGCATGTGGAATGGTTGAGGCTGGTATACTTTTCAGTCAAATATTCAGAAACCATGCTGCCACAATGTTAATTCTTCTATTCAATGTAAACATACCAATCAGATGACAAGAATTGGTAAAACATCAATTTGAGTTCTTTATTTGAAGATAAGACCGTATATATATAGAGTTAACTGGGAGATTATATATACATGTCTGACTTTGACTGCTGCTGTAGACTGAGTCCAGAGTCATGGGACTATTACATCACATCCTGTCTTGGTGGTAGTACTTGACAACAGTTTAAGGTACAGCCCTTAAAGGTACATGTACATCATATCACAATAGTCAGGTGGAATGTGGGGAACCATTAAATGATGTTTCTCCTGAAGTAAAATTGTTGAAAAAAAAGGTTTATTCATACAGAGTGGGTCCACTATCTTTTCATTGACTGTTTGCACCCATGTAGCTGCTTGTCCTCTGATCCCCTATGCTCCATTCTGCAAGGTAACAGCAAACCCAGTCATTGCTGCCATCTGCCCTTGAGATTGCACTCCAGAGTCAGCTCCTGCCTCCTGGCAGCATCCAGCACCACTAATTGGGTGTCAAGTTTGCCTTAAGCAGCCCAATTAAGGGATCTGCATTTTAAGATAGTATTACGTTTGCAACACAGATGCGGTGTGGGATCAGGACTGGAAAAGATTTGGGCATCATGTTGCTAATGCCAGATTGAAATTCAAGTCCCAGGTCTCTTTAAATTGTCTGCTAAAGTTTGAGTAACTTCATTTGGATAATTTCTCTTTAAATAATAATCTCCACTGACTGTTTAACGCCCACCTCTGGTGGTTAAACAATCCAAATGTCCACCCCCTCTGTGAACACTAAAATGTATAGAACTTTTATTTCTGCTTGTGCTTCCTGTCAGTCACACTTCAGACTTCAACCCTCCTGCATAATGCAAATTTCACACTTGAAAAAAATATCAAGAAAGTCAAGTTGTACAAAAATTCTTCAGGAAGAGCAAATATCAGTCCCACAGCTCTGCACACAGCCTACTCACCTTTCCACAAGCAAAACCAGGGTTCAGATCTCCAGCCTGAACAGCGATTAACCTACAAATGAACTCACCCAATGTTTACTTAGCACCAGTTAGACTCTATAGTTTTATTTAGCAGAGGAATATTACACTGAGATTCACATCGATTAACATCTTGTCCTCCAAATATAGTGCCTCCTCTTACTTGCCATGAGCAATGCTATGGGAGATTTGCTATTTATATTTTTTAAAAATTGCAGCAGTGTGATTATTGGGTACCTCTACTAATAAGTTCTGAATATATTTATGAAATACAAACTCAAGATGAATTGGTATTGAATTTGTTTAACCATGACAAACAGAACAATGACATAAGTCATAATGGGATCAGCCATCATGATGAGATGGAAAACTGCCAAGTTCCCATTTCCCATGGCAGAGATCTTGATCATTCAATGTACTCTAATTATAGGTTCTGATAGTAATTATAAAGTAAATAATTTATTATTATAACTATATGGATGTTAAATACTTTATCTCCTAGTATTCTTACAAGCTGAGGACTTGCAATCTCCCTCCATAAAATTCTATCATTTGTACACATTAATAAATTAGTGACATACAGGACACAACCTTTTGATCTGCTTTTATTTGGAGGTAGCCCCAGTAGCTAATGAGCCATGAGTCATGCTGTATTTGATAATTTTTAATGCTATACTGAGGGAATGCTGCATTGTCAAGAGATGTTAAGGTCAATTTTAACTCAATGATAACAACTTGCATTTAATATTGCTGTACTACCAAATGATAACTTGCATTTGCTTTGTGTCTTTAATGTGGTAACACATCCCAAGGTGCTGACACCAAGCTACATAAGGAGATATATGGCACGTGACAAACATGTTGGTCAAAGAGGCAGGTTTAAGGAATGTCTTAAAGGAGGAAAGAGAGTTAGGGAGGCGGAGAGGTTTAAGGAGGTAAATTCAGAACTAAGCACATAGGCAGCTGATGGCACTGCCGCCAATGGTGTAGTAAGTAAACTTGGGAATGTGCAGGAAGCCAAAATTGGAGCAGGCAGAGATCTCGAAGGCTTGTAGGGATAGAGGAGGTGACAGAAGTAAGAAGGGGTGAGGCTATAGAGTGATAAGAAAATAAGGATAAGAATTTTAAAATTGAGGTGTTTCTGGACTGGAAAATGAACAGGTCTTGATGTGAGTTAGGGTACTGACATCAGAGTTTTGGATGAGCTGAATTTTATGGAGAGTGGAAATTGGGAGGCCATCCAGGAGAGCTGTGGAATAGTCAAATCTGGAATTATGAAATGCATGGATGAGGGTTTCATCAGCAGATGAGCTGAATTGGGGGCAATGTTACAGAAGTGAAATTAGGCAGTATTGGTGATAAATTAGATGTGTAGTTGTGTGATTGGAAGCTCATCTCAATGCAGAATACAACACCAAGGATGGAACTGGTCTGGTTCAGCCTCAAACAGTTGCCAGGAAGAGGGATGGATTTGGTGGCTAGGGAACAAAGTTTGTGGTGGGGACTGACATCAATGGCTTTAGACTCCCAATATTTAGTTGGAGCAAATTTTTGCTCACCCAATTCTTGGTATTAGACAAGAAGCATTCATTACAATGAGGTCATTAGAGGTGGTGGTGAAGTAGAACTGGATGTCATCAATGTAAATATTGAACCCAATGTTGTGTTTTTGGATGACGCCACTGAGGGGCAGCATGTAGATGCAAAATAGGAGGGGACAAAGGATAGATCTTTGGGGGACACCTGAGGTAGCAGTGTGGATGATGGAAGAGAAGATGATTCTTTAGCTATGATTAGATAGATAAGAATGGGACCAGATGAGGGCAGTTAATGAATAAATTGATTAATAAATCTGGAATAAAATGCTAATCTCATTAATAATGAAACTAACAGGCTGTTGTAAAAACCCATCTGGTTCACTAATGTTATTCAGGGGATGAAATCTTCTGTCTTTACCCTGTCTGGTCTACATGTGACTTCAGATCCACAGCCAATGTGGTTGACACTTGACTTCCCTCTAAAATGGCTTAAGCCATTCAGTTGTAGTAAACCGCTACAGAAAAGTCAAATAAGAATAAAACCAGACTGACCACCTGGGAACCAGAAGTGGCAAAAGCACACCCCGTCCAGTCAATCCTGCTAAATTCTCCTCACGAACAGCTGGGGTCTTGAGCAAAGTTGGGAGAGCTGTCTCACAGACTTGTCGAGCAATAGCCTGACATAGTGGTACTCACCAAATCACACCTTACAGACAATGTCCCAGACTCCTCTATCGCCATCCTGGGTATGTCCTGTCCCACTGGCAAAACAGACCCACCAGAGGCGATGGCACAGTGGTATACAGGAGGGAGTGGTCCTGGGAATCCTCAACATTGACTCCAGACCACATGAAGTTTCATGGCAACAGGGTAAACACTGATAAGGAAACCTCCTATGAATTACCACCTACTGCCCTCCCTCAGCTGATAAATCAGTACTCCTCCATGGTGAACACCACATGGAAGAAGTACAGCAGGTAGCAACGGCACAGAATGTATTCTGGGTGGAAGACTTCAATGTCCATCAACAAGAGTGGCTCACTAGCATCGCTACTGACCAAACACTCTTGAGTCCTGAAGATCATAGTGACCAAACGGTGTTGTGATATCACTTTAAGGGAATATGTAAAGGGTCAAGTAACCAGGATATAAAGCAGCATGTGACCAGTAGTTAGTAGAGTTTGTAGGAATTACAACTGTGCTGTCCCTGTGAGTAATGGTAGATCTGTCTGCTGAGACATCCTGTAATATATCTTCAAATAAACTGAACCTATGTATAGTTTACCAGTCCTGTGTGTGCAATTGGTAAGTTTGTGTAAAGCAGACACAGAAACACAACAAACTAGGCTTAGGACAAGTGGTGAGAGAATCAACAAGAGGGAAAAATTGACTTCTCTCTCAACAATCTAACCATCTCAAACTCATCTGACAGTATTGGCAGGAGTGACCACTGCACAGTCCTTGTGAGAGAAAGTGTCATCTACACACATTATTCATTATATCTTCCATCATATTGTCTGGCACTACCACCCTGTTATAGACTCAAATCAGATCATATGGCTCAAAACTGGGCATCCATGAAACACTGTACAATTAGAAGCAGCAGAATTGTATTCCACCATAACCTGTAACTGCATGGCCCAGTAGGTTCTTCATTCTACCATTACCAACAAGCCAGTTCAATGAGGAGTGCAGGAGCATTAACAGGCACATCTAAAGATGAGGTGCCAACCTAATGAAGCTAAAACACAGGGCTACATGCATGTTAAATGATGAATGCAGCATGTTGTATACAGAGCTAAGCGATTCCACAACCCACAGATCAGATCAAAGCTCTTCAGTCCTGCCTCATGAAGTTATGAATTGTGGTGGACAATTAAAAAACTAACCAGAGCAGGAGGCTCAACAAACATCTCCATCTGCCATGATGGGTGAGCCCAGCATATCGGTGCAAAAGACAATGCTGAAGCGTTTACAACCATTTTCAGCCAGAAGTGCCAAGTGGGTGATCAATCTCAGCCTCCTTCAGAGGTCCCCACCATCATAGATGCCAGTCTTCAGAAAATTTGATTCATTCCACATGATATCAAGAAAAAGCAGTAGGCACTACACACAGCAAAGGCAAAGGGCCCTGACAACACCTTGTCAGCAGTACTGAAAACATGCACTCTGGAACTAGCCATGCCTTTAGCAAAGCTATTCTAATAAAGCTGCAACACAGGCACCCTCCCAATCATGTGGAAAATTGTCCAGGTGGAGCTTATCCATCAAAAGCAGGAAAAATCCAATCTGGCCAATGATCACTCCATCTGTCTACTCTCAATCATCAGCAAAGTGATAGAAGGTGTGGTTGACAGTGCTATTAAGCAGCATTTACACACCAATAACCTGCTTCCTGACCCACAGTTTGAGCTACACCAAGGCCACCTAGTTCCAGGTTTCATTTTCACCTTGGTCTAAGCATGGTCAAAAAAGTCGAATTGCAGAAGTGAGTTGAGAGTGACTGCTCTTGACATCAAGCCAGTTTTTGACTCCCCAAAGCAAATGCAAACTTCAGATGTGCTATGGAACACTCTCCACTTGCCAGATGGGTGCTGCTCCAATAACACTTAAAAAGCTCAACACCAACCAGGACAAAGCAGCCTACTTGCTTGACACCTCATCAACCAGCATAAACATTCACTCTTTCCACCACTGGTGCACAGAGGCAGCATTGTGTGTTATCTATAAGGTGCACAGCAACAGTACATCTGGCTTCTTTACCTTCCAAACCTACTGATATATGTTGTTGTTGCTGCCTTTCCCAGGTGTTGTTAATAATCACACTTCAGGCGTTGGAAGATCAGAACTCTTTCATTTTAATGTTGTCATGTTGCCTGAACAATAGAAGGTCCCAGATTGAACTGGTTCTGGTATACATCATGAGTGTAGCTGTGAAATGTGGCCCCCTGGCAAACCACACATAACACATTAATTCCTAGCTAAGTAGTTCCTGGCTACCTAACTAGTTACAGACATTTACAGATACCACAACAACATATAACACCCAGAACCTCTACCACATTGAAGGACAAGGGCAACAGGTGCATGGGAACACCAGCAACTGCAAGATCCCCTCCAAGTCACACACCTTCCTGACTTGGAAGTACATTGCTGTTCCTTCACTGTCACTGGATCAAAATCCTGGAACTCCCTTCCTAACAGCACCGTGGGTGTACCTATATATAAGTTACACCACATGGACTGCAGCAGTTCAAGAAAGTGACTCACCACTACTTTCTCGAGGACAATTAAGGATGGGCAAAAAATTCTGGTCTTGCTAGTCATGCCCAAGTCCCAGGAATGAATTTAACAAAATAGTCTTCTTACTTTACATTATCCAATCTTCTCATCATTTTAAATATCTGAATCACTGCCACCTTGAATCTTTTTGACTCCAGGATGAGCTCCCTGCCACGTGTCCATGCCATCAGTAAGATCGCCAATTTCCACCAATAATAGAATCATAGAATGGTTACATTTGTTCAGTAGTATCTGTGCATGCTCTCTGCAAGAACTCACACACCCACCACCCATCCTTTCCATGTAGCCCTGTGATTTTTGTTCCCCTTCAGGTGATTATCCAATTCCCTTTTGAAAGGCACAATTGAATCTGCCTCTACCACACTCTCAGACAGTGCATTCCAGATCCTAACCACTTGCTGGGTAAAAAAGTTATTTCTTAAGTTGCCATTGCTTCTTTTGCCAATCATCTTCTATTGGTGTCCTCTGGTTCTCGGCCCTTCTGCCAATGGGAACAGGTTCTCTCTATCTACTCAGGCTCCTCATGGTTTTGAACACTTTAATCAAATCTCCTCTCAACCTTCTCCTCCAAGGAGAACAGTCCCAACTTCTCCAATCTATCCACATAACTGGAAGCCCCTTATCCCTAGAACCATACATGAATCTTTTCTGCACCCTCTCTGAAGACTTCACATCCTTCCTAAAGTGCGGTGCCCAGAATTGGACATATACTCCAGCTAAGGCCAAACCAGTGCTTTATAAATGTTTATCATAGTGTCCTTGCTCTAATACTTGATGCCTCTATTTATAAAGTCCAGAATCCTGTATGTCCTTTTAACCACTTTCTCAATTTGCTCTGCCACTTTCAACAATTTATGCTCATACACGCCATGTCTCTCTCTCTCTCTTCCAGCACTCCCTTGAGAATTGTGCGCTTTATTTTCATTACCTCTCCTCAATCTCTTTACCAAAGTGTATCACTTCACACTTCACTGCATTAAATGTCATCTGTCACATGTTCGCCCATTCTGCCAGCCGTCCTCTTGAAGTCTGTCGCTATTGTCTTCACAGCTCACAATACTTCCAAACTTTCTGTCATCTGCAAGTTTTGGAATTGTGTCCTTTCTAGGCTGCTAATATATATCAAAAAAAGCGCTGGTCCTCATACCAATCCCTGGGGAACCTCCAGTCCAAAAAGCAACTGTTTACCCTACTCTCTGCTTCCTGTCACTCAGCGAACTTTGTATCTAAGCTGCGACTTTCCCTTTTATTCCATGGTCTTTAATTTTGCTGACAAGCTTATTGTGTGATACTTGACCAAATGCCTTTTTGAAGTCCATGTACATCACATCAACTACCTTAGGGCATTTTATTACATTAAAAGTGCCATATCAATGAGAATAGTTCTTGTTGTACTTCCATGTCCTTTTAGATTTGGTGTACTACTAAACAATTCTTCTCCTGTCTTAAATTCTCATTAACTTAAAGATTTTCTGGGTACTTTCCCCTTCTTAGGATGGAATTTTCTGATCCTGCCAGCGAGGGGAATCATGACGGGCAGGGGAACTTAATTTGGCGTGAGACCAAAAATCAGTTTGCTAAGTCGGGATGAACTGTCGGAATTCTGTTCTTGGGACTTTAAAGGCAGGTTAAAGGTAGGTTGAGCTTCCCAACAAACAATGTCGGGAAGCCCTTTTGCATGTATTAGCATTGCATGCATCCTCATTAAAAGGCCACCTCACCAGAATTAAGTATCCCCTGCAAATTAAGTTCTCCTACAGCAGGAAATAGAATGTTCACTTTCACGACTTTATATAAGTGGTGTGCACCTGGCCTGCTTCACTTCTTCCATGACTTTAAGGTCAGTCAATACTGCTTTTGCCTTCTTGAGGACTGCTCATAACTCCAGTCATATCGGGTGCCGGTAACACAAGCTGCGTGAAGGCTGGAAGGGTGGGGGGATGGGGGTTAGGGTGGCAGGGTGCAGTGGAGGCTGGGCCTTGGAGGAAGGCTACGGGCAGAAGGGAAGCTGTCCAGGTGCCTTTTAAATATGGCACCCAGACTTCGAGCCCATGAGATAATGATGGGGGACTTCCTGCCCACCCCTGCCAAGAAAATTGCCGTGCTCCACACAGATGCATAGGTAATGAGCTGAACAGTGCAAGAATGTGCGTGTTAAGCTATCCTGCCACTCCCCCCCTCCACAACGGGAATCACTCATACTTCCATGCCTGCCACCGAACTTAGATTTCAGAGCGGAAGATTCCGCCCCAAGTATTAAACTTAATAGCTTTTGGTAAGTGAGCCTTGAGTGATTGAAAGTACCTTTTCCAAAAACATTTCTCAAACTCTGATGTTTCTACAATAACGTCTGTCACAGATCAATGCTGGACATCCTCCGATGGTGGCGCATTACCTCTCCCTTACCTACTCCACCTTTTTGCAGTCTTTGATGTGGTCAAGCACACCATCCTGCTACAATGCCTTCCTCTGTTTTTTCAGATCCTTCAAGCTGCCCTCACCTGGTTCCACTTCTCCTTATAAAATCATAGCCAGAGGATTTCTAGCAATCATTTCACCCCCCACCCCTGCCACACCCACACCCTTATATCTGGAGTGCCCCAGGGATCAATTGCTGATCCCCATCTCTTCCTCAACTACAGACTACCCATTGGCTACATTGTGCAGAGACATGGTATGGACCTCCACATATAGCACTGACAACACCCAGCTCTATCATCCCATCACCTCTCTTGATGCTACTACATTAAAGACCCTAAATAATTGCACACTGTTTATTTTTATATACCAATTTATTTTGATCTGAATACGTAAAGGAAATGACCAAGAAGATGGCCCTCTGATCTGGAAATCCATTGCCAACCACAACATTGACTGATGCGATGAGTACGGTATTGGCTCAGAAACATATTTCATTCAGTCGATTCATGGTCATTTGCTCCCACACACTGTCATGGCTGATGATGAGTCTCCATCATCTTAACACTTCAAATTCTGAAACCTTTGATATATGTGCACATTATAACATTTTCAAACTAACCACTGAATCTGCAACACTGTTATAAGTTCTCTTTTAAGTATGTAAAAAACCTCCGCTACAATTACTCATAGAGCTTCCAGGGTCAGAGAAGATTTCCTAATTTTTCTGCTGGGCGCCCATGCCACTACTGGGCACATCTGGGGTAGCATTGGTGCTCCCGGCATGTTTTTGGCACATCAGCCCTACTTTCCCAGAGGGCCGAGAAAGAGAAAAAGTAGCCAGGCAGGTCTGAACACATGTAGGCGAAGTCAGAGGCTTCGACAATCAGGAGGGCTGTACTCCCACCAGTCAATACGTTCTCACCCAAACACCCAGACAGCAGGAGTGTGCCAGGCCATGGTCAATGGTACTCCTAACCTGGGAGATGCCTTGCCCCTCGCCACTCCTCCTCTGATGGATGACTCCATTCGGGATGGACAGGAGCATTGCGGAATCTGGCAGTGTCCAGCTCGCAGCCTATTTCCACAGGCACTTTGCTGCATGTCTACTGATTCACAGCAAGAGTGCACCAGAAGGCCCGTAGACTTCTGGGGTATATATTGCCTTTAAATCCTTGAAGAGCAGCAGAAATAGGAATAGAAGTGGCCCAGCACGATCTAAATGGAAAAGGTTAGCAAACTGTTCAGCTGTTTCCTCACACAATCTGTTACTTCCCAACATTCTTCAAAATCCTTTCATAATTTGAGAGCTGGCAGTATGATAAATCCTCTTACTCTCCCTCGTGAATAATCATGAGGAAGAGATTTAAATGCAATTTAATCCCCGTTCAGAGATTAATTTAAGGACTTTGCCTTGGATCTCATCCAATATTTTTAAGATTGAAATATAAAATTGAAATCAGGTTACAGTTTCCAACATGCTTGCCTTTGATATCATTCCAGAAGTGATGTTTTTTGAATTGTTGTAAATTAAGTATGTCTCATAGGCTTATGCTAACATTGATTTTAGAGTGAGATATAAAAAAAACTACTGATTCTTTTTTACTTTTAGTAAAAGCTTTCTAATAAGTATAAATGTTGCTGCCTTGACTATGAATTTTAAATGTAGTTTGTATGCACTTACTGAATGCACTCAGCCATTTATAAAGTACGAGTAGGAATATAGTAAATGAAAAAACTTCTTATGTTTGCAGAGTGGCCTCTAGTTATGCTCTTGCTTACAGAAAGTAACATTCTCCCTGTATCCACTCTATCAAAACCTTTCATAGTTTTAAATACCTCTATTGGGTCACCCCTCAGCCTTCTTTTATCAAAAGAAAAGAGACCCACCCTGTCACTCCTTTCCTAATACATATCCTCATTCATTTCTGGTATCACCCTCGTAAATCTTCTCTGCACCCTTTGCAGTGTCTCCATATCTATAATATGACGACCAAAACCACACACAATGCTTTTAAATGTCGTCTAACCAAGGTTCGATACAGGTTTAACATAAAATCTTGATTATTCCATTCTATCCCTCTAGAAATAAAGCCTATTGCTTGGTTTGCTTTTTAAATGGTCTTTGCTAACCTGTGGCGCAACTTTTAGTGAGTGGTGTATTTGCACTCCGAAATCCCTTTGTTCCTCTACCCCACCTAAATTTTCACCTTCCAAATAATAAGCGACCCCATCATTTTTCGTGCTAACGGGTACTACCTCATATTCATCTGTGTTGTACTTAATTTGCCAATTATTTGCCTCTTCTGCAAGCTTATTAATGTCCTGTAATTTGTTGCAATCCTCCTCAGTATTGACTGTTCCCCAATCTGGTGTCACCTGCAAATTTAGAAATTGTGCTTTTGATTCCAAAGTACAAATTGTTAATTTAAATTGTGAACAGCAGTTGTCTCAGCACTGATCTTCATGGAACACCACTTCCCACCTTCTGCCACCCTGAATTACCCTTTAATGTCACTTTCTGCTTTCTCTCTTGAAGCCAGCTAGCAACCTATTCTGCCGCTTATCCCTCACTCCATGTTCTCTGACTTTATTCATTAGATTATTATAGGGCACCTTATTGAAGGCCTTTTGAAAATCGAGAAAAATTATATGTGCTGCATTATCATTGTCTACTGTCTGTTAATTCTCAAAGGAATCAATAAGATTAGTCAAGCATCACTTTTCCTATGAAATTCATGCTATTAGTTATTGTATTTTTGTTTTCTAGATGTTCTTCTATTCTCTCCTTTAGTAGAAATTCCATTATTTTTCCTACCTCCAATATCAAGCTGACTGGTCTATGATTCCCTGGATTTGTTCTGTCCTCCCTATACATAGGAATTACTTAAACTACCTGCCACTCCTTTGGCACTACACCTTTCTTTAATGAATTATTAAATATGTCTAGTAATGCCTCTGCTATCTCTTCCTTAGGTTATTTTTTAAAAAATATGTATGAAATGCATCCGGACCAGAGGATTTACCCTCTTTGAGCTTGTTTAATTTATTCAATACATTTTTTTACATTTTAAATGCACTTACCTTATTGCTCATCTCATCATTCAATGTTAACGTCATGTCTACCGACTCTATCTCCCTGGAGAATACAAGTGAAATAATTATTTAATATTTTTTCCACCTCTCTATCATTACATGTAACATACAAACATACATACATACGAATATATGAATTAGGAGCGGGAGTAGGACACTTGGCCCCTCGAGCCTGCTCAGCCATTCAATAAGGTCATGGCTGATTTGAATGTAACCTCAACCCCATATTCCTGCCAACCCCCGATAATCTTTCACCCCCTTATTAGTCAACAATCTATCTACCTCTACCTTAAAAATATTTGAAGATCCTGCTTCCACTGTCTTTTGAGGCAGAGAATTCCAAAGACTCACAACCCTCCGAGAGAAAAAAAAATTCTGTCTGTGTGTTAATCTGTTAGTGTGTGTCAGCTCTGTGATGGTTCATGTGCTTTGGGGAAATTTTAAAAATCTATATTTTATGAGGTGATGGTCTCTCTAAGAGTTGATTTCTGGTGAAGCACCTGGTTGCTAGTGAGTGATCATGTGACCAAGTTGCCTGGGAGATTCACAGCAGGATAACAAATGGTTACAAGAAGTTAATTATAGGGGTGAGTAGGTTGTGGGTGTTACACTGGTCTTAAGCAGGGTGTTTAGGTTTTAGTTTTTAGAAGAATCTGGCCGCAGAGCAAAGGACATCTCTTTCCAGCAGAGCACATTTGAAATTTGATATGCTGGCTAAAAAAGTTTAAACCTATTGTTAACTGAAGGACTCCTAACAGTGAGTTATACTTCAGGGATAGTCAGACTCCAGAGTTAAAGGATGCTAGAACCAGGAGAGTTCTGATCCGAGGTGGCTACACTTAAAATGCTAGCTATGCCTGCATTGAACTGGGAGTCTACAACTGTGGGATGGTTGGAGGAGACTTGAAGGAGATACCTTGACAGAAATAAATGGAAGGCTTAAGAAATCTCAACCCTTAAACAAATTTTTGAAGCAGCACTCAGGTCAAGTGGTTATTCTTCCAAATTTTGATAAATATCTGAGTTGAGACTTGGGGCTGTAAGTAAAATGGGTGTAGAAGGAAATTTGAGTTAAGAAGTTTGGTTTAGAAAATAAGTAACTGTGCTCATTATAATTCTGGTATCTTTAATGTAATCATTTAAGATAGAGTGTAGTTATTAATAAAATTAGTAAAATGTTTTTGATTTAAACCTTGTGGCTTCATTATTTTAGCAAATACCTGAGTTTTCAGATTCTATGTAAAAATAAATAAACATGTTGCTGGCCTCTACCAAGTTCATAACAACTTTGCCGCAGTTGGTAGCACTTTCACCTCTGAGTCAGAAGGTTCTAGGTTCAAGTCCTGGACCAGAGACTTGAGCATAGTAATCAAGGACATCACTCAAGTAAGCAACTGAGGGAATGTGTCAGAGTGTCAACTTTCAGGTGAGATGTTAAACCTAGACCCTATCAGCCTGCTCCAGTGGAAGTAAAAGATCCCATAGCAATATTTTGAAGGAACATCACAGAAAACAGATTTTCTGGTCATTATCACTTTGCTGTTTGTGGGAACATGCTGTGTGCAAATTGACTGCTCCATTTTCTACATTACATCATTGACTATACTTCAAAATGTTCAAAAATTGGTTGAGAAGCACTTTGGGATGTCCTGAAGTTGTGAAAAGTGCTACATAAATGTAAGTCTTTCCTCTTTTTTATGAAACGGTAACAGTCAGTAACAATCCAAGCAAGCTCAAATAAACTTTTTTAGAGGTCCAGAGCTATGCCAGCCGTTTTTAGGAAATTATAGCAAAAAACACTGACAAAATACTTTTCCTTATCATCTTTATCCAATTATACAAACATAAATTAACTATTCACTCTTGTGTAATTCCTTAGTGCTTGTCATGTGGGTTTCTTTGCCTGTCCTAGTGCTTCTATGCAGTTTTACCCCAGTGGCTGCAGCATGGCCGATGAAAGGCTTTTGACTTTCACTGGAGAAAACTGCAGGTGGCCTTGCAGGATATCCTCGAGGAGCTCTGGGCCTTGAGGGCCTGGCTTTGGGCTGCAACACCTTGGCATGGGTGGCAGCAGCCTGGGCTTGCTGACTGAGAAGCAACAGCAAGGGTACTGGTGGAGTGGCAGTAGTGGGAACACAATTGCTGTTATATTTGAGAGGACAGTAGATTCGTGCTTCACAGTGCCACTGTCACTCCCATGTGGCAACACCTCAGCAATCCTCATAATCCACTGGTACACAGATTGCTGGATGGCTTTGAAAGCCTGCATGTTCACTTGCTGATCCACAGCAATGATGACAGTCTGATCCTGCATGGCAATAAGCATAAATCTCATGATCTCTGTCTGAGCTTTCAATGCAGCACTGAGACATTTCCTTGGCATCTGCCTTTGCTGCATTGGAGTCTGAGACAGTGGCCAGCAGACATTGCATTACACCTGGGTCTGCTAGTATTGTCATGGAATTGGCCAACACTTCCACAATGGAAAGGATGGGCTCCAAGCTTTGCTCTCTGCTACATTCAGGTTGGACTCTTCAGTACCCCTGGACAGTGATAGGAGGCTGTTTGGCAAGCATGTCAATGCATCAAGCACCTTGGTGTGAAACGTCTTCAATGTTCTCCTGTACGCCTCCCCATTGAAATCCTCGTCTGAGTTCACTAGTAGAACCTGCCTATTGTTTTTATTCATTCACAGAATGTGGGCGTCGCAGGCTAGGCCAGCATTCATTGCCCAATCCTAATTGCCCTTGAGAAGGTGGTGGTGAGCTGCCTTCTTGAACCGCTGCAGTCCGTGTGGTATAGGTACACCCACAGTGCTGTTAGGAAGGGAGTTTCAGGATTTTGACCCAGCGACAGAGAAGGAACGTGATATCTTTCCAAGTCAGAATGGTGAGTGACTTGGAGCAAAACTTTCAGGTGGTGGTGTTCCCATGTATCTGCTGCCTGTGTCCTTCTAGATGGTAGTGGTCGTGGGTTTAGAAGGGGCTGTCTAAGGAGCCTAGGTGAGTTTGTGCAGTGCATCTTGTAGATGGTACACACTGCTGACAATGTGCGTCAGAGGTGGAGGGAGTGATGTTTGGGAATGGGGTGCCAATCAAGCAGGCTGCTTTGTCCTGGATGGTGTCAAGCTTCTTGAGTGTTGTTTGAGCTGCGACTTCACCCTCCAGTGAACAGACACTACTCTTCCCCCCTGCTCTTGCTTGGCTGCTAAATGACTCTCCACTTGCAGATCCTGATTCTGTACCAGCCTCTAGGGTACATATTATGTCAATATCTGAGCTGATAGCTGTGATTGTCAGATCAAACGATGGTTTTTCCTCATCATTGATGTGGGATTGTTCTCATTCTTCCTGGAAGGAGTTGTGGTGGGGAAGTTGGCAGTTCTTCAGTGTCTGAAATAGAAAATCAGCAGAGGAGACTTGGGGTGAGAGAAGAGTTTGAGGAGGAAAGCAAGAGGTCCATGGCCACAGCATCTGTAGCTTGCACATCATGCCAGACAGCAGGATGAGGATGAGCTGGGAGTTGAAATGGGCTGTGTTATTGGTCATGCCAGATGCTTCAGGCTCTGTCATCATCAGCCCCATGATTCAGAGTACCATCTCTTCTGTCGAGCTCAGGAGATGGAGAAATGCCTGGTCCCACTGCCTCTCTGCTGTTCCCTTGTCTTTTGTACCACTGTCCTGCAAGAGAGGGGAAAGAATTTCAGTGATCGTGTACCACTAGATTTGGGTGATGTCTGTCAGAGCTGAATAGCTAGAGGTATGGGGAGGCTCTGAGATATGGGTGTGAGGCTGGCAGCAATGGTAGGTGTGCGAGGGTGAGGTGAAACATCTGAATTTTAAGTGTGAGTCCTTACTGTTGGAGACCGCTGATATGTGATTGTGCTATATTGAACAACATGAGAGGTTGGCAGTGTGGTGGGTGTGAGATGTCATGTGAAGATGCTAGCACCCAGTTTGACCATTAACATAAGGTCATTACACTCCCTGTGGCACAGCTGACTTCCTCAGGGCCAAACTCCTTGCATTGACCTCCCTGGCCAAGTGCTCTCACTCCCTTTGGAAGGTGTTCTTTGAAGGCTACCTGGCCATCTGCAAAAACAGGACATCACTTTTTCTGTCAATTTCCGTGTCTAAGGCCTTTAGCACCGCATTAATGAACTGCAGAGGCTGCTCTCTGCCCTGGTGTTCCATTGCCTTGTCCCTAATTACAGCACTGGTAGTCAGCAGCAGTCTCCTTTGATGAATTGTAGCTTCCCTTTAAGAGATACAGGCTACCTTTAAAAGCTGGAGAGTAGCTGCAACACATGCCAAGCCTCTCACACTGTTAAGCCTCTTGTTGTGCAGGCAACCAGCCAGCAGCATGATCATGGAAATGTGGAGGCAACAGCACAAAGATTGAGTGCTGCCTGCCTCATTGGGACTGGGCCAGGAGCAGATCACGAATCATGAACACTACCACACTCAAAAAGAGGTGTGAACCAATTTTTTAACTCACATTTTCTATTTACTTAATACAATGGATGTCAGATGGGGCCCTCTGACTTAATGTGGGGGAAACTGATTATAGCTTCTAGCATTACAATGAAAATTAAAGTGTGGTTTTGCATTGTACTAGATAGATTGCGACGTGACAAATAGTTAATATTACATATATTTTGATGTGATTGTTGGAATTGTTCATCTGATCTAACAATCTAATGTTTATACTGTATACAAAGTTAGAGGAATGAACTATTGAAAGAATAATTTACTCAAAATACTAATAGAGATTTTTATTATTTCATCAATAACTGCACATAGAAGACTAGCAGAATAACTTCAGCCAAGCTCCAAGTGACAATTCTCCTCCTTCCTCCCCACTCAGATAGAGTTGCAGTTGGCAGGACAAGTATACCTGATGCATAACTCTGATTCACTTATTGTTGCTGGCTTCATGAAGGAACCAGCAGGAAACCCAATTTGCATACAACAAGCTAGTTGTTGGCCAAGTGTAGCCAAATCTACTGAATTCAGAACAGCTTCGATTTCTATTTTTCCCATCCCTGATGTTTACAGTGTTGTATCTGGAGGACTAGGAAGCAGCTGTCAGCTTTCTCATTGGCATGGCTAGTTGAAGCTGGATTCTTTGTTTGTATGAAGAGCATCCTGTTCAGCTCATGTCTTCTGAGAGGTTGGAGCATGGAGGAGGAGGAGATTCACATCTGTCGCTCTCAGTTGGTTTAGTGCCACTGCTTGGCATTTGGTGATGCCATTGTTTCATTATCTCAGTCCATCTGCTCACACCCTGCAACCATGGCCACCTCAATAAACCTTTTCCTCTCTTTGCATTAATTTGGTCTTCAAGCTCCGTTCTTGGAAGCATATAACTGGACTGAAGAGTGATGTGTGAACTTTTATAACTTATACAGATGCATTCTGTTCACAATCTTGTCTAACTTGGCTCCAGTAATCTGCCATGCTACTACTTTGGTGATTAACTCAATATTGTTAATCCTTAAATGCTGTCTGTATAAATCCCAAGGGTTATTTCCCTGAAGCTTATGATGAGCACCTCACATGAATACAGAAGCCTAAACAATACCAATACATGCAGAGGTCTCACTTTCAATTGATGCTGCCATTATTTACCATTGAAATTTGAACAGCTGGGAATCTGCAGGCACCAGAGTTAGTCTCTCTACATCCAATCTGTCTCATACAGCTTACATTTACATACATTTAGCATACAGGTTATTCTGATTTTAATTCTGGCCCTAATCTTTATTGCCTCTTTTGCCTTGCTTGTCACCATTGGTTTGAACAGGTTGTGCACCATTTCAATAAGACTTATCAGCAACACAGAAGTTTGAAGTCTTGCACTTACCCCTTCTTTATAACTCTCTACTGGTTGTCATTCCACACTGCTTCTTTTTATAGTGTTGATATTGTTTCATAATCAATGTTTTGGTGTTTATTGTAGTGTGACATTTTGATCCATCAATTGAATGATTTTTGTTATCCAAGTTTCACCACAGACCACTACACTAACTACTTATAAGCCTTTCATCAACCTTACTGATCCAAAACATCTCTCAGATTATGACTTCAGTTTTGACCTTTCTTGCTGATGATGCTATCGAGTCTTTAGTAATGTGCATACGTGTGGAATTATTTGCGGGGGATCATCTTCAGGGCTTCTGCGTATCCTCTGTCGTAACTTTGGGAGGCATCCATTGGAAAATCCATTTGTGCTTATGGTCGGGGTTACCGTTCAACTTCCTCCAAAGCTACAACCATGGAACGGGAGGAAGCCCGAAGAAATTTATCCCGTTGTACTATCTGCCAGAGAAATTAGTCTGCATAGGAATATAAGGAACAGGAGTAGGCCATTTCAGTCCCTGGAGATTGCTATTCAGTTGGTTGCTCTGTACCTCAACTCCATTTTCCTGCCTTTGCTCCACATTCCTTGCTCCTCTTACCCAACAAAACTCTGTTTATCTCAGTCTTGGCAGGTCTGGATTGAAGGTTGATAAATCGCCAGGATCAGATGAACTTCATCCAGAAGTGGCTAGAGGGATAGTGGAATTGGTGGTTAATTTTATAAATTCTGGGAAGCCTCCAGCTGACTGGAAAGTAGAAGATGTAATCCCACTGTTTAAGAAGGGAGGAAGAAGAAGAATGGAGAATTACAGACCTGTTGGTTTGATGTCAGTAGTAGGGAAAAATGTTAGAATATATTTTAAAGGATGTGATAAATGGACATTTAGAGAAGAAAGGGAAAATTGGGCAGAGTCAACATGGATTTAGGAAAGGGAAATCATGTTTGTCAAACTTGGAGTTTTTTGAGGATATTACTTGTAGCATTGACAAAGGAGAACTAGTGGATGTGGTGTATTTGGATTTTCAGAAGGTTTTTGCTAAGGTCCCACACAGGAGGTTAGTAAATAAAATTAGAGCGCATGTGATTGGGGGAAATATACTAGAATGGATTGAAAATTGCTTAACAGACAAAGCAGAGGACAGGAATAAACACAATTCTCAGGACAGCAGGCTGTTACTATTGGGTTACCACAAGGATTACTGCAAGGTCCACAGCCATTTGCAATCTATATAAATGATTTGGATGTGGGGACCAATTGTAATATTTCCAAATTTGCTGATAACACCAAACTAGGTGGGAATGTAAGTTGCGGGGAGGATGCAAGGAGGCTCCAAGAGGACTTGGGTAGGCTAAGTGAATGGGCTGGAACATGGCAGATGAAATATAATGTGAATAAATGTGAAGTTATTCACTTTGGTAGAAAAAACAGAAAGACAGAATATTTCTTAAATGGTGAAAGGTTGGGAAGTGCGGGTGTCCAAAGGGGCATGGGTGTCCTTGTTCATGACTCACTAAAAGTTAGCATGCAGGTGCAGCAAAAACAATTAGGAAGGCGAATGGTATGTTGGCCTGCATTGTGAGGGGATTTGACTAGATGTCTTGCCGTGGTTGTATAGAGCTTTGGTGAGACTTTGGCTGGAGTATTGTGTACAGTTTTGGTCCCCTTATCTAAGGAGGGATATACTCACCATAGAGGGAATTCAATGGAGCTTCACCAGATTAATCCCTGGGATGGTGGGATTGTCTTATGATGAGATATTGGGTCTGTATACCCTTGAGATTCAAAGAATTACGCATGACCTTATTGAAACTTACAAATTCTTGCAGGACATGACAGGGTGGATGTAGATAAGATGTTTCCCCTGACCGGTGAATCTAAAACCAGGGGGCATAATCTCAGGATAAGGGGTAGGCCTATTAAGATTGAGATGAGGGAGTATTTTTTCACTCAGGGTGGTAATTCTTTGGAATTCTCAACTTCAGAGGACTGTGGAAGGTCAACCATTGACCATGGGTGGAATTTTCCGTGCTGGCTGGCATCAGGCATGCTTGGCAGCATGAGTGGACAATATGGCATGAAGGCCAGAAAATCAGCTTCATGACATTGTGAAACCAGTTTGTGATCGTCCGCTAAGCCCGCCGATGGCGGGTCCCATTCCCCACCATTGGACATCGAGAACTTTACAGAAATACATCTGCATATCATTATAAGGCCAGCCTGCCAGAATCACCCTCCCCGCACCCCCACCCCACTGGATTGTCTGTCCACATCGGTGTGATTGCACGCAGTGCAGAACACGTTTTGACAAGTGTGACGTGCAGAAGTTGGGACTTACCACCAAGGCCTTGACCATATCGCGGACATCCAAAGAGCAGAAGCTGCTGGAGCCCGACAGCAACAACAGCTGGAGGAACGTCCATGGCATGCTGGGTGGATTCTCATGGACATGGTTCTGCTGCGAAGAAGCTCACGGAAGTTGGAAAGTCACCGTTGAGGGTCTGCTCACAGCGGATGATGGTCGAGGGGGTGGAGAGGAAAGTCCAGCTGTGTTTGGGAGAGGAAGATGTACCGGAGGTGGGGGAGGAAGGTCTAGGGTCGACTGGGAGAGGAAGAGGTGTCAAAATGGGGTGAGGTTGGGAGGGGGGATTGAAGGTGCCAGGATGGGGTGAGGTTGGCTGGGGGGATTGAAAATGTTGTGGGCGGAGGTTGGTGGGAGGGAGTATGGGGAGGAGAGGGTAACAGGGCAGAAGACAGTAAATGGGGAGGTAGGTGTAAGGAAGGGTGGAATGAGTAAGGGAAAGAGTTCGGAGGGAGGAAGAAGTGCGGAGAGGGGAGGGAGTAAGGCTGGAGGAAGAAGTAAGGGTGTCTGAAGGAGTCAGGAAGGGGGGAGGACTTAGCGGGGGCGGAGTCTGGTGGTGGGGGAAGACCAAGGGAATGTGAGTCCGGGTGGGGGGAAGGGGTTCCAAGAGGGGAAGGAGTCCGGAGGTGGGGATGTCCAGGTGAACATGAAAGGGAGGGCCGTGATGAGTCCATTACTGCCTCCTGGGGAGTGAACTGAGGGTGGGCAGGTAACGAGGGAATGGTGAGAATGACTAAGGGCAGGGTGAGGCGGTAAGATGGGAGGGTGAGGGTTCAACGGTAGCAGTAGAAGAGATGGCGGAGGTGGTTGGTGGGGATTCGGAGGCAGACATGGGACCCTGGGGGTGGGAAGGAAGAGGTTGGGGAGGTGAATGTGGATGGAGGTGGGATTTTCGGGAAGGAAGGGGACATGCACATTCACCTGGATACCCCCGAAGGAAAAGAGCTGTGGCTGGTAGATCACGGAGGGGAGGTGGAAGGTGATTCCAGAGGGGTCAACAGTGATGGGGGAAAGGAAATGGATGACTGGGGGAGGGGAAAAGACAGGGGAGTTGATGGAAAGGCGAATCCAGACCATGCTGCCTAAATCAAAAGTGAAATGTCAGTCGTGGTGGGCGAGATCAGGTCCTGCATGGGAGTGTGATCATTGGATGGACGGAGATGCAGGTCAGCTCAGATGGACAACTGAAAATGAACCCCAGCAGGCAGCACTGAAAATGCTCAGAACATTGAGGTAAGTGTGATATGTGAAGGATCCTCGTGCATGGAATAATGCTTGCACGAGGCTCCGAAAGGCCCTGCCGCACACACTTCTCCCTCCAGAATCATTTGTGGGCCAGCTGCTCCCTCTGCGGTGACAGAGGTCGAGGTTGAGGGGGTCACAGGCAAAGGGGATTTGGAGGGAGGGGACAGCCTCTGAAATTCCTGAATGGATGACCCAGGGCTGTCCAGCTGCTGCTCTTCATCCCTTTGGGTGTCCGGGGACCCCGGCCTGACTTCTTGAGGGGAGAGAGCACCTTGAGGGATGTTGAGGTGCCCTGTTTTCCTCTCACCCAGGAACTCATCATGGCTCCTGCGATGGAGTGCAGGTCTGCATACATCTTCAAATTCTGCTGGACCAAGGTCTCCATGGCGTCCGCCATCCTCTCCATGGAGACCTTCATACAAGCACATGTGGGCACCACTTCATCAGAGAGGAGGCCGACGCACTCCTCTGGCTTGCATGCTACTTTGCTGAGGGCTTCCAACAGCTCTACATGATGCTCCAATGCCTTCTGTTGACTCTCCAGGATGAGTTGGAAGGCCAAATCCAGAGTCCCATCATCTGACTCGGGCCTCACAGTTGCCTCTTCCTCAGCAGCCCTCCAAGTGCCGGGGTGCTCGGCTGAACCTGCCTCCACCTGCTGCGGACATGCTTCCATGCTGTGACCACCAGATTGTGAACTCGAACCTGCTCTAGATCTAGGTCCCACTGAGGTCTATGTCTCTGCGCTGATGCAGGGTGTGGGTAAGCGCTGTGATGGGTCTTCCAGGCTGCTTATTTCCAGCTCTTCAATGGAGGAGGGGATCATCTTGGCTGGAGGTGAGGACCTGGATGGAGCTGAGGGACTGGTTGGCTAAGGGTGTCGGTCGCTTGGCAGAGCTCCCTGTGAACCAAAGTAGAGATGATTGATGCATGGCAGCAGAATCAAAAGCAAGAGAGAGAGAGCACTCACATTTGCATTGAGAGAGAGTTGATGTGGCGCAGGACCTCACGTGGGTTCGCCGTCGACCTGACCGTCACCACAGGCACGGTCCACGTCCTCACCAGCCAGCAAGATGGCAGCTCCTCAAAGTGAGTGAGGGGCTTGATGTGGGTCACTCCATCTCCCGGCCTGGGACCTCTCCCTGCTGATGTGAGCAGGCCTCTCCTGCATGAAAACAGATGGAGAGAGTGTGAGCAGGACACTTGGCACTGCGTGGAATGTTTGTGTGGTGAGCGGAGGCATGGACAGGATGAGGACGTGCGTTTGAGAAGGTATGAGCCTGATAGCGATGTGAGAGTGTATCTGAGAATTAGTGGCGATGCCCCTTGAGATCCCTGTGGATGAGTGATAGGTTTGTGAGTGCGTGCGTTGAGAGTGATGACAAGAGTGAGTCACCTTCGCGGAACGGATGAGACCATTCATCCTGTAGGGGCACTGGGTAGCTGTCCACTTTTTCAGGGCATTGGCGCTGACCACTGCTACCACTGCCTCCCATGCTGGATTGGTGATGCAGCTGCCCATCCTGTGGGCAGACCGAGGATAGAGGATGTCATGGTGGGCCTCCACAGCGTTCAAAAGGAGCTCGAGGGATGTGTCACTGTAGTGGGAGGCTGTAGTCTTTTTGCTTTGCGGGGAAATCCTGTCTTCCATGCGGCAGCCCTGGGCTGGAAGCACTGAGAGGTGTGCGCACAGCTGTACTTTAAATGTGGCGCCTGGCATGATGAAGAGGCGAGGTGATGGCGTGGCGGGCGAATGAGAGCCCGCCCGCCATGGAAACAGCGTGTTTCCCGGGAATGCATAATTAATCCAGCGGATTTGGGCTGATACAACGTGAGAAGCCGTCACTGTGGCCGGCCGGTAAATTGTCACTTTTCTCACCCACAACCGCACTTAGTGCAAATCTGAGACGATCCTACCCCATGTTCAAAACAGAAACTGATGGATTTCTGGATTCTAATGACATCATGGGATACGGAGATGGGTGGGAAAGTGGTATTGAGGTAGATGATCAGCTATGATCTAATTGAATAGTGGAACAGGCTTGATCGGCTGAATGGCCTACTCCTATTCCTATGTTCCTATCTTCCTCCAATTGTCCCAGCATCCATTGTCTTTTGGGGGAGAGAATTCCAAATCTCTATTCTTATTTTGTTTAGGTTCCACATTTATAATAGGAAATTTTGTGCTCTTGCCTTCCCCTTAATGATTATTCCAAAATCTACCCTTGAAATGAGTAGAATCCTGAGATCGTGGGGTTTCATTTGACTTTATAAAGATCTGATTATCTATTATATGTTATGAATATGCAGCAAAATCAGGAACACATTTCCGTGGGAGATCATGCTTTGTAGGATTTGTAGTACTTTACAGCTTAATTTTACATGTGATTCAGCATGATCTCCTCAATAGCCATAGGCATCAATTTCATATATTTCAAATATATTTTCATAGATAGTTGTCTCCTCAAACAATGTCTGTCTCTGATAAATGGAAAGGAGATGTGAATGGGAGGCAAGTGTTACAGACAGGGGAGAGAGGGAAACTGAACTCCTTTATTTTTCTTGCTGTCTGTCTGTAAGCAGAGGTGTTTTAATTTTTGAAATAGGCTGTGGCATGTTTCCTCAAGCCTATTGTTGGTCAGGTCAATTTTAAAGTGAGTCACAGCAAACTCTCTTTAAGGCTAAATCAGAAATATTGTTTATTTATAAATTCAAACCCGGAGATAATCGTCACAACTACACACATACACACACACACAGACACGGACACAGACACACACACACACACACACACACACACAAAGGAAATAGGAAAGAAAAGAGTTTTACAACTAGGAATAGCTTAAAAAAAAGAACGAAAGATATGGATATTAATTCATGTGAATGTCAGAGTCCCGTGAGGGTTCTTTCATGTAGGAATTAAAGTTCAAGTGGATTCAGCTAGCTGAAAGCAGAAGTTGCCGAATTCCTTCAAAGTTGGTGATGGCGCAGCAAGATGATGTTGGTATCCAGAGACTTGGTCCACTCTATAGACGATGGCAGGAACCTTCCAGAGAAGCAGGCTTCAAGGAGGCTTAGACTTGAGGCTGGCTTTGTTGTCAGCCTGGAGTCCAGCTTTGGTGTTGACAGGCTGGATGTTTAACAGCAGACTGCCCTGAGAGTCCGGAAATGTAACATTAAAACTTTCCAAAGGCAAAGGGAGCTTAGGTCATGTGGTGTTGTCCATTGATGAGTCATTTTCAGGTGAACAATTAGTTTCAATGTCCCTGGTCAAAATCAATTGTTCACTTTAGGAGATGATGGTGGCTGTTGGCACCTCCGCTGGTATAATGAGTTTTGATGGCTCTCTGTTGTAAATCCAGGCTGGGGAGACAGGCCATCAGCTGCTCCCTTGTGTCACAAAACTAACATATTTTTTCATAATATTTTTTCTGGTTTATTGTGAAGTAGGTTTCTGGGGGTAAGATAGTTGGGTCTTTGTGTAATTTAATTACATTTTGTAGTCAAGCAGATTGCAAGCTTTAAATCATCATAAGAAGCTAGGTGATTGACATGCTAATGAGTAAACATGGATGCTGGCTTAGCATGTAAGGTGTGAAGGGAATTTTCATTTTTAGATAAATGAAGGGATATTTGGATTTCAAAGGGATCTTAGTCTGTTTACAACTAGCCAGATAAGCAAGGCTAAGGAATGTGTTTATTTTTCCCAAAGGTTACTGACAATATATAGTGGCAAGTTTTTATATTATGAGGAAGATACAGTTTCAAAGACATATGGAACAATATAATTTACATATTAAAAAGAGAGAAACATATATAAAGGAGAATAAAAGGTTATGCATCAGAAGGCCATGTAAGATCTAACAGAAGTGTGTGAAATAGCCTTAATGAAGCCTCCACCTGCATTTGTGCAAAAGTCTGCTATCTAATGAAACTGAAGCTGGAGAAAAACCATTTAGAATTCCACTGTCTAGGGTATTGTATTAACTTGCTGAGTTTGTTGCAAATCTAAAATCTATTGTGGACTGTTGCCTTAAAGGGAGTGTAACTGGAGATCAGGTTAATTAGGAATTTTAGGAGTTATTATGGAATATTATGTAGTCTTATGCATGTGCTAGAAATCTTTTATTTTGTTCATAAATATCTTAATTTAATTTTTAAAATCTCTAAAAGTCTTGATGGACTTATTACTTCTAAATTCAGTGCACACACCTCATAATAAGTACAACTTGCAAAACCATACATTTCCCTCGTGGAATTGGTCCACCTGGCACACATCACCTGCCATGTCATAACACTTGTTTCATTGATTGTAACAGATCCACACAATGATAGGTGTGAGATTCCACAAGGATGAAGGTTGAGCTTTGTTCGTAATTACTGTTGGAAGTTTTTGGAACTTTAGCCAATTTGAAAATCATGTGACCTGTAGCAGCCATGTTTTTGGCAAAGTCCATTTTAAAAAATACAGCAAGTAAGGCTTGATTTACGTAGTTTGTGGTGTCTTTTATGTCTTATGGGCATGGCAAAGTTTTTGCATTTAGGAGCTATCTCAGAAGATCTCAATTATTTTGCATTAATGAATTACATTTGAAGTCTGTTGTTTTGTAGGCAAACACATCAATCAATTTGCACACAGCAAGACTCCACAGTCAGCATGAGATCATTGAGCTGTTAATGCAATCCAAACCTTGGGTCTTTTGTTTTGAACAATTGAGTTGAAATAATTCTTCAAAATACTCCATTGAATTGTTTTCCTTATAAAATAATGTATCTGACCCCGATTTGGAATTACAAAAAATCCTTCATGATCCTTTGAATGTTTCTCTCCATTTCCATCAGTCCGTGGTTACTTTCAAGAAATTAGAGTTCTAGCGAAGTTAAGGCTTGCAGGAAAAATAAATTGGGACTAGCAATTGGAAAGGAGATTTGTCTACCCCTATAATGCACTGTAACCTCTCCAATGCAGAAATCTATAGTATGGAAACCAGTTGTCCGGAAATTCTTTGAGCAGATCCAAGCAACTCATGGGATCATTTTAGAATGGTACTTTGGGAGCAGAAAATGGAAGATATGACAGTTGGATAAGTAAAGTAATTTTTATTACTGTTTTATAATGATTTTTCACTGTTTTATGCTTCAGGTAAATATCTATATCTAAAGTGTTTTGCGATTCACACACGTGGTTAGGCAATCGACCATCATTCTATATTCCAGAAAATTCTGAAATCCAGGAATGATTTTGTCCTGAGCATTCTGGACTGGAGAGGTTACAGTGTATATTTTTTTGATGTAGTTCTGCCTGTGCTACTGTGTAGTTACGTCTCCTTTCATAAAATTAAGAGCAGCAACAATCTACAGTTATTTAACCCCAAAGTGTGTTTTGACAAAGCTTCATTCAGAGAGAGAGAGAGAGATAGCCCGAAAGAGTCTCATACTATTTTCACCTAGGAAATGGCATTTTGATATGATTTGAATTGGTGCATTGTGTGCACTGGATGGCAATGGATGAGCCAATATTTCCAACTCTTGACAAAACCGAAGCCATCCTCATTGTTTCTTTAGCTTAATCAAACACATTATCTCAGGCTGGATCAGAAGCTGCAGATCTTTGCTGTACTTCTAAACCCCTAGTCAGCTTCATACATGCTCAGATGCCAAGATTACTTTCTTCACCCTCTGCCATAAGCTCACCTCCATTCCACCTCTCCACTACTGCCACCTACATCTTGGTCCATGAGTTTTGACTTTCCCGGTTGGCCTCAATAGCTGAATCCTTCACAAGCCATAACTTTGTAAAAACACCATAACTGCTTCCTCACGCATAAAAAGTCACATGCTGTCATCATCCCAAGTTCACTCTCCACTGGCACACTATTACGCAGTGTGTTGACTTCAGAAATTTTTTAACTTGTTTTCAAATACCTCCAGGCTTCCCACACCCTTCTCAACTCAATTTACTCTGGATCCCCGGTCTAACATTCCCCACATGAAAATCTAATCTTCCACAACAAGCCTTGACCCCATCATTCAGCCACTATGCCCCATTCCCTCTGGATCCTTGCCATCTCCATTACTGCCTCATAAAAGCTCCTTAAAATCATTCTGTTCAACCATGTTTTCTCCATCCTAACCCTTTCTGATACACTATTAACCCTATGCTTTGAGATAGCTATCTGTGCGCGAGGAGCACCATAGTAATTTTTAACATTTGTATGTCTTGGGAAGCAGTTATGGTTCAATACTGAGCCTAACAATCCATTCAATGGCTTCAGCTGATGCAGTATGAATGGTTGTGATGCCACCAGGAATGGATCTGTCAGGGCAGGAGTTCAGTATATGGGTGGACGATTGTCTGACTTGGATGGCCATGGTCACAATTTTGAGCTGTTCTTCAGGTAAAACAAATGGCCACATCTTCCCCGGCCCATCCTCAAGCGGTCAAAGTTGTTCAGGTTTTCTGTGGGAGGTTGAAACCTGGGACTCCACCACTCGGGTCAGTTACCAGGTTGCGGTTGATGATGTTTGCAATCTAGCAGGAGGCATGCCATCGAGAGGCGGGTCTGTCATCAGTTTGTAAGGTGTAGAGAGGTTTCCAGTAGGGACCACAGGATTTCAGATGAGTGCATGGGTTTTTTTGAGGCCCTGTGTCAATGGGAGTGCTTCATTAGCCATCAGCAGGTGGTGTTCTTTGAGAAGGATATTATCCCTGAAAACATCAGGAAGTTCAATGTGTATTAGAACAGGAAGCAACTTCAGCTGTTTTGGTCTCAACATCCCAGAAATTATCGTCATGACTTCCCAGAAGTGGATATCTACCATATTTATGCGGCGACTCCTGAACCAGGATGAGCAGCATACTCCGCTGTTGGGTAGACCAGAGAAAGCAAAGCGGTGCGCAGTGTGTTGGCTCTGGTGCTCTAGGTTGTACCTGCCAGTTCCCTTATGCGATTCATTCTCATCTTGACCTTGGCTCCGAGTTCTGGAGGTGTTGCTGAAAGATCAGTGTATGGTCAAGAGTGATGTCAAGGTATTTTGGCATTGGGTCATGGGTGAGCGGTCAGCCACAGAACTGGACATGAAGTTCTTCACTGGTCTTCAAGTTGTTCAGGTGGAAGGCAGAAATGACAGTTTTGGTAGTGTTTGGGAGGGAGATAGCAACCTTCACATGTGGGCCTACCTCAACAACACCGTGGGAAAACAAATGTCCGACTGGGCCTCTGTGCATGACCTAAAACTTGTGTACGATGCAAAGCAGCCTGGAACACTCCATTCCACTGGGTGGAAGAAGGACTATGCACCTGATCTTTGCTTCATGACCACAACAGCAGTGTCCAACCGCTTATGTGCTCCTGACAGGTGCTGCCCATCTTTCTCCATTCCTAACATCACCCAGCCCTGACTTACATTGACCTCAAATTACCAATCATAAACTCAAAGCCAAAACCACATTGGAATCTGCAGAAGGGCAACTGGGATGCAGCTTTGTTTTGCAGATACTGAGAAATCACCATTAGCCAGATCCCACCCCTCCTTGAAAGCTACAACTGCTTTACTCAACTTCTCAAACTGGTAGCCACTGTAAGAGTTAAACAGGGACTTCTAGTTAAACAGGGATTTTTTATTAGTAAAACCAAAGGTCAGCTGAACTCCCCAGCGAAACTTGTACGTTAGCAGGACTCTCCAGAAAGAGCTTGCGGAGCACAAGGGATTAACTGGATAGGAGACAGAAGGGGGGGAGGTGAGAATAAACAGATAAGGTAAAGACAAACAGTGCCAGGAATGAAGCCAGGCAAGAGCGAGATAAAGAGGCCCTGCTTGGGCAAGGAAAAGACACGTACCTGGCACTGGAGACATCTGCTTATTATGTGATTATGTACTGACAAGATTGGAATTTGAATAACACAATGTATACGTGACTAGCTGTGTATAAAAAAGATTGTTTTCCTGTAATTGGGAGAGTTCTGTTTTAGCTAGTCTAAGGCAGAGTCTCCCTGTGCCCTCTTGAATAAAATGATTGTTAACCTGTATCTGAGTCTCTGTGGTCGATTCTTAGAAGGCACCACAACATCACCAAATCTGTTCCTTGGGCTTCAGAAAAACTTTTACCCTTTGCTGGACCTTAGAAAGTGAACAGCCCCTGGAAGAATACATGGAAAATAAAACCCCAATGTAGCAACAGCACTCCTCAAGAGTCCTCCTTGAGTCCATTGATGAAGGACGCCTCATAAGATGGTGGGAAACAGCAGAGAAGACTGACTTCACTCATTCAAGCCAAAAGGTGTAGAAACTCCTACACCACTTGGGAGCAGCCGAGCAACAACCACACCAGTGGCCTAGAATCAAAGCTGATGCCATCACTTCACAGCTCCTAATAAACTCAACTGGCCAGCATGGAAGATAAGCAGACAGTAAAGCAGCCTTAATGGAGTCTCTTAACAGACTGTCCCAGAGCAGACAGACTTCTCAAGCCTATGGAGGAAGAGACTAATGGCAACCAAGTCAGGCAAAGCAGCAAGAGTTGATGGAGTTTACCCAGAATTCTAGAAGAACATTGGATCACAGGGAAGGAAGCAGCTAGCAAAGCTGTTCACAAACATCCACAGCACAGGCGCCATTCCAAACATCTGGCATCAATCCAAGATAGTGGCCATTTCCAAGTCAGGGAAGCAACTTGATGACATATGCAGCTGCCACCCCATTGCTTTGCTCCCAAGTAAGATATAAGGTGTTGGAACATCTCCTGCTAAACAGGCTGAGTCCCACCCTGGAAGTAACAGTGTCTACCAACAGTTAGGTTTTCACGCAAACTGCAATTGCTCTGACGCAGTCCTAACACTGACCTCACATATTGAGTCTGGTTTCCAAAAAGGCCTGAAGACAGGAACCCCCTTTGTTGACTTATCCTGTGTCTATGACACAGTGTGGCACTGAAACTGTTCAAAATCATCTGGGGCAGAATTTTTCCACTGGCGTGCGGGGATGGGCCCGACACGCTGACACATAAAATGATGCATGATGATGTCGGACGTGTGTCCCGATGCCACCGCGCGCCATCGCGATATTTCAGAGGGTGGGCGCTATGAGTTCCGAGGCATGCCCACCATTAATTAACGGGCCAGTTAAGGCCCTTGAGGCACTAATTGACAGCGATTTTATGCAGCCTGTGTAATTTTCAGTGCATCACATGGGTGCAACGGGCAGGCGGGTAGGCCACATTTTTAAAATTCTCATCCATGGGCGGGATAAGAGGGGTGAGTGGGCTCGCTAATGCGAGTTGTTAGTACTTTAGTTTTTAAACTTTCTTCTACTTGCTTGTGTAGATAGAACAACTTCAATTCTCTTCAGAGCTGATTTGACAGAAAGAACAGGCTTCAGTTGAGGACTCTGAAGGAATCATAACACTTGGGGCCTTGCAGGTACCAGACAGCCATCCCTTACCCAGTGAATGGGGATTGTGCCTTCCACTGGAGGCACCTCCTCTGAGGAGTAAGGGAGGGCCAGAAGGGGGAGGAGGCTAGGAGTGCACATTCAGCTTCTAGGGGAGCCACCTTTGGGAGGACATGCGCAGGCACAAGGGGTGCAGGGCCAACAGGGAGTGCAAGGCGGAAGGGGCCGCAGAAAGCACCACTTTCCTGCTGCCAGGGTTTACAGGCGGCGATGCAGCTACCTCAATATGCCTGAGGTGTAGTGCCGAAGGAGGCTCCACCTCTCAAGGGAGACAGTGATATCCATCTGTCAGATGATAGGCCCTGAGATCAGCTCCAATTGTGTGGGTGGACACCCCATGCCAGTGGCGCTGAACGTCACGGTTGCCCTCAACTTCTATGCCTCCGGCTCTTCCCAGGGGTTAGTGGGTGATCTTTGCGGTGTCTCCCAGTCAGCTGTCCATAGTTGTGTTAAGCTGGTGACAGACACTCTGTTCAGGCGTGCATTGACTTTCATTCACTACCCCACGGACGAGGTCAGCCAGGCTGAGCGAGCCAGAGGCTTTGCAGCGATTGCTGGGTTCCCCTGTGTCCAGGGTGCAAATCGATTGCACACATGTGGCCATCAAGGCACCAGCGAGTGAGCCGGGTGCCTTTGTCAACAGGAAGGGATTCCACTCCATGAACGTGCAGATTGTGTGTGACCATGGGATGCAGATTCTGCAGGTCTGGGCAAGGTACCCAGGCAACTCCCAGGTGCCGAGGCTCTTCAGTGCTCATGCCCGGCTGGAGGGATGGCTGCTGGGTGACAAGGGCTATCCCCTCAAAAGGTGGCTCATGACGCCTCTCTGCCATCCAAGAACAGAAGCTGAGCAGTGGTACAATAGAAGCCACGCCTCCGCAAGGGCTGTGGTAGAGACAGCCATGGGCCTTCTCAAGATGCGCTTCTGATGCCTGGACCATTCAGGGGGTGCACTCCAATAGCCCCCAGATCGTGTGTCGCTGATAGTGGTTGCATGCTGTGCTCTCCACAACCTGGCGTTGGAAAGGGGGGACGCAGTGGAGGAAGAAGATGTGGACACAGATACTCTGGCTGCAGACAATGACTCCAGTAATAAGGCTGAGGACGAGCACGCTCAGGAGAACGTCGAGGGGATAGACGCTGACCCGGGTAACCTCCAGGGAGGCAGGGTCACCCGTGGGGGGCTTTGATCCAACGCTCCTTCAGCTAGACTACCATAGATAAACCTCTAACACATGCTAGGGTTGCAGGCTCCATACTCGATACCTGAGAGCAACATCCGCCTGGTCAGGAACATTAACTATGTGCCTTGTCAATAAAGCTCAATGACAAACAAGTCACTCATAACATCATGGGTTCCCCTTCACCTGCAGAACTAATGAAGCACCCAGAGGCTTGTTGAGAACCAAAACATTTAATGATTGGCAACTTGCATACAGAAATCAAAGTTCATTAAAAGGTGTTGAACAGCACATTTACTTAAAAACAACTGAAGCGGGGGCAAAGGAAAACCACCAGTGATAACCCCGTTTTGTGCCTAAGGTGGTTTACGTTTACGTTTCCAGGTGCTATGTCTAGGTGCTCCCCCCTCACTGGCACCAGCATTGGAGACAGCCTGCTCACTCTGCTGTCCTGCTGGCCTCGATGACCTCGGCGGGCGTCTTCTGGCCTGTGGAGCCTGTGCTGGCCCCGCCTGGGAGGGAGTGGCCAGTGGCACGGCTGGCATCTCCCCAGTTGCCACAACCTCATTAGATGACACGGCCACTGGCAGACGGGTGGAGGAGCTGCTGCCATCATCCGGAGTGCCTTGGGAGGAGACCGCAGAGACGACAGGCAGCTGCTGCGCCGATATGAGGTTGCTTCGGACCTCCCTGCTCACCATTGAAGGATGGGCACCCGGCTGGGTTACTGGGTGCTCAGTCCATCTCCCACACTGACACTGACCACATGAGGTCAATGCCGCTGTGAGGGCTTGTAGGTCCGAGCGCATTCCCAGGAAGCCCTGATTCAGCTCCTGGAGGAGTCTCTCCATGAGAGTCGCCACTCTCTCCATGGAGGAGGCATTGCACTCGGACATGAGGGTCATTGTATTGCTCATGGTCCACATGGACTCCTCCATCATGGAGACCATGGCATGCATTCCCTCATGTATCTCTGCCAGATCCTCCCACACACCCTGCTGGACTTCCAGCATCTGCTGCCTCAGGGACGACTCCAGAGGCCCATCATCAGCCACCGACTGAGCATGTTCCTGGTCCCCAGCAGGCCTCCAACTGCCGGCGCCCTGGGCACTCTCTGTCTCTGTCCGTACCTCAAGCGAGTGTGAAGTGCCCTCACCGCTGTGCACCAAGACACTAGCCGACGATCTTATTCCCACCGAGGTGCTGGTATCTGCGCTGGTGCCTGCCTGGCTGAGAGGGTGTGACGCTGGTGTGTTTATATCTTCTGGGCCCTCAGGGCTCAGTGGCGGTCCCTCTGCCTCCTGAGTCCGGGCGTGCTCCTGAGAGGCTGAACAGAAGAACAAGGACATTGGATTAGTTGAAGTTGTTACACTGTTAATGTGCATGCCTGGCACCCGGATCAGGATACGCTCCTCCTTCCATTATCAGTGGGAATCCCATGTTGGATGCTGAAATCAATATACAGTCAATAGTGGAATGTTTGCACTGACAGACATTGTGACCTCAGTGCACGGCACTCTTACCTCCCAGTGACTCCCCAACCTCACTGCAGCCGATTGACCTGGGCACATGGCACCTCCCCAGCTCCAGTGCCTCCTGCTCGTATCTGGTGATGATGAGAAGGTGGGGCTGCCCTCCGACAGTCTGCAGCCGCTCGGCATTATTGTGGGCTGTCTTCTCCTGAAAGGAGAGAGGAACATTTATTAGTCCACCCTGTACCTGCATTGCCATTGCAGCCTGGCCACCCCCACCTGAGTGAAACATTGCAGGGCTCATCCCATTCTTGACCCTGGAGCCACTCACTCCAAGCAACCAGGGCTGACCCCCTTGCCCAGATGCTGCCTCCATCACATTTGCCACTCACACTCTAAGACATTCCAAACCCACGAGCACTACCACCTAGGAGGACAAGGGCAGCTGATAGATGGGAACGCCACCACCTGGAAGTTCCCCTCCAAGTCACTCAGTATCCTGACTTTGAAATGTTTCGGCGCTTCACCACTGTGGCTAGGTCAAAATCCTGGATCTCGCCCCCAAACACGACTGTGCGTGTTCCAGCACCACATGCAGTGGGTACAGAAGGCAGCTCAACACCACCCTCTCAGGGGTAACTGGGGATGGGCAATAAATGCTGGCCCACCCAGTGACGGCCACATCCCGTGAATGAATGAATACAAAAACAAAATTCTGAGTTGGGGCAGGGGGCTGGGGAGGGGGCCAACCTAACTGCTGTGATAAGTGACCCTTCCCAAGCACAAGAGGTCATTAAACCATTTGCAGACCTGCACCCAGGTGCATCTCACCACTTCGTGGGCACTGACCCTTTCTGCCACCTCCTCCCAGGCATGTTTTGTTTTGGGGGGGGGGCCTCCTCCCCCCGTCCCTTGGCACAAGGATCTCGCTGCATACTGCCACGTCCTTGAGGGGGGCAACGAGGCACTCATCTGAAAATCTCAGGGCCGACTGCCCCTCCAACCTACCTTCCCGCCTGGCCTGCTCTCCGAGAACACTATCCGACATCCTCCTGTGCGACATTGGTGTCAGCCTTTGGATGGCTGCCTGCGCCATTTTTGAATAGGCCGCCGGGTCGCCATTAGACCCGGCGTTCATTGGCCTCCCGCCGCCACCTGCCTCTTCCCGCTGTTCTCGGGAGCCGCGATTCATGCTGGGTGGGCCTTAATTGGACCGCCTGTGTGAAATGGCGGGCATGGAGCCGATCACGGGCGGCGATCGGCCCCATTCCCATCCGCGCCTGCTCCCGCCCAGCCTGCCCGCCATAAGTAAAATCCTGGCCCTGCTGTATGAAAACCCTCTAAATAATCAACTTCATGATCAGCAACTGACGGTTCTGTGTGCACATTGGGGGTCCAATCAGCTGCCTCTACACAACCATAAAGGACTTCCATAGGGATCTGTCCTTGCGCCAGTTCTTTTCAACATATATCCCAGTGACTTCCATCCAACAAAGTCATGGCTCTTCACCAAGGCTGACAATGTGGCCCTTATGGCTTTTTAGGCTAAAGTCCTTTAGGGCCTTGAGAAGACATTTACTGAAGATTTCTGTTCTCTGGAAGCCTACTTCAGAAAATGGAGACTTCAACTGTTGTTTCTTTGTTCTTGGTTCCAACCTAGATTGTCGTCCAACTGCAAAATTACGTAATCCTAGATTTAAATATTGTGACATATTATTTTAAGTTATAATAAATATGAAACTCAAAAAAGATGCCAGCTCTCAAACTGCTAAATAAGATTTCAATGTATTTGAATAGCCGTGTGAATATTCTCACCACTCCTGGTCAGCCTTCCATCTTCCATAAACTTAATTCCATCCAAACTCTGCTGTCCATATCCTAACTCACACCAAGCCCTGTTCAACTATCAGCTCTGTGCTCGCTGACCTGCACTGGCTCCCAGTTAAGCAATGCCTCAGTTTTACAATTCTCATCCTTGTTTTCAAATCCCTCCAAGACTTCACCCCTCCCTATCTCTGTAACCTCCACCAACCCTGCAACCCTCCAAAGTGTCTGCGCTCCTTCAATTCTGGCTTCTTGAGCATTCCTGATTTCAACCTCTCTGCCATTGGCAGCTGCGGAGGCCCTAAATTCTGGAATTATCCCCCAAGAAACCTCCCTCCTCTCAACCTTCATTTTCCACTTCAAGATACTCCTTAAAATCTACCTCTTTATCCAAGCATTTGACCATCTGCCCTAATATGTCCTGATCTGGTTTGTGTAAAATCTTGTTTGATAATGCTCCTGTGAAGTGCCTTGGGATGTTTTATCATGTGGTCTACAAATGCAAGCTGTTGCTAATGTACAATCTTCTATTCATTGCTATTCAGAAAGGTTCACTGAATAGTTCTGTTTAATAACGATTCCATATGAATACAATTTAGCAGAAGCAATTATAATGGATGAAAGGAGTATTGAATAACATACCTAATGAAGTGTTAAGTCCCTTGTTTAGCTTGATTACATAAAAATACTTGGAATATACAGCACAGAACAGGTCATTCAGCTCGACCAGCGTTGATGCTCCACTCGAGCTTCCTCCCTTCTTTATCTATCTCTATGCGCATAAGCCTCTATTCCATTCTCCCTTTATATGCTTATCTAGCCTCCTCATAAAGGCATCTATACTATTTACCTCAACCACACTCTGTGGCAGCGAGTTCTCACCATCTCTGGGTAAAGAAGTTTCTTCTGAATTTCCTATTTGACTTTATTTGACTGTCTCATATTGATGGCCTCTAGTTTTGCTCTTTCTCACAAATTAGAAACACTGGACTGAATTAAACCAGCTCTCCGTTGATAGGCTGGGAGGCGGGAAGCATCGTAAAATAGCTGCGGAAGGCATTGGGAGGGAAACCCGACACCTTCCCACCGTTCCATGATGTTGTCAAAGGTGGGAACAGCTACGACACGATTGCACGCTAATCATAGGCAGGCGGCCAATTAATGCAATTAATTGGCCAATTAATGGCCATTTCCCAACCTCGGCAGCATTTTACAGGTGTAGTAATTTTACAGGGTTTCTGCCGTGAGGCGGGACAACCGAGTAAACCATGATGGCCTCCCAGCAGGTTCGTGGGGACAAAGGCTCTTCCTGACTCCATGGCTCATGGATGGGCCTACCCAATGGCTTCAAAGCTGCTGTTGGAGGGCTCATTGTGATATTTCCCCCTTCTTAAATGTAGGTATAATGTTAACGATCTGCTAACCTTCTGACACTTCTATCTAACAAATTATTAACTAAGTGCAATATCACCTCTGCTATCTCTTCTTTAGATTACTTTAAAATGCACAGATGTAATCTGTCCTGACCAGGGGTTTTAACCATTCTGAGTTTGATTAGTTTATTTAATAAGTCTCATTTTTATTATTTTTATTCATTTCTAATCTTATCTTCTGATGTCCTGTCCATCTGATCTGTCTCCCTGGTAAATACTGCAGCAAAGTAATAATTTAATATTTCTGCCATTTCGCTACTCCTGATTGTGATTTTATCCTACCCATCTCATAGTGGTCCTATTTTCATCCTGTGATGACTTGGTGGAGCAAGTTTCATCAAGAAACAATTAACTTTATTACAGAGAGATTTACAGATGCTTTCATGCTCGACCAGGACTCTCATTAGGAAGCTCCCTTCCCGGATTGCCTGTGCTAGCAGCTCACCAGTTGGAGCCCGCGCAATACATCACATGGCCCTCGATTGACAGAAGGAAGGGACTAAACCCCAAGTTACCACGTTTCCTCCCCCTTCAGTTTTTTACAATTTCTATTTACAGGAAATCATTTGAACAATCCAGCCAACAAATATACAGTTTCAAGTAATTATAAATCAAGTCCCTGAAGTGCTCTTCTTATACGGCCAGAGCAGTGTAGCTCTACCACTGGAGGTTCCTGAACAGGGTCGACAGGGTCTTGAACTGTATTGTGAGACACATCATCGGAACGTGGCAGTTCAGGATTTGGCAAACCTTCAGAGACATTTGGCATGCATATTCTGGGTTGATTAGACACCTCAGGAATTGACAGCTCGACACTCATCACAGGTGGATCAGTTGATTGTTGGAATGTCTCTCTGGCACGAATATGATCTACATGCTTTTGGAGTATTCTATCTCCCGCTTGGTACTTGGTAAGATAGTGGACCAGTCTCTGAGAAAATGGTTCCAGGAGCCCAAAAGGGTCCACTGCTGAAATTCCGTACGTACACCGTGTCACCTACGCTGAAAGTGCGAGCTTTACAGTGCATGTCATGGTTAAACTTCTGATTACTCTGGCTCTGCGCCACCCTCCCCTCTAAGTTTGGAAACACAAGATGTAGACTTGTACGCAGGTGGTGTTTCATTAATAATCCCGACAGTGTTGAACCAGTAGTCGAATGTTCTGACAAGAAACTGGGAAAGTTGAGATTCCAGAGTACTTTCTGATTGCTTTTTCATACCAGACTTAAAAGCTTGTACTGCCATTTTGACTAAGCCATTCAATGAGGGATGGCAAGGGGCTAATTTAACATGTTGGATTTCATTCAGATCCATAAGTTTCTGAAACTCCGTGCTGGTAAAAACAGTGCCATTATCTGAAACGACAATTTGAGATAGGCCATGTATGCTGAAACTGTGACGTAGCTTCTCAATAGTTGCATTTGATGTTGGTGACTTGACTTCATACACATCCATCCATTTGGAATGTGCATCTACAATTAACAAGAACATGGTACCCAAGAATGGCCCTATGTAATGTTATAACACAGCAGTTGGTGAAGACTGAGTTGTTTAAATCCCATGGGGAAACTTGAACAATTGTCATAACCTATATTTTCAATTGGTATGTTTGAGATGCAGCTCTGAATTCAGTAATAAAACCACCAAGCCTCAAGAGGTTTTTTATATAAAACTATATTAAACATGTATTAATTTAACAACAAATTAAATACATACACATGTCTACAAATTACTACCATAATAACTTTTAAACAAATCCCCAAATTAATCACTCCTAGGTAAATCTTAACCAAGGCAACAATAGCCTGTAGACTTGAAACAGGCACCAGGCAAAGCACATTTGACCTTACGAATTCAAAATGAGGTTCCTTTGCAGACACAGTTGTTGGCTGACGGGCTGGTTGGATCTTAAATGCCTCTGACTTACACACAAACTCCTTTCAGTTTATACCTAGCTTTTCCTTTGAATGTAAATTTTCCATTGTATTACTAGGTTTTTAATTTTACCTCTACTAACAACAATCCTTTCATTCCACCAATTTTATTAGTAATATAAACACATTGCTTGATGTCTCTGAGCTTGGTGAAAGACTTTACCCATTCTTTTGAATGGTTTATTCAACAAATGCAAACTTACACTTTTCCTTCTCCTCCTTACGTTTATTCAAACTACTATACATCAAAGCACCCAGACTAGCTGGTTTTAATCCAATTAAGACACACACATAGACACAGGCCCTACTCCAATTCCAATTCAAAAACAATTTCTAATAACATTATAGACATTAATATCTCTTCATGACAGTGATCGATATGTAGTCAAACCCAGTGTCGACCAGGCCACTCCCACGGACACAGGGAAGCTGGAACAGGCAACTTCTGTTGTTGCTGACAGTGGAGACAGTGCTTTACCAAGTTTTCAATATCTCCATCAATGCCTGGCCACAGTACATAGATTCGTGCAAGCATTTTCATTTTTGATATGCCCGGATGGGCACTATGGATTTCTGACAAGAGCAGCTCTCTGTCTTGTTGTGGGACCACCACTCTTGATCCCCACAACAAAACCCTGCCTTCGCAGCTCAATTCCATCTGTCTGACATGGAATGGTCTCAATTCTTCAGATACAGGCAGGTTTGGCCATCCTTTTAAGACAAAGGGCAGCATTTTCCCAGAATTGCACCAAGTGCAGTAGCGAGTGGGTAAAATGGAGTCCTATCCGCTGACAAAAATGGCAGGTTTTCACGCTATATCATTCCGAGCTTGCCTCATTATTTATTCAGCTCCACAAAACATGGCTTTTCCATGGCAAGCGGGCTGTCATTCGCCATTACCTCGCCATATTTAAAAGGCAGCTGCCAGCAAAGTGCGCATCGTCACCAGCTCACCACCGCTGCCTGGGACTCATGGCCAGCAAAGGAAAAAAGACTGCAGTGCCCCACTTGAACGACAGGTCCCTCGAGCGACTGCTGGATGCCGTGGAGGCCCGCCGGGATGTTCTGTTCCCCTGCTCTAGCCGCAGGGTGGGCAGCAAAGTCACCAACCCGGCTTGGGAGGAGGTGGTAGCGGTGGTCAGCACAAACGTCCTGCAGAGGAGGACAACCACCCAGTGCTGCAAAAAAATGAATGATCTCCTCTGTTCCGCCAGAGTAAGTCACTCTTTTCGTCACTCCCAACTCACACACTCACACACCCATCACGCATCCACAGGGCCCTCATTCACTGCCAGTGCAAGGGGCATCACCACTCACACTTTCACACACACCGTCATTGTTGTCATCCCGTCTGGAATCAAGCCCTGAAGAAACCTCTGAAGAGGAATGTGGAGGTACACTCCCTGAAGACCCGTCACAGTGCTCACCCACACCCTCCACCAGCGCAGGGACACACACCTCAGTGGGACCTAGCTTTAGAGTAACCTCAGGATCAGAATCTCGTGAGCACATCGCACTTTCTGATCCACAGCAGATGGAGGGAGGGACTTCCCAGGTCCCCAGCACTCGGAGGATTGTTGAAGGTCAGAACATTGCTGAGTCTGAGTCAGATGATGACCCTCCGGACTCCGTCATATCACAGGTGCTGGAGCTGCAAAGGCAAGCTCGGGAACATCAGGAAGGGATGTCTGCTACGCTGCTCAGGTTGCAAGGCACGATGGAGGAGTCCGTCCGTCCATCTTCAGGCTGAGGTGATAGTCCCGCCATTGCAATGTACTGAGGTCAACACTGTCAGGATGGCAGCTGCCATGGAGACCTTGGTCCAGGACATCACTCCTGCACTGCTGCGTGGGCTGAACTCCATTGCTGATGTCATAGTTGGCCTCCAACAGTGTGTATGCGAGAGGGATGCTGAGCAGCTCGATCTCACTCCAGCTACTCCTTCCGCTCATGGAGTCAGCCAGAGGGTCTCGGGCACCCATAGGGAGGCAGATCAGCAGGTGCACATTCCGGGGCCATCTGCCCAGGTGACTCTGGGAGTGACCAGCCCATCTGAATCCCTTCTTCTTGTGACCTCCTCAGATCCAGCTTCACAGGCCGAGAATGGTGCCACTGCCACTGCTGGACCCCAAAAGCAGGCCAGGGCCCAACAAGTCTTGGCCCTCCAGAGGACGCCCGCCAATGTCACCACAGACAGGGCGTCACAGTCAGCAGGCTGCCTCCACCTCCACTGTGGATGTCAGGGGAGCACCAAGACGTAGTGGCAGGGTTAGGAAAGTCAGGCAAAAGTAGTTCCACAGCCTGGCCACAGGTGTTGATCAGTTGTATTTACTGTTCACTATTGTCAATAAACTCCTAAGAATGTCTCCCTGCCTGTGGCTCCTTGTTCTGATGAGCAGAGTTCTTGTCACTCAGATGTGAAACCTTTCTGCACAAGATAAAAGGCAGGTGTCTCAGTCCAGGGCCTCTTCCCTGTGCTCTGTGCAGCCTTCAGACCACAGTGATGGTCCAGCCTCACACTCCCTGGACACGTTACTGATGCCTGCACCTCGGCGGTGCTGGTCATTGCTGCCAAAATGTAGTGGGCAGGTGCCACAGAGTTCTCTCATTCTCTTTGTGTGCTCTCAGCATCTTTAAGATGGGGCAAATCTGGGACGATTTTCTGTGCTCTTCTCCGCCAGTGCTGCCAGACCTGCTGAGATACCAAGCCATATGTTTATATTACTAATAAAATTGGTACTACGAAAGGGGCTTCATTGTTTAAAGGTGGAGTTCAAAGAGGCTGGTGAGACAATGAGAATTTGATTTCAATCAGTGGTGGTGGGTATAACTTCAGTAATTTTCAGGTGTGCAGGCAGAGGCAATGTAAGCTCAAAACGCAGCTGTAAGGCTCCAACTGGCTCCACAGTGAAAGGAACCTCATTTTGAATTTGTAAGGTGAAAATGCTTTGCCTGGTGTTTGGTTAGGTCTATGAGCTGCTGTTGCCTTAATGGAGATTAGTTTGGGAATTTGTTATAAGTTATGATAGTAGTAATTTGTAGCCATGTGTATATATTTTAACCTGCGTAAATTAATAAAATGTTTCATTTAGTTAATGTAAAACCTCAAGAACTAGTGGTCTGATTCCTGAGTTTAGAGTCGCATCTCAAACATAACACTTAAAATTATTGATTATGACAATTGTTTAAAGTTTCCCTCTGGGATTTTTAAATAACTCCGCTTTACCAACTGCATCGGTCATAACACAATGCAAAGGTTCAGGGTCAATTCACTAAGTAGAGCCCCGAGTGAGACATTTGCTACCTACATGGTGAAATTAAAGCAGCTAACAGAGTATTGTGTTTTCAGTGAAACCCTGAATGACATGTTCAGAGATCGTTTAGTATGTGGCATGCAGGAAGACACTATTCAGCGAAGATTGCTGGCTGAAGTGAATCTTGATTTTATGAAAGCGTTAGAAATAGCGCTGGCGATGGAAAGCACTGTGAGGGATTCACAAGCAATTCAAGGGGCACAAAATGGCGCTGTACTCCGAATCGAGTGGGAACAGTCAGTCGAAAGTGTCACGATAAGCCGGGACTCTGCTGTGAAGTGGGAAACAGCACCTGCTAACCAAAAAAAGAGAAGAAACAACTTAGCAACTAAATCAAAAAATAACTTTCAGTGACATGAAAACAATCATTCTTCTAGTGATTTACAATATAAAAAAGTAGAATAAAAGCAAAATACTACGGATGCTGAAAACCTGATATAAAAACAGAAAATGCTGGAAAATCTCAGCAGGTCTGACAGCATCTGTTGAGACAGAAACAGAGTTAACATTTCAAGTCTGTATGACCCTTCTTCAGATTAGGAATTCTTTAGGTCTTCTTCATATTATATAAAAGAGTAGAATGTTATTTTTGTCACATAAGTAGACACATAATGAGACAGTGCAAAGCAAGATTTAAATAGGCTTCCAAACAATAAATGAAGTCCAATGAAGCCTATAGTGTAAAAGATCCTAAAATTCTGACATTTATTCATTATTCAACATGAAAGTTGGGAAGACAGAGCCAATATTTGTTACAGTGAATGGTAAACCATTAAAAATGGAAGTAGACATGAGATCTTCCACCATTGTAATAGGAGAACACACTTTCAGATATCGAAATAAAGGTGATCAACAATTTAAACATCTGCCAAGTTGAAAATGTACACAGGTGAAGAAATACAAGTAAAAGGTATCACCAGAGCAACTGTTCATTATAGACACCATTCGGCATAGCTGCCAGTGATGGTGGTAGAAGGTGAAGGGCCAAGCCTTCTAGTGTGTGATTGGTTAAAGGAGATTAAATTAAACTGGTCTGAAATCTTCCAGTTGAGAGCAGGTGGACTACCAGAGCTGCTAAAAAAATATGACACCATCTTCAAGGATGAACTGGGAAAAATCCAAGGCCTACAGGCCAAGATTTATTTGGACCCAGAAGCAACCTCATGTTTCTTGAAAGCAAGGCTGGTGCCATACACCCTGAGTTGACGCTGAGCTGAACCAGCTAGAGATGCTGGGTGTAATTAAAAGGGTTCAGTTCTCAGAGTGGGCAGCACCCATAATCCCTGTCCTTAAACCAGACCAGACCTTTTGGATCTATGGGGACTATAAACTAATGGTCAACAGAGCAGCCAACCTGGCCAGGTACCCTGTTCCCAAAATGCCAAACTAGCAGGACGGACAATGTATACAAAGCTTGACATGAGTCATGCATATCAGCAACTGGAGCTGGATGATGTCGCCCAGGAATGCGTCACCATAAATACACACAAAGGGTTATACCAATATACACGCCCACCCCTCAGTGTTTGCTCAGCCTGTGCCATTTTTCAGAGGACGATGGAAAGCTTATTATAGGGACTACCTCAAGTTGTAGTCTACCTGGACGATGTACTGATAACTGGATTCACGGAAAAGGAGCACTTGACTAATCTAGAGGAAGTCCTGAAATGATTTCTACAAGCAGGAGTGTGCCTGAAGAAGGAAAAATGCACTTTTCTAGCAAATGAAGTCATTTATTTGGGCCACCGGGTAGATGCCCAAGGGTTACACCCAGTTGAAGAGAAGATTAAAGCAATAAGAGAGGACCTGCACCCAAGAACACCTCTGAACTTAAATTATTTTTAGGGATGATAAATTATTATGGGTGATTTTGACCAAACTTATTCTAGCCCCTCTGCATTCACTGCTCAAAAAAGAATGCACCTCAAAAAGAAGCCTTCATGAAAGTAAAACAGCTCTTACACTCTTCCAATTTGTTAATGCATTATGACCAGACAATGGAATTGGTGCTAACCTGTGATGCATCCCCCTATGGAGTGGGAGCAGTACTATCTCACAAAATGGATGACGGCACAGAGAGGCCGATAGGTTATATATCCAGGACGCTTACCACAGCTGAAAAAGGATATTCTCAGATTGAAAAGGAAGGTCTGTCGATTATCTTTGGTGTAAAGAAATTCCACCAATATTTGCACGTGCAACATTTCACAATAGTATCAGACCACAAACCACTCCTGGGTCTGTTTAGTGAGGAAAAGGTTATCCCTCCCATAGCCTCCGCAAGAATACAAAGATGGGCCCTAATTTTGGCAGCATATGACTACACCTTTGTACATAGACGAGGGACTCATAGAGCAAATTCTGTTGCCCTGAGTCACCTGCCTTTGCAAGAGAATGTCGAGCATGTCCCAGTTCCACAGGAACTCATATTAGTGATGAATTTTCTGGACTCCTCGCCAGTCTGTGCCAGACAAATAAGAAACTGGACTCTGATGAATAGAAACCATTCTTCAACAGAAGACACGAGATGAGCAGTCAAGGTGGTATTCTATTATGGGGTGCATGGGTAGTAGTTCCTCCACAGGGAAGGGAACCACTTTTAGTAGAGCTACACAGTGCCCATCCAGGGAGCTCCTGAATGAAAACCATGGTGCACAGTTACCTATGGTGACTGGGGATGGATGGCGATATTGAAAATGTGGCAAAGCACTGTGTGCAATGTTGCCGGCGGCAGCCCCATTACACCCATGGGAGTGGCCTGCTAGACCCTGGGTGCGATTGCACATTGACTACTTCGGTCCTTTCCTTCGAACCATGTTTTTACTGATTATAGATGCTCATTCCAAGTGGTTAGACGTTTATGAGGTAAAGTCACCTATGAGGTAAAGTCACCAACGTCGGGCGCGACTATTGAAAAACTACGCCAGTGCTCGCCATCCACAGATTGTCGGAGGTAGTTGTCTCAGATAATGGCACTGCATTTACGAGCGCTGAGTTCCAACGACTTATCAGCGTCAATGGTATCAACCACATGAAGACTGCACCGTACCATCCATCATCAAACAGACTGGCGGAAAGGTCAGTACAAACTTTTAAGGCAGGAATGAAAAATTTAACAGGTGTTTCGTTGGAGACCAAACTTGCTCGTTTTCTATTTCACCACAGAAGGACCCCCCACCCCACACTATGGCAGGAGCTACACCTGTAGAATTACTGATGAGGTGCCGTCTTCAGACAAGACTGAGCCTAGTACTTCCCAATTTGGAGGGGAAGGTGGGGAAAAGTCAAGGGAACCAAAAAGCGACGCATGATTTGCATAGTTGTGAGAGACATTTTACTGCTGGAGAAGCAGTATATGTGAAGAATTTTGGTGGAGAACTGAAGTGGTTACCAGGTAAAGTAGGGTCAGTGACCAGACCATTGTCATACCACTTGGAAGTGTAAGCATGTGAATCATTTAAGAAAAAGAGAGGTACCACTACAAGATATTGTTCTGCCTGTAAACATAACTGAACCATTGGTTCTTATTGAAGGTGCTCAACTAAGGACAGACATGCCCAATGTCTCTGTCAGAGTGGAAGGCACTGAACTGCATGTGCCTAATTAGGTGCCTAATGTTAATGCGGTTCCAGAGAATGTGCTTCCTACAAAAGAATCTGAAGTTGTGGAGCGGCGATGTTCCACATGGATCAGGAAACCCCCTGAACGATCGGACCAATTTCATGACCTTTGTAAATATTGTAATGTTATGAGGTAAATATCCTTGTAAATACAAAATGTCCAGAAAAGTTAAAGGGGGAGGAATGTAGTAATTATAGTTTTGGAAAATGTTGGATTGTAGCTTTAAGAATAATCCTGTGCTGTAAGATCACATGATCTGTGTAAACCAATGTGTTAGCAGCATGGCGAACCTCTACAGAGGAGGGACTTCTTGAGTTATGGAGTTTGATGAACAAATGTATTTGCTGCTGCTGTCTTGTAAATAAAACCAAATGTTTCCACTAAGAAAAGTCATCTGAAGATCGACTCTATAACAGTATCTCATTGGCATTTTGTTTGTTCTTTTATTTTAGTGGACAAAAATGGAGCTTCATCTGCTCCACCCCGCTAAACAGTATAAATTTAATCACATTTCTACTTTTGTTGCTCTGAAGAAGGGTCATACGGACCCGAAACATCAACCCTGTTTTTCTCTCCACAATGCTGTTCTTCATCTTGTTTACCAATATTGTTATCCATTTTCTTTTCCCAAATTCTACTTTCAGCCACTCAAATTGAGCTTTCCTCTCGTTGATTACCTTGGTCTTTGTCATGCTTAGGTTCTTCTCAATTATTATCTTAAAGTGCATTACACTATGGTCAAAATTGTCTACATGTTCCTCTACCTTTACTTCTCTTACCTGCTCTGGTTCATTCTCCATTATTAGATACAGTAGCAAAATCCTCCCTTGTCAGGCTTCTTAAGTAGTGGGTTAAAAAGGAGTCCTGCATACATTGTCGAAATTCTGGTCTCAGTATTTGGTTCCATAGTGTGTTGGTGCCAACACTAAAAAAGCATAAAACTTTGCTGCTCCTGGCCAATTCTGGTTCCATTTTTTAGCCCTTACCGCTACCATTAACACTCCCCTTGTCCTTTTGTTCATGACATCTTTGTCAATCTCTCCTTTGCCCCACCTATCGCTGGCCTTCTATCCAGCTTCACCTGCTTAACCCTCCTTAAACAGTGTAAATTTCATCACATTTCTACTTCTCTGTAGCTCTGAAGAAGGGTCATATGGACCAGAAACGTCAACTCTGTTTCTCTCTCCACAGGTGCTGTCAGACCTGCTGAGTTTTTCCAGCATTTTCTGTTTTTTTTTCATGGCAGCTGTCTATGTCTGGCTGGCACCAAGCATGGCTTGGATGTCAGTTTGAGCTTCCACTGCAGCACTGAGATGTTGGGTGGTTTCTGCCTGAGCTGTAATCAAAGCTGTGACATCGGCCATCAGATGATCCATCATGGTTGGCTCTGCATGCACAGTCATGGAGTTGGCTACCACTTCCATACTGGAAAGGAAGGGCTCCAAGCTCTGCACAAAACCTTGGCCCAAGCTGGAGCCGGGCTCCTCCATGCTCTTTGACAGTGACAATGGGCTATATGGCAGGGCTGTCAATGCTGCTGGCATCATGGTATGCATGCCCCCCTGCATTCCCCTATATACTGCCCCCTTGAAATCCTCATCTGAACCCCTCAGCAGCAGAACTTTCCCCAGTTGAGCTAGCAAATATGCTATCCTTTCTGCCTGCCTTGGTTGCAGCCCACTGGTGTTCGGTGACTCACTCCAATTCTAGACTATACTCTCTGAGGTACGTGCAGTGAAAGTATCTGAGCTGGTAGTTGTGTGTGGTAGATCAAGTGATAGTGCTTCTTCCTCAGAGAGCTCCTGGTGCTCTTGTCCTTCAGGGTGAGGCTGGAAAGCAAGAGGTCCATGATCACACCATATGCAGCTTGCGCTTCATTCAGGATAGCAGCTAGAAAGCAGGGTCAGTGGAATATGAGAAAGTTCATAAGGTAGGAACAAATCATCATCCTGAAATTTCTCGATGTGACACAATGGTCTCAGTGACTGTTGGCCCTGTGATGCAGAACACTGTCTCCTCCAAAGAGCTCAGGAAATGTAGGTGTGTCTGTCCCCCACCAATTCTCTGTTGCACCCCACTGTTCTATGCGCCTTTGCCCTGCAAGAGAGCAGGATGAATGTCAATGAATGTGTTATGATATGTCTGGGTTAGGTGGCTGCCATAGCTGAATAGCTGGAAGCTCGTGGAAGCTCTGAGAGGTGGGTGTGCAGCTGAGAGCGTAAGTGGTATGTGTATGATGGTGAGATGAAGCATCTGAATGTTGGGCATGATTGCTGATGTGTGATTGATGGTTATGAACCTTCTCATGGTGCATTGAGCAATGTAAGAGGTTGGGGGACTGTGGATGTGAGATGTCATTTGAAGATACAGCCACTGTCCTTGACCACTCATGTAAGGCCATTGAATTTTTGCAGACACTGCAGCAGGATCAATGGAGCCAGATTCTGCAAACTAACCTCCATGGCCACCTGCACCCATTCCCTTGTGGGCTTCTTGGACTCCTATGGAATCATCACCTCTCTCCTCCCTATCACAAAGGTCTCGCATTGCTGCACCTGAAAATCTGGGAGAATCTCTCTCTGATCTGTTGCTCCAACATCAGTCTTCTTCCTTCCAGAGAATCCTTCCTGAGCCTGTTCCACCAGATGCTGTAGCATTAGTGTGCCAACCTTATGGCAGTGCCAGCTAGTCAAAAGCCATGTTAGCCACATATGCTGTGAGCCCCCGGCTGAGTGTGTAGTCAGTCAACAGCATGTTTTGCATTGTGCTGCACTCTACAATCATATTGATGAGCAGGCAGCACAAAGTTTTCCAGCTGTCTGCCCGAACACAACAATTCCCTTGTGCAAACTTTGGCCTGAACAAATTTTCCCCCCTCCATTCACAAATCCTATTTACCTACCTTTTCTGGGGAGGTAGTGGCATAGTGGTATTGTCACCGGACTAGTATTTCAGAGACCCAGGGTAATGCTCTGGGGACCTGGGTTTGAGGCCCGCCATGGTAGATGGTGAAATTTGAATTCAATAATCTGGAATTAAAAGTCTGATGATGACCATGAAACCATTGCCAATTGTCAGGAAAAACCCACCTGGTTCACTAATGCCCTTTAGGGAAGGAAATCTGCTGTACTTACCTGGTCTGGCCTACATGTGATTCCAGAACCACAGCAATGTGGTTGACTCTTAAATGCCCACTGAACAAGGGCAATTAAGGATGGGCAATAAATGCTGGCCTAGCCAGTGATGACCACATCCCATGAATGAATAAGAAAAAAATCTCTTCTGCCCAATTAGCTTTTTGGTAGTTGAATTCTTCCAATATTATCTCGTGTTTGTTTTTACTCATTTCCCTAATTTGTTTGCATATTTCTTCCGGTACCTTCTTTCCACTATTAGGTGCTCTGGCGTCTACCCTATTAGTGTGAGTGACCCTTTGTTATCTTTTATTTCTATCCACATGGATTCTATTTTTGTCTTGCTGATAGCTGTGTAACTTTTCTCTCTGGCCATTATCTTATCACTAATAAATATATCTCCATCTCCCCGTTCCTTGTTTATCTTTTATAAATATGTTCCATCCAGCAATGTTCAATTCCCAGTCTTGATTTTACTGTAGCTATGTCTCAATAAGCTCAACTATATTTGGTTCCTCTCAACATGTTATTGCCTCCAGTTCACCTGTTTTATTATGGTCGCTGTGCATATTGCTATACAGACAATTTAACTCATTCGTTTATAGCAGTCCCTCTCACTTTATTTTTAACCACCTGTTTACATTCCTGTTCATAAACCCTTGGCCATTTATGTACCCCCTTAATTTAGCTTGTCCAATGCTCTCCTTTCCTGTTTCATTTATAATTATGCTTGCTTCATTTCCTGTACTTTCCACTTTCCCATCTGACTAGTTTAAAACATTCATCACCTCTCTTTTTACCCTTTCCACAAGGAAATTGATTCCAATCTGGTTCAGCTGGAGCCTGCCCCATGAGCACAGCTGCTTTGTCTGTATCCCATGAAAAGGAACACCTCCTTTGCACGCCAGTCATTTAGCCTTGTGTTAATTCTCCTGATCTGTCTGTCTCTATGTCAATTTACACATAGTTTGGGCAATAATCCAGAGATTACTAGCCTGGAGAACCTGTTGGTTAATTTAGTTCTGAATATTCTCAAGCAGAACCCCCTCCCTGGTCCTACCTTGTTCCAACATGGATTACCACCTCTGGATCTTCCTCCGCCCTTGCCAAATTCCTCTCCAGCCACCTTGAAATATCTCTTACACCCTGGCACTGGGTAGGCATCACTTCCTTCAGCACTCTCATCTGTGCCTCAGAGGATATTATCTATCCCCATAATTGACTGACTAATTATTACTAAACTGGATACATTTTTAAACATTAAACAGCAGGGACTTTCAACTAAAATTTATTTTGTAAGTCAAGTCTAAATAATGTTGCATCCAAATACAGCATTATAAGAGGGTGTTCAGTCCCAAGGGGCAGATTTATTAAGAAGCAGGAAAGAACTTGCCTTTTAATAAACTGTCATCATATCTCTCAGAAATCCCAAAGCACTTCACTGACAATAAGCTACCTTGAAGTGTAGTTACTGTTATGCAGGTAAATGTAACAGTTAATTTTGCACATCAAAATCCCCCCAAAAGCAAATTCAATGATTGACCGATGAATCTGCTATTCACTCGTTGGTGGTTGTGGGTGGAATGTTAGTCAGAATGTTGGTGGAGTTTTCTTCTCTTCTTCAGATATACCTTCAATATACACCTGAACCAGAGGATCAGACAGAAGAGACCTCAGTTTAACATCCAATTCAAAGAGCTGCAACTCTACCAATGAAAACTGAAGGATTCTAATAGCCTTGAGCAAACCATTTAAAGTGGTGTGCTGTAGCTAGATTAACTAAGGCTTTGAAAACCGGGGCTGTTGCTGTAATACCTACAGTTAGCACTTGCTTTTGGACTTCTTTTTGTAAGAAGCTTTGGAAGTTTTTTTTTAACATAAACATAGCTTTTCTTGGTGTTGGATTCCCTTTGGACTCTCAGCCTACATTTTGTATCGAAATCTCACACTGGGGCTTGAATTCACAATCTTCTGTCTGGAGGGGCGAATGCTACCTCTGAGCCAGGCTAACAAAGTGGAAAACATATTAGTCGACAGTTACACATTAAATGTGAATGCTTGGAAGTTGAGGGCCTGCAAAATCTACAAGCTAACATTTGCATCTTGCTGTACACAGTGTAAGTGAACTGCACTGCACTTTAACTAGCCACCCCATCCTGGCATTGAACAGGAGCAGGACACCTGTCCAACTACAGAATCATTTTGTCCTAGTGCAGGCCTGTTGCTAGAGGGCAAGCAAATGGGCTGCAGTTGCAGGCCTCTCAGACCTGTAGCTGTGAGTTGGACCATGAAGGTTGGGCTAGTTGACTGTAACAACTTATGTTGCTATGTTTAGTGTTTTTGTTTTCTTCCCCCCAGTGGTTTCTTAACTTCCTACGCAATATGTCACCCCCTTATTCCTCTGACTGAAATGAATGTACCTCAAACTTTGCTAAATTGAATTTCATTTGTCATTTATCTGCCCACTCTCAAAGCCTGCTGATAGTTGCCTGTATTTTGGTGCAGCCCTCCAAATTATTACCTATATGCCCCTCTAATTTGGTACCATCTAAAATTTCAACGTCTTACCCTCAATCTCTCTGAAGCTATTTAAAAGGCCCTAAACCTTCAATAGGCCAAGCAAATCAATCTTGTGATGATACTGCCTGCAGACGAGATTGAAAAAGATGTCTTATTCTTCTCTCTAGGCCAGTGGGCTTCAGGGACCTTTAAATGGAGCGCATTAATCCACATAACAAGGACAAATGAACCTAGGCTAGGGCTGATGTCGTTAATGTGCGCTTGGAAGCCTTGCAAGTCTGCTTAAGGCGTTTCAATGATTTAGTCTCTGGCATTTTGGGATTGCGTCTCCAGCCTAGGAAAAGGGAAAGTAGGCAGTCTGAAGAATACCTCCAGAATTTCCACAGCCTTCTACCCTTCTATCAATGTTACCTGCCAAGATCACCACTTGTTTGTCTTGGAACAGATCATGTATGATTGCAAAGCTGAATATTTATAATTTCAATATCATTGACCAGATGTGAGTGGACAATATCATGACTATTTTCTTTCAACTGCTGTGCCTTGATCCTCTCAGTGCTGAATGTAACGAAGATTTGATAAAATATTTCAATAGAGTCATTGCATCATTTAGTTTATATTGCCGTTTCTCATTTTTCGGACCAAAATGCATCACTTCACACTTCTCTGCATTAAGTTTCATCTGCCATGTGTCTGCCCATTTTAACAATATGTGTCCTTCTGAAAGTTGTTGATGTCCTCCTTGCTATTTACTATTCGAGTTTCGTGCCATCTATAAACTTTGAAATTCTGCCCTGCATCCCCAAGTCCACATCACTGATATACATCAAAAAGAGCAGGGGTCTCAGTACTAGTCCCTGGATAACCACTGCATATTTCTCTCTGGTTTGAAAAACAACCATTCACCGCTATTCTCTGCTTTTTGGCCTTTAGCCGATTTCATTTTCACACTGCCACTGCCCCTTTGATCCCACGAACTTTAAATTTGTTGATGTCTATTTTGTTGACCTAAAAATAAAAGGAAAAGCAGGTAAACTTGAGTAACAGTTTTCTTCTTTCTCCAACATTGTGAGGAGTCTGCAGGGGTGTCCATCTTCCTCCCACTGCAGTTTGATCCAATTGTAAGCTCTGCAGCATTCTGAACCTTTGTTTGACATGGGGGAATCCTTTTGCTGTTCTACTTTCTTCATTGTAGAACAGTATTGTTGGTGTACATTAAGTTAATGTGAGACAAAGTAAAGTAAGACAAAAGGAATGATACAATTAAACAAAACTAGTGATTTATGATGTCGGAATGAGCTGGATAAGAGCTACGTCTTGAAGTTTGATATTTTAGAAGTTCTTCGGACAAGTGCGCTAACCTACAAAAGCTGATGAGCTTCAAATAACTGACAACTCAATAAAACAATGTACAGTTTAAAAAAATAGCCCCAAATAAAGGCCTATGATCAAGAGTATTGCTTCAAGATAATTAAATTAAAGCCCTCTTCTATAATATTGGATCGCAGGAGTTTTAGTAGCGTTTTGAGATCACGATATAGAATGCAGCTTGAAAACTGAAATCCATTGGCATTAGGTGTAGCGTTTGTAAAGAAACAATTGCAAGGTCGCGGGGCGTGAGCTCACTGTCTCTTCACCTGCAGCTGTGATCTATACTTCATCAATGGTTCTAGGGGAAAAGTAAACAAAAACTCTATTGTTGCTGTGGTTCATATTGACATTTTTGGATTGGGAAGCAACTCCCAATGTTGTAAAATTTATTTCCTGGTTTGCAGTCGGGGTGTCTGGGATTATGATCACCCCCCAAAGAATTTGGATTTTTGATTAATTTATTGCCAGGGAAATGGAATATAAAAGTTGGGGTGTTTTGCTACAGTTGTCCAGGGCATTGGTGAAGCCATATCTGGAATACAATTTTGGTCTCCTTATTTAGGAAAGGACATAATTGCTTTAGAAGACATTCAGAGGAGGCTCACTTGAGGGGGTTATTTTATGAGGAAAGGTTGGACAGGTTGGGCCTGTATCAAATGGAGTTTAGAAGAATGAGAAGTGATCTTATTGAAGCAAATACGATTCTGAGGTGGCTTGACAGAGTGAATGCTGAAAGGATGCTCCCCCTTGTATGAGAGACCAGAACTAGGGGACATAGCTTAAAAATAAGGTGTCTCCCATTTATGATAGAGATGAGAGAAAAAACAAATTCTCTCAGAGGGTAGTGAGTCTGTGGATCTCTTCCCCAAAGAGTGGCAAAGGCAGGGTCATTGAATATTTTTAAGGCAGAGGTAGATAGTTTCTTGATTAATAAGGGAATCAAACGGTATTAGGGATAGGCAGGAAAGTGGCGTTGAAGCCACAATCAGATCAGCCATGAATGGCAGAGCAGGCTTGAGGTGCCAAATGACCTACTCCTGCTCCTAACTACTCCTGTGCCTAATTTGTATGCTCGTATGGTTGTATGTGTCTTACCTTCTTCCCAGTTGAACGCATCCACCTTTCTTCCTGTGGTTCTGCCTTTGGCCACCATTGAAGAGGATAAACCAGCAAGTCTATTCTGTTAACCCCAAGAGGAGGAAAAGTGGCCAAACTTGGGGGAGCTAGCTTCTTCTATCTCCAACACTGATGCAACAAAAACCCTACAAATAGCAAACATGATGAAGGAACAATTGATTTGTTTTTGATGTTGTTGTTTGATGAAGGAATGTTTGTCAGGATTGTTGCTGAAGGAGATGTTGAACTACAGATACAAAGGTGTGAGGTTCAATCTGGCTGTGGACAAAATTTGATGCTGGCCAGCCAGCCTGACTTGAATCCTCATCCCCCTAGATTTTGTCAGAGAATCTCAGTCAGAAAGGGCAATATCTTATTGGGATCACAATAATTGGTGTAATAGGCTACATGTAGGCATATTGCCTCACTGGTAATGCTCTTGCCTCTGAATCAGAGAGTTGTGAGTTTGTGACTTGAGTGCATAGTCTAATTTGACACTCCAGTGAAGTACTGAAGGAGTACTGCTTTATCAGAAGTGCCATCTTTTGGATGCATTGTTAAACCAAGTCTATCTATTCAAATGGGTGTGAAAGATCTCATGGCACTCTTTGGAGAAGAGCAAGAGAGTTCTCCCGGTGTGCCCGAACAATCCCCATCCACCACTACTCTCCTCCATCTGGCTGAACTTGTTCTCTTGCTGAACAATTTTTCCTTAAACTCCTCTCAATTCCTCCAAATAAAAGGTGTGGCTATGGGTACCCGCATGGGCCCCAGTTATGCCTGTCTCTTTATGGGGTATGTGGAACATTCCTTGTTCCAGTCCTACTCCAGCCCCCTCGCATAACCCTTTCTCTGGTACATCGATGACTGCTTCGGTGCCACTTCATGCTCTTGTCTGGACCTGGAAAAATTTGTTAATTTTGCTACCAATTTCCACCCCTCCATCATTTTCACATGGTCCATCTCTGACACTTCCCTTCCTTGACCTCTCTGTCTCAATTTCTGGTGATAGACTTGTAATATTCATTACAAGCCTACTGACTCCCATAGATACCTGGACTATAGCTCCTCACACACCGCTTCCTGTAAGGACTCCATCCCATTCTCTCAGTTCCTTCGCCTCCGGCGCATCTGTTCTGATGCCACTTTCAAAAACAGTTCCTCTGACATGTCTTCCTACCTCCTTAACCGAGGTTTTCCACCCACGGTGGTTGACAGGGCCCTCAACCGTGTCTGGCCTATCTCCTGCGCATCCGCCCTCATACCTTCCTCTCCATCCCAGAACCATGGTCCCCCTTGTCCTCACTTATCACCCCACCAGCCTCCGCATTCAAAGGATCATCCTCCGCCATTTCCACCAACTCCAGCATGATGCCACCACCAAACACATCTTCCTTTCACCCCCCCGGTGGCATTCCGCGGGAATCGTTCCCTCCGGGACACCCTGGTCCACTCCGCCATCACCCCGTTACACCTCAACCCCCTCCCACGGCACCTTCCCATGCAACCACAGAAGTGCAACACCCGCCCCTTTACTTCCCCTCTCCTCACCGTCCAAGGGCCTAAACACTCCTTTCAAGTGAAGCAGCATTTCACTTGCACTTCCCTCAATTTAGTCTACTGCGTTCGCTGCTCCCAATGCGGTTTTTTCTACATTGGAGAGACCAAACGCAGACTGGGTGACCGCTTTGCGGAACACCTTTGGTCTGTCCGCAAACATGACCCAGACCTCCCTGTTGCTTGCCATTTCAACACTCCACCCTGCTCTCATGCCCACATGTCCATCCTCGGCCTGCTACAATGTTCCAGTGAAGCTCAACGCAAACTGGAGGAACAGCACCTCATCTTCCGACTAGGCACTTTACAGCCTTCTGGACTGAATATTGAGTTCAATAACTTTAGATCATGAACTCTCTCCTCCATCCCCACCCCCTTTCCGATCCCCCCTTTTCCAATAATTTATATGTATTTTTCTTTTCCCACCTATTTCCATTATTTTTAAATGTATTTCCATCCATTGTTTTATCTCTACCTTTTAGCCTATTTCGATCCCTTCCTCCCACCCCACCCCCACTAGGGCTATCTGTATCTTGCTCGCCCTGCTTTCTACCCTTAATGTCACCATTAGCACATATCTTAGCTAATATCACCACCGTCAACACCGCTTTGTCCTTTTGTCTATGACATCTTTTGGCAATCTCCACCTACCACTGGCCCTCTATCCAGCTCTACCTGTCCCACCCCCCTTAAACCAGCTTATATTTCACCTCTTTTCTATTTTTCCTTAGTTCTGATGAAGAGTCATTCAGACTTGAAACATTAACTGTATTCCTCTTCACGCAGATGCTGTCAGACCTGCTGAGTTTTTCCAGGTATTTTTGTTTTTGCCTCGGTGTGCTGTTGTCTAAAAGACTTGAATTCCAGAGAGTCTATTGGGAAGTTTAGCTTCACTCATAATTGATCTCCGAGTGTTGGCCATATTTTATCTGGATTTTTAAAGTCACCATGTTCAGTCTGTGAAGCCTTCATTGCCTGTGGCAAATTTAATCTTAATGGTTTGTTTATCTGGTTTGGAAATATTGCTGCCCCAAAAACACAGCTGCACACATTGTCTGAACAGAGTAAACTTAGATAGGAGGTCTATTGCCTTCCGTTTGAGTGTTTGGAATGTTATGGTTACCCTGTGGCTTTTTGCAGGATTACTAGGAGGACCTAGACTAAGCTATTCAGGCTTTTCACAGCCTAAGTTGCAGTACCTTAAGTGGCCACCACCCTAGCAGGTCATAGGTTATTGCTTGACTGCAATATTAATGCCGTTGAGCTGTTTCATCTTTTCCTGGGTTTAGGCTAAGACTCGCCAAAACAGCGATTTTGGTGTGAAATGGAACTGGCTGCTTCAAAAGGTAATTTGAACTATGAAGAAGCTTTTTTTCAAACTTATTTTAGCTGTTAGGAGCTGCTGGGAGCAGTTATTAGATGGACTCTTCTTCCCTAGCCCAATATCCAGTGTTTTAATCTCCCCCAGCCTCCTGTTAAGATAGTAAGCAGCATTAATGTATTCCTCTGTTTGTAGAGCTGTGTTTAAAGACAGACACTCCAGGGTCAGCTATTTAATCTCTGTTTCTGCACAGACTTCACAAGCGAAAGACTGATACTAATTAAGTGCTCCAAAATTTGAACAATGTTACTGGGACCTAGTGACAGTTGGCAGGAATGAGGTGCAACATGCCAGAATGAAGGTATGGTGTTAGGATTCCTGCAGAGCTGCAAGTGGCGAGTTAGCACTTGATGGCTGCCTCACTTCCACACCAATTGTTCTTCTGCATGTGAAAGGATTGAGGCTTGCATACTTATCGGTCAAATCTTCAAAAACCATGCTGCCACCGTTCTTCTATTTGACATAGATATAACAATCATACAAGGATTAATAAACAATAATGTAGGTTCTTTATTATAATGTTCACTGGGTGGCTTCTTGTAAGTCTGCTGCTGCAGACTGAGTTCAGAGTCATGGGACTACTATACTCATCCTATCTCCGTGGTAGCGATTGACAGAACTTTAAGACACACCTTTTAAAGGTACATGTACATCATTTCACAACACGTACAACAAGAAAACAGATAATGCAGTTATTTATTTAACTGCAGGTTGTAGGACCTGGCTGTGCTCAGGTTGAATGCCACATTTCCAACATTACAACCATGACTACACGACAACGTTATTGGATGCGAAGTACTTTGGAGTGTCTTGGTGTCATAAAAGGCAAAAGGTGCTACATAAATGTAAGCTCTTAAGTTTTGTTACAAATGCAAAGTGTTATAAGGTGTTTATTTGCTAAACTGTCTCTTATAATTCAAGGTAGAATGGAGAACGTAACCCCCTACTAGTTTTGCCCAGTGATGAGTGGGTGTGACCTGGTTGCCATGGGGGCTGAGGGCCCAGGTCAAGTTCTATTGAAACCCAAGCACCAGATTTAACACCTGAACACAAAGCAGTTGGCCTGGGTTTGTTTGGATTTATAGACTCTCAGATTTATTGACTTAGAAACCCTGGACAGGGGGAGAGAGAAAGAAATGAAAACAGCAGCTGTTGTGGACAGCAGGGAAAAAGGCTGTTGTCTCTTAGCTCCCAGGAAGAATGCTGATGGGAGCTAGACCCTTGGTCGAAGAGATGGAACCTACTGAGATTTAAGCACATTGAAGATTCGCCTGATGTGGCCAGGAGAACGAATTGCCAGAGTGGGCCTTGCTACTGGAAGCCCATTTGGGGATTCTCAGAAGACTGGAGGAAACAACCTTTGATGGACTCTGGGTGTTACAACTTAGCGAAATGGGGAGAAGTGAGCATATTGGAAGCTGGGAGTAACTTTGGTTCCTGTACATAGGAACATTGGAACATAGAAAAGACGACAATACTACGCATAAAGACTATAATTTTGCGGAGAGTGCAGTATAATGTATAAACGTGGCATGGATTTTCTGGTTGTGTTAGGAAGTTAAGGGAATATCTTTTCTATAGTTTGGTGTATTAGCTGTCTACTAAGTAATGTTGATGTTGATTTTAATTTGTTCATTATAGTCTTAAACAGTGAATCTTGCCGTGTGATCCTTTCAGTTGGTCACTGGGAATTCAAATCTCTTTTTAAAAATTATCAGCCTCTATGGGGAACATAACAGTTTCTTTTCCACATATGTAGAATTGATACTTGTTTGGATTTTTAAAAAAAAACAGATTAATATGGAATTTACATCATGGCAGGGCACTAGTTGTTTATGATGTATTCGGATTGATCCTCCTGTGAATATCCTTGATGATTACATTACCCAGCAGATACTTGTGTAGAAATGGAAGAGACATGCAATGTTTCCTGAAAGGTAGGTGCTCATTGAGGACATGACTCTGTTTTATACAAAATGTTTGACTCCATCCCTTTAGGGAAGATTCCTGTTACAAGATATGATCAGAGAGCAGCAGAGCTCGAATTGGCTGCTTGCAACATTTATATAGCACTTTTAACACAGTAAAATGCCCCAAAGCATTTCACAGATGCATTATCAAACTAATTTAACACCGAGGCACATAAGGAGATATTGGAATTGATGACTGAAAGGGTAGGTTTTAAAGAGTGTTCTAATGGAGGAAAGAGCACGAGAGAGCTTTAAGGAGGGAATTCCAGAGCTTACGGCATGGCCATCAATCATGGAAAATTTACAATTGGGGTTGATCATGAGACCAGATTTGGATGAGTGAAATTTTGAAGAGTTGATGGGGGTGGGGGAGATTAGAGAGATAAAGAGGGATGAGGCAATGAGGGATTTGAGAATTTTAAAAGCGAGACATTGCTTGATCCGGAGCCAATGTAGGTTGGCAAGCTCGGACGTGATCGATGAACAAGATTCCATGCAAGTTAGAACATGGGCAGCAGATTGTTGGATGACTTCAAGTTTATGGAGGGTAGAAAATGGAAAGCCATCCAAAATTAGATTGGATTAGCCAAGTTTACAGGTAAATCTCCCTGTTCTGCTGTACGCCAGGTAAAATCAAAAAGTAAAGCTCATGTCTGATTTTTAAAAATATTCTTGGGGCATGGGTATTGTTGGCAAGGCCAGCATTTACTGTATATCTTTAGTTGCCCCTGAGAAGATGATGGTGAGCCTTTTTCTTGAAATGGTGCAGTGGGTATGGTGACTGTGGTAATCTGAGGTGCAATACACCTTAAAGAGAATGTGAGCAGATTGACCACGTGACTGTATGACCCAATTGCTGTGTAGTGCAGGTCACAATGTTAAGGGTAGTTTAAAGTAGGGTCTGCTTGGAGAAGCACACATGTGTTAATGCTCTGTTACTTGTTTTAATAAACAACATGTGCTTCCTCTTATATTGGTTTCTGCGTCTGCAATACATTGTTGCCAACTCACCAGCCGTTAGATAGGCGTGCAACTGAGTTAACAACTGTAGAACATAAAAACTGGTGATGAGGCAAAACGTGACCAGTCAACGACACCAAGGAAAGCCGTGAAAACTCAACTGAAGTGAATCAGGTGCCTCACAGGCTGATGGTAAGTACAGCCATTGCCATAGCTGTCGAAGTTATCTCCCCTCAGTACGCCGCAATTTGGCTGCATTGAACCATTTGATCAGGCCACTGATGACGGGTCACAATATATTGAACGCCTCACGTCTTCCTTTTTGGCCAACGACATATCGGGGGAGGAGAAGTGGTGGGCGATCCTCTTATGGACATGTGGCAATAAAACATACAGCCTAATTCGTAGTCTTTCAGCACCCAACGCCCCAGATTCCAGGAGCTTTGAAGAGTTGGTGAATCTTGTGAAAAGCCACTTTCAGCCGAAAGCTTCAGTAACAAAGCAGCGTTTTAAATTCAATTCGAGGTGTCGCACCCCTGGAGAGACAGTCGCTTGCTATGTAGTAGCCTTAAAACAACTGACAAAGCACTGTGAGTTCGGGATGTCGATTAATGACATGTTAAGGGACCGATTAGTATGTGGGATTAACAAAGACGCCATTCAAAAAAGGTCGTCAGAAATGAATTTAGATTTCAGCAAGGCGCTGGAGTTGGCGTTCGCAATGAAGAGCACAGTCAGGGACTCAGGAGAAATCAAGGGAGCACAAAGGGAACAATTTGCGTCGGGAGGGAGGCACCAGCTAGAAATGGTGCAGAAGCACTGGGCTCCGTGGAAAGGTGGGAAACAACCACCATTAACAGACCAGCAAAAAGCAATGGTTTAACAGATAAAACCCACATCAATAATAGCTGAATTGGAACCAGACAGCCTCTGAATTGGAACCAGACAGCCTACAAATGAACAACAATTTAAAAGAACTGAGTGTTTCTATTGCCATTGCAATGGGCACATTATGTGACAATGTAAAGACAAACTGAGACAAAATTTCAAACAAAAAGGCAAAAATCGTGAAATACATATAATAGAGGAACCAGAAGAAACCGAGTCAGATATTTACTCGCCACACAACTTATGGGTAACAAATGGGTAAAACAGAGCCAACCTACGTGACAGTAGAAGTCAACGGAAAACCCATCTGAATGGAGGTGGATATAGGGGATCCACGACAGCCATAAGGGAACGCAGGTTTGAGTATCTGAATGGAGGCCAGACACTAAAGCTGGAAAATTCAGATGCTGAATTAAAGACGTAGACTGGCCAAGACATATGAGTAAGAGGTATACGCAAGGTTCCAATACAGTATGGAAGTCAATCTGCTAAGTTACCCCTGATAGCAGTAGCAGGGGATGGTCCAACTCCACTTGGTCGGAATAGCTTAAGGAAATAAAGTTGGAGTGCAATGAGATTTTTCAACTCAGAATGAAATATCTGCAAGAATTATTACAGAAGTATGCCTCTGTGTTTAGGGAGGAGCTCGGGAAGATTCAAGGGCTGCAAGCTAAAATCCATGTTGATCCAGGGCAACCCCAGATATTTGAAGGTGAGACCAGTCCTCTATTGAATTAGACAGGCTGGGAAGGTTGAGAGTCTTACAACCTGTACAATTTTCTGAATGGGCAGTGCCCATAGTTCCAGTATTAAGGCCTGACCAGAGTGTGAGAATATACGGGGGCTACAAGTTGACCATTAACAAAGTGGCCAGATTTGACAGGCACCTGATACCAAAAATTGATGAATTGTACTCCGAGCTGGCAGGGGGAACTGCATATATGAATATATGAATATGCAACATGATCCACGCTTACCAGCAAGTCGTGCTAGAAAAGGCCTGTCAGGATTTTGTGACTATCAACGCATATAGGGGGTTATACCAATATACCAGGTTACCCTTTGGAGCCTCATCGGCTTGTGCAATTTTCCAATGGATTATTGAAAATTTATTCCAAGGTCTGCCCCATGTGGTGGTTTATCTCGATGATGTCCTAGTAACAGGACTAACTAATGAAGAACACTTGGCTAATTTGGAAGAGGTATTGAAGCATTTCTCACAAACCGGAGTACGTCTGAAAAGGACAAAATGTATCTTCCAAGCAAAAGAAGTGAGTTACTTGGGTCATAGGGTCAACTTGCAGGGCCTTCACCGAGTAGAAGACAAGGTGAGAGCTATTTGTGAGGCGCCAGCCCTGAAAAACACCATAGAACTCAAGTCCTTCTTGGGAATGGCCATTTTCTCCCAAATTTGTCAACAGTACTGGCTCCATTATACGGGTTACTCAAGAAAAGCTACAGGTGGACTTGGCAAAATCCACAACAGCAGGCTTTTACAGCAGTAAAGCAATTGCTACATTCATTGGCCCTGTTGGTACATTTCGATCCAAAGAAAGAATTAATTTTAACCTGCTATGCACCCCCTTATGGAGTAGTGGCAGTACTCTCCCACTGGATAGTGGATGGCTCCGAACAGCCCACTAGCTACATCTCAAGAACACTCAGTGTGGCAGAACGAAGATGCTCACAAATAGAGAAAGAAAGTTTATGCATCGTATTTGGCATTAAGAAATTCCACTAATACATCCATGGTCGCCACTTCACCATCATATCCGATCACAAGCCACTACTAGGCTTGTTTGGGGAAGAAGGCAATACCCCCAATCACCTTGGCACACACCTAAAAGTGGGCACTGATTCTAGCTGCTTACAAATATACTTTTATCCACAGGCCGGAAGCTAGATTGCAAATGCCGACGCACTAAGCCGATTACCTCTAAAAGACCGCAATGTGAACTTTCCCATCCCTCAAGAACTTTTCTTGTTTTTCAACTTTCTGGATTCATCACCAGTAAATGCCAAACAAGTCTGAGAATGAACCAACTTCGACCCAGTTTTGTCTCGCGTCAGGGAACAAGTCTTCCGGGGATGGTCCAATGAACCAAAGTCGGACAAAATGAAGCCCTATTCTAATAGGAGATACGAGCTCACCTGCCAGGATGGCATTTTGCTGTGGGGAGTGAGATTCATTGTGCCTCTGAGAGGAAGGCAAACATTATTGATAGAATTGCATAGCGTGCATCCCGGCATTTCCAGAATGAAAATGTTGCCGTGCAGTTACTTGTGGTGACCAGGGATGGACACTGAAACTGAAAACATGGTCAAGAGCTGCATGCAGTGCCAACAGGTGCAGAAATTGCCTCCTTCTGCTCCACTGCATCCATGGGAATGGCCAGGAAGGCCATGGGTCCCCCTCCACGTTGTCTACTTGGGGCCTTTTTTGGGCACAATGTTCCTCTTACTTATCGACGCTCACTCCAAATGGATGGGTGTATATGAGGTGAAATCACCTGCTTCCACCATGGACAGATTGCATCAGAGTTTTGTGATCCACGGTTTACCAGATATAATAGTGTCTGATAATGGAACGGCATTCACCAGCGGGGAATTTCAGAAATTTACAAGTCTCAACGGCATTACACATGTTAAGACCTCGCCATACCACCCTACACCCAATGGGTTGGCCGAGAGAGCAGTCCAGACCTTCAAGTCCAGAATGAAAAAACTGGATGGAGACTCTTTTACAACTAGATTATCTTGTTTCCTACTCAGCTTCAGGACAACGCCTCAAACGATCACCAGTGTTGCCCGCACATAGTTATTAATGAAGAGATGTCTCAGGACACGTTTGAGTCTCATAAGGCCGAATTTAGGAAGGAGAGTAGAGAGAAGTCGGGAGGCCCAGAAAAATAGACACGATTACCACAGTTGTGAAAGAAACTTCACTGTAGGAGACTCAGTTTTTGTGAAGAACTTTGGAGATGGGCCCAAATGGCTATCAGATGGTTAATACAGTGACAGGACCCCTGTCCTACCACATATCAGTCGAAGGTCAGATAATTAAGAAACAGGTAGATCGCCTCAAGAAAAGGGAAACAGGTCAACAAGAAAGGATGTGCCAAGCATTCCCGTTGGAGTTTACTCCACAGGTAGATGGGACTCCCCTTGCTTTGGAAATACCTGTAGAATCCGTTGAGCTTGAGAGAGTCGAAGAGACAAACTTATAGGTTCCTACTGGAGAGTCTAGTGGACAGATAACTCCTGAGAGGGAGGCCTCAGATAAACCATCCAAAGTCGTAGAACTACGACAGTCGACACACTTGATAAAGCCTGAGAGACTGAATTTGTAAATAGTTCGTTTGTGTAAATAGTTAATATATTGTAAAGATTGTAAATTGTACTTTCAAGTGAAGGGGGAAGGATGTGGTAACCTGAGGTGCAATACACCTTTAAGAGAATGTGGGCAGATTGACCACGTGACTGGATGATCTAATTGCTGTTTGGCATAGGTTACAATGTTAAGAGTAGTTTAGCGTAGGGCCTGGTTGGAGAAGCACACATCATGTGTACTGTGTAAATAAACAGTATGTGCTTCATCTGATATTGGTCCCTGTGCCTGCAGTATATTGTTGCCAACTCACCAGCTGTTAGATAGGCATGCAACCGTGTTTGTGAGTAAAGTGACCCAACTGTAGAACATAACAGTGACGGTGTTCCCAGAAAGCTGGTAGACAGGGAGCTCCAGGTTAATCAAGCGATGATGGTTTCCAATTCAGGGCGGTTTGAGACTTGGAAGGGAACATGGAGATGATGACATTTCCAATGTGCTTTACCCTTGTTTTTTCAGATGGTGGAAGTCACTGGCTTGGGAGGCACAGTTGAAGAAGTTTTGGCCAAGTGGTAAAATGCATCCTGGATATAGTACATATTGCGTGGTATGCACATTGTAGAGTCATATACAGCAACCACGATCTAGTGGCTGTATAATTTGAAGAGTATTATACGACTTATTAAAGGTTGGATAAAGCTGGTAAGGGTCTTAGAATGAATAGTCTTTAATATATATGTATTGTCTCAACCTGTGGTGATCTTATAGATATTAAACAGATAAATTTGAAAAGATCAAATTGAACTGAAACCACAACAGCAGGCCCTTTCATCATGCAACATACAATTACCCATTGAAAGTTAGCAATTTTTTTCCACATGAAAGTTGTGCAATAAGTGAACTCCATTAAGTGGTACTACAGAATAGAGTCTGGCAGCTCAGCTTAGTGCTTTCCATAAGTTCTTGTGTCAAAATGATCTTGGCATGCATTTTCATTCACACTTCATCATGTGTTTTCAAGAATAAAAGCCAAGAGTAACAATTTGCTTCCTGTTTCATAAAAATGTCATAGACATCCGTACTTTCAAAATAAAAATAAGAAATACAATTCAGTTAAAATAATACAGCATACCTGAATCTTAAATTCATAAAAGATTTGCAGTCTTTTTTTTGTAGAGTTCAAATGATGATAAGGTTATGGCCTACCAAATGGTACTCCAGTATAATTTTAAATAAATTGTTCTGGGATTATGGGTGCAACTAGGAGGAGCAGCATTTACTATCCACCCTTAGTTGTGCTAAGGAAGATAGTGTTTGAGTCTGCTCGGACCACTGCAGTCAGTGCTCCCATGGTGCCATTATACAGAGATTACTAGGATTTTGACCTAGTGATGATGAAAGAATGGCGATACGTGTTGGGATGTTGTGTGAGTTGGAGAGGAACTTGGAACGCGGAATTGTTCACAATTTACACTAAGTGCGGTAGCATGCGGGAAAAAGGACACTTTACCCGTCGGTCACAATGGCGGCTTTTTGTGCCATATCATCCCCTTCCTGGTGCATCCCACCTCACTGATTATGCATTCACGGGGAAAACCCTGGTTTGCTAGTGGGTGGGCTCGTATTTGCCCATCACGCCGTGACCTCAGCCCTTCCTCACTCTGGGGGCCATATCCAATGCATATCAGAGCACAGCCTACTTCATGTCTTCAGACCAGGACTGCTCCAGGCAACAGATGGCCCCGACAGCAAAGAAGATGGCAGACCCAAATTTAGTGACACCTCTCTGGGGCGCCTGCTGGATGCAGTGGAAGGCCGCCGCGATGTTCTCTACACCTGCTCTGGCCACAGGAGGTCCACCAACATCACCAATCTGGCCTGGGAGGTGGTGACAGCGGCGGTCAGCACTGCTGGAGCACAGAGGAGATCAGCCTTCCAGTGCAGGAAGAGGATGATTGCTCTCATCCATTCCGCCACAGTAAGTCACTCTCCTTATCACTCTCAACTCACACACTCACAAACCCATTACACATCCACAGGGATCTCACGCCTCAAAGGACGACACCACTAACTCTCACACACCCTCATATCTCCATCAGGCTCATATCTTCTGGAGCTCGTGTCCTCATCTCGTTAATGGCTCCACTCGCCACACAAACATTCCACGCAGTGCCATGTGTCCTGCTCACACTCTCCCCATCTGCTTTCATGCAGGAGAAGCTGGCTCACATTAGCAGGGAGAGGTCCCAGATTGGGGGCGGAGTGGCCCACATTAGGTCCCTCACTCATTTTGAGCAGTATGCCTTCGCGCTGACTGGTGAGGGCGTAGGCCATACCTGTGGTAATGATGAGGTTGGTGGCGAACACCCACGTATGGGTCCTGTACCACATCATCCCTCTTTCAATGCAACTGTGAGTGCTCTTTATCCTGCTTTTGACTCCGCTGCCATGCACTAATTATCTCTACTTTGGTTCAGGGAGCTCTGCCAAGCGAACGATGCCCTCAGCCAACCAGTCCCTCAACTCCAACCAGGTCCTCAGCTCCTCCATTGAAAAGTTGGAAAAAAGCAGCCTGGAAGATCTATCACAGCATAGACACACACCCTCTACCAGCGCAGAGACACACACCTTGGTGGAACCTAGATCTAGAGCAAGTTCGGGTTCACAATCCAATGGTCACTGCATGGACACATGTCTGCAGCAGGAGGAGGCAGGTTCACCCAAGCTCCCTGGCACTCAGAGGACTGCTGGGAAGAGGCGACTGTGACGTTCGAGTCAGATGACGAACAACTGGATTCGGCCTTCCAATTCATTGGGGGAAAAGCACGCAGAGCTGTTGGAAGCCCTCAACAGAGAGCCAAGCAAGTTGGAGGAGTGCATCTGCCTGCTCTCCGATGAAGTGGTGCCCACATGTGCGTGTATGGAAGTCCAATGGGAAGGATGGCGGACGCCATGGAGATCTTTGTCCAGCAGAACGTGGAGATGTGCGCAAACCTGCACTCCATTGTGGTAGCCGCGGGTGAGTTCCTGCAGTGGCAACGCGAAAGGGAAGCGGGTCATCTCAATGTTCTTCCAGGTGCTCCTTCCCCTCAAGGAGTCAGATGCAGCCCTCGGAACCTGAAAGGAGGAGGAGCAGCAGCTGGACACTTACGGGTTATCCACTCAGGAATCTCAGAGGCTGTTCTCTCCCTCCGAGCTCCTTTTGGTTGTGACCCCCCTCAACCTCGTCCTCTGTCACTGCAGACGGAGTAGCTAGCCCACAGGTAGACAGCCAAAGCAAGCTGGGGCCCTTAAGGCCTCAGCTCTCCAGAGGACCCACGCTGAAGTCATCAGAGGCAACAGGGCCAAACATTGCACAGGCTGCATCAGGGCAGAACCTTGAAGTGTAAGGCCTAGAAAAGTTAAGAATGTTTGATCACAAGTGGCTGCATGGGCGAACACATTTTGTCACTTTATAATTTGAAAATATATTCACTTTCACTGAGTAATGTGCAATGTTGTCTTCATTTACAGAATTCACAAGTCCTCCCCCTGCATACCCTCACACCCCAATAGAAGTTCAGCTGCGCGAGTGATTCTGGAGGGCAAAGTGCGTGTGTGTGGCAGGGCCTTTTGGAGAATCATGCAGGCACTCTCCCACGCACACAGATCCTTCCTCTATCACAATCATCTCACTGTCCCGAGCCTTTTCAATGCTGCCTGCTGGGGCTATCTTCCAGTTGTCCATCTGAGCTGACCTGCATCTCCGCCCACCCACTGATCACACTCCCATGCAGCACCTGTGCCGTCCAACACAAGGCTCTGCTCACTTTCGAACTGAAAAAACATGGGCATAGTCAAGTTTATGCTCAGCTCCCCTGTCCCTACCCCTCCCCCTGTCACCCATGTCCTTTCCTCCATCACTGTTGACCCCCCTGCATCATCTTCCACCTCCGCACCGTCAACTACACACCTGAACCGTTTTCTTTCCAGGATGTCCATGTGAAGATGCACGTTGCCTACCTTCCCGAGAATCCCACCCCCATCCATATTGACCTCCCCAGCCTCTGCCTTCCCACCTCCAGATCCTTCTCTGCCCCTGAGTCCCAACCAACCACCCTCACCGTCCCTTCTACCGCTACCATTGCACCCTCAGCCTCCCACCCTTCCGGCTCATTCTTTCCTCTCTCATACTCACCATTCTCACCCTCAGTTCTTTCCCCAGGAGGCAGTCATTGACTTCACAGACCCCTCCCTTGCATGTTCATCTGGAAATGCCCTCCCTTATTCCATCCTCCTCCCCTACTCCCTCATCCCCTCCGGACTTCTTCCCCCCCGAACTCCCTCCCATACACCTACCTCCCCAGTTACTGCATTCTTCCCGTTACACCCTCCTCCCCCTCCCCATACTCCCTCGCTCCCCCAACCTCACCCCATCCTGACACTATTGTTTCCCACCCCCCCCAACCTCACCACTCCTGTTACACCTTCCTCTCCCAGTCAAACCTGGACCTTCCTCTCCCACCCTTACAGTACACCTTCCTCTCCCACTCACAGCTGGACCTTCCTCCCTCCCCCCCTCACCGATCATCCATAACAGCCCATGGCAAGACTGCGATGTTCCAAAGCAGATCCCAGACATGAATGGAGACCTCTCAGCTTCCGTGAGCTGCTTAGTGGCAGAGCCATGCCCATGAATCCACCCAGCATGCAATGCACGTGTTCCTCCAGGGTCTGGTAGCTGTAGGGCTCCAGCATCTTCTTCTCCTCGGATGCCAAAGATGTGAGCAAGGCCCTAAGGTTGAGTCCCGACTTCTGCACATCACACTTGCCCAGATGTGTCCTGGGCCAGTGTGTTTTCCCACCAGTGTAACGGTAAATCTAATGTGGGGGGATGATTCTGGTCAGGCATTACTTTGCTCCCCATTAGCAGGATACAAAGTGGGTTCACGCCGGCCTCCAGCGGGATTGACGTTCCGCCATGGCGAACACCATCGGATGTTCCTGCTGTGCCTTCATGCCCGTGTGAAACCGATTTTTGGCCTTCTCGCCATATTGTCTGCCACCTGCCCGCCATGACGCACAACACCAACGGGGGCAGAAAATTCGGCCAATGTTGTTCCCCATCTTCTCCAATTTCTCCAAATCCTTCTGTGCTCCAGCAACCAATAGGATCAGGTTTGAGTGAAATCTGGCTTTGTGCCTTTGACTCCATGCTGTTTTGCCTAAAATGTAAAAAGCTTATTCAAGAAAAGCCTTACTTCTCACCACTTCCCATTGTTATTAAATTTCTCTTTCTGCAATTGTGTAGGTGTGTATTCATGTGAGTGTATGTGTGTGTGCATGTATGTGTATGTTCATTTGTGCTTTTCCTTCTGTTGTTTGTATTTGTACTGTTTGTTGACAGATATTTAAGTAGAGTATTGATGCCGAAGTAGTTTGCTTTAATGTCTGTCTGTAGATGTGCTAAGTATTAATCTACTAGTGTTGTCAATCATAATTTTGAGGCTACAATTTAACTTTTCTTATAATTATCAAAAATAAACCAGAAGAATATATCAAGTAATAGTAGAGTACTTCTAAGAGATCTTAAATTTTCCATTTACTATAGTGATTGATTCTACCAAGCAGAGATTTGCAGCAGAAATAAATTGAGTACGAAAAGGATTTTGTCTTACAACAAATTATAATTACAATTTATCAGGATGACACAATAAACTAGCAATTGTTCTGTCCTTGGCTTCAGGTCGGAGCTCCAGGTTGAAACCTCTTCAGGGCTGTGTGACTGACACAGCAACAGTCTCCAACATTAAGCAGTCACAAGTAAAATGAGTGTTAGTAGTTTTGGCCTAATCCGCAATGCTCACAAAATTGTTGATTTGCCAATGCCAATTCCGCTACATCTGTGATAAATATGTTGAATTAACTGTCAGCAGAGTTGTTGCTTTCTAAGGCTGAGTTGAAACTAAACACTGGAGGATTCCTAACTCAGCCTTTTCCCTGTATCATAAAAAAAACCTTTGAATATGGAAAATACTGTAGAATTGAGTGGAGAAAAATAGCTCCTGTCACCCTTCCACTGCTAGTAGAACTACTTATGATGATTAATAGTTATTACCAAGAACTATTACCCACCCTAAAATGGAATACAACACTCGCTGAAAGAAAGAAGTCGTATTTACACAATGCCTTTCAAGATCACTGCAAGTCCAAAAGCACTTCACAGGCAATTAAGTACTTTTTGAAGTGTAGTCACTGTTATAATATAGGAAACGTGGCAGCCAATTTGCGCACAGCAAGATCCCACAAACAGTAATGAGATAACGATCAGTTAATAATTTTAGTGATGTGAATTTAGAGATAATTATTTGTCGGAACCAAAGCTCTTCTTTGAAAAGTGTTGTGGGATCTTTCACTGACATTAGTGAAAATAATCTCATGCAAAAATATTATGTGAAGCTGAAACTATTAACATTGTCTGAAGTAGTATCAATGCTGACATAATATGAGGTGGAATGGGATCTATTAGCGAATGAATAATTCAACTCTGGTATTCACATCTCATGTTCATAGATATACTGGGACAAATGTGTTGAAAAAGGCACAAACACAATTCTTTTTAGGTAAAGGCCTTTATTTCCTTGGAGGTTCGGGTCTACATAGGCATATGCAGAGGATAAGCTATTGCAGAATCGCACGTGCACACGTACACTCAATCACCCCTTTTTTATACCCTTAATGTGGATCAAAACTATCAAACCCACTTATGCAATCACCAGCTTACAACCAAAACCCATTACCTAATTACAGTGATGCTACATCCCTGCTTGTGCAGCTTTGATCTTCTGATCCCCTTACCAGTGGGACAGTTATCAGGCACAATTACTGTAACATAAAGATGTTACATGAGAGACTTATGTCCATACATATACCTTGATCATCTATAATCCCTGTGAGGCACCCATTATCCTAGCCTTCAGCAGTGATTCCTGTCCCCTCTCCTGCCTGCAACATTCCAACAAAATTACAACTGGCCTTTGTTCCCATAGACAGAAAGCTCTGCTGTACCCCATGTTCTTGCTTGCAACTAACATCTACCTTTTGCCCACCCACCGCTTAATGCCATTATTTTATTAACCCTTTGTTAGCCCATCTGTTTAATACTAAAACTTAATTTGTTCACCTCACATGTTCCAACAAATAACTCAGTGATGTATCAGTAAATAATTTCAGATCATGGGTCTTGTGATTAGTTTGAGATGTATTTAGCTTCTCCAGAAGGATTCTCGGACTTTGATTTGTAGTTTGTCCAGATTTTGTAAATGGTACAACCTATACTTGATGCTTTTGGCTGCTAATTGGACCCAAATTCAATATTGTGTTTTGATAGCTTCTGGTGTTAACAGCACTGAGCTTGATAACAAAGTTACTGACTTGGCTTTTGATTTTTTGATCCATTATGTCAAATCCCCATGTCACACTTCAATACAACTCAAGCAGTCTCCCACGGCAAATGTGCATAAGAATATTTGGTAACTCAGAGTTAAATTCCCCTTCTCTGAGCCATACAGACTGGAGATTTTGGATTCATTTGGCTGTGGGATCACTTAGCTCTGTCTATTGCATGCTGCTTCTGTTGTTGAAGTTTCACTAGGTTGACACCTCATTTTTAAGTATGCCAGGTGCTGCTCCTGGCATGCTCTCCTGCACCATTGTAATTATGAGGCAGCTATTCATCACATGGCCTGTTGAAGACAATACAATTTCAATGCAACTTGAAACGAAAGACTATTTGTTGACTATTATGTACAGATCAATCCTGATCTAATTGAACAATAGAAGGATATTATGCTTTGTTACATTACTGAAAATAACATATATGTTAATATACTCCACAGCTTCAATTTAAAACAGTAATAGACTGTGTGTTAATCTGTGTTTGTTCAATTTAAATTGGAGGATTCACAGTGTTCCAGCTTCCAATGTACACTACAAGTAGAGTAAAAATAATTGATGCCTCAGTGATATCTATTAGAATATAATTTGTGAAATCCTAACTCATTTAAATGACTCACCAGCTGATCTCTCCTCGTGTTGCTCACAGACAGCCCGTGATCTGGAGAACAGTTGTAACTTCACCTTTTCCATTGCCACTTCTAACGCACTAGATTATGAAGTCCTACCCATTCATTTCAATAGGCAATGGAGCATAGCAGATGACAGAGGGGTTCAGAGGGAGTGGAGTGGAGAATAGGGAGTGGTGTATCCTGGTGGTCTGGGAAGTGGAGAAGAACACATTAGAATAGGAAGGAGCAAGGCAATAAGTAGCAGAGTATAGTGGGTGGCTCTGACATAGGGCTTTATCCAAATGTACAGAACTTAAACACTTAAAATTAGAGCTTGAGAGAAGGAGATTTGTTTTGTTTGTCCAATTTGAAAATTAATTTGCATTATTAACTTATTTTAATGATTAAAATAAAGACTGACTAATCACATTGTGTGTCATGATTTCAAAATTGCAAATTGTCCCTATCCATTGATAAACTCAGTAAAAATAATATGCTAAGATACAAGCAAAATACTGCGGATGCTGGAAATCTAAAACAAAAACAGAAAATGCTGGAAAAACTCAGCAGGTCCAACAGCATCTGTGGAGAGAAAAAAAACAGAGTTAATGTTTCAAGTCCGTATGACTCTCCTTCAGAGCTAAAGAGAAGTAAAATGTGATGAAATTTATACTGTTTAAGGGGGATGGAGCAGGTGAAGCTGGATAGAAGGCCAGCGATAGGTGGGGACAAAGGAGAAATTGTCAGAGATGTCATGGACAAAAGGACAAAGGGGTGTTAATGATTGTGGTGCTGGCTAAAGGAGGTGCTGATGGTGGCATTAAGGTCAGAAAGCATGTGATAATAGCAGGACAAGGGTAAGCACTCTGGAAAGAACAACATTAATAACTGACAGATGACCCTTGTAGCGGTGGGATGGGGGGAGGGGACGATAGTGGGAAAAAAGATTGAAAATAGGATTAAAGGTGGGGATAAAACGATGAATGAAAATGAAAATAAATAAAAATAAAAATAAGTGGGTAAAATATAAAAATTAAAAAGTGAGAAAATAAAAATTAAAAATTGAAGATGAATTTTGAAAAAAACAGGATATAAAAGGGGGTGAGAATGGAGGATGGGTGAGACAGAGAGGACAAGGAAGGGAAGGGAAGTGTCAGAAATGGACCATGTGAAGGTGATGGAGGGGTGGAAATTGGAAGCAAAATTTATACATTTTTCCAGGTCCAGACGAGAGCATGAAGCGACACCAAAACAGTCATCAATGTACCGAGAAAAGAGTTGTTGGAGGGGGCCTGAGTAGGTCTGGAAGAAGGAATGTTCCACATACCCCATGAAGAGACAGGCATAACTGGGGACCACGTGGGTACCCATAGCCACACCTTTGATTTAGAGGAAGTGAGACAAGTTTGAGGAGAAATTATTCAGTGAGAGAATAAGTTCAGCCAGATGTAGGAGAGTGATGGTGGATGGGGATTGTTTGGGCCTCTGTTAAAGGAAGGAGTGGAGAGCCCTCAGACCATCCTGGTGAGGGATGGAGGAGTAGAGGGATTGGATGTCCATGGTGAAGAGGAAGCGGTTGGAGCCAGGGAACTGTAAATTGTTGATATGATGTAGGGCATCAGAGGAATCGCAGATGTAGGTGGGAAGAGACTGGATCAGGGGAGAGAGAACTGTGTCAAGGTAGGAAGAAATGAGTTCCATGCGGCAGGAACAGGCTGACATGATTGGTCTACCGGGACTGTCCTGTTTGTGGATTTTGGGGAGGAGGTAGAAGCAGGCTGTCCGAGGTTGGGAAACTATGAGGGTGGAAGCTGCGGAGGGAAGATCTCCAGAGGAGATGAGGTCAGTGACAGTCCTGGAAACAATAAAATGCTACCTGTTTGAAGCTCTTTGTTCAGGCAAGCCTCAGTTGTGGAATGAAAGCTCCAGAGATGAAAGAGGAGACAAGCTGCAAGATAACGAAGCCTGCCAGTATTGGGATGAGTTCTTGGAGACAGTTCTAACATGAAATGACTGGGTGATTTTTATTCAGAGTTATTACATTTTTATGTATTACTGTTAGCTCTACTCATCGGTAGCCCAGGGCCTGCAATGTTTATTCGGGTCCTACTGCACTCTAAATGTGACAGCAGTTCATTCATCACTTTGATACAACAAACTCACTGCAGAAATACATAGCGCCAGTTGAAACAAGATAAAAATATTATACATCTTACTGATGCAGGACGTTACAAGTTTCACTGACATATGCTCCAGAACACTATTTATTTCCTGCTTTATAAAGCTTGTTTAAAATGCTAGCAATTTTGTTCTTCCTTCTTCCAGTTATTCAGTAATTCTTTTTATCTCCCAGGTCAGCCACGCACAGCCTAAGTGCATTGCCAGGAGATTCAGATGTAAGACTCTGTAACTTACAGCAGGGGCTATTATTATGAGTTAAGAGATGTTCAGGTGGAGTGATTGATTGATGATCATAACATATTGAGGAGATTTGGCCATATTGTACTTAAATGCGTGTGACTCAATATACCCAATCTTTGTGGCTGCAAATTTGCTTCGCATGTGCCTCTGGAAGGAACTCCAGATCCTTGTAAGCATTTAATCATGCATATAACTGGCGTACAGAAGGTGACACCTTCTCAAGAAACAACTCATTCTTTCTGAACAAACAATTCTTGGGCAGTTTGAGGGGTAGAGTTTGGAACATTTGAGGCATTCAGAAATCTGGAGATTACAAAAGTTGCAGAATGTATTCATAGTGATTGTGCAAAAAGTGCACATGCGCATACAATTATATCATGTGCTGTCTTCACAGAGCAAGCTGAACCTAAAAAGCAGTATTAGCCCAAAGCACCAATTTGTCACCACCCATATTTGGAACAGACTCCAGGAGAGGCAGACACACTGTGGAAAATTTTAATCCTGATGTTGTAGAGCAAACACAAGCTGAATCTTTGAGAAAAGACTGTGGTTGTAGACACAGAGGACCAGTTGACACATGACTTTGCTGAGGCCTTGACCAAATGCAGGGCTAAATCCATTGAAGATGATCTTCATCCCTAATCCTCCTTCTCAAATCAAACTTCCCCCTCATACCACTGTAAAATTTTGATAATGTTACTAATTTTTAGGGTTCTATATTGATTTGAAGTAATGTTTTATGATTTTTTTCCCTTAATCACCTTTCAAACAGTTCAGTTTGAATTTCTAGTGAAGCAATTAACAGTTAAGGCAGACTGGGAGCAGGACAGTAGCTGTTTGCGCGGAACTGTTCTTCATGAACCAAATGACTTTAAAGGTGCCAAAAGATTCGGGTTCAAGCAGTTGCATTTGTTTCAATTACACTATGTGTCACTTTTTGTCAGCTTTAAAGAAATAAGCAAAAGGTTTGAACTCCACATGTTGAACTTAGTGTGACACCTTATCTTTAAACAAGAACCATGCGTTTTAATAAAGTTTTAGCTTACTAGATGCCTTAATCAACGAATCATATCTGAAGGGCAGAACACCTATATTTTTAAAAGACATTCCTTTCCTGACATTATGGTAGCAGTTATACTTTTAGTATCAATGAGAGTGGGTTAGTATGTTGATATGAATTGTTTATGATAGGCTGTGTTACTGAAAAGAGGATGTAACATTGTTTGTGTAACTGCTCTGTATCTGCAAAGGTATGTAATTTGTTCACAATGGAATGTAACTCCAGGGCCCAGGGATTAAGAAATGGACATTTGTCTTTGGTCTGTGTAATCCTAGTTACAGAGGTGGGTGATGCCAGATGGCGCTCACTATAAGCCAACGAAAGAGGTTAATTTGGACTATTTCCGAATAAGGAAGGGAAACAGTCAGAATTAGGGATAAACGTTAGAAAATCAGAGCCTTTGTTGGCAGAGTTTTTACCATCACTTCCATGGTATAATTCTTCAGAAACACAGTTCAATGTAACATCACTTCAGAGACAGAAGAAGAAAAGCATTACCTGTGCTGGCAGTACACAAGGAATCCTAGGGCCTTGAGGATAAGAAACTTTCACGTTATCTTCACTGCCTTTGTTAAGTATTTGTAACATCTTGCTTAATAAATTCTACTTGATTCATATACCTTGCTAGGTCAGGCGGAACTGAGGACCCCATTGTTATAAATTAAGAATTCAGATCTTAGATATTTTAATTAAAAGGGATTTATACCTCAAAGCCCCCAAAACTTACACCACGATCTTACAAGCTGCAGATGGTGTAAGTAGGTACCCTTTGCTCTCCCCCGACCTCTTCATACTGCTACCTTGCTTGTGCCTATATCCTTTCAGATATTCAAAAAGTGCCACCTATCCAGGCTGTCTAGGGAGACCAAGAAGAGTGTTGATGAAGACACACCATCACAGGATTTTACACTTGAGGCAACCAGCTCAGGTGCTGGCATTGCAGGTATCTCAGAGGATAGTATAGAGGCAGGATCTGTATGTGGTGAGACATTGGGTACAAGTGTGCTGCAGCCAGGACAGGGGCAAGAATAGTGCAGGTTCCAGCTCATTGGAAAGTGATGCTGCACATGAGTTCAGACGCAGAGACTCAGATGAGGACTTTGATTGGTCAGGCTTTGGAAGAAGGCTGACGGGCATACATATCAAAATGTTTGGTGCACTGGAAGGCTTCCAGAAGCCTTTCATTCAGTGTCAAGGAGCATGGAGGAGTTTGGCAGTAACTTGGCACAGGGCTCTGCTCAGAACTTGAAGCCAACTTTTCCCGTATGGAGCTAGTCATCAACGTACCCGTGGGAAAAAACCCTGCTGCAGCATCTGATTGCTGATGTCTCAGCTTCCATTGCAGTACAAGCAATCAAAATTTCAGTGTTACAGTGGAAGCCCAGTTTGTTGTCATGAAAGCTGAGACTGCTACCATCATGGCTATGGATACCTGTGTTCAGAGGGATTTTCAGGGTATTACAGCAGTCCAGCAATGTGTCCTCAAACAGATTGCTGAGATGCCTCTGAGGAGCCAGTACCAGCGGAGGACGGCATTTGTGATCCCAGCATTCAGGATGACAGCATTTGTGATCCCAGCATTGCCAGATCCCAAGCTGTTGCCGCTCAACTAGCCAGCCCAGACTGCTCCTGCCCATGCTGAGATAGTGCAGTCTGAAGCCAGCCTTCTATGGCCTAGACCTGCCCTTGGTCATCCTGTAAATCAATCTGCGGTATTCCCAGTGGCAGTCAGCAGCCTTTCACCAGACATGCTGTAACCACTGCAATAGCATTTCATAGAGCTAGGATAGGTAAAGGCACATGGAAGACAGGCAGTAAGGAAATGTGCAAGGTTGTTTAATTTAACTTTGTCTGTAATATGACATGATTTAATTTATAAATCTGGTTTAGAATGTCTATTTTGTTTTGGCTTTTATTTTTTCATTGTGGCCGATTGGACACTGTGACAGAGGGAAGGTAAACTGAGAGTGAAAGGGAAATTGAGGTTGAGGTTACTTGTATTGCACTTGAATTAGTTCTTCCTGTACAGCCTGAGCAGAAAGGGATTGTCCAGGTTGCAGCCTCGCTTCCTCTATTTCTTCTTCCCCCTCCTTGTCCTCCTTGTGCTCTAGCTCCTTAGCTTCTCACCTGCCAGCTGCAATAGGGCTGTTTCTCTTGCCTGAGAGGCCATGCGGCATGGGGGAGACAACCACAAATCTTGAGACTCACCCAGCTTAGTAGAGCACCAGAGTGGTCAGGGAGTGGAATCATTGCTTCAGCACATCAATGGGTTGCTCTTTCACATTTGTTGTGACAGCATGGCTCTCATAGAGTGCATGCTCAGGACATGTGCTCGGTTTGCAAATCTGTATCATTAGCTAAATCATCAGCAAATAGCCCTTGTCGTGGAATAGCACTGGATATCACTGTGTAGAAACAGTAGAACAGGAAATGGCACATGGAAGACAGGCACTAAGGGAATGCACAAATGTGACTACTTTGCATTTTTATGTATCCTGGCCTCAGTTCACTTACACATTTGGTTTGGACTGTTTATTTTGTGGTGGCTTTTATTTTTGCATTGTGGCCAGGAGAAGGATGTGGTGGTCAGTGACAGATGGAGGGAAGGAGTGTGGGACTGCTGGTGAATGGGGAATTGGGGTTGAGGTTATTGGTATCATAGTCAGATGAGTTTTTCACTGACAGCCCCAGCAGAAAGAGGCTGTGTAGGTGCTTCCTCCCTTCCCATTTCTTTTATTCTGTCTCCTCCTCTTTCTCCATCTCTGCCTCCTCCTTGTGCTCCTGCTGTTCAGCTTCTCATGTTGTGCAGCATGCAACATACCACCATGAACCTTGTGACCAGCTCTGTTGAATACTGCAGGGCTCTTCCAGTGGTCCATGCTTTACCACTCCAGTCGTCTGCTCTGTCACATTTCTTGTGACAGCATAGCTTTCATTGTATGCTTGCTATTCACATGTGCATGGGTTACAAACTGACGTCATGAGACAAGTCATTCGCAGATAGTCCTTGTCGCCCAGTAGCCATCCTTTGGTTTGCCATGGTGGCTGAAATACAGCTGGTAGAGTGGATTGCCACAGAATGAAGGCTGAACCAGTGATCCAGCTCATTAGGAGACTCTTTAGTATTTGAAGTATTTGGCCAAAATCCAGCCCTCCACTGTGTTTTATCTGTCCTTTCAACTATTATAAAAATAATTCAAATGGATGAATGGAATTACGTATTAATTAGGATCAATTACTGTACAGATTTTCAAATGATAATCCAGATGGATTACAGGAGTTCTCAAAATGCATTTGACAGTCTAATGACTAATAACTGGAGAACATTGGAGAGAAATTAAAAGCCTCCAGCTAGGTGTACTCTGTTACTAAGTTTGTTGTTTTACCACTAAACTGCAATGTCATGTCAAAGATCTCATCTTTCTCACCACAGAACCTATAAAACAAATTGCAGTAAGGACATAAAAGGGAGATTGGATGGTGCAGTGAGTTAAATACTGGTTTTTCACCTCTGGGATTTGGCCTCAATCCAGGCCAATTGGATAGGGTGTATGTCTCCTCCATGTGATTGCTTACTCTCTGTAAATCAGTTGACCTTTCTTAACTGTCTCCCTAGTGGCCATTGATCTACATCATAAAACTGCTCCCAGTTTAGCAGTGATTGGCAATTTAATTCAGCCTGGTGTAACTAATAGGAACATTGATGCCAGAGAGGTACTCTTCTGAGCAAAGTGTGATGAATGTTGTTGGGGTCTCTTCGTCTTTTCCTCTTCATCATCATGTTATACCTGACCTGAGCCTGCTTCATGTTGTCGTTGGACGCCTGAAATGAGGAATGTTCCAATCCTCAATAATAATGTTATATATGACTAGAATTTACAGCACAGAAACAGGTCATTCATCCCAACTTGTCCATGCCCATGTTTATGTTCCACCTGAGGGTCCCGCCATTCCGCTTCATCTAACCCTATCTGCATATCCTTATGTTCCCCTTCGCGTTTATCTAGCTTCCCCTTAAATTCAAATGTGCTATTCTCCTTGACTACTCCTTGTGGTAGCAAGTTCCACATTCTAACCACTCTCTGGGTAAAGAAGTTTCTCTTGAATCCCCTCTTGGATCTATCTGTGACTATCTTATATTTACTTTTTGCATAAAAAAGTATGAAACAAGATAAAGCTATTCCCACTCCATTGAGCTTGACCCTTTTGAAGATCTTGTTGTGCTCCCTGCGTGGTGACAGACCCAAACCACTAGTTGTGTGAAGAAGCTTTTTCTCACGTCACATTTGCTTCTTTTGCAAATCACTTTAAATCTGTGCCCTCTCGATCCTTTTATGAGCAGGAACAGCTTCTCCCTATCTACTCTGTCCAGCCTCCTCATGATTTTGAACAAAGGTTAAAATATTAGTTTTTTTTATAATGCCAGTGGCTGAGAAGGTAAATACCTAGTCACGGTTCAATTCACAAAGACTAGGGGAAATGGGAAAGTCATTACTTGCCTCTGGGCCTTTGGAGAGGGAGCATAAAATTAGCCATGGCTCACAGCGTGCTGCTGCCCAGTGATCCATGCTGGAAAAATGGAGAGACTTTGGGTGAGAAGGGGAGTGTGCTTAACTGTGATGGTCACTCATTTCAACTCAAGGTGATTGGTGCTGGGTATCAGAAGGCAAAAAATATCTATTAGACGGTGTTGCAAACACCAATCAGCACCTTCAGGAGAAAAGAGCATAAAGGGGGTGGGGAGGGGATATGGGGAGGTGAAAACAGCTCTAGATTGGTTATAGTTATTGGTACAAAGTCCAGGGTAACGTGAGGTTACTGTGATAATGAGGAAGATAAATCTTGGGAACAACAAATTAAAATTAAATCCAAGGTATACTTAAATAGGCTTTGAATATTTAGATATAAGCAGCTCACAAAAGTAATTCCTTCACAAAATACTGAGCTGATGAACCATGACACATTTCCATAAGCATATAAATCTATGGGATAAAATTACTAATACTAAATAAATTAAGCTCCCCAACGGCTCATTACATTGATTCAATGATTAGCTGAACTGTGCAGAGCAGAAAGATTTCAGGTTTGATCTCAGTCTGTGCTGATGTTTTTCAAATAGCAATCTATCTGATCATCACTAACTGTGAATCACCATTAAATGCCAATTAGGTATATTGTGCAAAACTTATACCAGGTGAAAAAGGGGAAAAAATAAATCATGCACTGGGAATGCTGCCTGAACAGGAATCTTTTTCAGCTATACTGCACAGGATTTCCCACTCCCCCACTGTGGAGGCTTTAATCATGGGCAGGGAGGGGGGAGCAATGGGATAGGAAGCTGAAAAATCGGTTTCCCACTGGCGTAAAATGCCGTTCCTGCCCGCCATGGCGGTTTGCCATTCCCACTAGAGGCTGGCGTGAAACCATTTTGCATCCCGTTAATGGAATGCAGATGAAGGCCTGGCCAAAATATTTCCCCCCCTGCCCAATAACCTGCGCCGCCAGTGAGTTTTCACGCTGGCCCAGAACATATCTGGATCAATGTGGTGTGCAAATGTCGGGACTTACCCGAAGAAGGTCTTGGGGTAGCCTGTGGAGATGGGGATAGAGGCCTCCAGCGACCGTGGACCCTGGAATACCATGTGCAGCAGCGGGTGGGTGGAGCATCAGCCACGTGGATCTTCTCGGTGAAGCAGCTTCTTCCAGGAGGTGGATCTTCCAGCTGCAGGAGGCGATGGTCTGTGCTGGGGGTGGGGGTGGTGGTGGTGGTGGTGGTGGGGGGATTACATGGGGAGGAGAGGAATGAGGAGGTGGGGCGGGTGTGGAGGCCTAAAGGGGGCAGGGGGTGCTTTGGGTGGTAGGGGAAACAGGGAGAGATGCTGCAGGGATCAGGGAATGGGTGATGTGGTATGGAGTGGGAGGGTGGGAAGGCCAGTGTTGGAGTGTGGGCGGGGAGAGAGCGGGGTGGTAGGGTTGTGCAGGTGTGAACTGGCATGGGGGGTTGTGCAGGTGTGCACGGGCATGGGGGAGTGTACAGGTCTGAACGGGCATGGGGGGGTGTGCAGGTGTGAACGGGCATGGGGGGTGTGCAGGTGTGAATTGGCATGGGGGGGGTGTGCAGGTGTGAACGGGCATGGGGCGAGGTAAGAGGGGACAGGGGTTCAGTGGTGTAAATTGACACGTCCTGGGGACCAAACTCAGGGAAATGGTGATAGGAAGGAATGGTGAGGGTTAAAGGGAGCAGTGGGAGTTGGTTGGATGGGAGGATGAGGATATGGCGAAGGCGTGTGAAGGGGCGCCGAGGGTTGCTGGAAGGGGTATGAAAGGAGAAGCAGATCTGGGGGTCGGAAGAGTGAGGGGCGGCATGGGAGTGGTTTCCTTGGGAAGGCAGGAAATGGACATTCACCTGCACAGGATGGAGGGGGGTGGGCGAGGGTTGAAGTTAACTGACTGAAGGTCAAATGTTGCGCCTGGAGGGTCAATGGTTTTAGGGGTGGGTGTGGGTCATTGCGGGGATGGTTAAAGGTATTTTACTCGACATGGAAGGTAACGACAAAAACGACCGCTCCAAACTATGCAGAGCCTTGTGGTGGAGATCTCGGGGTACTGCATGGGAGTTGGGTCATCGGAGGTAGGCAGAGATGCAGGTCAGCTCAACTGGACAACTGAAGGAAAACCCCAGCATGTAGTACTTACAAAGCTAGGACATTGGGACAGATGAGAGTGTGAAGGGAAAGGCTAGGTGTGCGCGCAAGACCTCTTGCACATGGCTTGCGAGGGCCCTGGTAAATACCTTTATCTCCCTGCACATGCATGATTCTGGGGGACATAGACCCAGCCCGGAGTGTCCCTCTGCATATGGTGGAGTGGGGGCGTGCGCATACAGGCTTAAAGACTACACCTGCACAACACCTACATGTCCATTCACACCTCCACAACCCCACTACCTCCACCCCGCCTGCACTCCAGCACGGCCCTTCCCACCATCTCGCTCCATACCATGAACCCCGCAGCATCTCCCTCTTTCCACTACCACCTCCAACCTCCCCCTCACCCCTCTAGGCCTCCATATCTACCACCCCTCTTCATTCCTCTCCTCCCTGTCTCATACCCTTCACCCCGGCACAGATCATCGCTGCCCAACAGTACCTCCTGCAGCCGTCCAACTGCAGCTTGAAGATCCACCTCCTGGACGAAACTGCAAATAAAGTACATCAGACATGATTACAGTCTAAGTGGATTATATTTACAAAAGTGTGGTAAGTGTAACAATCAGAGTACACCTGTGCAACCACATGTGAAATCAAAACTTCTTAATCTTGTGTTCCCCACCACTTCTTCTAGGTGCTCCCCTGACATCTACAGCAGGGTTGGAGGCAGTCGGCTGACCAGTTTGCCCTGTTGCCTGGGATGTCCTTGGTAGCCGTCCTCTTGAGACCAGAGGCCTGGAGGGCCCTGGCTTACTTTGGCTGTCCTGCTGTGGGGCAGCTGCTCCCTCTGCAGTCACAGAGGACGAAGCTGAAGGGTGATTCGGAGAGGCTGGACACCCTCAGAGAATACTGAATGGAGGTCCCAGGGGCGTCCAACAGCTGCTCCTCCTCCCTTTGTGCGCCCGGGGGCCCCTGCCTGACTCCTTGAGGGGAAGGGGAACCTGAAGGGAGGTCGAGGTGCCCTGTACGCGTAGTCACTGCAAATGCTCACCCATGATTACAGCGATGGAGTGCAGGTCTGTGCGCATCTCCGACAGAAACTGGGCGTTTTGCTGGACCAGGTTCTCCATGGCATCCGCCAACTTCCCCATAGAGACCTCAATGCACACATACGTCGGCACCACTTCATCAGAGAGCAGGCAGACGGACTCCTCTGCCTCATGTGCCACTCTATTGAGGGCCTCCACCACCTCTGCCTGATGTTCCCCCGCCTCTCGCTGCATCTCCAGCATCTCGGGCAGGGCGGATCCCAGATGCTCAGCATCTGACTTGGGTATTACAGATGCCTCTTCCCCCACAGTCCTCTGAGTGCCGGTGAACTTGGCTGACCCTGTTGCGGACATGTGTCCATGCGATGACCATCAGAATGTGAGCCCCTGCCTGAACTACATCTAGACCAACCAAGGTGTGTGTCTCTGCACTAGTGGAGGGTGCAGGTCACTGCTATGATGCCTCTACAGGTGCACTTTCTTTCTCCTCCCCAATATGCTGAGTCATCTGTGGGCTGGAGGAACCGCTGGACAAGGTCACCTCTTGTTCTCTTGTCCTCTTCTTGCTGGCACCTGTAAGTGAGAGAGGAGAGAGGGAGTGACTGCATGAGCTGCCTCCAACATGGAGGAATGCATGACCCTGAGGTTTCTATGTGACTATATTATGCATGGATCCTTACTGGATGGAGGCCGCCTGCCGACCTCTCCATCGCCGCGGGCTCAGTCTGATTCCTCCCCGGCCAGCCTGGCTGTCCACTCCTTGAAGTCAATGAGTTTCTTGAGGTCAGCCGGCCTCTTCCATCCTCTCTCTCTCTCTCTCTCTCTCTCCTGTTGTGCTGTGACTTTTCCTGTGCAAAGAGATAAAATAGGGTTGAGAGCAATTGGGTTTCATGTAATTTTCTCAAGCTTCAACTCTTACATATAACCCACTGGATTGTGCGCCATGTGATTGATGCACTGCAGGTTGTCCACAAGGGTTCTGGGGTAGCACCCTCCTGAGCAGTGAGTCCATGCTGAAAGAAGGATAAGGCTCATAGAGGCATGGCATTAGTGGTCCTTGCTGGTGCCCTCAACTCCTAACCCACTACCCCTCCCAGAGTGCATCTGAGCTCTCTGTGTGGAAGGGTCAGGGACCCACAGTGGCCTCTCCACCTGCAGACTAGATGGACTGCAGCGGGGCCATGAGGCATCACCTCATCATGTTGAGTAGCTCTTTTATGATGGGCTGCACAGATTGCCACTGAGGCCCATGTCCCCTCTACCATTCAGTGAGGTGAGTGTGAGCAGTTGAGAGTTCACTTACCCTGGCAGAGCGGATGAGGTCATTCATCTTTTTGCAGCATTACAAGACCGTCCTCTGGTGGAGGCCCTGGGCACTGAACTCCCTGGAGACTTCCTCCCATGCTGTTGTTTGTGTGACAACTCGGCCTCCTCCTTAGTCCCGGAGCAGAAAATTCCGCTCATTAATATTCAGATAACTCTGGTTACAGTGTAAAATTGTGATCTGCTTACATCAAGCCACTTATCACAGCCTATTTAAATATTTCTTGGATTTAATTTTCATTTGCTGTTCTGGAGATTTATTGCCCTCTAATGGACCAATGTAATAAACCAAAAGGGAAGCAGTTAATGTGACTTAATGGCACAAGAAACAGTCATAAGTCATAAGTTAGCTGGCAAGGACCGTTAAATGGACTCAGTTACCATAAGGACTGAACAGTGAAGGGGATGAATATGTATAATGATGGACAGTATAATATCCTATATTGCGAATTAGTAACATTTAAGCAATATAAGGGGAAAATTTCCTCCGTTTGAGATCTGTTCCGAGATCATAGCTTTGTTTTTTATAATCTTATTTACAATTTCACTACAAATAGGAAACAAAGAAAATTCTCTCTTTGTAAAATCTAATGATGATTCATCAGCTGCAATTGTCATTAAAATGGATTCCCTATAAAGGCTTTTAGGGCAGAAATTATGAATGGCAGTGCTTTTAGAACAGCACATAATGTTTAATCAACACCAGTAAATGACTGAAACGAAAACAGAAAATGCTGGAAAACTCAGGCAGGTCTGACAGCACCTGTGGAGAGAGAAACAGAGTTGACATTTCAAGTCCATATGACCCTTCTTCAGAGCTACAGAGAAGTAGAAATGTGATGAAATTTATACTGTTTAAGGGGGGTGGAGCAGGTAAAGCTGGATAGAAGGCCAGCGATAGGTGGAGACAAAGGAGAGATTGCGAAATATGTCATGAACAAAAGGATAAAGGGAGTGTTAATGGTAGTTGTAAGGGCTAAAAAAGGTGCTGATAGTGGCAAAGGTAAGAAAGCAGAATGTGATAATAGCAGGACAAGGGTAAGCACCCTGAAAAGAACAACATGTGGGGGTGGGGTGGGGTGAGGGAGGGGTGGTGGTAGGTAAAAAGGGGATTGAAAATGGGATAAAAAGATGGGATAAAAAAGGGGATAAAACAATGCATAAGTGAATTTAAAAAACTAATAAAAATAAGTGGATAAAAAATAAAAATGAATGTTGAAAAAAGGGATAAAAAAAGGTGTGAAGATAGAGGAGAGAGGTCGTAGTCTGAAGTTGTTGAACTCAATGTTAAGTTCTGAAGGCTGTAAAGTGCCTAGTCGGAAGATGAGGTGCTGTTCCTCTAGTTTGCATTGGGCTTCACTGGAACAATGCAGCAAGCCAAGGACGGACATGTGGGCATGAGAGCAGGGTGGTGTGTTGAAATGGCAAGCGACAGGAAGGTCTGGGTTATGCTTGCGGACAGACCGAAGGTGTTCCACAAAGCGGTCACCCAGTCTGCGTTTGGTCTCTCCAATTTTGAGGAGACCGCATTGGGAGCAGCGAATGCAGTAGACCAAATTGAGGGAAGCGCAAGTGAAGCGCTGCTTCACTTAAAAGGAGTGTTAGGGCCCTTGGACAGTGAGGAAGGAGGAGGTAAAGGGACAAATGATGCGCCTTCTGCGATTGCATGGGACGGTGCTGTGGGAGGGGAATGAGGTGTTGGGGGTGATGGAGGAGTGGACCAGGGTGTCCTGGAGGGAACAGCCCCTACGGAATGCTGACGGGTGGGTGAGGGGAAGATATGTTTGGTGGTGGCATCATGCTGGAGTTGGCGGAAATGGCGGAGGATGATCATTTGAATGCAGAGGCTGGTGGAGTGAAAAGTGAGGATGAGGGAGACCCTATCATGGTTCTGTGAGGGACGGGAAAGTGTGAGGAGGTGCGGGAGATGGGTTGGACACGGTTGAGGGCCCTGTCAACCACAGAGGGTAGGAACCCTCGGTTAAGGAAGAAGGAAGACATGTCTGAAGCGCCGTTTTGGAATGTGGCATCATCGGAACAGATGCGACGGAGGCGAAGGAACTGAGAGAATGGGATGGAGCCCTTACAGGTAGCAGGGTGTGAGGAGCTGTAGTCCAGGTAGCTCTGACAGTCGGTGGGCTTGTAATGGATATTGGTGGACAATCTATCACCAGAAATGGAGACAGAGAAGTCAAGGAAGGGAAGGGAAGTGTCAGAGATGGAGCATGTGAATGTCATAGAGGGGTGGAAATTGGAAGCAAAATTGATAAAATCTTTCCAGGTCCAGACGAGAGCATGAAGCGGCACCGAAACAGTCATGGACGTACTGAAGAAAGAGTTGTGGGAGGGGGCTACTGGAACAAGGAATGTTCCTCATACCCCATAAAGAGACAAGCATAACTGGGGCCCATGCGGGTGCCCATAGCCACAACTTTTATTTGGGGGAAGTGAGACAAGTTAAGGGAGAAATTGTTCAGTGAGAGAACAAGTTCAGCCAGACGGAGAAGAGCGGTGGTGGATGGGGATTGTTCGGGACTCTGTTTAAGGAAGAAGCGGAGAACCCTCAGACCATCCCAGCGGGGGATGGAGGTGTAGAGGGATTAGACGTCAATGGTGAAGAGGAGGCGGTTAGGGCCAGGGAACTGGAAATTGTTGATATGAGGTAGGGTATCAGAGGAATCGCAGATGTAGGTGGAAAGAGACTGGACAAGGGGAGAGAGAATGGAGTCAAGATAGGAAGAAATTAGTTCTGTGGGCCAGGAAGAAATTAATTCCGTGGGCCAGGAACAGGCTGACATGATCGGTCTATCGGGACAGTCCTGTTTGTGGATTTTGGGAGGAAGGTAGAAGTGGCCTTTCCGGGGTTGGGAGACTATGAGGTTGGAAGCTGCGGAGGGGAGATCTCCAGAGGAGATGAGGTCAGTGACAGTCCTTGAAACAATGGCTTGATGTTCGGTGGTGGGGTCATGGTCCAGTGGGAGGTAGGAGGAAGTGTCTGCTAGTTGGTGCTCAGCCTCTGAGAGGTAAAGGTCAGTACATCAGACAACAACAGCACCACCCTTGTCGGCATGTTTGAGGACAAAGTCAGGGTTGGACCTAAGAGAGTGAAGTACAGCAAGTTCAGAAGGAGACAGATTAGGGTGGGTGAGAGGGACAGATAAATTGAAACGGCCAATGTCACGCCGACAGTTCTCAATGAATAGCTCAAGAGCAGGTAAGAGATGAGATGAGATGAAGGATAAAATGAAACTGGGGGACAAAGACAGCTTTGAGATGTCCACCAATTTGAGACTGTCCACCAATATCCATTACAAGCCCAACGACTCCCACAGCTACCTGGACTACAGCTCCTTACACCCTGCATCCTGTAAGGACTCCATCCCATTCTCTCAGTTCCTTCGCCTCCATCACATCTGTTCTGATGATGCCACTTTCCAAATCGGCGGTTCTGACATGTCGTCTTCTTCCTTAACCGAGGTTTCGCACCCACTGTGGTTGGCAGGGCCCTCAGCCGTGTCCGACCCATCTCCTGCGTCTCTGCCCTCGCACCTTCCTCTCTCTCCCAGAACCATGATAGGGTCCCCCTTGTCCTCACTTTTCAACCCACCAGCCTCTGCATTCAAATGATCATCCTCCGCCATTTCGGCCAACTCCAGCATAATGCCACCACCAAACACATCTTCCCCTACACCCCCATCAGCATTCCATAGGGACAGTTCCCTCTAGGACACCCTGGTCCACTCCTCCATTACCCACAACGCATCAAACCCCTCCCACGGCACCTTCCAATGCAATCACAGAAGGCGCAACACCTGCCCCTTTGCCTCCTCCCTCCTCACCATCCAAAGGCCCAAACACTCCTTTCAGGTGAAGCAGCGCTTCACTTGCACTTCCCTCAATACGGTCTATTGCATTCGCTGCTCCCAATGCGGTCTCCTCTACATTGGAAAGACAAACTGCTTTGCGGAACACCTTTGTTCTGTCCGCAAGCATGACCCAGACCTTCCTGTTGCTTGCCATTTCAACACTCCACCCTGCTCTCATGCCCACATGTCCGTCCTTGGCCTGCTGCAATGTTCCAGTGAAGCTCAACGCAAACTGGAGGAACAGCACCTCATCTTCCAATAAGGCACTTTTACAGCCTTCCAGACTTAACATTGAGTTCAACAACTTCAGACCATGAACTCTCTCCTCTATCCTCACCCTTTTTTTATTCCTTTTTTCAACATTCATTTTTATGTTTTATCCACTTATTTTTATTCATTTATTTTTTATTATTGTTTTATCCCCTTTTTTATCCCACCTTTGTATCCCATTTTCAATCCCTTTTTTCCCCAACACCACCCCCTCCCCCACTCCACCACCACCCCACCCTACCACCACCCCACCCCCACATGGGCCATCTGTCACTTATTCATGTTGTGCTTTTCCTGTTATTATCACATTCTGCTTTCTTACCTTTGCTACTATCAGCACCTTTTTTAGCCCTTACCACTACCATTAACATTCCCTTTTTCCCTTTGTTCATGACATCTTTGGCAATGTCTCCTTTGCCCCCACCTATTGCTGGCCTTTTATTCAGCTTTACCTGCTCCACCCCCTTAAACAGTATAAATTTTATCACATTTCTCCTTCCCTGTAGCTCTGAAGAAGGGTCATATGGACTCAAAACGTCAACTCTGTTTCTCTCTCCACAGATGCTGTCAGACCTGCTGAGTTTTTCCAGCATTTTCTGTTTTCGTTTCAGCTTTCCAGCATCTGCAGTATTTTGCTTTTATCCCAGTAAGTGACTGCACTGGAACAGTGCAAAGAGGAATTTGGTGGGACTACGTCATGTATTTGAATGCGAATAGCAGCAATCGTAATTTCTACTTTTCATTTGTTTAAAGTTTGCATTAATTATCATTCACTTATTTTAAACAACATCATCCCGCTGACATCATTTTATATCATCTAAAGACAACAGCACAGGACTCTGGAAGCCATGCAGGTTTTGTACTTCCATTGAGATTCACGATGAATGTGATTACATATCATTCCAATTTTGTAAATTAGAAATAACTGTGGATAGTAATTGTGCTTTCCCGATTTCCTTTGTTGCACCATCGGTGGCCGTGCCTTCAGTTGTTTGGAGCTTAAGCTCTGGAATTCCCTCCCTAAACCTCTCCACTTCACTAGCCCTCTGGCCTGGCTTTTGATCACCTGTTTTAATATCTCTTCATGTGAATCAGTGTAATATGTTGTCTGATAAATGCTCCAGTAAAGCTCCTTGGGACGTTTTAATATATTAAAACTATAAAACTGTAAGTTGGCGTTGTTGAAATAATGGACACACGCATTCACTTCAGACCTTTTAATTGATGCTGTTGGGCCCATCAGTAGGTTTTAGCTTTATGTATCATTTAAAGTGATGTAACTAATAACTGTATCTATTTTAGTAATTGTTTATTTGCAGTACAACCAGTACCAATACAATAAGAAGAAAACAGCATTCCCTAGGGTATATAGGGATTTAAAGGCAATGATCAATCTACAGAGAAACTCCCTTAGGAATTCTCTAAATGACTGCTGAGTCTTCCTATGAACCATTAGCCTTTAACTGACCTCAGGATAATCCCTGGAAAAACTCAGCAGGTCTGGCAGCATCGGCGGAGAAGGAAAGAGTTGACGTTTCGAGTCCTCATGACCCTCTGTTGAAGGGTCATGAAGACTCGAAATGTCAACTCTTTTCTTCTCCGCCGATGCTGCCAGACCTGCTGAGTTTTTCCAGGTAATTCTGTTTTTGTTTTGGATTTCCAGCATCCGCAGTTTTTTGTTTTTATCAGGATAATCCCTGTTTACAGCACTAGGCTTTGCGGTTGTAAATTCATACACTTGTTGAACACAGCTCCACCAATGTAGCACATCAATGCATGCCATGATACTCCAGCCAAGGGATTGTAAATCCTTTGACTTTCTTGAAGCAATACCTTTGGTGATTTATTAGAGAGAATTATATATCATGCTTAACTTGACAAGAATGATCATAATCTGCTTGAATCCTATTTCCCTGTTCTTCCTTTATATCTTTTTCAACTTACCATTCCACTCTTCACAAAGTGTCAAGGATTTTTTAATGCCTAGCAGAGCAGGTGAACAGAACCCTCACCTGAAGGGCTCCTTTTAAAATTATGATTAGAAGGTGACAATTTGATGGTTGGCTGGATTTGCATTCCCAATCATTAAAGACTTTTTTTGAACAATTTACGGGAAAATCCTCCATCCAAATGAACAAGGGGTGTGAGGTATCAAATTAATGGATTATTGGCCAAGAATAAATCTGCCAAATAAAGTCTTCCTCCTAACAGAAGTTGGACAGACAATTTACCAACTTGTACAATAGATCCTTGTTTTGTAACCATCTGCAGGTATTAGTGACAGTAATAAAACATTCACCCATGAAGTAAAAAAAGAGCCCTGCTTTTTAAGAAGAGGGCTCAATTAGTAAGGAAGGCAGATTTTTGATTTGGCTTTCCCAACTGCCATCCCAGTAACGGTAAGAGATTCCCACTGAAAAAGTGACTTAATCTGGATATTGTAGTGGTCCCTGCTGTCTAATAATATAGCTCAATAATAACCTTTAGGGAAGGAAATCTGCTATCCTTACCTGATGTGATTGACTGTTAACTGCCCACTAAACTGGCCTGGCAAGCCACAAGTTGTATCAAACCGCTATGAAAAAGTTCCATAACCATCCTATATCGACTTAGGAACCAGGCATGACAAAGGCACACCCCGCCCGGTCAAACCTGCAAAGTTCTCCTCACTAACATCTGGGGATATGTGCAAGATTGCTTGAGCTGTCCCACAGCCTAGTCAAGTAATACTGTCACATAGACACACTCACAGAATCATACATTACAGACAGTGCCCCAGATTCCTTGATCACAATCCCTGGGTACGTTGTATCCCACTGGCAAGATAGATCCACAGAGACGGCAGCACACTGGTTTATAGTTGGGAGGGAGTGGCCCCAGGAGTTCTCAACATTGACTTTGGACCTCATGAAGTCTCATGGTATCAGATCAAGCATGTACAAGGGAACCTCCTGCTGATTGCCACCTACTATTACCCCACCCCCCCCCAGCTGATGAATTAGTACTCCCCTATGTTGAACATCACTTGAAAGAAGCACTAAGGGTAGCAAGGGCACAGAATGTACTCTGGGTGGGGGACTTCAATGTGCAGCACCAAGACTGGCTTGGTAGCACCACTACTGACCAAGCTGGCCAAGTCCTGAAGTACATAACTGCCAGACTGGTCCTGCAGCAGATGATGAGAGAACCACCATGAGGCAGAAACTCACTCGACTCCATCCTCACCAATCTACCTGTTGCTGATACACCTATCCATGGCAGTACTGTTAGGAGCGTCCACTGCACAGGCCTTGTGGAGATTAAGTCCTGACTTTACACTGAGGACACACTTCATCGTATTGTCTGGCATTTTTTTTTATTTGTTCATGGGATATGGGTGTCACTGACTAGGTTACCATTTATTGCCCATCCCTAATTGCCCTTGAGAAAGTGGTAGTGATCTCCCTTCTTGAACCACTGCAGTCCATGTGGTTTAGGAATGCTCACAGTGCTGTTAGGAAGGGAGTTCCAGGATTTTGACCCAGTGACAGTGAAGGAACGGCGATATATTTCCAAATCAGGATGGTGTTTGGCTTGGAGGGGAACTTCCAGATGTTCCCATGTGTCTGCTGCCCTCGTCCTTCTAGATGGTAGTGGACGTGGGCTTGGAAGGTGCTGTCTAAGGAGCCTTGGTGAGTTGCTGCAGTGCACCTTGTAGATGGTACACTGTAGGTCAGTGGTGGAGGGAGTGAATGTTTGTGGAAGGGGTCCCAATCAAGTGGCTGCTTTGTCCTGGATGATGTCAAGCTTCTTGAGTGTTGTTGGAGCTGCACTCATTCCATCACACTCCTGACTTGCGCCTTGTAAATGGTGGACAGACTTTGGGGAGTCAGGAGTTACTCGCCGCAGGATTCCTAGCCACTGACCTGATTTTGTGGCCACAGTATTAAATAACTAGTCCAGTGTGATGGACTCATAGACGTTTACAGCACAGAATGAGGCCATTTGGCCCATCGTGTCCATGCCAGACAACAAAGATCTGACTACTCTAATCCCATTTTCCAGCATCTGGCCCATAGCCCTGGAGGCTATGGCAACGCAAGTGAATATCTAAATACTACTTAAATATTATGAAAGTTTTTGACTCAACCACCCTTTCAGGCAGTGAGTTCCAGAGTCCCACCATCTTCTGGGTGAAAAACCTCTCCACAACTCGCCTCTTATCCTTTTATCTCTAACCTTTAATCTATGCCCCCTGGTTATTGACCCCTCTACAATTGAAAAAAGTGCCTTCCTATCCACCCTACCTAAACCCCTCATAATTGTATACGCCTCTATCAAGTCCCCTCTCAACCTTCACTGCTCCAAGGAGAACACCCCAGCCTATCCAATCTTTCTTCATAACTCAGACCCTCCAGCCCAGGCAGCATCCTGGTAAATCTCCTCTGCACCCTCTCCAGTGCAATTTCATCCTTCCTCTAATGTGGTGACCAGAGCTGCACACAATACTCCAGTTGTGGTCTAACCAGCATTTTATACAGTTCCAGCATAACCTCCCTGCTCTTGTATTCGATGCCTCGGCTAATAAAGGCAAGTATCCCATATGCATTCTTAACCACCTTATCTACCTGTCCTGCTACCCTCAGGGATCTGTGGATATGCACACCAAGGTCCCTCTGACCTTCAGTACTTTCCATGGTCCTACCATTCATAGTGTAATCCCTTGCCTTGATAGCCCTCCCCCCAAGTGCTTTATTTCACACTGAATTCCATTTGCCACTGTTCTGCCCACCTGAACTCCTGCAGTTTACGGCTATCCTCCTCATTACTTACCACCCTACCAATTTTCGTGTCATCTGCAAACTTCTTGTTCATACCCCTACATTTAAGTCAAATCATTTATGTACACCACAAACAGTAAGGGCCCCAGCACCGAGCTCTGCGGAACCTCACTGGAAACAGACTTCCAGTCACAGAAACATCCCTCTACCATCACCGTCTGATTCCTGCCTCTCAGCCAATTTTGGATCGTGCCACTTTGCCTTGGATCCCATGGGCTCTAACTTTCTTGACCAGTCTGCCGTGAGGAAACTTATCAAAAGCTTTACTAAAGTCCATGTAGACCACATCAAATGCATTACCCTCATCAACACTCCAGGTTACCTCCTCAACAAATTCAATCAAATTTGTCAAACACGAACTTCCCTTAACAAATCCATGCTGACTATCCCTGCTTAATCTGTGTCTCTCCAAGTGCAGATATATTCTGTCCCTCAGAATTCTTTCTAGTAACTTCCCCACCACCGAGGTTAGACTGGCTGGGCTGTAATATTCTGGTCTATCCCTTACTTTTTTTTTTATAATGGACAATGTTAGCAGTCCTCCAGTCCTCTGGTACCTCATCTGTGGCCAGACAGGGTTTGAAAATTACTGCCAGGGCCCCTGATATCTCTTCCCTTGCCTCCCTCAACAGCCTGGGATACATCTCATCTGGGCCTGCGGATTTATCCACTTATAAGGCTGCTAAACCCATTAGTACCTCCTCTCTCTCTATGTTAATTTCCTCTAATATTTCACAGTCCTCCACCCTGCTGTCTATACCTACATCATCCTTTTCCATTGTGAAGACTGAAGCAAAGTATTCATTGAGGACTGCACCCATGTCTTCCAGGTCCACACACAGATTACCTCTATGGTCCCTAACTGGCCCTACTCTTTCCCTAGTTATTCTCTTGCTCTTTATATATTTAAGAAACCCCTTTGGGTTTTCCTTTATTCTACCCACCAATGCTTTCTCTTAGCTTTCCCCTAATTTCCTTTTTAAGTTCCCCCCTGCACTTTTTACACTCCTCTAGGGACTCTGCCGTATTGAGCCCTCCGGTATCTGCCATTAGCTTCTCTTTTTTTCTTAATTGTAACCTTTATGTCCTTTGACATCCAGGGTTCTCCGGATTTGGTCCCCTGCTTTGTCTTTACAGGAACATATTTGCCCTGTACTCTCACTATGTCCTCCTTGAATGCCTCCCACTGCTCTGACACAGTTTTATCTGCAAGTAGCTGCTCCCAGTCCACTTGGGCCAAATTGTATCTCATCTTAGTAAAATTAGCCTTTCCTCAGTTTAGAACTTTTATTCCCAGCCCAACCTTATCCTTTTCCATAACTATCCTAAACCTAACTGAGTTATGGTCATTATCTCCAAAATGCTCCCTGACTGATACACCTTCCACCTGCCTGGGCTCATTTCCGAATATTAGGTCCAGAACTGCCCCCTCCCTTGTTGGGCTTTCTACGTACTGGCTAAAAAGGTTCTCCTGGATGCAACTTAAAAATTGTGCCCCCTCCCTACCTTGCACACTAAAACTACCCCAGTTAATATTTGGGTAGTTAAAGTCCCCCACTATTACTGCCTTATTATTCTTGCACTTCTCTGAAATCTGATTACATATTTGATCCTTTATCTCTCCCTGACTGTTTGGGGGCCTATAGTACACATCCAACAGTGTGTTTGCCACTTTTGTGTTTTTTACTTCTATCCATATGGCTTCATTTGATGATCCTTCCAAGATATCATCCCTCCTCATTGCTATAATTGATTCCTTGATCAATGTTGTGACCCCCCCGTCTTCTTTTATACCCCTCTCTATCTCATCTGAATACCCTATAACCAGGAATGTTGAGCTGCCAATCCTGTCCTTTTAGCTAAATCTCGGTCATAGCTATGATATCATACTCCCACGTGCCTATCTGTGCCCTCAGCTCGTCTGTCTTATTCCTCAAGCTCCTTGCATTAAATATATTCCAGTTAGTCTTGCTAAACTCACTTCTTTCTTATCTAGCCTATGTTTCCTCTGCCTTTCAGACTCACTTACAGATGTTTTAACTTCTAGTTCCATCTCAGCTTCTCTCCCCTCTGAACTACTTTTCAGGATCCCATCGCCCTGCTAATTTAGTTTAAATCCGTCCCAACAGCATTAGCAAACCTCCCCGCAAGGATGTTGGCCCCATTCCTGTACAGATGTAACCCGACAACTTGTACAGGTCTCACCTTCCCCCAGAAACTGTCCCAAAGCCCCAGGAATCTAAAGCCCTCCCTCCTGCACCATCTCTCCAGCCACACATTCACCTGCTCTATCCTTCTGTTCCTATACTCACTACTGTGTGGCACCGGGAGTAATCCAGAGATTACTACCTTTGAAGTCCTGCTTTTCAATTTCCCACCTAACTCCCTAAAGTCTGCTTGCAGGACCTCATTTCTCTTTCTCCCTATGTCATTGGTCCCAACATGGACCACGACCTCTGGCCGTTCACCCTCCCCCTTTAGAATGCCCTGCAGCTGTTCCATGACATCCTTGAATCTGGCACCCGGGAGGCAAAATACCATCCTGGAGTCATGTCTATGGCCGCAGAACCACCTGTCTACTCTCCTCACTAATGAATCCCCTACTACTATTGCCCTTCCACACTCCCCCCTGAGCAGCTGGACCACCCACAGTGCCATGGCCTTGGCTCTGGTTGGCCTCCACAGAGGAACCGTCACTATTGCTGTTTTCCAAGACTGAAAAATGGTAGGTGAGCGAGGTGCACTCAGGGGATTCCCTCACCAACTGCCTGGTCCCCTTCTCTGTCTGGTGGTCATCCATTCCCTCTCTGCTTGCACTTCCTTAAACTGTGGGGTGACTACACCCTGAAACATACTATCCACGAACCTCTCAGCCTCGTGAATGCACCAGTTGCTGCTGAAGTTCCAAAACCCGGAGCTCAAGTTGCACCAGTCGGAGGCACTTCCCGCACACATGGTCATCCAGACCGCCAGGAGGGTCTAGGATTTCCCACATAGCACAGGATGTGCAAATTATGGGATTGAGCCCCCCAGGCATATCTTAACTAAATAGAATTATTTTATCCTTACTCCAACTTGAGTATAGACTAGACGCTAGATCCTCTAGATAGACAAGATCCTCTAGGTGCTGCTGACCGACTGTCCCAGGGCCCTCCTCTTGCACTCTCGTTGTTTTAACCTCTCTATCCCAAAGTCTCACTGTTTTAACCTCTCTGTCCCGAAGTCTCGCTGGTTTAACCTCTCTGTCCCGAAGTCTCGCTGTTTTAACCTCTCTGTCCCGAAGTCTCGCTGTTTTAACCTCTCTGTCCCGAAGTCTCGCTATTTTAACCTCTCTGTCCCGAAGTCTCGCTGTTTTAACCTCTCTGTCCCGAAGTCTCGCTGTTTTAACCTCTCTGTCCTGAAGTCTCGCTGTTTTAACCTCTCTGTCCTGAAGTCTCGCTGTTTTAACCTCTCTCTCTTTCGAAGTCTCGCTGTTTTAACCTCTCTCTCCTGAAGTCTCGCTGTTTTAACCTCTCTCTCTTTCGAAGTCTCGCTGTTTTAACCTCTCTGTCCTGAAGTCTCGCTGTTTTAACCTCTCTGTCCCGAAGTCTCGCTGTTTTAACCTCTCTCTCCCGAAGTCTCGCTGTTTTAACCTCTCTCACCTGAAGTCTCACTGTTTTAACTTCTCCCTCCTGAAGTCTCACTGTTTTTTGAGATCGATTCAGAACAAATATAACAACTCAAATCTGGGCATTCATGAGGCACTGTAAGCCATCAGCTGCAATAGACATGTATGCAACTACAGTCTGCAACCTCACAGCCCAGTATATCCCTCATTCTACCATTACCAGAAAGCATGGAATCAACTTGGCTTCAGTGAGAAGAGTACAAGAGCAAGCCAGGAGCAGCACCAGGTGTAGCTAGAACTGAGGTGCCAACCTGGAGAAGCTACATGAAGGATATGAGTGCCAAACAGCAGAAGCAGAATGCTATAGACAGAAATAAGCAATCCTACAACCAATGGATTAGATCTAAGCTCTGCCGTCCTGCCATATCCACTTGTGAATGGTAGTGGACACCATTAATCAACTAACTAGAGGAGGAAACTCCAAAAACAACCCCATCCTCAATGATGGAGGAGACCAGCACTTGAGTGCAAAAGACAAGACTGAAGCATTTGTAATCATATCCAGTCAAGAGCGCTGAGTGGATGATTCATCTTGGCCTTCTCCTGAGGATGCCAGCAGCACAGATATCAGTCTTCAGTCAACTTGAATCATTCCAAATGAAATCAAGAAATGGACAATGGATACAGAGGATAATGGATACAGAAAAGGCTATTGGCCTTGACAACATTCCAGCTGAAGTGCTGAAGACTTATGCTCCAGAACTAGCCACGCTTCTAATCAAGCTGTTCTAGTACAGCTACAACACTGGCATCTACCCGACAATGTTGGAAATTGCCCAGGTACGTCCTGTCCAGAAAAAGCTGGAAAAATCCAATCTAGCCAATTATCACCCCATCAGTCTACTCTTGATCATCAGCAAAGCAATGGAATGTGTCAATGACAATATTAGTAAGTGCTTATGCAGCAATAACCTGATCACTGATGCTCAGTTTGAGTTCCACCTGGGTAATTTGGTTGCAGAACTTATTACAGCCTTGGGCCAAAGATGGACAAAAGAGCTGAATGCCAGAGGTGAAGTGAGAATGACTGCCCTTAACATCAAGTCATTGGTAGCAAGGAGTCTTAGTAAAATTTGTGGCAAATAACGTTTATGCCATACAAGTTCCAGGCAATGACCATCATCAATAAGAGAGAATGTAAACACCTCCCTTTGACATTCAACACATTACCGTTGCTGAGACCTCTACCAGCAACATCCTGGGGGTTACCATTGACTAGAAACTTAACTGGACTAGCCATATAAATACTGTGGCAACAAGAGTAGGTCAGGGGCTGAGAGTTCTGCAGTGAGTAACTCACCTGACTCCCCAATGCCTGTCCACCATCTACAAGACACAAATATGGATTTTGATGGAATACTCTCCACTAGTCTGGATGAATGCAGCTCTAAGAACACAATGTCATTCAGGATGAAGCAGTCTGCTTGATCGGGACTCAATCCACCACCTTAAACATTCACTCCATTCACCACTGGTGCACAGTAGCTACTGTGTGAACCATCAACAACATGCACTGGAGCAACTCACCAATGTTTCTTCACCAATGTCTACCAAACCCGTGATCTCTACCACCTCGAAGGACCAGGGCAGCAAAGCTCATGGGAACACAACGACCTGAATCCTTCGCTCCAAGTCACCGATTTGGAAATGTATTTCCGTTCCTTCATCGTGCTGGAACAAAATCCTGGAACTCCCTCCCTAATGGCTCTTTTGGGTACCTTTACTACCTGGATTGCAGCGGTTTAGGGAAAAGTTTTCCACTATCTTGCCAAGGGTAACTAAGAATGGACAATAAATGTTGCCCTTGCCAGTGACACCCATATTCCATGACTGAATAGAAAAAAATAGCTTAGTCTACAGTTTTCATTCATGGACAAAATTCAAATTGCTAATTAAGTGTGGCCTACACCACAATCAATTTTATAAATCCAAAGAATGTATTTCAGGGTGAGGCACATCCATTTATTATTTTCGCCAAACATTTAGTAGAACCTTAATTAAGCAACTGTTTCTATTTCCTGGTTGTATCGTTAGATTCAATACCTTGCAACCTTGGGTTAAAAGGATATTAAAGCTGAATGAATCTTGGTCTGATAAGAATGTGCGGGTCCTGTTCTTACACTGGAGATATGATTGAGCATTTATATAGATGAGATGAAGAGATGATTTGAATGTATTGCAGTTATCTTGGAGTGCTGAAATGAAAATAGCTTTCTGTGGGCATTCTAAAACAAGCATCTAAATAGACTGATGATTAAATGTAATGATAGATATATAGAGAGAGACTTAATACTGCACTTAGATGAACATAATGACACATTTGAATTATGGATTTGGAAAACAAATGTAAAAAAGGCTAGTAGCATAAAAACATTGATTTATCATGAGGAAAAAGAATTTTTAAAGGATGTGAGTCTGGTATCCTGCACTCCCAGTATAGCTGAACTCACAAGAGCCTGGATTGGACTGCAACACCAGAGCTTCAATACTCTGACTATTTTTTCCTATGAGCTTAGCTCTCTACTGGGTGCATGGAATCATGGAATTGGCCCTTTAGTCTCATCAACAGATCATTTTCTGAATGTTCTACTGTGATTGCAGAAGGAGAAAACAGATGGTCCCGTTGTGCAGAGACATCCAAATGTTTTGTCTTTGTGAGCCATATAACCATCTACCATGGAACCTCAGGGGCCAGATATAAAATTCAATTCAACATTCACATTAGTCAGTATATTTGTCAAATTATTGATGCCAACAGACCTTGATGTTCATGATTTAAGCTTTAGGATTAAAGGGCTACAGCAACACAGACAGACCTTTTCAAACACAAAATTCAAAAAGGATAGATCAGCAGAAAAGGAACAAAATAGTACTGAGCTGCTAGGGCTTCGAGTGGGTGGATTTCCAGAGTTCAGGCGGCCACAGTTTGAAGATTTGTGCATTGGAGCACAATAATGGAGTCAAGTGGTTGAAGGAAATGACTACCTTGGAATTGAGTTCTTTCGATATTAGTGTTTGCTATGGTTACTGTTATTTTAATAGGGTATTCCTGCTGATGTTCATGGAATGTAATTTTAAGGCCTAATAAATCTTACTAGAACTTCGCACATTACACTTTTCAAACAGTAAAGCTCTCAGATCATCTCTAACAACTCTTGTTCTCTGTAACTATCAATCAAATTATTGTGGGCTGCATATTAACATTAAAGGTTTTTTTGAAACTCCCATGAACGTTGTATGCTAAGGTATTTCACAGATATTATATTAAACAGAAATAAGAATGAAAGCTTAACATATTGGTATTCATTCGTATGAACCCTTTGAGGTTTGTAGTATTATTCCTGTTCCAGAATTAAAGCAAAATTCAATTTACTCTGGTCAAAGAATTATGTAAATCAAAAGATTTGATACTTCTGTACAATGCTGCAACATTTCTTGCAAGGAATAATCTTTTTAAAATGATTTAAACAAAAATCACAAGCATGCCAAATGTCAAATCAGAGTTGGCCAGCTTTTGATTTTTACAGCTAAAAAGAAAAAAAAGTCTTGCATTCATTTAGTATCCTTCATGACCACCAGGTGTTCTAAAGTGCTTTACTGCCAATGAGGTACTTTTGAAGTGTAGCCACTGTCGTAATGTAGGAACAAAGAAATAAATAAGGACATTTTATGAACGCACTAATATCAAAAATACTAATGATTTGCAATAGTACATTTCAAAGAGCTCTGTCTATGAAAATGGAACATTGCAAAAATGTTAACATGCAGCTGCAGTTCAAGCTCCGTGTGTAGATGACAAATGTATTTTAAATCTCTCGTAGTAAGAGTGCAGGATTTTGATGCTATAAACCAATCTTCATGAGTTATTCCACACTTATACACACTGTCCACTTGGGGTCTCTGCACTTGGCTGTTATTTCCAGGTACATTAGTAACATGCAATCTCCCAATCTCCTACCTCAGAAAACATTCCAGAAAAGGTAGATGTGGTAAAGTGGAGTACCATGTACCTTTAAGAAAATACAAGTCGACTAACCATATGACAGTACTGACCAATCAATGTACAGCACAGGCTACTGGTTAACTGTAAGTCTAGAGTTGGAGGTGGTTGTGGGAGCATGCGAGGATTTAGTGCTCTGCCTTCTGTTGCAATATACAATCACAGTTTGTTCCTGTGTTGGTCTCTCTCTGTTATTGATAGCAAGCATCAACTAACAAGTGTATATCAAGGTGTGTAATTCAAGTTTACTTAACTAGCGAACTCATAGACTCAAGACATAAAACTGGCGATGAGGATGAAAATAGCAAAATTGTAAGACCCCTGAGATGGAATCCACAAGATGGGTGAGTAAACATTAAAAAGATAATCTGTACTTATGTTATAAAATAGGTGGCAGTCAGAGCAGAAAGCAGTGCTGCAGTTTTAACTTTGAATAAAAAGAAGACAAAAATCCTGCAGAATCGTGATCACCGGGATTCCACCAAAACTCAAAAACAGCATGAGACAAAGCACAAAAAAGCCAACAGCTGTAGAGACGGAGTTGAAAAAAAACAATGACTTACAGTGGCAATAATTTAAAGAGGTACATGCAAGAAAAATGGATATGGACAGAAAATTACAAGAGACCCCAGCGAGAGGGCAATTCTGCGGAAGGTAAAACATGGATCGATCGGCATCGGTTGAGAAAGCTGCAGTAAGCCAAACACCTGAATTCGTCATTAACTGGGAAACCCATTGGCAGTGCAATTCCCTTGCAGTCGTCCACAATGCCACAGTTCAGGCATGACGATCAATTTAATCCCATTTCAGGTGACTGGTCTCAATATGTCGAACGCCTAGTGTTATTTTTTACCACTAACGACATAGCGGGGGAGGAAAAGAAGAGGGCAATTCTTTTGTCCACATGTGGGAGCAAAACATAGGGGCTGATCTGCAGCCTCATGTCACCTAACACTCCCGACTCGAAGACTTTTGATGAGTTAATAAAAATTGTACAAAACCACCCAGTCACTATGCAGCGTTTCAAGTTCAATTCAAGGAATAGGCTTCCAGGGGAGACAATAGCCGGGAGACATTGAGTTCAACAATTTCAGACCATGAACTCTCTCCTACATCCTCACCCCTTTTTTATCTCCTTTTTTCCCATAGTCATTTTAATTTTTAATTTTACATTTTTTATCCACTTATTTTTATTTTTATTTATTTTAATTTTCATTCATTGTTTTATCCCGCCACCGTCCTCTCCCCCCACCCCACCCCCACAAGGGCCATCTGTCACTTGTTCATGTTGTTCTTTCCAGAGTGCTTACCCTTGTCCTGCTGATATCAGATTCTGCTTTCTGACCTTCATGCCACCATCAGCACCTCCTTTAGCCTGTACCACTACCATTAACATCCCCTTTGTTCTTTTGTTCATGACATCTCTGGCAATCTCTCCTTTGACTCCACCTATCGCTGACCTTCTATCCAGCTTCACCTGCTCCACCCCCCTTAAACAGTATAAATTTCATCACATTTTTACTTCCCTTTAGCTCTGAAGAAGAGTCATACGGACTCGAAACATTAACTCTGTTTTTCTCTCCACAGATGTTGTTAGATCTGCTGAGTTTTTCCAGCATTTTCTGTTTTTGTTTGAGACAGTAGCTGGATATGTTGCTGTTTTAAAGGCATTAACTGAACATTGCGAAATCGGAACGTCCATTAGTGATATGTTGAGAGACTGACTGGTACGCAGGTTTGGAGATGATACTATTCAAAGATGGTTGCTAGCCGAAGCTAATCTAGACTTCAATAAGGCATTAGAATTAGCCACAGCCGTGGAGAGTGCTATTATAAATTCGAAAGCTATAAGAGATACAGAAAATGGCACCTCCAACTGGTAGGATGGGACAGACTGGCAACAAAAGGCGTGAAAACATTGGGCCCCACAGAAAGGTGGGAAATGCTCCCTATGTGCAGGTCAGTAAAAAGCAGCAGTACTACAGTGAAAACTCACAAAATGGATGAGAGAAATGCAGCAAGGCATCCAGTGGGCAAATGACAATTCAAACAAGTCGAATGCTTTTTCTGCCACCGCTATGCTCACATAATGTGGCATTGCAAAGATTGGCTGAGACAGCATTTTAAAGACAAAGGGAGAGATCGTGAAGTGTGTCTCATGGAAGAACCAGAAGAAATAGAATCAGTCATTCATTCATTATATAACCTGAAAGTGGGTAGAACCAAGTAGTCATTATAGTCAATGGACAACCCATTAAGATGGAAGTTGATACTGGAGCGTCGATGCCTGTCATTGGAGAATATACATTCAGATACTTGAATAAAGGAACCCATCCTTTAAGATTGAAGCTTTCGGACACTAAACTGAGAACATACACGGGTGAAGAAATAAGACTGAAAGGGTTATATCAAGTCTCGGTGGAAATCAATCTGAAAGATTGTCCATGGTAGTGGTAGCTGGAGAAGGCCCCAGTTTAATAGGCCACAACTGGCTCGAAAAGATTCAATTGAAATGGGCTGAGATTTTTCAAACTACAATGAAAGGCTTACAGCAATTGTTGCAAAAGCATGCTTCCGTTTTCAACGATGAGTTAGGAAAGATTCGCGGGATACAGGCCAGAATCAATGTAGGCCCAAACGCAACCCCCAGATTTATAAGAGTCAGACCAGTCCCTTTTGATCTAAGGGACAAGGTTGAAACTGAACTGAACAGACTGGAAAAATTGGGCATCCTACAACCACTGCAATTTTCTGAGTGGGCTGCACCTATCATGCCTGTACTGAAGCCAGACCAAAACGTGTGTTTATGCTGTGACTATAAGCTAACTGTCAATAAAGTGGCCAAACTTGATAGACACCCGATACCCAAGACTGAGGAATTGTATTTGAAGTTGGCAGGGGGCACCACTTATTTGAAATTAGACATGAGCCAAGCCTACCAGCGGGTAGAGTTGAAAAAGGACTCTAGGGAAACTCTTTCGAGTTATCAACAGTCACAGATTGCAACTCTTTCGAGTACAATCACAGTTCTTGGTTTCCGGGAGTGGGACATGAACCCACAACCCTCTGATTCAAAGGCGAGGGTGCTATGAACTGAGCCACAGCTGAACTCATCACCATTAACACACACTGAGGATTGTATCAATAACTTTTGGGTCTCCTTGGCGAGTGCTATTTTCCAAAGATCGATGGAAAACTTGCTCCAAGGATTACCCCATGTTATCGTTTACTTGGATGATGTGTTGGTCAGAGGACTGACTGACGATGAACACTTAGCAAATCTAGAAGAGGTGCTCAAACGCTTCGTACAAGAGGGGGTACGTTTAAAACGAGAGACGTGTCTGATCCAAGCTAAGGAGGTAGTTTACTTGGGCCATAAGGTTGATGCGCAGGGCCTGCATCCTGTGGAAGAAAAAGTCCAGTCCTTTCACGAGGCACTTGCCCCAAGAAATACCACAGAGCTTAAGGCCTTCTTAGGCACGGTAAACTATGCAGCCGAGTCCTCCTAAATCTCTCGACTGTGCTGGTCCCATTGCACGGCCTGCTTAAGAAGAATCAGAAATGGAGTTGGCAAGTCCCGCACCAGGATGCCTCCCTGAAAATGAAGCGATTGTTAAGATCATCGGCCTTGTTGGTCCACTTTGACCACAAGAAAAAAATTAATTTTAACATGTGACGCATTATGGAATAGGGGCGGTCCTTTCACATCGGATGGCAGATGGCTCCGAACGACCATTGGTTATACATCTCGCACACTCAGTGTCGCAGAGCACTGATATTCCAAAAATGAAAAAGAGGGCTTATCTATTGTGTTCAGCTTCTGGAAGTTTCATCAGTATCTCCACAGTCGCCATTTCCATATTATATCTGACCACAAGCCTCTACTGGTATTATTTGGAGAAGATAAAGCGATACCCCCATCGCATCGGCTCACATCCAGAGATGGGCACTAATATTAGCCCCCTATGAATACACTGTTGTTCACCGTTCTGGTAGTCAAATCACAAATGCTGACGCGCTAAGCCACCTTCCCCTGCCAGCTAATAACGGGGAGGCTCTGATTCTCCAGGAACTGGTCTTAGTGCTAAATTTTCTGGATTCCTCCCCTGTTCAGACCAGACAAATCTGTGAGTGGACAAGCCGGGATCCACTATTATCTAATAGAACAGGTCTTGAATGGTTGGTCAGGTGGATCTAAAATCCGAGGAGATGAAGCCATATTTTGATCGCAGCAACCAAACTCTCCTGCCAGGACGGCATATTACTCTGGGGAGCAAGGGTTATCATGCTCCAGAGGGAGTGAAGGCTGTTATTAGCCGAGATCCATAGCGCCCACCCAGGCACTAGCAGAATGAAGGTGCTCGCACATGGGTATTTGTGGTGGCCAGGCATGGACTTGAATAGCTCTCCACTATTGCACATATAGGAATGGCCAGGTTGGCCATGGGTGAGCCTTCATGTTGATTACGTGGGACCCTTCTTGGGCACAATGCTCCCTTTACTGATTTACTCCCACTCCAAATGGATGGATGTCTATGAAGTCTGGTTGCCCACGTCGGCTGCTACCATAGACCATTTGCGGCAGAGTTTTGCAGTCCGTGAGTTGCCGAAGATCCTCGTGTCCGACAATGACCGCTTTTACCAGCGGGGAGTTCCACAGGTTCACAACCCTTAATGGCATTACCCATATCAAAACCTCACCTTACCACCCAGCATCGAACTGTATGGCTGAGCGGGCAGTCCAGACCTTTAAATCTGGGATGTAAAGGATCAGCACAAGATTGTCCCTGTTCTTGTTCGCAGCCCAGACCACACCACACACCTGCATTGCCCCTGAAGAACTACTAATGAAGTGATGTCTCCACACCCGCCTGACCCTTATCCGGCCAAATTTAGAGGGGAGTGTAGAGAAAAGCCAAGAGGCACAGAAGACCAGGCATGATGGTCATGGTCGTGAAAGAGCTTTCATGGTGGGAGATGTGGCCCTTGCAAAGAACTTTGGAGATGAGCCCAATTGGTTGTTAAGCGAAAGAGTGCAGTAACCAGACCCCGCTCCTATAATGTATTAGTAAACGGCCGAATAATTAGATGACACATGGATCATCTCCACGAAAGAACGCCAGTCCCGCAAGAAGAAATGCAGTCTTCATCTACGCTTGAGTCTGTTCCGCACGTCAAGGACAGGTCACACGATTCGGAAGTACCGTTGGGGCCTGTGAGACCCAAGGGGGACGGGGAGACAAACCTGCCAATTTCCACTGAGGAACCTAGTGGACAACTGTCCCCTGAAAAGGAGGTCTCGGAAAAACCAGCCGAAGTTGTTGAACTTCTCAATGCTCAACTCGCCCGAGAAAGCCTTTTGAGAGACTTTATTTGTAAATAGTTATTAGTGTAGATAGTTCACATGTTACTGAGTTTGTCAACTGTATTTTTTAAGTAAAGGGGGAGGAATATGGTAAAGTGGAGTACCATGTACCTTTAAGAGAATGCAAGTGGACTAACCATGTGACAGTACTGACCAATCAATGTACAGTGCAGGCGACTGGTTAACTATAAGTCTAGAACTGGGGGTCTGGAGCACGCAAGGATTTCGTGCTCTGCCTTCTGTTGCAATAAACAATCAGTTTGTTCTTATGTTGGTCTCTCTCCGTTATTGATAGCGAGCATCAACTAACAGGTGTATATGAAGGCAAGCAATTCGAGTTTACTTGGCTAGTGAACTCATAGGTTCAGGACATAGAAGTAGGAATGATTTGATCCCTCCTTGAGAGAAAGCAACCATCTCCACCAGCAGCAGCAAGACATATAGAAACTTTCATGCCATTCCCGTTACCATATGTTTTAAACTCCTCCACCTTCGATATTTACATGAAGTGCTTTGCTGCCGCCCACTGATCCTCTGCTGCTCTTTCCACAACCTGGTCATGGGTTGACAAGAATAACCTGTTTCTCTTCTTTTCCCACTTCCCTTTCCCTTTGCCCTCTTCCACCACCCTATCTTTCCTCTGTTCTGTTCCCCACCTCCTTTCTACCTATCTGTCACACTGTCTTCCTTTCCCCATTCTCCACCTGCGCTCCCCTTCTTTTACTGCTCTCTTTGCACCTTGACCATCTCCACTCCTCCATCCTTCTGTGCCTCTTCTCTTTTCCCCCTCTGCGCCCTCTCATTTACCTTCTCCCAACTTTGCTCTCTAACCTCACCTCACCTGAATTGATTCCCTGTGTACAACACCACGGCAGATTGATTTCATTGTATCAGCAAGCCAGAGCTTTCCTGTTGAGTTCATCAGTTTTGTGGCAAACCAACATGTCACAAGTTTGCCATTTAATCATTCTACAACAAATCTACTCAAATGATTGAAGTGTACCAAAACAAATAATTATCTCCTGAAGAGAGGTGCTGAGTGAATTCAGAATTACTTCATGTCTCACAAATGATGCTAAATGGGGTGCTATATTGGATTAACCTGTTTGCGCAGGTGAAAACTGGATGTTTTGGACTCTGGCAGGAGATATTCTTTTAATGCCAAACTGAACAAAAAAAAAATCAATAGAATTCAATTTTAGTATGTATAGTCAGTAATTTACTATAACTGACAGCATGGATCAGAAATTAAGGCACAAACTGAACTCCTTGCTGCTGTTTACATTGTGAGATCTGAAATGCGCTGAAGGGGCTGGAATCAGAATGAGAAGAAGCTTATGGATTTTTCCCTTCCCAAAACAAAAAAAACAGTCAAAACTGGGAAATAAGGATACTGGCCCGAACTGGTCTTATATTTCTTAAAATCGAACAACAGTAAAAGCTGGGAAAACTTGGAAATAAGGATACTGCTCCAAACTGGTCTTATATACTTTAAAATGGAACACCAGTAAAAACTGGGAAAACCAGGAAATAAGGGTACTGGTACTATTGGGTTTCATATGGCAAAAGTCCTCTAAAGTATCTATTAGTGGATTTAGACTTACCTAAAGCTGCTCAAACTTGGTTATCTTAATGGTTGAAGCTTATGCCATCTTAGCCAATTAAAGTAACTCGGGAGAAAACTGTTGAATGTGATATTTGGGTGTAAAATCTGTGGAAGTGACCTACTTTAACCACTTCACACATAGAAGTATTTTAAATAGCCAAATCTGGAACTCCTCCCCTACTCCCACACAAAAATCTGGAAAAAATGGAGCTTTCAAGTCTAAAATTGATAAACTTATTTGGATAAAGGTATCAAGAGATATGGAGAAAAAATGGGAAATTGGAGTTGAGGTCCTGATTAGCTATGATCCAACTGATTGGCAGAGCAAACTCAAAGGGGTGAATGGAATACTCCTATGTCAACTTCCTACCTCATGAAAACAGTTTCAGTTTACAAAGTTCCTTTTTTAAAAAAAATGGTTTCCTTAACAAACAATATTGTATACAATGGTCTGGTGCTTGCAGTGGTGATTCCCTATGGGTATGTGGTTGTTGGAATGGTTGGCTCACCTGCTTTTCTTCTGCCACAATCCCAGGCCAGGGCAATCGGCTTTACTTTGCCAGATTTTCCATGCTTCCCTGTCCTGCTGCTATTCTGTTGCCATTTATGCCGCCTCTGAACAAGTCTTTTGTGTCTTTACTTGTCCCCCTTTGACTTGTGCCTTCATCACCTTTGTCACTTAGTCACTCCTGGTCTCCAAGCTATCACAGACCCTGACCTTATCTCTTTCCATAAATTCTTTTCCTCTGGCTTTGCACTGCTTAAAAGCTGTTCATCACTAACATTTGCCAGTTCTGATGAAAGGTTATTGACCTGAAATGTTAACTTTGTACCTCTTTGCCACCAATCTGTTTGTCTGAGGATTTCCAGAATTTTCTGGTTTATATCAGATTTTGCTTTTGTTCTCTATTCTTTTGTTCATCTATTTGCATGTAGCCATTTCCCAGAATAGTATTTAAAAAGTTGTTTGGTAGTACAGAACTTGAGTATTAATCAAAAAATACATGCTGTTGAAGGTTTTCGACTTGCACTCATCAGGACAATTTGCAAGAATACCAAATTGTAAAGGGAACAACAATTTATACTGCATAAGAAGAGAGTGCTGATTAGTTGGCCATGCAGACTCTGACTGGTAGAGGCATTGTCATGGAGAATGCACTATTTAATTGATAACTGGCAGTCATCCCCAGGGTAATGGCATGACCAATCAGAGTCAACCTACCTGGTTTGAATTTAAACAAGCTTGGCAGTTAATTGTCAGTTATCAGTTAACTGGTGCATTCTCCATGGCAACACCTCTACAAATAAGAGTCCACTTGCCAACCAATCAGCACTCTCTCCTCATGTAGTATAGATTGCTATTCCCTTTACAATTTGGTATTCTTGCGAATTGTCCCAGTGAGTACAAGACAAAAAGCTTTGACAACATGAGTCTTTTTTCAGCAATACTCAAGAATATTAATTCCTGAAATTTGTAAAGTAATTAGATTTATTTGTAACCCATCTCCCCTTTTAATTTTTAAACTATTTTTTAACTTCCTGTTCTAGGCGCCTCAAATAGAATAAAATCAGGTGTGTAGGAGTGAAGGCTTTTTATAGTTCACATCCTTGATCTGAAGAAATTGTCTGAAAGTCAACGCTCATCTGTATGTTTGGTTGGAGTAGATTTGTTCAAGTGCAAGGTAACACAGAGATAGGACTCATCAGTTCTTTTCACTACATAATGGGAAGCTTTGTGCATAGATAAAGACAAATCAATACTCATTTGAAAGTGAGTAGGCGCTGGAAACTTGGCACATTTGAACAAGTCTTAAAAGGAGATCTTAATTCTCCTTGCAATTGAAGTCTTAGAAAGTGCTCTACTTTATAACAGTGCATTACATCTTGTGGTGTAGCCACCTGCAGTGCTTGTGTAGTTAGGAATGTGAGTCGGTAGATAATAAAAGATAGATTGGTGCATCATCCTGTCAACACCAACACTGATTGACAAGCATTCGCAATTGGGTTTCTTGAAGAGCTTAGTCATTGCTTAGCCTTTGGCACGGAGAGTTTATCTCAAAATGCGACTGGCTTCATTAAAATGTTGACCACAGTATCTGCTCCAGCTGTGATCCCAACTGAGAAAGTTCCATACTATCCAAGAAGACCTGAGGTGATTTTAACAGGGAGAAGGTGTGGATTTGGAGTGTCTGGATGGTTACATTTGGGAAAAAATAGTTGTGATCGCAACCCTGCTCCAACGTGCTAACTCTGAGGGTTCATTAATTAGCTGTGTGTGAGGAAGCTCCTCACTGGAGCTGGAGCGCTTATTAGTGCAGGTGTGTGAACAATGAAGACATTATTTAAGATGAAAATTGGAAGCAGATGAAGATCTTTTCACAACAATTTAACTTTCCTTCTGATTTAATACCAGCAGCATAGCTCCCCTGGGCTTGGTGAACTGGCCAGTGAAATAAAGGCAAGTTTCAGTTGTATTTCATGTGAGTCGATCAACTTCACACTGCCCAAAATTAAATGTTCAGTTCTTACAGCCACTTTGTCACTTTTTCTCTTTTTAGTAGTTCAGCACAGAGTCCTTTTCAATATTCAGACTTTGGAGAACTTTGGAAGCTTCCAAACAAAGGACTGTAAGAAGCAGTTTTTCACGGTACGTCAGAAGAAGATCATTGTCATCCATGGAAGTGATGATGTGGTGTGGTGAGAGCAGCAAGTCTACAGGCACATGAGAGGGGCTGAGGTCGCAGGAGCAGCATACACTGAAGGGTTTACAGTCAGCGGCAAAATTTCCTTTGCCTCATGGGAGACCAGAGCTTCTGTAGAGCTGATATTGTCATGTCATGACAAGACATTTGCTCTCTCCTAAAAGAAAACCTGCCAATCTCTGGGCCTGGCAGCCATGTATTACCTGCGCATGTGCAGGTCATCAATGCCCCCACTTTTTTTGCCTCCATTTCCTTCCAGGGTGTTACCAAAGACATCTCGAGGATCCCTCAGTCCACTGTGTATAAATGTAAAAGACTTCGGTTTACCAGGGTTTACAATTATGTAAGTGTCCTTTGTGATGCCAATAGCCAGAATAAGCAGGTGGCCTCTCTGGCTAGTACAGGATGCCTTCAACTGCAAACATTTGGCTATCCAAACATCAGCACTGCAACCAGGGTTTTTTATAAACTGCAAGGGGTATTATTCCATCAATGCATAGTTGGTGTACAACCACTAAGTTCATTCAGCTGTGTGCCTGATCCTTTGGGAACTGTAATGATGCCACCATACTTCAGTGTTTCAAAATTCCAGACTTTTTCACTCCTGGGAGCAGAATTAAGGATTGGTCCATAGGGACATCCTGCTCAAACTTGGCTCATGAGACATGTGAGGAACCCCTGCAATGAGACACAGGAGTGCTACATGAGATCCATATGACCATGGGTTGTGTTATAAAACAGACCATTGGAATGTTGAAAATGTAATTCAGGTGCCTAGATAATAGATATGCCTGGATGTACCATTCAGTGCTCACTAGTGGGAGTTGACAGAATAATGGTGGTGTGCTGTGTACTGCACAACATTGCACAGCAGAGGCGATTGGAGGTGGAAGGTGATCAAGTTCATCAGGTATCTTTGGACGAGGAAAATATTGAAGAGAATGAGAAGGAGGAACATGAAGATGGGGCACCCATCACCAGACCAGCTGGTATGTTGCTGCCCAAGCTCCCCACTTTGCTCCAAGGTTCAGCTATTGAGAACTCACACAGAAACACGTCAGAAATGAAATCCTGTGATCCACTCCCACCATCAACAACTCCCTCCCTCACTTTATACTAAACAGTCCTTTGCACTAATCAGCTATGACCACTCTCATCTCTAACTCAGAAGGTTATGGATTCAAATCCCACTCCAGAGATTTGAGCATTAAAATCTAGGCTGATGTTCCATGACAATATGATGGAGGACTGCAAGGTTGGAGGTGCCGACTTTTGCTTGAATTGTTAATCCAAGTCACCTCTACTCTCTCAGGTAAACGTAAAATCCCATAGAGCTATTTTGAAACTGTGCAGGGGAACAATTCTTGGTGTCCTGGTCAACATTTATCCCTCGATCAACATCTCTAAAAACAGACTATTTGGTCATTATCCCATTGCTGTTTGTGGGAGTTTTCTGTGCAGAAATAGACTGCTGAGCTTCCTACATTACAACAGTGACTACACTTCAAAACGACTTCATTGGCTATAATGCATTATGAAATATTCTATATAAATGCAAAATCCTTCTTTCTTTTCAACTGTACATCCCTCAAACTCATTGCATATCTGCCCAATGAATGTCATGGATTGACATTCATTTTGTAACACCGTGGACACAATAATGGGCAAGATGTAGAAATGGTTCTAAACAATAAATTTTATGTGTCATTCAAAGAAAAGGAAACTTAACAACACCACATTTTGTCAAACATCCAGATGTGTCTCCCTGGTGAATTACAATTTCTTGACCTTACCCTTCTTACTGCTTCCATATGGTACATTCTGTGTGGGTTCAACAGAGGCAGAGACTGTTGTAGGGTTAAAAACAAAAAGCTAAAAGCTACTGCGGATGCTGGAAATCCAAAACAAAAACAGAATTACCTGGAAAAACTCAGCAGGTCTGGCAGCATCGGCAGAGAAGAAATCAGTTAACGTTTCGAGCCTTCATGGCCCTTCGGCAGAACTGAAGCATAGTTAGGAGAAAGGAGAAATATAAACTAGTTTAAGGTGGGGGGGGGGGCGGGGGGGGGGAAGAGAGAAGTTGAGGGTGTGGTGATTGTGGAGATAAGCAAGCCGTGATAGGAGCAGATAATCAAAAGATGTCACAGACAAAAGGATCAAAGAGGTGTTGAAGGTGGTGATATTTGTCTAAGAAAAGTGCTAATTAAGAATGGAAGACAGGATACTCAAAGTACAGCTCTAGTGGGGATGGGGTGGACAGACTAACAAGGTTTTAGTTTTAGATTTAAAAATAATGGAAATAGTTGGGGAAAGAAGAATCTATATAAATTATTGAAAAAAAAGGTGGGGGGGGTGGGGGGAGAAACGGGGTGGGGATGGGGGGAGGGGGAGTTTAAGATCTAAAGTTGTTGAATTCAATATTCAGCCCGGAAGGCTGTAAAGTGCCTAGTCGGAAGATGAGGTGCTGTTCCTCCAGTTTGCGTTGGGCTTCACTGGAACAATGCAGCAAGCCAAGGACAGACATGTGGGCAAGAGAACAGGGTGGAGTGTTAAAATGGCAAGCGACAGGGAGGTTTGGGTCTTTCTTGCGGACAGACCGCAGGTGTTCCGCAAAATGGTCGCCCAGTTTGCGTTTGGTCTCTCCAATGTAGAGGAGACCGCATTGGGAGCAACGAATGCAGTAGACTAAGTTAGGGGAAATGCAAGTGAAATGCTGCTTCAGTTGAAAGGAGTGTTTGGGCCCTTGGACGGTGAGGAGAGAGGAAGTGAAGGGGCAGGTGTTGCATCTTCTGCGTGGGCATGGGGAGGTGCCATAAGCGGGAGTTGAGGAGTAGGGGGTGATGGAGGAGTGGACCAGGGTGTCCCGGAGGGAACGATCCCTACGGAATGCCGTCAGGGGGGGTGAAGGGAAGATGTGTTTGGTGGTGGCATCATGCTAGAGTTGGCGGAAATGGCGGAGGATGATCCTTTGAATGCGGAGGCTGGTGGGGTGATAAGTGAGGACAAGGGGGACCCTATCATGTTTCTGGGAAGGAGGAGAAGGCGTGAGGGAGGATGCGCGGGATATGGGCCGGACACGGTTGAGGGCCCTGTCAATGACCGTGGATGGAAAACCTCGGTTAAGGAAGAAGGAGGACATGTCAGAGGAGCTGTTTTTGAAGGTAGCGTCATCAGAACAGATGCGACGGAGGCGAAGGAACTGAGAGAATGGGATGGAGTCTTTACAGGAAGCGGGGTGTGAGGAGCTGTAGTCGAGGTAGCTGTGGGAGTCGGTAGGCTTGTAATGGATATTGGTGGACAGTCTATCATCAGAAATTGAGACAGAGAGGTCAAGGAAGGGAAGAGAAGTGTCAGAGATGGACCATGTGAAAATGATGGAGGGGTGGAGATTGGAAGCAAAATTAATACATTTTTCCAGGTCCCGACGAGAGCATGAAGCAGCACCGAAGTAATCATCGATGTACCGGAGAAAGAGTTGTGGGAGAGGGCCGGAGTAGAACTGGAACAAGGAATGTTGTAGGGTGTTGGACACCATTCGGTAGGCCTTAATGAAGTCTTTGTAGTCTTAAGTCGATTAACTGTATTAACTACAAGAACTGTGTACATATATACAGTAAAAGATAGAAGTTAGGAGCTGTCTCCAAACTTGCTTGTGCACATGGCTATGTCCAACACTAGACTGACTCCTAAGTGTGGATCATGTGTTCTCTCACATCACTGTGTGGGTGGTACTGTCTCACGTTAATGCTATATGTGCCAAACCCTTTACACTACACCTCCCCCAAGTCTTTACCCATGTATTTAAAGTTATTCTAGTTTATCTCATGTATTAACATTGTTATTACTGCCCCATCTCCACCCTTCACCTCTCTGAGTTAATAGATTCAGGTGGCCTGGAAGTCTTATAACCCTTCATATCTCTTTCGCACTACTGTTGGAGGAGTGGTAGGCTCTGTTGTTGCAGGTAAACTCTCTTCATTTGGAGATTTTTCTGGCATCTGGGTATCTTTTCATCGTCTTTTTCCATTCCTTGGTATTGAACCGCTCTTTGTCGATTTGGCAGTTGTGGTGGTAGGTGGTTGTTGATTTATCCCATTTTTCCAGTGTTGGTGAACGCTGTGCTCAGCCCCACAACATTTTTCCTCTTCTTTCATTGTGTGGCTTGCCACGATGCATATAGAAGTTCATGTTTCCACAATGGAACCTGCATTCCCACTTGTTTCACAATTCCAGCCAAATTTTTGATTACTTTCGTCTTTTCCAGTTGTTTTTTGAGCTTATGAAGTGCTCATTCAGCTCAGCAACAGCTTTGCTAAGTTGAGTGGTTTTCGTTTCAGAGTTATTTGTGGAACACTTGCACAAGTGTAACAACTTCACCTGAGCAGTCAGATCTTCGGAATCTTTTTTCATGGTCACTAACTGCTCCTTAGACTCTTTCAACCCGTTCATTAGATCGTCAATCTGCTCCATAGAATTCACCTTTTCTGTTTTTAAAGCCAGTATTTGCTGTTCCACACTCAGCATCTCATTCATCATGTTGTTCAAACTGGACCGAAGTTCAAGAAATTCACCAGTTTTGGTTGTTAATTCAACTGTTCTGGTGCATCTGCAATTCCTTCTCCTGTTCCCGGCATTTTACACAATGTGTACGAGAGACTTCTGATGCTTGAAGTTCATCAAGCTTTAAGTGATGTTCCAATTTTGTTGAATTGTTTCTACAAATGATCATTTAAGCATTTCAGGTCCTCTATCAAGTGTTCTACTTCCTGTGAGCGACAATCCAATGTTCTTATTAGTTCTTATTTTTCCTTATCAAATGCATCTTTCGTACATGAAAGTTGAATCTTTACACTGCTCAGTTTTTCCTTGGCAGAGTATAATTCCTCTACGCTATTGTTCAAGCTTGCATTCTGTAATTTTGCTTCTGCTAATTGTTTTTCTGGCTTTTCTGAGAACTTCTACTTTCTCTTGCCATTCTAGGTTCTCGGTTTTCATCTCTTCATACACTCCCTTGGAAATGTAATGTTTTTACAAGTTTTCTTCCAAATGTCCAATGATTTTCTTCAGCTCTGCAGTCTCTTTCCTGTACCTCTGTGACACCTCAAAAATGTTTTAGTTCAGATCTTGTAAAGTTTGGTTCATTGATGACTTTAGTGTCTCATGTGTTTCCAAGATTATATACTCAGCTTGAATCTTGAGTTTCAAATCTTCCAATTCAGTTCTCGTGTGAATATTTTCCAACCCTATTTCATTTTTCTTTTCCAGGGTTTGTTTACTTTGGGTTTCATCAGATAGCTTTCCACAGCCAGCTGCTCACTCTGCACTGTCACCTGCTGTTGCAGTTCAGGTAATGTGTCAGGATTTCCAAAAATATATATTTTTGAGACTTCTGGAAAATTCCCTGCCTCTCTGGTGCCCTCGTGTAGTTTATTTGGGTAATGTCTTTTTTTTCCTTTTTGGGCTTTAGTGGAGATTGTCTGTGCCGCTCTTTAAGTTCTGTGTGCTCCACAAATTGAAGATTAAAATATTCATCAAAGGCTTTTAATATTTCATCGAAGCTGGTTGAGGATTCACCAATGCACTGCATTAGTAGTACTTCATCAGCAAGTTTGTCAATTCGGACTTTCTACTTAGTCCTGATATAGTCCGGTAGTTTAAAAATTCTTTTCTCCAGGATGCCCAATTTTCCATTAGGTCCTTGGATGAGTCCAAACTGATCTGGTCAGTTAGATTTTTGATCCATGGTTAAAAATTTTAAAGTGTAGCTTTAAGAAGTTTCAGAAATTTAAGATGGAGCCATCGTTTGTTTGAAGTCAAAGGGTTTACCTGTGCCTGCTGGTCTTGGTGGGCTCCTGCTGCAATGGTGCTCGCGCTCTGCCTGGAAAAAATTTTAAACAATGGGCTGCTTTTGTCAACTAGCAGCAAACTCATCGGTTTCTGCGCTATGCTTTAGGGTCACGCAAGTGTTGAATCCTGACCTCTGCTCTTCTTTAATGTTGATTCTTTAGTCTTCTGAATCAATTAATTAATCCCTTTTTACCTTTTCCGAGCGAGCATGAGCCACGTGCTTAAGCGCCGGCTTGGGAATCTGGCTTTTCAGTCAGATTGTTTTAGACAGTAGTTTCTGACCATAACTATTTAAAAGATAAAAGATGTGTTGTAAGGCCACATGTAAATATGTCACCCTGCTTAAAGTGACATGTTGGCATTGAAAGCCTGCAGAACTGCGCTCAGAGCCTGCATGGACTCATTTGAGAGCCATGTTTAAAGCTGCGTAGAGGCAGACAATCTCTCCACAGCAGTCAATCTCACAATTACATGGCCACCGATTGACTGATGTTCAATTTGGACTCTTCCCTCCTCTGCGCTTATTTTAGAGTTTAAAAAAAAATTCTTTCATGGGATGTGGAATTCACTGGCATTTGTTGCCAATCCCTAATTGCCTTTGAACTGAGTGGCTTGCTAGGCCATTTCAGAAGGCAACCACATTGCTGTGGTTCTGGAGTCACATGTAGGCCAGACTAAGTAAGGAAGGCAGATTTCCTTCCTAAAGGACATTAGTGAACCAGATAGGTCTTTACGACAATCAATTATAGTTTCATGGTCACCATTACTGAGGCTACCTTTCAATTCCAGACTTTGTTAATTGCATTTAAATTGCCCCCACTGCCATGGTGGGATTTGAATCCATGTCCCTAGAGTATAAGCCAAGGCCTCTGGATTACTATGTCAGTGACACTGCACTACCATTTTCCCTAAATGTGTATTGGTCCCTGGCTAAGTTACTGATGCACCTCCAGCATTCTCATTCTGAAAGATAGCCCCCAGGTTTCAGCATCTCTGTCCTGTTGAGCAGAGCTTGGAGAGGATTGTGCCCCCCAATGCGGATTCTTCACAGCTGTCCATGCCAGTGGCTGCTCTTCCAGTGAGGAGTGAAATTTTTGTGAGGTGAAACGCAGCTAACCCTCTAAGAGGATCAACCAAAGTATGAATATTTACGCTGGTACATGGCTGTATGTCTTATGACTATGCATGCCTAGAAGTAATGAGGTCCTCTGAAGAATTGTCCTCATGGATGTCCAACAACACTTGTACGCATGAAGGCCCTGCAAGAGAAAACAAAGGAATATGATTTAGTTGTGACAGAGTAACATTTTGGAAATCAATATACTCAGTCAGAAGTGAAATAAAATGAGCATGTGTGTGTCAGGGATATTTGTAATTCTGTTACATTGCATCTATTATGCCGCTGTCTCCTCTTCTCCAATTCACAGTGATGCAGACATGTCACTTTACCTCCAGGGCATCCTGCTCTGCATCTGTGAGCTGTACTATTGGGACTGCTCCACCTCGAGTCCTATCCCTTTTGCTTAGGTTCTGTGCTGTCTTCTCCAACAAAGGGTGAAGAAAAAGACCTTTGACTGACATTCAGTGAGGGTGGCTTTGAGACAGATGCGTAAGGATCACATCACATTGCATAAGGATTACGATGAGTGTAATTGTGGATGGGTAATTGGGGAAGCTATGAAGCACAGAGAATGTGATAGCTGGGTGCTGCTGAAAATTGAGTGGGTATGTGGAATTAAATGATGGAGAATGTTTGGCTAGACAGAATGAAAGAATAGGGCTTAAAGCATAGGGGGAATAAGCAAACATGCTCACTATCCCTGATTTGGTTTGGCCATTAAATCGCTTCCTACATCCACAACCTGGGCACAACGTTCCTGCTGCTCACCTCCTCAGCTTCCACCAACCATGTCTTCCTGGTGACAGCAGCAGATTTCTTCCTCTCATTGCTGGGGAAAAGTATGTCCCTCTTGCCCCTGGTTGCACCCAGCGATAGTTCCAGCGATGTATCGTTGAATTTGGTTGTCGCATTTGCTCTTAGTTTATCCATCCTGAACACCTCCTGCCTACTCCAATTCCCATTTCTACCTTTCCCTTTAAACAAAGTTGCCACAGGATCATATGAGTGTGCATCACACACAGCTTGGAGACATGAAAGCTGCAAATCAAAGTCTATTTCCTCATGAATCCATCTGAAACTGGAGAATGCAATTTGTTGACTTGACTTCCAGCTTCCCCCATGCAATTTAATCTCCAACCCCATTTCCCTGAGCTACCTTCACATTAATATTAAGATCCTGGTCTCTGATCTTCTGCACCATCAAGATTCCCCAACAGGGAGGCCCTGTTAACTGAGATGGAGAATAAGACCTCGTCTAACGACTCTTTCAGCCTTTTATTCATGGCTTGACTCTTGTGTGGCCAAACAGTTCTTCTAATCCATCCTGAGCTGCAGAAACGTATTTCACATTAAAAGTGGAGCATTTTGTGTGTTGTTGTTTTGACAAGTCGGTGTGCAATTCCAGTGATTCTAACTCAATTACAAATACTGCAGCATCAGGAATTGTTGCCAAAATTATGATTGCTGCTATTTATGCTTATGAACGGATATTAATGAGAACAGCATTTGTGTAACACACCAGGGCATCATGTTCATGATAGGCACAGCATTTTATTCTTCAGGCTATGCCCACTTGCAAATGAGATTTTGTCCTCAGCAAGCTGAAATGAACAACATTTTGAACTTCTGTGTGTTTTTATAATTTAAGTTTCTTTCATTGGAATGATTACTAACTCTGCTGCCAGTTTGCAGGACTAAAAGGTGTATTGGTTGGTGGTAACTGAGTGTGACTTGCATGAAATGCAGTCGGAATAAAACACTGCTATTGCCTGTCAAGATTGCCAGTTATTTCAGAAACCAACAGTGCTAATATTTACCTGACACCGCATGCGTTTTCCTATGAACGGAGGGTCTAAATTTTCCCAGCCCATTGGCATCGGGCTGGGAGGCAGGAAGGCTGGCAAAATGGTGGGTAAGGCGTTGGGGCAGGAGCCCAGTGTCTTTCCACTGCCATGCCATATTGCCAGAGGCGGGAAAGTTGTCAGATCGCTGCCCCGCCGGAGGCTAATTAAGTCACTTAAGAGCCACTTACAAAATGCCATGGGCATTTTGCCTCTGTGTGGGGAGCATCTAACATTGAATGGGGAAACTCTCAGGTAAAATCTGGTGATCTCCCTGCAGATTCCAGTGGGAGGGTGTTAAGAGTACTACTCCATGGTACAAAGAGGAGCCACCTGGTGGCAATAGCTGCCCTTGCAGTAACAGCACTGCCGGTGTTCAATGATCTCCCTCCCCGCATTCCCTCAATCAGCATGGCCCGGCAGCAATGGATTGACTTCGCAAAAGACACTCACACATATTTGAGGGCTCTTTGCCACCGGGGCATACTTTCCCTGGAGCTGCAGCCTCAGCAATGGCCACCACTAGCGGTGGAGCTGCGAAGCTGCCAGCCCTCGGATTGGGCCAGCAGCTTTTGGGTGCAAGTCACCATCTGAAATTGAATGGCGTCCCTTGCAGCAGCCTCTAATTGGCCGGTACCAGCAGTCCGCCAACTCTGTTCCTGCCACTGGCGGAAGCGGGGTTGGGTCCTACTTTTAGCTCTAGCGTGGGACTTCAAAGTAATCAACAAAATTCAGTCTGAGCTTTTTGTGCACAGATCACTAAGTAGATTGAATGAGAAATTCTCAGCAATGTTATTTTGTTTCCTTTAGAGCAGTGCTAGACTGCTCATTGTTCGAGTAGGTCCAAGTTGTATGTGATTTCAAAGGTCACACTTTTTACCCTTTTTAATAAACCTCTCTAAGGAATTCAATTATAAGTGGAGGAAGAGTGCGTGCTTCTACATCCACTCTCTTGGCTGTTTTCACCTAATCCCAGAGGCAAAGAGGATCCAAGGTGTCTGGGTAGCTTTGCTGCAGTTGATGACCGCTATAGGGTGTTTCTCTGCTTTCATCCTTTGCTGGAGTCCACCAAGGGCTGCTAATCATGCTTATGTCAGTATTTCAGTATGGGGTGAGGTGAGGAGGAACTACCAATAGGTACCTCAGCCAGTATGGAGATTGAGCCCCTGCTGTTGGTGATATTCTGTACCGGATTCTTACCCAACTAAACTAACTGGTAAAACCAATTTCAAGCAAAGAGTTGCTAACTGGATAGTGGTTCAAGTCATATGGCACTCTTACTGAGGAAAATGAAACTGTGAAGAGCTCCATTGAAAACTACTTGAGAAGATTGTACAAAACAAAAGGCAGGATTTTACCAATAGACTGCTTGGATCATTTTGCCCAAAATTAGCCAACCAGCTTAAAAGACCACGGATCCTCAAGTACAAATTAAGCCTAGCACAAATAAAATGTCTGAAAATGCCTTTATCGTGAAAAATAATAATTTAATCAGCATCTGGTTCACCATCTGTGAGTAACCATCCCTAGATATGGCAACACTTTATATCCTGCTAGGTCAATTCCTAGTATGAAATCAACATTATTAATAAGCAATTTCGACACCACTCTAACAATAACAGGCCCATTTCCTAAAGCAAAGTTTAAATTCACTCGACATAATGGAATAGGCAAACAATTTCCACCAATACCCGCTGCCAATATACTTTAATTTAGTGAATTCTCTGGAAAGAAATTCATGACTTTTTCTAATATCAAGCTTTGAGACAACCTCATATCTTGAAGAATAACAATATTTTCAACCCCTTTTTCAGTCCAAAATGGAGTTATTCACCCTCAAATAAGAAACTTCCATAATCTTATATGTTCTGACTTACACCCACTTTAAATATATTAAATGCTATTAGTTTGTCACAATCTTCACTCACTAGTACAGAGTTTTCTGAAGAAACACTAGACACCCACAAAGTCTACTGGCTTAGCTTTCAGCTTCCAGCAGTTGGCTTTCGATTGGCCTGTTTTATGGGACATTTAACAAGTTGGTCTCCTTGAATTATATTTATCCTCCATACTATCTTTTCCGCTACTCAGAGAAGCATCAGTCTTTTCATTTCTGCTACCCCCGCCCCCAATTGTAAATAGTGTTCTGTTCCCTATTAAACTCCTTAACCCTCCAGCTTCTCTGTGGGTTTCCCTTATTTTAGAAACTTTACAGTCTTCTGGAAGGAACCTGATTCCTAAAGGAATACCAGGGGGATTTTATGGATCCTACAAGAGCTGGAAATGTGGCGTGCAAGGTGACTTGATTAGCCAGGCTGCAAAGTTTCAATTCCCTGACAGCAGGTTGAAATGCAGAGATAAAGTCAATGATGTGTTTGTGGCATGTTGAGCATTCTGCCAGCCTGTGGTGAGTTCAAACTTGTAACACATTTGCATGCCATGAATACTCATTAGTGTGAAAGAGTTTTTAATAAAGCCCTACCCTCTGCATAAAGTTAGGGATACACAAAAATCTTGTGGCACCCAGTTCACAATTGTTTAAAGGTGGCTTGCACCAGCTGCCTTTGTGCAGTTGTTGCTAAGGCCAACAGATTTTCTTGTTTGACTCTGGGGCACAAGGGAGAGGAGCAGGAGAATAACAGCTTGCATAGAGGCCCGGGCCAGCAAGGGTGAGTCAGTAGTGAGAGGGGTTGTGGAGTGGGGTTGGGGGCATGGAAGAGTGGAAGGGGGGAAGGGCATGGCATCCTGGGTGTGTGACGCAGGTGGTGGGGACTGTCAGCCAAGGTAAGAAATTGAGGGGCCTAAACAACAGTGTCAGTACTATCAAATGTGGATCCATAACAGCCTGTTGGCTGGCGGAGTCTCTATAGGTTTTTGAGTTCTCTGACAACATTTCAATTAACTCCACTGAGAGTGATCTGAGACAATGTCCTTTACAATGCAGTGAGGGAAGGGCCAGCTGAGCCTGCAAGTTCAGCCATGTTCCCCAAAGAGTGAGTACAACACTGAACAACAGCATGAAAATTCAATAAAGAGTGAACAAAAAACACAGCACTGTTCCTTCCAAATTAACAGATATATCCCTAACTCCCCTGAACCATCAATGTGAGGCAGCCATGAGGCGTGCCAGTACATTTACCTCTCTGACTAAGCTATTCTCACCAAATAACAATGATGCATACATAAATAAGATTAAACCAATGTAAAGTGAAATATTTTCAAGTGAAATTTAAACTTGAAAAACACCCGCGCCAGCTTATGTTAATGGCAATGGAGTTGACCAGGAAAGTTGTGACTGTGGCGCAGATCCTCCTTGACTGAGCAGGAAACTCTTTTATCTGAATCTGCAGCATTGCCAGCAGACGGCGGGTTTCACCACTGAAAAGAATCCCCGTCACATGTGTTTTCCACAGACGTCACCGACACTTAGAATTTTAGTTGTAATCACATGGGAAATAAGAGAAAGCAGAAAAGAGAGAAAGCAGAAATGACATACAGTTCTGGCTATTACATTGGGAGTGGCCTGCTGTTGACAAAATTCTAGCCGGTGTTTTTAAATTTCTCCTTTAACAACACATCTTTAAGGTTGACAAATCTTGATCAAGTATCATCACCCTATACTATCGATAACCAACCATTTCTTTTTCTCTAGCAAATTTCACAAAAGTCTGATTCCATTTCTTCCTCAAATTTCTAAATTTCTGCCTGTAAGTTTCTGGAATGAACTCATGTGCATTAAGCACAGCTGTCTTAACCACATCATAATGAACCTCTGAAAGGGTTGAATATACCCCCAACGGTTTTCATACCAAAAGACTGTAATAATATCATCCAAATTTTTTTCGGACATCGTAACTTTGTAGCAATTTTCTCAAACGAGACAAAATAGATTGCAACTTCATCCTCTCTCAATTTAGGCATGAGGTGAATACACCTTGCCAAATCAAAATCCAGGGGGAAATCTAACTCATTGTCAAATCTGCCTGCTACTCCCTGTTCATGTAATCAAAGCCTTGCTCTGTTCAATCCAAATTCCCTAGCTTCCCTCTCTCTTTGCAGTTCTAGGCTCTCTCTGCAGTTCTAGGCTTTCCCTTTCTCTTACTCTTTGAAATTCTAATTCAACTTTTCTCGTTCCCTTTCTTTTTCTCTTCCTTTCTCTTCCCTTTTGAGTTCAAGCTTTTACTTTTCTTTATCTCTTTCAAGTTTATGTTTTTACATTTCTCTTCCTTTATCTTTTTCCTCTCTTTCCATATCAAGTTGCTTCATTTATAAATTGAATCCACGCCAACTCAATGTACGTTTTATCTGGATTACCTTTTTCTTCCTCAAGGTTCAAATGTTGAACCAATACCTCAGCTATGTCCTCTTTTTTAGTGCCTACTTTTAACTCTATTTCCACCTTTTCTGCCAACGTCTTTAAATTAATCTTTGTTAACTGTTGCAAGGCACTCATAGATAAATGTTTTTTTTCAAGTAAACAGACATATCCATTTCAACTTTTCAATGAATACAGCAAAAGTAACTGTGAAATCTTGCTTGTTTAAACTTTGACCAAAACCATTGTACTCGCCCAAGCCTGTGGATTTGAGATCCCGCAAGCATCTCCGATTGTGTTACCATCCCCTTGGAGACAAATAACTTCAAAAAAAAAAGAAAGGTGAACTTCCAGTTCATAGCTGAAAGGATAACATGACAAGATTTCAGGTAAGACTTTACTATAACACTAGACTAAACGCACTACTGACTAAACGCAATTCTTGTAGGCAACTTGTATTTTAATCCACAGAACAAAACATTTTAATTTTTAATTTTAGCACAACTGAAAAAAAAACACACATCACAGGTATACTTTACATTATCCTTTAAGGAGACATTCAATTCTCCCAGAATCAGTCCAAAATGATTGTTAACTCCCAATGGTTTATTTCTGTTCTTTTCCTTTCTCAGCCTGATAACTTCCCCAGAACTATCCTTCACAGTGAGAGTATTACTGGAGATCTCCCCTTCTAGTGCAAGCTAGGTAAATCTTTCTGTTTCACTTTAACTGCTCATGATTTTGGTCTATTCAATCCTAGTGCAATTTTCAATCCACCCGCATTCCGGCGCGGTGAACCATAGAGACTTTCATTTTCCAGCTACTCTCTGTCTCCTGGACTCTGGCAGACTAACTGTGTCTGAGTTTTCATGGATATCTTAGATACTCAACCCCTCTCAAAGACCATTTTCATGGCGACATGAATCAAATGGGCTTTGTATTCAGGTACAAATGCTGATTAGCTGTCCATGAGAGCCCAACTCTCTTTCATCTTTGAAATAAATGGACAGTTTAAAGCACAGTTGTTTACAACCCAACACTTCCCTGGGGCTTTGGAGGCTCACAGCCTATTCACTGTCAGTACACAAGCTGCTGCCATTTCCTCCAAGCATAAACACCTTGCACCTTCTTCCTAGTATAACAATCTGGATGCTTTTAATCTCTAAAAATCAAACCATCCCAACTTGTGTCAGGCAGATGTCAGAACAGATCACATGATCCCCTTCAATTTACATTAAATTAAAGGTAGTTCCAAAGCATAACAATCTTATAAACCTCATAATTGGAGCAAAGCTCACATCCACACTTAAGTTAGGAGATGTGGAAATACTTCTATTTAGCTCAAGTCTGAATATTTATTACAAGTGACATTTGCTGTATCATTTCAAAGGGGAATGTATGCTCCAACTATTAGAATAATTTACAAATGAATACAAAATTTGCATTGCTGATTATTGATATAATGAGGTTAATGCAGCAGCTGGAGCTGAAAGTTTTGGCTAATATTGGAAGATAGCACTTCTCATTCCCAATCCCTGTCACCCTTTCACAATCTATGGCATTATGCCAAGGGTTTAATGAACCTGGAGAGAGAATTAGAAGGCTGGTACATTCGTTGAAAGACAAAACTGTAAAGGAAGGCTTGCATATGAAACGATTAGGGGCTATGTGAGTCCATATACAGCTTTGCTATACATATGGATCAGGAGAGCCAGCAGTTAGAGTAAGCAGAACACCACTGGTAATCCAGAACTTTTAATATATTAAGATTAACTCCTAAACTCCCTTCATACTTGCCTGTTTTTTGCCCACACAACCTTACAAAGTTCCTCACCTTCCAATAATTTTGCCAAGGACTGGAGACAATTTCTCCTACCATCATTCATCTTCAAGAAGTTAAACCGGACGCAGAAATGAATTCAGAACTGAGATCAAACTGTTATTACTTTAGACAAAGTGAAGTGCCAAAAATTCTCTTTCTCTAGAATTGATGGTTTGTGCCAGCTCACTCTAGTTACTAATCTACTATTCCTGTGAAGTGCTCCCTGAATGACATGAGATTGAGCAGGATGTAGCTGGACTGTGAAGAAGCAATCACAGTTGTGAGGAGAGATGATTTTTTAAAAATTATTATTCCATGGGATGTGGGTGTCATTGGCAAAACCAGTATTTGTTGCCCATCCCTAATTGCCCTTAAATTGACTGGCTTGCCAGGCCATTTCAGAGGGCCGTTAGAGTCAACCACATTGCTGTGGATCTGGACTCACATGTAGGCCAGACCAAGTAAGGACAGCAGAGTTCCTTCCCTAAAGGACATTAGTCAACCAGATGGGTTTTTACAACAATCAATGGTAGTTTCATGGTCACCATTACTGAGCTTAGCTTTAAATTCCAAATTATTATTAATTGAATTTAAAATGCTGGGACTTGAACCTGTGCCCCCAGAGCACCAGCCTGGGCCTCTGGATTATTAGCCCAGTGACATTACTACTACACCACCATCACCCACTGTGAGGCAGGTTGTCAAATGAGGTCATATGCATTAAACTGAGGAACAAGAAAGAGGCAGTCACACTGCTGAGAAAATACCAAAGAGTCAGAGGGGGGTAGAAGAGGGAAATAGAAGACTGAATACGTCGGCAGTTGGGGGGATTTAAATTTAATTAATTAAGAAATCCAAAATTACCAGATTGTCACATAAACCTATGCGCACAGTCAGGAGATTGTGACTCTGGGAGTCTTCACCATTGACTCCAGGCCCCATGACATCAAGTTAAACATGTGCAAGGAGACCTCTTGCTGATTACCACTGACTGCCCTCTCTCGGCTGATGAATCAGGACACTTCTATGTTGAACACCACTTGGAAGAAGTATTGAGAGTAGCAATGGCACAGAGGTACTCTGGACTGGAACTTCAATGTCCATTACCAAGAGTGACTCTGGTGCATGACTATTGACTGGGCTGGCTGAGTCCTGAAGGACATATCTGCCAGGTTGGGCCTGTGGCAGGTGGCGAAGTAACCATCAAGAGGGAAGTACCTACTTGACTCATCCTGACCAATCTAGCTGTCACAGATGCATCCATCCATGACATGTGACCGCTGCACAGTGCTTGTAGAGACAAAGTCCCAACTTTGTGCTGAGGACGATCTCCATTCGTGTTGTGTGGCACAATCATCATGCTAAACAGGTTTGACTGGATTGACTCAGAACAGACTTAGGAGCACAAAACTGGTTATCCAAGAGGCACCGTGGGCCATCAGGAGCAATAGAATAATATTCAATCCCACATGCAATCTCATAGCCTAGCATATCTCCACTCTACAATTAGCATCAAGCTGGGGGATCAACCCTGGTTCAATGAAAAGTGCATGAGGGCATGCCATGAGCAGAATCAGACAAAGCTAAAAATGAGGTGTCAACCTGAAGAAGCTATATCCATACTAAACAGTGGAAGCTGCATGCTGCAGGTCGAGCTAAAGGATCTCACAATCAACGGATCAGAACAAAGTTCTGCAGACCTGTCACATCCATTCGTGAATGGTGGTGGACAATTAAACAACTAACTGGAGGAGGAAGCCTCAAAAACATCCCCACCCTCAATGATGGAGGATCCCAGCATGTCGGTACAAAAGACAAGGCTAAAGTATTTTCAATGATCTTCAGCCAAAAGTGGCAATCAGCTGATCCATCTTGGCCTCTTCCTTTGGTCCTCATCATCATTGATGCCAGACAATTCAATCCACTCCACGTGATATCAAGAAATGGCTGAAGGTGCTGGATACAGCAAACTCTATGAAAACTGACAACATCTCAGCTGTAATACTGAAGACTTGTGTTCCAGAACTAGCTACACCCTTAGCAAAGCTCTTCTGTTACAGTTACAACACTGGCATCTACCCGGCATTTTGGAAAATTGCCCAGTTATGTCCTGTCCATAATAAACAGGACAAATCAAATCTAGCAGAAAAGCTCCATCGGTGTACTCTTAATCATCAGCAAGGTGATGGAAGGGGTCATCAAGAGTGCTATCAAGTGCCACCTATGAAGCACCAGCCTGCTCCTCGATGCTCAGTTTGGGTTCTGCCAGGGCCACTTAGATCCAGGCATCATTATAGCCTTGGTCCAAACATGGACAAAAGAGCCAAATTCCAAAGGTGACGTGATTGTCCTTGATTTTAATACAGCATTTGACCGAGTTTGGCATAAAGGAGTCTTAGCAAAACTGAAGTCAATGGGAATCGAGGGATAACTCTCCAATGGTTGAAGTCAGACCCAGCACAAAAGAAGATGGATGTTGTTAATGGAGGCCAATCATCTCAGCCCTAAACTGTTGTGTTCAATAGTTTGATTGATCTGTATTTGATTGTGTTAGTCAGTGCACTGGTCTATGTAACTGTACTTGCTTAAGCCTGTGGATGGAACTAGTGAGCTAAGCAACTGAGAAGATTCCAAAAAAGACCTGGGTTCTGGCTGACACCATGTGTGTGTACAAATTCAGTAAGTTCTGGGATGTTTTAAAGTATAGTAAATAAACCTGTTACAGATTTGGAACTAGTATCATCTCTGCATTGCTCTGAGATAAATTAGACTTATAGGCTGGAGCACCGGCATATACGTAACAAAATTAGTGACAAAGATTTTGAGAAAAGTTTAATTTTACCATCCCCACAATCATTTCTTTCATTGCTGGGAGATCCTCCCCTGTTGTGGGAGTGATGGATTTTGAGGTTCCAGGCCTACTTCTCACTACAGGGATAGACAGTTCAGATGTAGTATTGATTTGTAGGAAAGTGATACTTGTACATTGTCTCAGAGCAGGATGCCAGCGAATATTCGGGCAGCTCACAGAAGATATGTTTACATTTGATATGGCAGTAGGTGCTCACAAAAAATTATTTGGGCCAAAGAAAAGTGCGATGGTCAAACAATAGACATCCATCAGAGATGCCAGGGAAATGGTGAACCCATCAAACAATATGTGGTAGCATTGTGGCAATTGACTTCTATATGTAAATTTTGTACACTAACCAATAAGCTAATTTGTGACCAATTAATTGAAAAAACTTCAATTACATAAATTAGGGAACATCTCCTCATGAAGGATGATGACTTAACATTGAAAAAAACCATGACCTTGGCAGTCCAAATTGAATCTGCCATGTTAGATTCAAAGAGGTTACACAGCAATGCACCCTCAGACTCAGGGTCATGGATACAGCTTGCCCCACCAGCTCAAATGCAAGGGTTATAGACAAGGAGATCTCAGCAAACTCATCAACACATTTTCCATCATGGTCACATACCTTCAGAGCAGTGCCCGAATTGGGGAAATGCTCATTGAGTCCCAATGCCATGTTCAGCTCGAGCAAAAGAGTGCAACGCATGCTTTCAGTGGAAACATTTTGCATCTCATCGGAGAAGTTAACAGTTTGACACATGAAAGAATCTCTTCCTAATAGTGAGGTTCGACATGTATATACCATCACAAAAGGTAAAGCATCAGGTCACTTGAAGGAGCACTCAGTCAAGATTGTGAACATCTCAGTGTCATTTCTTACCTATGTTGGTGCAGCGGTATCTATCTTGAGTGACAAACTCTACCATCAGTATTTTTCGCAATTCTCTCTCAATCCTGCAACAGATACTCTTCAAGCTTACGATGACTCTACCATTCCAGTTTTGGGAACAATCGCAGTTCTGGTCCACTGCAAAGTATCATCCTAAACAGGTTCAACTTCTATATAGCCAAAAGGCAAAGGCTTATGGGAGTATACCATTTTGATAGGTGTAGAGCAAACATTAATGTGATTGATGGTCCCGACTATGCATGCCAGTACCCTTCCTTATTTACTGTATTTGGGGAGCTGAAGGGGTGCTGCTATGCTCTTCACATTGACACATTAATTCCACTAGTTTCACAAAATTTGAGATGGCTGCTGTTTGCAATCCATACCAAAGTGTCACAGGAGCTGAAAAACCTAGAAGCAGACAGTATGACTGAGCGAATTGACTCGTCATCGTGGATTTTAAATCTAACCATTGCACAACAGAAAAATGGCGAACTTAGGCTATGCATCGACCTTTAGGCAAACAGCAAAGAAACCATTCCAGACAAGTATCCGCTTCCTACAATCCAAGATGAGTCAGCATCACTTCATATTGTGAGAAGGCGAAAACTGGAGGAGAGCAGTTACTGTGCACGTGAAAGATTTGTAGGCCCAAATTATGTCAAAAACAGCATCTCAGATGCATGCAACCTGGGACAGGGGACAGTTGGCTCAATTACAGGACAATCCCATAAAATAAGGAATGGTTGGTCACCCTGTTCATGACTCCAAAGCCTTCACAAAGCTCAATGTGCAACTGAGCTTTCTTCAGATACCTCTAGAAGAACAAAGGCAATATTTTACAGCTTTTGTTACTCATGAAGGTCTGACCAGCAGAATGCTCTTATGGTTCAGCTCCTAGTGCATTTCAGAAGATCATTTCTTCAGTCTTGTCAGATGTTGAGGGGATGTGCAACCTACTTGATGATATTGTTGTCCATGGCAGGGACAAAGCAGAACATGATCAGTGGTTATTAACAGTCACTCAACTTGCAAAACACAATTTGACAATCAACAAGGCACATTTTCAGCCCCCAAGATTTGTTTTCCAGGATACAGAGTGACAGCAGATGGAGTAAAGCCAACACATGATGACGGCAAAGTCGTTTATGCACTTCCAACACTGTCTAGCATGAAAGGGTTGGCATCATTCCCTGGTACTACCAACTTTATCACAAATTCATTCCTACCTATGCTGAGATCGTGGAGCCTCTTTGGAAGCTACTGTGCAAAGATGCATGATGGAATGGACAATCACATAGTAAACAGCATTTGAAGCATTAAAGGCAAGAATAGCATTTCCACCAGTCCTAGCACATTTCAGCCCACATGTGGGAATGTATATTGTTATGATCCCAGTTGAGATTACCCTGTGACAAGCCTGACCTCAGGGTGGAACCCAGCTTGATAGACCCTAACTTTTATTGTTTGTTTAGATACGTGGAGAGTAACTACAGAACAGAGGCACAGGAGTCAGCTAATGAAATTTTAACAAAAGAATAAAACATTTATTAACAAAGAAAAAATATTACAATAATCCTTTACCCACAACTCTCCCTTTCCAGATATATACAGATTTGTAAGGATGACACAAGTTACAAAAACTATCTTATACTCTAATGTTCACAGTAAGTACATAGTCCATGTAAACCAATAGGTGGCCTGTGGTCAGACACACCACATTCGGAAACCAAGTAACAGATGCCACCTTAATTAGATGTTATGGATCTTTCCTTAACTCCCCTAGACGCTCGTCACACCGTGAGCCAAATGGTCTCACTGAACTCCGTCTTTCACATGAGTGTTTCCGATCTCCACTCTCGAAGAACTCGCTTTGGAATCTTCTCCCAAATCGATGCTTTCTCGCAGATGCCTTCCTCAAGGGTTCACCTCCAGGGTTTCGAACTCTCCATCCAATGTTCCTCTCCCCAGTTCACCACATGCATTCAAGCTGTCTTCCATGCACTCTCTCTCACTGACTCAGCTGTCAACAGTACACTATTGTTTCACATGCCCATAGCAAAGAGTTACAGACCTTCAGCTGTCTCTTTGGATCTTCTTGCCTCTTGCAAGCTGTTCTCACTTTAAATCTGCTTTTTGCAGCTTTTGTCTCTTCAAATCTGAAGGTTGGAGCCTTTCTCTCTGTCCCTTACTCTTAACTTCATTAACAGGACATTGTTCAGGTTCCTGTCCTTCCTTTGACTAGAATGTCTGCTTTGGACTTTACCTGTTTCTGTCTCACTCCTTTGGCCTGAGGGCCTTTTGGTTCTTTTGGGAGACCTGCTCTCACTCTGCAGTTCCCTCTCCTAGTGTTCAGCCTCTGGAGTCCTGGCTTCAAACTGAACTCAAAACTGCTGTTTCTTGAGCTTTTCTGTGAGTCTGTGGGAGGGACCTGTCTCTCTGGGCCCCTGTTGCTAGGCAACAGACCAGTTTCTCTACTCTTGTTTGTTTAACTTAGCTGCCACAGTTGTAAAACTCTCATTAGAAACGCAGGCACCTTTTAAAGTGAAACTAAAACTCAATTTGACCTTTCTTAACACACAGATACAGAAATACAAACAAACTTAAACTTTAAAGATAAAACTCATTTCTAACACCTATAAATACAATATAACTTAACTTAAACTATCTCTATTCCCTAACAATATCAAAACAGATGTATCAGGAAATGCAATTGGAGCTGTACTCTCACAGGACATCGAAGGAAGTGAATGGCCAATCACTTATGCATCATAACCGTTGTTGGAAACTGAACGCGAATACACAATTGGAGAGCGGCAAACAGTATCCTAGATCTACGCATGTGAACATTGCCACATGTGTCTCTATGGTATAAATTTCACTCTCCGCGCTGATCACCAAGTGTTGACTACATTGCTAGTTACGTCAGGATCAGGTCATCGACCTCTAAACATCCATAGATGGTCAGATAGTCTTCATCAGTGTAACTTTGAAGTCAAGTGTTTTGCAGGTTCACACAATCGAGTAGCTGACATGTTGAGCCATACTACTATTGCAGACAGCATTAGCAATGGCAAAGCAACATGCAACGTTGGAAACTGCATGATCATAGTGATTTTACGTGTGACCATGAACCTTGTTACCCAAGAGGAGAATCATTGACAGACAGCATACTGCAGAAACTAAGCCACTACCTAAAAGCTGAGTAGCCTTGTGAACTAAGGGACGAACTGATCCCGTACTAGAATACACAATAAAATCACATCGTTTGATGATGAGTGTATTGCACGTGGAACCCGAGCAATTACCCTAAAAGCTTGTGAAGCAGTCTGATGGTCAGCAATAGACTGCTGTAGAGAAGAGTTCATTAGAAACTGCATAGCTTCTGTTAAAACATGTCCTACACCTCTACAACAAACCCCATGGCCAACAAAACCATGACAACAACTCCAAGTAGCTTTTTTTGGATAAGTGCAAGCAGCTCCTAGGATTCAATGTTTTTTTGCTTGTTGTTCATTATCAACATAGCAAATGGTTGAAAATCACTACAGCAAATTCCATAACAACCACTTCAGTTATTGACATTTTACACAACTTGCCTACAAAATGGTGTTTACCAGGGACTATCACTTCAGAAAATGGACCACAGTTTGTTTCCAGTCAGTTCACGGGATTCCTAGCAGGTTGTCAATTCATCACCATCATACATCATGCTACAACCCACAATCGAATGGTGGCATTGAATGTTTTAACAGGATGATAAAGGACAGTCTGAGATCTAGTATGTCATAGGGGAAAACATTCAAACAATCCGTTAATATCCTGCATTGCACATATTGATCCACCCCATTCTCTCTGATTGGAAAAACACCAGCATATGATAGAAAGCAGTTTTCGCATGCAACTGACCATTCTCAGCCATCATGAGTTAACGAGAATGTTAGAGCAAAGGCTGGTGAAAATCGCAAAGTGACAAGGCAAGCAAAAGCACACATTGACAAACAAACATATACAAGGGAACCATGATTTAAGGTTGGAGATTGGGTTTGAATCAAATGGTCAAATTGTGACCATTAACTTACATCATTGCTATTGGTCTAAAGCAGATCAAGCTGTTGCTTATCTGTTAGATGACAACACAAAGTGGAATGTGAGACGCTTGATAGCAATCAAACCAGGCTATTTTGAGTATGGTGATTATGAGGATACATTTCTTTTTCATATGAATGATGTTGATCATCTGCCTCATCAAGTTGATCGCACAGAATCACATCATATTCATGAGATCTAATCGCAGAACTTCATTTCTCAAAGACTATTTCTATACTTAGAGGAAATGCACATGTTGAACTCTAAGAAATGATTTGATTCAAAACAAGGTCTTTTGTTAAAAGGAGGAAAGATGTAGTGTTCAATGGTTTGATTAATCTGTGTTTGATTGTATTAGTCGGTTCTCTGATTTATGTAACTACTTGATAGATTACACCTGTGGATGGAGCTTGTGAGTTATGCAATTGAGATGATTCCAAATAAGACCTGGGTTCTGCCTCACACCACGTGTGTGTACAAATCCTGTGAGTTCTGAGATGCTTTAAAGTATTATAAATAAACTTGTTTTGATTTGAAACAAGTGCCATCTCTGTATTGTTCTGAGATATATCAGATATGCAAGACACATAGCAACCTGCAAATACATAACACAGACTTTTGCTGCAGGTGTTCTTTAGGGTAGTATCCTAGGCCCAACTGCCTTCAGCTTCTTCATCATAAGGTAAGAATTGGGGATGGTCACTGATGATTGCATGATGTTCAGTACCATTCACATCTCCTCAGATAATGAATCAATCCATTCCTGCATGCAGTAATAGTACTGGACAATATTCAGGCTTGGGCTGATTAGTGGGAAGTGATATTTATGCCATACCATTGCCATGTAATGATCATTTTAACAAGAGAGAATTTAACTATCTCTGCTTGACATTTAATGCATTACCATCGCTGAAACCCCCAGCATCAACATCCTAGAGGCTACCAGGAATTTAACTGGACCAGCCTCATAAATACTGTGGTTACAAAAGCAGGTCAGAGGCTGGGAATTCTGTGGAAAATAATTCACCTCCTGACTCCCCAAAGAATGTCCACCATCTACAAGCCACAAGTGGAATACTATCCACTTGCCTAGATGAGTGCAGCTCCAACAGCGCTCAAGAAGCTTGAGAACATCCATGACAAAGCATTCTGCTTGATTGGCACCCACCCTCTCCACCACCTTAAACATTTACCTCCTCAACCACCAGCCCACAGGGACAGCAATGTGTATCATTTAAAGGATGCAGTGCTGCAACTCACTAAGGTTCCTTCGACAGCACCTTCCAAACCCGTGCCCTATACCACCTAGAAGGACAAGGTCAGGAGATGCATGGGAACATCACCTGCTGCAAGTTCCTCTCCAAGTCACTTACCATCCTGACTTGGAATTAAATCACCATCCCTTCACTATGTTATGATCCTAGACCAGGTCTCCAAGGTTTTGGTAAGATCTGGTTAGGGCCCAATAACGTCTTGTTTAAAGTAAGCAAAGTTTGAGATTCAAGTCACTTGCTAAGAGAATAAAGCCACAAGATTCCATAGGTTTTGAACAAACAAAAATAAACTGTACTACACAAGGTCAGAAAGATAAAGCAATTTATAATATCTATTTATATTCTAATATGCATGTGAATTAACAGGCAAACTGTGTTGAACACACTACACTGCACAATAAATGGCAGATATAACCAAGATAGAATCCACGGATTTCTCAACAATCCGCCCAGATGTCAGTAAACACTGTGAGTCAACCAATCTAGTTGAAACTCTGTCTCTCTCTCGAAGGATCCCAATCTTTGCCTACAAAGATCTTACCTTGGAATTCTCTCCAAAAGTCGCTCCAACTCGGATGGCGTCAATGACTGCACACCTCCCAGGGTTTCAACCTCATCTCCTGAGACTTTATTCTCTTGGATTTCTGAGTCTGCACTCCAGCTTCTACTTTACTGGCACAAGAGTGTGGGGGAGGTCATTTGAAAAAGAGCGCGGATTTTGAAGGCAGGTCAGTTGAAAAAGAGTGCGGAGATTGAAAATAAAAGGAGGGGAAGCTGAAGAGGAGCGGCCAGCCTGTGAGCGGCCAGTGGGCGAGTGGCCCAGTGAAGGACTGGAGCTTTGAGGCTTTGGCTCGAGAGGCTTAGGCGGGCAGAGGCTGAGTACGAGCTTGCTCCCAGTGGGGTAGGGCCGGGTAAAGTCCTTTTAAGTAAATTAGGAGTAGGTAATGGAGGCAGCAGTTGGGGCAGTCGAGTGCTCTGAATGCAGCATGTGGGAAGTCATGGACAGCACAATTGTCCCTGATGACTACACTTGCAAAAGGTGCATCCTGCTGCAGCTCCTGAGAAGCCGAGTTAGGGAACTGGAGCTGGAGCTGGATGAACTTCGGATCATACGGGAGGCAGAGGCAGTAATAGACAGGAGTTTCAGGAAGATAGTCACCCCTAAAAGTCAGGAGGCAGGCAACTGGGTGAATGTCAGGAGAGGGAAGGGGAATAGACAGAAAGAGCAGAGCACTCCTGTGGCCGTTCCCATCAACAATAGGTATACCGTTTTGGATACTGTTGGTGGGGACGACCTACCAGGGACAAGTTGTAGTGGTCGCGTCTCTGGCACCGAGGCTGGACCCTCAGCTCAGAAAGGAGGGAGGAAAAAGAGGAGAGCAGTAGTGATAGAGGATTCGATAGTTAGGGGGACAGATAGGAGGTTCTGTGGGAGAGATCGAGAATCCCGGATGGTCTGTTGCCTCCCTGGTGCCAGGGTCCGCGATATCTCGGATCGAGTTCTCAGTATTCTCAGGAGGGAGGGTGAGCAGCCAGATGTCGTGGTCCATGTGGGGACCAATGACGTGGATAGGAAGGAGGAGGAGGTCCTGCAAAGAGAGTTTAGGCAGTTAGGTGCAAAGTTGAAGGACAGGACCTCCAGGGTTATGATCTCAGGAGTGCTACCCGTGCCACGTGCTAGTGAGGCTAGAAATAGGAGGATAATGCAGCTAAATACGTGGCTAAGGAGATGGTGCAGGAGGGAGGGCTTCATGTTTCTTGACAATTGGGCTCTGTTCCAGGGAAGGTGGGACCTGTTCCGACGGGACGGTTTGCACCTGAACTGGAGGGGGACTAACATCCTTGCGGGTAGGTTTGCTAGTGCTGCTCCGGGGTGTTTAAACTAGATTTGCAGGGGGAGGGGAACCAGAGTGTTAGAGCAGATAGTGAGGTGGAGGAGGATAAAGGTCAAGCGAGGAATGCATGTATAGACAGAAATCAAGGGTCCGTACGTGATAGAAATGTTCTCAGGTGCATCTATTTCAATGCAAGGAGTATTGTCGGAAAGGCAGATGAGTTTAGGGCGTGGATTGGCACGTGGGATTACGACATTATTGCTATTAGTGAGACTTGGTTGCAGGAGGGGCAGGACTGGCAGCTCAATGTTCCGGGGTTCCGTTGTTTCAGACGTGATAGAGGGGGAGGGATGAAAGGGGGAGGAGTGGCATTACTAGTCAGGGAAAATATCACAGCTGTGCATAAGCAGGACAGCTCGGAGGGCTCGTCTACAGAGGCCATATGGGTGGAGCTGAGGAATGGGAAAGGTGTGACCACACTAATAGGGTTGTATTATAGACCGCCCAATAGTCAGAGAGAATTGGAGGAGCAAATCTGTAGAGAGATAGCAGACCGATATAAGAAACAGAAAGTTGTGATAGTAGGAGATTTTAACTTTCCACATATTGACTGGGACTCCCATACTGTAAAAGGGCTGGATGGCTTGGAGTTTGTCAAATGTGTTCAGGAAAGTTTTCTAAATCAATATATAGAGGTACCAACGAGAGAGGATGCAATACTTGATCTCCTATTAGGGAACCAGACAGGTCAGGTGACAGAAGTATGTGTAGGCGAACATTTTGGGTCCAGTGACCACAATGTCATTAGTTTTAAGCTAATTATGGATAAGGATAGGTCTGGTCCTCGAGTTGAGATTCTAAATTGGAGAAAGGCCAATTTTGTGGAAATGAGAAAGGATCTAGGAAGAGTGGATTGGGATAAGTTGTTTTCTGGCAAGGATGTGTTCAGTAAGTGGAAGGCATTCAAAGGCGAAATTTTGAGAGTGCAGAGTTTGCATGTTCCTGTCAGGATTAAAGGCAAAGTTAACAGGCATAGGGAACCTTGGTTTTCAAGGGATATTGGCGATCTGGTTAAGAAGAGAGAGGTGTATAACAGTATAGGCAACAAGAAGCAAATGAGGTACTTGTAGAGTATAGAAAATGTAAGAAAATACTAAAAAAGGAAATCAGTAAGGCAAAAAGAAGACGTGAGGTTGCTTTGGCAGATAATGTGAAGGTAAACCCGAAGGGTTTCTACAAGTATATTAAGAGTAAAAGGATAGTAAGGGACACAATTGGTCCCCTTGAAGATCAGAGTGGTCGTCTATGTGTGGAGCCTCACGAGATGGGGGAGATCTTAAACAGTTTTTTTTTGCATCAGTATTTACTCAGGAAACTGGCATAGTGTATAAGGAAGGAAGGGAAACAAGCAGTAGTTTCATGGAGCATATAGAGATTAAAGAGGAGGAGGTGCTTGCTGCCTTACAGCGAATAAAGGTAGATAAATCCCCCAGGCCTGATATGATATTCCCGTGGACCTTGAGGGAGACTAGTGTAGAAATTGCAGGGGCCCTGGCAGCAATATTTAAAATGTCCTTAGCCATGGGTGAGGTGCCAGAGGATTGGAGGGTAGCTTATGTTGTTCCATTGTTTAAAAAAGGCTCCAAAAGTAAACCAGGTGATTACAAGCCAGTGAGCCTGACGTCAGTAGTAGGTAAATTATTGGAAGGTGTTCTGAGAGATCGGATATATAATTATTTGGGCAGCCAAGGGCTGATTAAGGATAGTCAGCATGGCTTTGTGCGTGGTAGGTCATGTTTAATGAACCTTGTAGAGTTTTTCGAGGAGGTTACCAAGAAAGTAGATGAAGGAAAGGCTGTGGATGTTGTCTACATGGACTTTAGTAAGGCCTTTGAAAAGGTCCCACATGGGAGGTTAGTTCAGAAGGTTCAGACACTTGGTATCCATGGAGAGGTTGTAAACTGGATTCAAAATTGGCTGTGTGGGAGAAGACAGAGAGTGGTAGTGGATGATTGCTTCTCAGACTGGAGGTCTGTGACTAGTGGTGTGCCTCAGGGATCTGTACTGGGACCATTGTTGTTTGTTGTCTATATCAATGATTTGAATGATAATGTGGTGAATTGGATCAGCAAGTTTGCTGATGACACTAAGATTGGAGGCGTTGTGGACAGCGAGGAAGGCTTTCAAAGCTTGCAGAGAGATCTGGACCAACTGGAAAAATGGGCCAGAAAATGTCAGATGGAATTTAATGCGGAAAAGTGTGAGGTGTTACATTTTGGAAGGTCAAACCAAGGTAGGACATACACAGTAAATGGTAGGGCACTGAGGAGTGCGGAGGAAGAAAGGGATCTGGGAGTTCAGATACATAATTCCCTGAAAGTGGCGTCACAAGGTTGTAAAGAAAACTTTTGGCATACTGGCCTTCATAAATCAAAGTATTGAGTATAGGAGTTGGGATGTTATGGTGAGGTTGTATAAGACATTGGTGAGGCCAACTTTGGAGTATTGTGTGCAGTTCTGGTCGCCTAACTACAGGAAGGATATCAGTAAGATTGAGAGAGTGCAGAGAAGATTTACTAAGATGTTGCCGGGTCTTAAGGAGTTGAGTTACAGGGAAAGATTAAACAGGTTAGGACTTTATTCCTTGGAGCGTAGAAGAATGAGGGGAGATTTGATAGAAGTTTATAAAATTGTGAGGGGTATAGACAGAGTAAATGCGAGTAGGCTCTTTCCACTTAGATTAGGAGAAATAAATACGAGAGGACATGGCTTTAGGGTGAAAGGGGAAAGGTTTAGGGGGAACATTAGGGGGAACTTCTTCCCTCAGAGAGTGGTGAGAGTGTGGAATGAGCTACCACCTGATGTGGTAAATGCGGGCTCACTCTTAAGTTTTAAGAATAAATTAGATAGATACATGGATGGGAGAGGTCTGGAGGGTTATGCACTAGATGCAGGTCAATGGGACTAGCGGAATAATATTTCGGCACAGACTAGAAGGGCCGAATGGCCTGTTTTCTGTGCTGTAGTGTTCTATGGTTCTAATTTCAACTCTTTAACAGCTTCACTGAACTGGCACCGCTCCTGGATTTCACCAAACTCCAATCTCTTCAGCTACACCAAGCTATAAATGGCTCCCAGGCTTCTTCTGAGCCTAGCTGCACAGAGTTATCAAAAGTCTCCTGGGACTTCTCCTGAGCTTCAGCTACACAGAGCGAGCTAACAGCAACACTTCTGCTACCTGGATCCTGCTAACAACAGCATTTCCCCCTCTGCTGCAGAACACTCTCTCCCCCAGAAAATGCACGGAAACTCAAGAACGTCCATCTCCATGATGACATAGCCTTCCAGGGCTCAATGAATGATTTTAAATTAATTGCAGCTTTAACTCCCAAAATAAAACAACTCTCTATGCTACATTTCTTTGCGAGCAGTGTAGATAACTTGTCTCCAATTCTCCAGTTAAGTAAGCCCACCAGCTGTTTTATGATCTTACCTTTCTAGATTTTAACCCCTTAAGTCAACAAAGCCCCAAACTTTTAAGTGTAAATGTCCTCAAGCTGGTTTAGTTGCATTTATCCCATTTTCTACAGTTAACTTTAATCTTCCCAGAACATTAAAAACTACCTCTAAAATATTATTATCCACCATCCACCTGTCACTGATCAAAATCCTAGAACTCCCTTCCAACAGCACTGGGGGCTGTATCCACACCACATGACCGCTGCAGTTCAAGAAGGCAGCTCACTACCTCCTTCTCAAGGTCAATTAGGGATGCACAACAACTGCTGGCCTTGGCAACGACTTTCACATCTCATAAGCAATTAAAAATAATTGCTAAAAAGTGCAGGATTTTCAGACGGCGGTGTTTCTGCCCTGCCATCCAAACAGTCAGCAGGGAATGCATCTCTAAATAATCGTACTGAGCAACAGCTTGATCTGCTTTGGACCTATAGCAATGATGCAAGTTTGTGGTCACAATTTGGCCATTTGATTCAACCCAAATGTCAAAATCAAATCGTGATTCCCTTGCATATGTTTGTTTGTCAGAGTATACTTTGTTTGCCTTGTTGCTTTGCAATTTTCATCTGATTCCACTCTAACATTCTTGTTGACTGGTCATGAAATCTTAAGAATGGTCAGTTGCATGCAAAAGCTATGAGCAGAATTTTTTGTGCCCGCTGGCATCGGGCATTGCGGAGGCCGTGAGCGGTTAATATGGCGGGAAGGCCGAAATTTGGTTTCATGCCGTCGTGAAACATGTTTGCAACTGTCCACTCCGCCCCTCAATGGTGGGACGCGTTTCCTGCCGCTGGATGTCGGGAACTTCATTGTAATACATCTGCATATCATTATAAGCCCAGCTCGCCGGAATCATCCCCCCCACGTTGGATCATCCGAACAGCATATATAAGGTGTGAAGCTGGCACGCTGCACCTCGAGGGGAGCTCAGAGGTTAGTGCACAGTAATGTTGCACAGCACTGACGAGGGTCGCCTGTTGGACCTCAATGTTAAGGCGCCGTGCATTCATGCAAGGGCACAGGCAAACCGCTTTTTCCCAGCTGGCAGTGCGATGCAGGAGCAAAGCCTGCCCCGCGGTTGAGGCGAGTTGTATGTGGGCGGGTGGGGCAAGGGCTGCACGTGCAGGGGGTGGGGGGAGGGAAGCAGCCATGCATTAGCGAAACCTTGTATAAAGTAACCCTTCCTCCACAGCTGAGGCACAGCCACATTGACATGCTTGGAGTTGGGCCTCTAGCTTATCTGCCCATTCAAGCAATGCAAAGGCTTGAAAGTCCCACCAATTGCTCCAGAACTCTTCACTCCTCAAGCACAGACTGCAAACTAATGAGCGTTTTATTAGACTGCAGAACAATTGGATGACTGTGCATGTTGTACAATCTTCTTGCGAAAGCTGCCTGTGATGAACTTGACGGGCGTCCTCTGGGGGGGCCTGCTTTCAGGGTTCCGCTGTGTGGCAGTGGCACCCTCCTCGGCCTGTGGAACCGAAGCTACTGGGGTCAAGGAAGAGGGGATATGGATGGCCCAGATACTCCCAGAGTCACCTGGGTGGTTTGTCCTTGGGTGTGCACCTGCTGATCCTCCTCCCTATGGGTGCCTGATGGCCCCTGACCGACTCCTTGAGGAGAAAGTGAAGCTGGAGTGAGATCGAGCTGCCCCGCACCCATTTTGTGTTGGTACTGTTGGAGGCCAACTAAGGCATCAGCGATGGAGTTCAGCCTGCGCAGCAGTGCAGGACCGATGTCCTAGATCAATGTCTCCTTGGCAGACGTCATCCTACCAGCATTGACCTCGGTACGTTGGTGTGCCAGCACTAACACCTCAGACTGAAGACGGATGGACTCCTCCACCATGCCTTGCAATCTGAAGAGTGCAGCGGACATCCCTTCCTGATGTTTCCAGGCTTGCCTTTGCAGCTCCAGCAGCTGAGGGTTGACCGAGTCCAGAGGCTAGTCATCTGACACGCACGCGGCAGATTTCTGGCCTCCAGCAGTCCTCCAAGTGCTGAAAACCTGGGAAGTCCCTGCCGTCCCCTGCTGTGGATCTGTGATGTGCTACCTGGATTGTGACCCTGAGGCTACTCTAGAACTAGGTCCCACTGAAATGTATGTCTGCGCTGGTGGAGGGTGTGGGTGAGCACTGTGACGGCTCTTCAATTGGGGCTTCAACAGATTCCTCTTCCTCTGAGGCCTGAGTTGAGGACCTGGGTCATGGACTCCCTCGGCTGCTTCCCAGATGTGCCTGTGAAGGCTAGGAGACATAATCAATGCATGGCAGTGGACAATGAAACAGGACACATCACTAACAGCGTGGCTGTCTGATGGATGCTGCACTACTGGATTCTGGCTTCAGAGAGCACCGCCAACCTCACCATCAGAACAGGAATGGTCCAGATCTTCTCCGGCCAGCTGTATGATTCTATTTTCAAAGCCTATGAGGACCTTAATTTCAGGCATTCCTCCAGCAGTCTGCGACCTCTCCCTTTTGTTGTGCTAGCTTGCTCTGCATGAATAGAGATGGAGAGAGTGTAAGCAGGATGCCTGCCAGGCCAGATGATAAGTATGCCTGGCATGTGTGGGTGGTGAGTGGTGCCATGGATGGGATGAGGGCAATGAAGAGGTGCATGAGAGAATGAATGGTGATGTCCCTTGAGCTGACAATAAGTGCTATCCCTGTGGATGTGTGATGGGTTTGTGAGTGAATGAGTTGAGAGTATTGAGAAGAGTGACTTACCCTGGCGGAAGGGAGGAGATCATTCATCCTCTTTTGGCATTGGGTGGCTCTCCTCTTTTGCAGGGCATTGGCACTGACCACCACTACCACTGCAACCCAAGCTGGATTGGTGATGTTGCTGCCACTCCTGCAGCCAGAGCAGGGGTAGAGGGCATCACAGCAGGCCTCCATGGCATTCAAAAGGCATCCCATGGACACATCACTGAATCGGGGGACTGCAGGCTTCTTGCCTTTCAGGGTTATGTTTTCTGTGCGGCAGTCCTTGGCTGGAATCATTGAGAGGTGTATGCGCAGTTGCGCATTAAATATGGCATCTGGTGTGATGAAGTGGCAAGGTGATGGCATGGCAGGCAAATGAGAGCCCACCCGCCATCAGAACGGTGTGTTTCATGGGAATGCACAATTAATGGGCAGGATTGGGACAAAATGACATGACAAGCTGTTATCATGACTGGTGGGTAAAACATTCTTTTTCCCACATGCTACCTCACTTAGTGCAAATCTGGGTCGGTTCCACTCTATGTCTTATCACACGTTCGGCTGGTGTCCTTCTGGTCAGAGAGTATGGGATGGATGAATATGTGCGATATAGGAGGCGAATGGATTGCTTGAATGCTTTCCCCTCTGACATACTAGTTCTCAGAGATGCATCCCTCCAAGGCACATTAATTGGCTGCAGGCAGGACTTTCGCCTGTCACTTGTGGGGAAGTCTCTCCTCAGAGAGCTGTCAGCCAATAAGTTTGGCCGACAGTTTAGTAGTCCCAGCAGCACCAGTGGCCAGGACTGAACTACAAGCAGTCCCCAGATTCTAAGTCCCGGAGTCCAGAACAAGGTAAGTTTGGGGCTTCTAATTTCAGGCAAGTGAGGTCTGAGGGTGATGACGAGGGGGCTGTGGGAGTTTTTATGGAGAGGCCTAGGCCTTGCTGCTTCAACTGTATGATTGTGGAGAGGGAGGGATGAATGGGAGGGCGGTGGGAAGGCCATCTGGGGATTTTTACAGGCCCTCCACACCTGCAAACCCACCAGTATGGAAATGTAAAATTCAGCCAGGACAGTAATATTGTAGTAGGGGTTTTGATTATCCTGATATTAATAAAATAAATTCAGTATAATAAGTAAAAATAAATTCAGTGTAATAAGCATAGAGGGAACAGAATTCTTAAAATGCATTCAGAAGAACTTTTTTTTATTCAGTATGTAACAAGCCCAACAAGATAAGGGGGCAGTGCTAACATCAATTTCAGGAATAAAGCTGGGAAGACCATAAGACCATAAGACATAGGAGCAGAAATTAGGCCATTCAGCCCGTCGAATCTGCTCCACCATTCAATCATGGCTGATAAGTTTCTCAAACCCATTCTCCCGCCTTCTCCCCGTAACCTTTGATCCCCTTACCAATCAAGAACCTATCTATCTCGGTCTTAAATACACTCAATGGCCTGGCCTCCACAGCCTTCTATGGCAATGAAATCCATAGATTCACCACTCTCTGGCTAAAGAAGTTTCTCCTCATCTCTGTTCTAAAAGGTCTTCCCTTTACTCTGAGGCTGTGCCATCGAGTCCTAGTCTCTCCTACTAATGGAAACATCTTCCCCACGTCCACTCTATCTAGGCCTTTCAGTATTCTGTAAGTTTCAATCAGATCCCCCCTCATCCTTCTAAACTCCATCGAGTATAGACCCAGAGTCTTCAAACGTTCCTCATATGTTAAGCTCTTCATTCCTGGGATCGTTCTCATGAACCTCCTCTGGACCCTCTCCAGGGCCAGCACATCCTTCCTGAGATACAGGGCCCAAAATTGCTCACAATATTCTAAATGTGGTCTGACCAGAGCCTTATAAAGCCTCAGCAGCACATCCCTGCTTTTATATTCTAGTCCTCTCGAAATAAATGCCAACATTGCAATTGCCTTCCTAACTACCGACTCAACCTGCAAGTTAACCTTAAGAGAATCCTGGACTAGGACTCCCAAGTCCCTTTGCACTCCAGATTTCTGAATTCTCTCCCCATTTAGAAAATAGTCTATGCCTCTATTCTTCCTACCAAAGTGCATGACCTCACACTTGCCCATGTTGTATTCCATCTGCCACTTCTTTGCCCATTCTCCTAACCTGTCCAAAGCCTTCTGCAGCCTCCCCGCCTCCTCAATACTACCTGTCCCTCCACCTATCTTTGTATCATCTGCAAACTTAGCCAGGATGCCCTCAGTTCCTTCATCTAGATCATTAATGTATAAAGTGAAAAGTTGTGGTCCCAACACTGACTCCTGCGGAACTCCACTAGTCACCGGCCACCATCCTGAGCAGGACCCACCTATCCCCACTCTCTGCCTCCTGCCAGACAGCCAATCTTCTATCCATGCTAGTACCTTGCCTCTAACACCATGGGCTCTTATCTTACTGAGCAGCCTCCTGTGCAGTACCTTGTCAAAGGCCTCCTGGAAGTCCAAGTAGATAACATCCATTGGTTCTCCTTTGTCTAACCTACTCGTTACGTCCTCAAAGAATTCTAACAGATTTGTCAGGCATGACCTCCCCTGATGAAACCATGCTGACTTTGCCCAATTTTATCATGCACTTCCAAGTATTCTGAAATCTCATCCTTAATAATAGACTCTAAAATCTTACCAATGGCCGAGGTCAGGCTAATTGGCCTGTAATTTCCCGTCTTTTGCCTCACTCCCTTCTTAAACAGGGGGGGTTACATTAGCAATTTTCCAGTCCTCTGGGACTCTCCCTGACTCCAGTGATTCCTGAAAGATCACCACTAACGCCTCCACTATCTCTTCAGCTATCTCCTTCAGAACTCTGGGGTGTAGTCCTTCTCGTCTAGGTGATTTATCCACCTTCAGACCTTTCAGTTTTCCTAGCACCTTCTCCTTGGTAATGGCCACCATACTCACCTCTGCCCCCCAATTCTCTTGAACTTTGGGGATGTTACTCATGTCTTCCACTGTGAAGACTGACGCAAAGTACCTATTCAGTTCCTCCGCCATTTCTTTGTTCCCACTACTACTTCTCCAGCATCATTATCCAGCGGCCCAATGTCCACCTTTGCCTCTCTCTTACCCTTTATATAGCTAAAAAACCTCTTGCAATCTTCTTTTATATTACTGGCTAATTTACCCTCATATTTAAACTTCTCCCTCCTTATTTCTTTTTTAGTTGTCCTCTGTTGTTCTTTGTAGGCTTCCCAATCCCCTGGTTTCTCACTGCTCTTCGCCGCATTGTATGCTTTCTCTTTAGCTTTTATGCTGTCCCTGACTACCCTTGTCAGCCATGGTTGCCTCATCCTCCCTTTAGTATGCTCCTTCTTCCTAGGGATGAATTTTTGCTGTGTCTTCCAAATTACTCCCAGAAACTCCTGCCATTGCTGTTCCACTGTCTTTCCTGCTAGGCTTATCTCCCAGTCAATTCTGGCCAGCTCCTCCCTCATGCCTCTGTAGTTACCTTTATTCAACTGTAATACCGTTACATCTGATTCCAGCTTTTTCCTCTCAAAGTGCAGGGTAAATTCTATCATATTGTGGTCACTTCCTCCTCAGGGTTCCTTCACCTTAAGCTCCCTGCTCAAATCTGCCTCATTACACATCACTAAATCTAGAATTGCCTGTTCCCTAGTGGGCTCCACCACAAGCTGCTCCAAAAAGCCATTTCGTAGACATTCCACAAATTCCTTTTCTTGGGATCCACTACCAACCAGATTTTCCCAGTCTACCTGCATATTGAAATCCCCCATGATCACTGTAACCTTGCCTTTCTTACACGCCTTTTCTATCTCCTGGTGTATCTTGTGCTCCACATCCTGACTACTGTACGGAGGCCTGTACATAACTCCCATTATGGTTTTTTTACCTTTGCGGTTCCTCAACTCTACCCACACAGATTCTACATCATCTGACCCTACGTCATTTCTTGCTATCGATTTAATTTCATTTCTTACTAACAAAGCAACCCCACCCCCTCTGCCAACCTGTCTATCTTTTCGATAGGATGTATATCCTTGGATATTTAGCTCCAAGTCCTGATCCCCTTGCAGCCATGTCTCCTTGATGCCCACCACATCATCCCTGCCAATTTCAATCTGCGCCACAAGTTCATTTACCTTATTTCGTATACTGCGTGCATTCAGATACAACACCTTCAGACCTGTATTTCTCATCCCCTTTCTCATTGTCGTCCCTTTATCTGATGTGCTTGAAGTTACATTCCTAGCCCTTTCCAAACACTCTTTCCTATTTTGTGTTCAGGAGACCTTAATAGCCTCTCCTGGGCTCTCCTTTCTTTTCAGTTTTTTCATAATTTTCCATGAAGTTGAATCCAACCCCCCACATGCTAACCTGCTGCTTTGTTTCCCATTAGTCATACTTCTTGGAGTTTTATCCTTCCCTTCCCCCACCCCACTTTCTAGTTTAAAATCCTGTTGACCACCCTATTTACCCTTTTCGCTAGAACATTGGTCCCAGATCGGTTCAGGTGGAGACCGTCTCAACAGACAGATCCCTCCTGTTCTAATACTGATGCCAGTGCCCCACGAAATGGAACCCCTCTTTCCCGCACTACTCCTTTAGCCACGTGTTTACTTCCCTTATTCTCGCGTCCCTATGCCAATTTGCACGTGGCTCGGGTAGTAATCCGGAGATTATAACCCTTGAGGACCTGTTCTTTAATTTAGTTCCTAGTTCCTGATAAACCCCAAACAGGTCCTCTTTCCTAGTCTTACCTATGTTATTTATCCCGACATGGACCACAACAACTGGATCCTCCCCCTTCCTCTCCAATATCCTTTCAAGCCGGTCAGAGATGTCCCTCACCCGGGCACCGGGCAGGCCACATACCATGCGGGACTCTCGATCCTGCTTACAAAGGATGCTATCAATTCCCCTAATTATAGAATCCCCTACAACTACCACTTGTCTTTTTGCTCCCCACTCTTGAATGGCCTCCTGTGCCACGGTGCCATGGTCAGCTGGCTCATCCTCCCTACAGCCCTGTTCCTCATCCACACAGGGAGCAAGTACCTCGTACCTGTTGGACAAGGTCAAGAGCTGAGGCTCCTCTGTTCCTGAACACAGGATCCCTCTACCTGCCTCACTTGCAGTCACACCCTGCTGACCCTGGCCACTGACCGAGCTTGAGGTACTTAATCTACCAGGTGTGACCGCCTCCTGAAACAAAGCGTCCAGGTAACTCTCCCGATCCCGGATGTGCCCCAGCGTCCGGAGCTCAGACTCCAGCTCATCAATTCTGAATCGGAGTTCCTCCAGCAACCAACACTTGCTGCAGATGTGGTCACTGCGGCTCGCAATGGGATCTGCCAGCTCCCACATCATACAGCTACAGCACATCACCTGCCCAGCCATCTTGACTTAGATAATTAATTTATTAATTAGCTTTGCAGTGTTTTTTTTTTTCAAATTTGGTGCAGATTTCCTACCAAGCAATCAGGTCACAGCTTTCCTGTGATGTCACTTTTTCAGTTTTGGCTTCAGTTACTCTGTGCCCCGAGGTCACCGCTCCGGTGCTCCTCCCTCCGAGTCTGCTCCATGGAGACAAGGCTGCAAATCCCCGAGGTAAGCTAGATTTATACTCACCGCTCCGGTGCTCCTCCCTCCAAGTCTGTGTCAGTGGGAGAGCATTTTATTGGTGGTAATGATATTTCAGTTCAGTTTAGTGTAATTATGGAAAAGGTCAAAGGTAGACCAGCAATGAGTGTTTTAACTGGGGAAAGGCCAATTTTACTAAGCTGAGATATGATTTGGCAAAATGGGACTGGAAAGAGTGCTTGAAGTCAAACAAGTATCAGAGCAGTCAGAGGCTTTCGAGGAGGAAATAGACAGGGTTCAGGGCAAATATGTTCCAACAATGCAAAAGGGTGGGTCTCCCAAACCTAGACCCCTTCCCCTCCCTCCATCCCCAGATGTCAAAGGGCATACAGGATAGGATAAGGCAAATAAGGGAAGCTTATGCCTTATACCGAGAGCTCAACACAACAGAAAGCCAAGAAGAGTATAGAGAATGCAGGGGTGAGATTAAAAAGGAAATTAGGAAAGCATAGAGAAAGCATGAAAAAATGTTGACAAGTAAAATCAAAGAAAACGCCAAGATGTTTTATAAATAAATAAAGAACAATGAGATGACTAAGAAAAAATTAGATCCTATTAGAGACCAAAAAGTGAACCTCTGTGTGGAGACAAAAAACATGGGTGTAGTTCTGAGTAAATATTCTGTTATCGTAAAAGAGGGGAGGATGATGTAGACATTGTAGTTAAGGAGGCAGAGAAGGTGGGATAAGCGTAGTCAGAGGGGAAACATTAAGGGTTTTAGCATCTTTGAAAGTAGATAAATCACCAGGCCCTGATGAAATATATCCCAAGCTGCTAAGAGAAGCAAGGAAGGAAATAATGGAAGCACTGAGCATCCTTTTCCAATTCTGTCTGGCTACAGGTATATCGCTGGAGATCTGGAGAACTGCTAACGTTGTACCATTTTTTTAAAAAGGGAGGAAGGGATAGAGTAAGTAATTACAGGCCAGTCAGCCTTACATCAGTGCTGGGCAAATTATTGGGAAAAAAAATCTAAGGGAGTATATTAAGGGCAGGATTTTGCCTTTGGCGGGGTCCTCGGTGGGGGCCCAGCGTTGAACGCAAGCGGCAGCGCTCAGTGCTGCCTGTGCGGGCTGGGGGAGGAGGGTGAGCAGGCCTAACGCGATCTTCACCTATGCGCGCAAAAGTGTGCTTCAATCTCCCTGAGGCACGGAGCTCTGTTTTAAAAAATAATAAAGGAACTAAAATCGTCATAAAACATGCTCTCTCACATGAGCTGGGATGGATTTTTAATTCAAAAGTAAAATTTTTATTTGATGTTTATTCACTTTAGGAAACCTCATCCTGCCAAAAAATGTAAAGGCCGCTTGGCCTTTTCGTCTTCCCGCCAAACGTTAGGTTGGATGGACAGCATAAATTTGAATTTAATTAGATTCCTAACGGCCTTAATAGGCCTCTTAATTGTTGGCAGGCGCCCGCCGAACAAAATATCGCGAGACTGCGCGATGATATCGGGACGCTCGCCTGACATCATCGCATGTCATTTTACACTCGGGCGTATCGGGCGTGTGCTCGCACGCTGAGTGTAATATTTTGCCCTAAGTATAAAACATTAGTTAGGCCACAGCTAGAGAATTACATGCAGTTATGGCCATTGTATTACAGAGAGGATATGATCACACTAGACAGGTTATAGAGAAGAATTACAGATGTTGCCAGGAATGAAGAATTTTATCTTTGAGGAAAGGTTCGAGAGGCTGGTGTTATTTTATCTGGCCCAAAGGATGCTGAGGGGAGATTTAACAGATTAACTTTTGAGCAGCCCTTATCGGGTGGATAGGAAGGACCTATTTTTCTTAGCAGAGGTCACTAACCAGGGGGAATAGATTTAAAGTATTTGGCAGAAGGATTAGAGGGAAGTTGAGCAGAATTTTTTTCACCAACAGCATGGTGGGGATCTGCAGCTCATTGCCTGAAATGTTGGAAGAAGCAGAAACATTTGTCACATTTTAAAAATGCTTTGAATATGCACTCGAAGCACTGTAACCTATGGGATGAAGCTGAATAGCTCTTTTTCAGCCAGCCTAGACAAGAATGGCCTCCTGCTGTGCCATAAGTATTCTAAGTTTCCATGTTCCTAGGAATTGGAGGACACAACATTCTAGCACAAGCATTACAGCCATCATAGAATGATAAAAATTGATTTCAGGGGTGCAAGTGAATTTATCAACAAAAGATATAGGCCTAAAAATTCCATTTTGTTACATCCATTTTTCAGGTGCAAAATGCCTAAATGTTCGGTATAGCAGGTGCCGCACAAGTCCTCATTAGGCTTCGGTATAAGGTTGCCAGATCTTGGTGAATGCGGAAACTATTAAGCGTGCCTTGATCTTGTCAAGTCCAGCGTAGGTATTAATCCCTGCACCCAGTTTAGACTGGAGGGCCAACACAAACCAATTTCTAGATCATACGTTGTGTTTTTCTTCTAAAGAAAAACTGTAAGCAATGCAACCCAGCCACTCAAGCAACAACCTCCTGCTAATTTTTGATCGTTAGAGATAGTGGAACTTGCATGAGATTTTTTTACTCTCTGCACTGAGTTTGTTATCTGATTTTTAAATTGAAGTCATTTCCTGCACTGTGCTACCTTTACCAAACCAAAGTTTGCATAAGATGGTTTAGGGTTAGTTAACGGGAATTTATCAATGTTGTTTGGGTTCATTTTTTCAGAATTCTCAGCTTGCCAGGTTATCTAGAGCCATTTCCAGTTAAGATTTTTGAACAAAAGTTGCATACCATGCCAGCTGGTCATGGTAAGAGCTCAAATGAGGACTCATCTTCTGACTAGGCACTTTACAGCCTTCCGGACTGAATATTGAGTTCAACAACTTTAGATCCTGAACTCCCTCCTCCATCCCCACCCCCTTTCTGTTTCTTCCCCTTCCCTTTTGTTTTTTCTAATAATTTATATAGATTTTTCTTTTCCCACCTATTTCCATTATTTTTAAATGTATTCCACCCATGGTTTATTGCACCCCACCCCCACTAGAGCTACCTTGCTCGTCCTGCTCTCCAATCTTAATTAGCACATTCTTATAGATAATATCACCACCTTCAACACCTCTTTGTTCTTTTGTCTGTGACATCTTTTGGTTATCTGCTCCTATCACTGCTTGCTTGTCCCAACAACCCTCCACTCCCCCCCCTCCTTCCCCCCCGCTCCCTCCCCTGTAAACCAGCTTATATTTCACCCCTTTCCTATTTCTACTTAGTTCTGTTGAAGGGTCATGAGGACTCGAAACGTCAACTTTGTTCTTCTCCGCCGATGCTGCCAGACCTGCTGAGTTTTTCCAGGTATTTCTGTTTTTGTTGAAGAGAATTTTAAGACTGAGGTATTGCCAGACTAGGAGCCAAAGTAGACCAACGCAGGAATGAAGTGAATGGACTTGGTATGAATTAGGTTATGGACAGCAGTAATTAGGAAGGATTATAAGTGGCACAATATGAAGGAATAGAATTTAATGGATTCCAAAAGGTCAGCCTTGGCTCAATGGAAGCATAATCAGATCTAATCAGAAGTTAATGGGTCCCAGCAAGATTCTGTGACTTGAGCCCATAATCCAGACCAACACTTGTTGTACTCATCTTTCAGATGAGATGTTAAACTGAGGCCTGACCTGTTCTATGATGGCATTACCTGAAACCACCAGCTTTAAAAAACAGATTAGCTGGTCATTTATTGCATTACTGTTTGTGGGAACTTACTGCGCCCATATTGGCTGCATGTTTCCTACATTCCAACAGTCACTACACTTGGATGTAAGTAAAGAGCTTTGGGATATTGTGAAAAAGTGTTTAAGAGCCAAATCTACCTTACTTTCTTTTCTTCATTCCAACATTACGATCATATTTATTGAAAAAAAGTGGCTATCGATTGTATCGCATCAAAAGTAATTGCAATGGCAAGAAGCTTTCTGTAGAAAGATCTCAGATGGAAGGAATGATAAGTGTCATAAAAACATTTCATACCTTATGATATGACTTCCCTGTATCTACTTTACAATTTGCTGTAAAGTATTTCTTTGTAAATCTACAGTAAGCACATGATAAGGGAACATAAACCCTGTCTGTGGATGCTATTCTGCACTTTACTGATGTACTGGAACTGTGCCAAAGGTTGATGAACCAAATTCACAAAAAGGACACAATGAGTAGAATATACTAAATGAATTAAAGGACCAGGGGCCTATCAAGAGCCTGTAACAGGCTAGCTGAATTTTCTAACTTGTCTGACTGCCACTCTTGTGTTCTGTTGTATCTTTTAAACTGTTTGGTTACTCCAGCGATATTTAACAAGGGGCTCACACCCCACAAATATTGGCATGTTCCCAGACCACTCCTTCCCCACAAATAATTTGACTTTGCCAGGGACACACTCCTGGGGGCCCCTGTTGCATATACAGACATAGATATATAGCTCTATATTGTTACCTGGAAAAACTCAGCAGGTCTGGCAGCATCGACGGAGAAGAAAAGAGTTGACGTTTCGAGTGCTCATGACCCTTCAACATGAGGACTTGAAACGTCAACTCTTATCTTCTCCGCCGATGCTGCCAGACCTGCTGAGTTTTTCCAGGAAACCTGTTTTTGTTTTGGATTTCCAGCATCCGTAGTAGTTTTTTGTTTTTAATTCTTCTTCTTGGTGCTGCTTTTTCTTCTGCCTTCTCCATGTGGGCTGTCTCGAAGCCCTCTGAGGCCGAGGAGGAGCGTTTCTGTGGTGAGAAGAAGGTTTGGTGATATACTCACCTCTGCGTTTTGTTGTCGATGGTGAGAGACTGGTACCAGGTTCCAGTATCCCTTGTGGTTGTGGCATGCTGGCTGGAAGTTGCAGTGTGTGCACAGTGGTTTCTATGTTGACCAGCTGTACTAACATTGTAGTTGGAGGTAGAGGTTTTTCAGAGTGCTGATCATTCTCTGGTACCACTTCCACTGGAGGTGCAATGGTAATTTTGTGACCGTAGGTTGGTCTGACCATTGGGGGCTTTCCAGAACCTGAAATTATAATGAACAAGCCTGCTTTGCGAAGAAAGAGTGATTGAAGGTGAAATCTGAGTCTGAATACTCTTTAGTGTTTGAGTACTCAAGACTGTGCTGTTCTGGCTGGCTAACGACGGTGGTAATCTGATATCCTCTACTGCCTGGAGGAGATCCAGGGTGATGTGGGCAGTCCTGCTCAGGAGAGAGAAAGGCTGGTTACTGATGATGTACATCAGCTCAAGGATCTGTTTGCTGCCATATGTTGTGTTCTCTCCACTGATCAGTTTTCCTTGGCAGAGTATAGTTCCACTGTGCTACCTTTCAAGCTCACATTCTGTAAGTGCGCTTCTGCAAATTGTTTTTGAAAGGCCTCACGCTCTTTGGTGAGAGCTTCTACCTTCGCCTGCCATTTTATGTTCTTGATTTTCATCTCTTCGTATACTTCTTTGGGAATGTAATGTTTTTCCAAGGTTCCTTCCAAGTGTGCAAATGTTTCCTTCAGTTGTGCTGTCTCTTTCTTGTACCTCTTAGTTTCCTCCAAGAATAATTAACATTCCTAAGTCTTGTCTGAAAAGTGGTTGATCAGATCTTTCAGAGTGGTGTTAAATTCATTTTGTTTTGCTTCATTATGTTCTAGAGGGACAAACTCGGACCTGAGAAATCCTTGTAGCATGTAAAGGTCCTTCAACAAGTTTTCCTTTTCATTTTGAAGTACTTCATCTTGAGTTTTCTTGTAATGTGCCAGAGTCTCATTGAGTTTGTTCTGCTGTTCTGCCATTCTGCTGCTCAGAGTATTCTTTATTTCATCATGTAGCTGAAGGATAATGGACTATTTTTGAGTCTGATCATGAAGGACAATTAGCTGCTCTTTCAACTGCTTATTTTCTTGTTCAGCTCACTCTGTGTGTCAGTGTATAGCTTTATCATTGCTGATAGCTCCAATGCAGCTTTTTCTGAAGTAGCATTCAATCTCTTTTCCAACTCCTTCTACTCTTCCAGGGGCATGTATTGGTTCATCAAAGAGTCTTTCAAGGCAATGACTTCTATGAGTGCCTTTCTTGTCTGCTGTCATGCCTGGCTGTACTTCGGGTTGAGTTCTTTGAACTCAGCTTTGAGACGAACATTCTGATTTTTAAAAATCTGCTTGCCACAGGGCTTTTTTCTTGTCTTGAACTGCCAGCTGCTTGTACAGTTCTGGAAATGTGTCCATGTCTTCAAGAAGGAAATCATTTGGAACTTCTGCCTTGGGCTTCCCATGAATATATATTGCTGGAGCTTCTGGAAAGTTCTGTGCCTCTCTGGCATCCACGTGTGGTTTGTTTGGGTTTGTCTTTTGCCTTTTCATTGTTTAGCTGGGGGTTTTCTGTGCCTCTTTTTAAGCTTAGCATGTTCCTCTACTCAAAGATTAAAACATTCATCAATGGCTGTTAATTTTTAATCAAAGCTGGTTTGAGGACTCATCAATGCACTGCATTTGGATTACATGATCAGCAGGTTCAACAAATGAGGATAAAAAGATATTAATCTGGACTTCTTCCGATTTCTTACTAAGACCTGATGTTCTCCAGTGGTTTAAAAATTCTGTTCTCCAGGACACCCAATTTTTCATTAGGTTTGGCCCTGGGATGAGTCTAAACTGATCTGGTAAGCTGCATTTATGACCCATGGTCATTTAATTTTTTTTGTTTTGTTTTGCAATTACTGCTTTAAAAGTTAACTATTTAACTTTGCAAAAGAAAACTGTTAAACTAATAGTTTTCGCCAGCTATTTGCTCCTCTGAGCTTTGGAGATTGATTTCAAGGCATTTTTTTTCTCTGCCTTTTTTTTTAGTTTATTTTCAATGGAGCTTGTTTCAGCTCTCTGGATTCCAAGATAGCATTGCCAGTCGCTTTGGAGACAAAGGGGAGTTCCTGTGCTTGCTGTTTTTGGTAGGCTCCACAAAATGGCGATAGCTTGCTTCTGGCTGAAGATTTTTTTAACAATAGCTGCAAGAGCCGGCGGCCTGCTGACTTCTTTCATTCAGAGATGTAGCGTTGCGAGTTGTAATATGCCGTTCATATTAACCGCTGGCTTGCTGTTAAAGGATTTGGACGGTCGTGAGGTTCCCGAGAGTTGAGTAAGGTAATAAGTATTTTTTTTTCTTTTCAACTCCGAGAGTGTTAAGGCTTGGATTCAGAATCAAGATTAACAATGGGTTTCGTTCAATGGCACTTCTGTCCGAATTCATAAAAGGGGCTTCTCAGGACTGGCTGCAGCCTAGAAGTTAAAAAGATTTAGCTCACTCTTGCAGGCTATGGACTCTGCTTGCTGAAGCTGGACTTCTAAGGGAGAATCTATGGAGTCTTCTGCTGCAGTAAGACTTCTGCCTTTAGCTTCCAGTCTTTTCTGTATTGAGCTTTTCCTAGTGAATTTTCTCAGTGTCTGTAGCTTTAGTTGGGACCTTCTTTCAGTTCAGAAGAGGTTGAAAATTTTTTTTTCTCAGTTTTTCAGCATTCTTGTGAGGTTGAGGATTTTTTGATTCCCCAGCTGCCACCCTGTTGCAATGGTGCTGGTTACAGAACATGACTGTTAAAGAAGTCTCTGTAGCTTCTGTATGTTAACAGCAAGTCTTTATTAACTACTTGTAACTATATGCATATGTACAGTAAAGGATACAGGCAAGGAGCTATCTCCATCTCTAGACCTTAAAACGTCTCTGGCCAACACCACACTGACCCTAGCTCTCTGCCATGTGTCTTCTGACAACACTGTGTGAGCGGTACTATACTCAACCCCAAATTATCCCTGTGCATACATATGAACACACGAATTAGAAGCAGTAGTAGCCCACTCGGCCCCTCGAGCCTGCTCCTCGATTCAAAAGATCATGGCTGATCTGAATGTAACCTTAACCCCACATTCCTACCTACCCCCGATAGCCTTTCACCCCCTTGTTAATCAAGAATCTATCTAGCTGTGCCTTAAAAATATTCAAAGGCTCTGCTTCTACTGCCTTTTGAGGAAGAGAGTTCCAAAGATTCACAACCCTCTGAGAAAAAAAATTCTCCTCTCTGTCTTAAATGAGTGGCCCCTTATTTTTAAACAGTGACTCCTAGTTCTAGATTCTCCTACAAGAGGAAACACCCTCTCTACATCCACCCTGTCAAGACCCCTCAGGATCTTAAAGGTTTCAATTAAGTCACCTCTAACTCTTTTAAATTCCAGTGGATACAAGCCTAACCTGTCCAGCCCTTCCTCAAAAGACGACCCACCCATTCCTGGTATTAGTCTAGTAAACTTTCTCTGAACTGCTTCTAATGCTTTTACATCTTTCTTTAAATAAGGAGACCAGTGCTGTACACAATACTCCAGATGTAATCTCACCAATGCCCTGTACAATTGAAGCATAACCTCCCTACTTCTGTAATCAATTCCCCGCACAATAAATGATAACATTCTATTAGTTTTCCTAATTACTTGCTGTAGCTGCATACTAACCTTTTGTGATTCATGCACTAGGACACCCAGATCCCTTTGAACCTCAGAGCTCTGCAACCTCTCACCATTTAGATAATAGCCTTATTTTTTATTCTTCCTGCCAAAATGAACAATTTCACATTTGCTGACGTTATACTCCATTTGCCAGATCTTTGCCCACTCACTGCACCTATCTATGTTACTTTGTAGCCTCCTTACATCCTCCTCATAATTTACTTTCCTACCTATGTTTGTGTCATCAGCAAACTTAGCAACCATTCCTTTGATCCCTTTATCCATGTCATTTATATAAATTGTAAAATGTTGAGGCCCTAGCACTGATCCCTGTGGCATACTACTTGTCATATCCTGCAAACCAGAAAAAGACACATTTATGCCAACTCTCAGCTTCTTGTTAGCTAGCCAATCTTCTATCCCTGCCAATATGTTACCCTCTACACCAAGAGCTTTTATTTTCTGCAATAACCTTTGACATGGCACTTTATCAAATGTCTTCTGGAAATCTAAGTACACTACATCCACTGGTTCCCCTTTATCCAAGACCAGACCCATATACTACATTATTTAAGTCATTAATAAATGTTGTGAATAGTGTGACACCACTAGTCACTTCCTTCCAATTCGAGTACATACGTGTTAGCCCTACTATATGTCTTCTACCGCCCAATAACCACCTGACCAGGCCAATAATGTGTGTTCAATTTCATTAACTTTAATTTTAGCTAACAGTCTCTTATGTGGAACCTTCCTGAATGCCTTCTGGAAGTCCATATAAATTACATCCATAGATCCTGCCTATTTAGTTACTTCCTCAAAAAAATTTGATTAGATAAGACCCAGCCATTACATATACATGTTGGCTCCCTCTAACCAGCTCAAATTTCTCAAAGTGCTCAGTTGCTCAGTCCTTAGGTATAACTTACAATAACTTCCCAACCATAGATGTTAGACTAGCAGGTCTATAATTGGTTTCTCTCTCTCACCCTTCTTAAATAATGGAGATTTATTTGCATTTTTATTAACTTTAATGAGTTACAGTCCTTGATCCATAATTGTTTTCCAAGAATGTCAGATATATTAACCTCTTCCTCTACTGTGAAGCTTGAAATAAAATAATTATTCAACAATTTATCATTTTCTTATCTTCATTTACAATTTTAATCACTTGTTGCTAAAGCACCTACATTACCCTTGACGACCCTTTGTCTTCTAATATAATTGTAAAATCCCTTTGTGTTAATCTTGATTTTGCTCCTGAGTTTCTTTTCACATTTTATTTTAACTTCCAGAAGACAGTGGGGTACATGTTGTGCTGGTTTTCATGGTGCAATTCGCCCAAAATTGGTGTAACCTGCTCAAATGTGCAGGAAATTTTAAATGCAGATTACATATGGCCCCAAATGAGTTTCCGCAGTCCTTTGCAGTAGTGCAAAAAATATTTTATTCAGGGGGAGATGGTGGCATAGTGGTAATGTCATTAGACTACTAATCCAGAGGCCCAGGCTAATGCTCTGGGGGCATGGGTTCACGTCCAACCGCAGGAGGTGGAATTTAAATTCAATTAATAAATCCGGAATATAAAGCTAGTCTCAGTAATGGTGATTATGAAACTGTTAGCTGTTGTTATGAAAACCCATCTAGTTCACTAGTGCCCATTAGGGAAGGAGATCTGCCATCCTTATCTGGTCTGACCTACAGGTGAGCCCAGACCCACAGCAATGTGGTTGACTTCAAGCTCTCCTCAGAAATGGCCTAGTAAGCCACTGAGTTCAAGGGCAATTAGGGATGGGCAACAAATCCTGGCCTTGCCAGAGATGCCCACATCCTGTGAAAGAGTAAAGAAAAAAATTATTCAAGTAGCTGCCCCATCCCATAAACTGGCCACACTGAAGGATAAATTAATCGCCATTTGATGATTCCACTAATTGTGCTTATTTTCAGGCCTTTGAAGAGGCTCCAATATTAAACCGGTTCTTTAAAGCCCAAGAAAGTTTTGAATGGGCATGGTTTAAAAGCTTTGGAATATATTTTTTCTACTTTGCTAGGGAACTGACTACAGTATCCCAAGATGACTAGCAAATAGAACGACTGCATAGTCTTTAAAAGTCATTTTCGATAATTGAAAACTGTGACTCACAAGTGGACTGACACTATGAGTTGAAATGCTGTTTTTTCTGATAAATTTATTTCCAGCTGTGTTAATCAAACTGCACCAAGTTATCACTTTTAAATATATCAAGGAATATTTTTAAAGCAAGTTTTAAAATTACTTTTTTTAAATGCTGCTCTATTGTGATAGTTCATAGCAGATTTTGTGTTCAGTGATATGCAAATGAGTTTGAACAGAAAATCAAAAAGGGACAACTTCTCAAAATGGGCACAATTTTGGGCACAATTGGCACTGGAATCACCAATCACGCGCAAATTGAAAACTCAGTTGTCAGCCACTCAAAGCAAACTGATGCTTTAATTATCGAAAAACATTTTGTTATTAGGATAAGGCAATAGAAATAATCTGTAGGCGGATCAGCAAACACAGCAAAATATTGAAACAGGCACTGAAATCTGATCTCATGGACACCCAAAGGGAAAGCTAAGCTTGAATACTTGTGAATTAGGCTGCAGGTTTGAAACCCATCTGGAATCCACTGATTACAGTTAATGAATGGACCCTTATTGTACATAAAACTCATATTTTCTACGTCATTAATATCCATTAACCTCATGAACGATGCCACCATTTTTCTGAATTGTACCAAAAGTACTAATGCACATTTTGCAAACAATGCATTTGACTAAACAGCCAAAAAGAAGGGATTAGCAATTTACAGACAAGTCTTGTACTGTTAGCTCCTCACAAAAGCTTTTTTACTCATATTTCCCAGTTTTTACAGGTATTCCATTTTAAGGTATACAAGGCCAGTTCGGACCAGTATTCTTATTTTCCAGTTTTTACTGTTTTTTCGTTCTGGGCAAGTATTAATTCTGAATATTATTTATAAATACTCCAATGTGGTGCAAGCAAATCCTATGCAAGGTTCTTCTCACTTCTCCATTGTAGGTAGTGGTTAGTTGGCTGTTGCAATAGCTGGAGCCACTTCTGTGTTTCTGCCTAATTTGTGATAAATTTGTGGTTACATTTCTTGCTCTCTTGGTGGCCTCTTGGGCCATTCAGGCCCCATTCAAGTGGTGCATTCCTGAGGCTTTGTATAGTAATGAGGTCCATTGGATCCTTACTGGTATGGTATATCTGGGTTTCCTCTGCAGGGGTGGGGGAGAAAAAAAATGACCAACCCTCGGTTATCTAATGTTGGAAGAGAATTCATTTTTCTAGTGTGGTAAGGGAGGTTGGTTAGGGGGCGGGGGGAATGCTTGTATTCAGCAACGATATGTAGAAACTCACACATAGGACTATAGGAGCAGGTGTACGCCAATCAACCTTTCAAATCTGTTCTGCCTTTCCGCTAGATCATAGCTAATGTGTATTTTAACTCCATCTACCTGCATTGCTTTTTGAACCCTTACGAAAGAAGGTGACTGGAATTAGGCTGGAATTTTGGACTGGGGCCACTGTAACTATCTTCATTTTGGCGTCTTCAGACTGAAAGTTAGAAATCCTGAACAAACATACAGGGTACTTAAACTGTCATTCACCTTTCTTCACTCCCTCCAACGGATCTTTTTCTTTAATGCATTTTTCACATATAGCTTTCTAATGATTATGAATTAGAATATGGAAGGTGAAATGTGCATGTGTTCCTCCTCCACGTTTCCTTATTCAGACAGTTGCAGTAATTTAATTTTCAGTTCAGTTCTACTATTAAAGTGTAATTACACATACCCTTCAGGAAAGGAATGTAAAATGACACAATTGTGCTCATTGTTAATGTAGATTATAGGCTGAAGGAGCTGCAGAAGGATAGATAAAAGGTCTGTGATGATTAAGCACCTATACATGGCACAGAACACATTCAGTGTGTAGCAACAACACTTTTTCTGAAGTGTTAATCTATTCTTGTGTATTTTATCAAAGCGGTAAATGTATTCCTAAATTTTCAGAACATGTATTACTAAGACGATAGTCGGTAGAAAAAGTGACATACATTCATCACATAAAGTCTGAGGTGACGCATTTTAGATTTTAAAAGGGATAGAGAGAAACAATATGTACATAATGGCACCGTTCTTAAGAGTGTGCAGGGACTGAGATCTTTGAAGGTGGGAGGACATGTTGAATGAGTAGTTAGCAAAGCATATGGGATCTTCGACCTTATAAATAGAGGTATCGAGTGCAAAAGAAGGTACGTTATGCTGAACCTTTGTAAAACTCTGGTTAGGCCACAACTAGAGTACTGCATCCAGTTCTGGTCACCAGACTTTAGGAAGGATGTGAGAGTTCTTGAGAGAGTGCAGAGATTTACCAGAATGGTTCCAGGGCTGGGGGAACTTAGCTACAAGGTTAGGCTGGAGAAGCTGGGTTTTCTCCTTGTAACAAAGAGATTGAGGAGAGACCTGACAGAGGTGTACAGTATAACAGGTTTAGATAAGATAGACAAAGAAAAACTGTTCTTCTTAGCTAAAAATACAAGGACTAGGGGGCACAGATTTAAGGTTTCAGGCAAGAGATGCAGGGAGATGTGAGGAAGAATTTTTTATGTAGTAATTGGTAATGGCCTGGAACTCACCATCGATGGAGACAGGGAAGGGCAATAATTTTAAATGGAAGTTGGATGGGCACTTGAGGGAAACAAACCTGTATGGCTACAGAGATTGAGTGGGGGAATGGGACAGGCTAGTTTGCTCTATGGAAAATTGGCATGGATTCGACAGACTGAATGGCCTCCTTTTGTGTCATAATGGTTCTGGGGACAGGAGTTTTAGTTCCCAATGGGTTGGGAATAAAGGGGGGCAGGTGTTAAAAATAGCACTCTGGCCAGCATCGCTGTTCCTTCTGACAGTGATTTTTCTCAGATTAGGGGAAAGCAGGCAGTGGAATCCCTCTTAATTTGGGAATAAAGCCAACAAATGCTGTTAACAAGCCCATTGTCAGCTTGTTAAGTGGTAGGGGTGCACGGGCAGCAGGCTGGATCAGGGACAGGTCAGGGTCAACATGGAGGTGGCAACACAGTGGGAGCCAGTCATGGCTGCACTTAGCCATTGGCACAAAAGTGGCATTGGGCGTGTCGATGTTGTGCGAAGAGTGGTCATTACCCTCTTGGCATCATGGGGACAGATGGTTTGGGCACTAGACACTATTATGAGTGCAGCTGAGTGCAAATAAGGCAACAGCTGGTAATGGGACTGCAGTTCTCAGATAGTGGGTACAACATCCTCAACAGCAGAGGCACAGCCCTTAGCATGAGGAGGGCAGAGGAAAGGGACAATGGAGGTCATACCGTCAGCATCATGTGTACTGCTGAAGGCGGAATTACTTGGACATGTCGGAGAATGAGTGCCACAGCAGACTGAACCTATTGTTGTGGAGGTACCAATGGGGGAACCTCCAGAGCCTGCTGCATCAGCTTTAATGCAGGGGCAGCCTCCTTCATATGGTCCTGCTGCATAGATGGTCCCTCACTCAGAGGGACCAAGGAAGCCAATGGTGATGATGGTGCCTCTTGAAGGGTGGCATCCTCATCCTCATCAGTGATTACTTCAGCCCTTGGATGGCATTCTGATTCACTAGAGCGAAGTACCAGCTGGGGCACAACTGGCATCCACTCTAGATATCTTTTCATCATCAGTGCCACTGACTTTTTAATGCTCCAGGGTGATGCAAGCATTCTGTGCCTGTCAGTGCACTTCTTCTGCATCTACTCAGAGTGCTGCTGCATATGGATCTCCATGAATTTGGCAGCTCTTTCAATGAAGGAGCTCATACATTTAAAGTCCTGAGCCATGGTGGGTCACATGAGTTGGATGGACTTCTCCATTCTGAGCCCATCACCCAGCATTGCCTCAAGGAACTTCAGCATTGAGACGCACATCTCTCACTACTGGTCTAGGTACAGCCTTCTTTCTTGTTCCTCCCGAGTCCTGTACCTGTGCCCAGCTGAGCAGGACTGTGTCTGTCCTCCATCCTCTGATGGGGACTGCACACAGATTCCTCTGCCTCCCTCAGCTCCTCCTGTTCACTCGTGCCATACTCATCACCCAGTGTCACATTATCCAACCACAGAAGATGAACCACCGATGTGAGTCTATCTGCACTGGTGGAGGGTATAAGATCTGATGGCTCTGGTTCTGCTCTCTCGGTTTCTTGCGATGGTCCAAGTGCCATGACAGGACTCACGCATTTCAGGACCTGAGGGAGACACAAGAAGGAGATCAGGAGAACTAGCCTTGGATAGCAGAACCCTTTGTAATGCTGAGGCTTCCCAATTTGGCATGTTGTTGGACAGAGAGGAGTGTACTCCATCCCCTTCACTACATACTGCTATATCTTTTCACCCTCTTCACTAAGTATTCCCATTTCTTCTTTTCAAGTTGCTCCTACAAGACCATCCTTGAGATTTCCATGACTGCCTCTTCTGTTACAGTGACAATGTGGAGATGGGGCACTCCTCCTTCAGTCAGATCCCTGTCCCACTCTTGTGAGCCATTTATTCTGCAAAAGAGAAAGAGAGATCCTGTCTCAGCAATGCCAGTAGTTCATATAGATTAGAAGCTGCATGTATCAGATTCTCAGCAGCACTTTGGCTCTGAGCTTTGCTGAGGGGGGCAGCGAGTACCAAGGGCACACAATACGCCCATGTTTAGGAGCTGCATGTGCCCTCAGGGTCATTAGCTTTTGTGTCTGCTGGAGGTTGAATATCCATGGCCTGTCATCAGGGTCTGGCATTGTACTCGCAATGCCAGAGTGAAGAAGGTCATTGAACTTGTGGTATTGCACCCAGTTCCTCCATGTGACAGTTCTGCTGCTGACAGTTTCAGCTTTCTCCAGCCATGCCAGCTTAGTCTGGCTGGGTGGTCTTCTCCTTTCACCGTCCGGAAAGAGGTTCTCCCTCTGCCCCCTAACAGCCTCCAGCAGGGCCTCATGGTCAGCATCGGAGAAGTGAGGGGCAGTCCTGCTCCAGGTGCCAGGCCTCTGCTTCTCCTGCTGACTCCCTTGTTCCTGCATCTTTCTCTTTCAAACACAGGCACAGCCTTTATATGGGGCCTGCATTTGCAGAGTCCCACCTTCATCCCGCCCAATCTACCCTACAGCTAATTGGCATCCTGCCTCCTCAAAGAACACGAGCTGTGATTACACCCTCCGGGGCAGGGTTAGGACATGGAAATGGTCCCAACATCAGTATCCCAAACCTAAAGGAAAAATCCTGCCCTCTGACTCTATGATATATCAGTTATAATCTTTATGCTGAAGCCTAGCATATTTATGTTCCCTCTAACCATTCTGCTCATTAAGCAGATACAATTATACAATCAAATTTTTGGTATATGAATCCGTGCTGCTGCAAATGTTGGATTCTTTTTTGAAAAAGCCAACTGGCCAATTTGTACAACTACAAAGAAAATGGCAGGGCAAATTAACATTGCAAACTGTACAGATTTGATCCCTAAACCACATTCATCTTTATGGGGGCAATTTAAGCCTGGACTGCACTGCAGGCACCAGGTGGGTGAGCATAAAACCACACAAGATACTTGCCCACCTGGAAACTGCCAAGAGCTTACTATTTGAGATTTTAACCCACTCAACTGCAAAGACAAGAGGCAAGGACTTTCTTACTTTTGCATTTCAGATCTCAACAGGGTCATTGGGACTCGACTAGAATTTTAACTCGGTGGTCTGAGCAGGAAGTGACAGTGATTCCTTAGTGAGGAACAAAATGAGGTCCAGAAAAGATACAAAAAGGTAAGGATTTTTTTTATCCTCCTTGAGGGATCAGGAGGCATAGAGGAGGAGTACAACTCCAGGATCTACACAGAAAGCTTACACTTCCATTGCTGTAGACTTCTCCACCGAAACTCATGGTGAGAACCCAGCAGCTGGTCCACCTGGTCTCTGGATTTTCTGCCCAGAATGTGCACCAGCAAATCTGAATGATCCCTCCTGCAACCCGCTGGCAGTTATGAGTCTTTGCTAGTCAAGCATGTCAGGGTAAAACCTTTGTCCATTTTAAAAATAAATAATAATTTTATAAAGTAGTCAGGTTGACATAGATATATATATATTCCTTCCTGTCTTCTGGACGGGACAGTAATCTTATGACATTTCTTGCAGGTGATTGCAAGTGTTAAAACACAGTGACAATCTTCACTGTGGAATTTTAGGATCTTTTTATTATTGAGAAAGGAAAAGCATAGTGAGTTATATTTTGGCCAAAGATCTCCCGCTCTCATCCAATATTGTGTTAAGTGAATTTCCTTGGAAATATTCTTCTTGCTGTTTTAAAATAAATTTTGCACTCCAGGGAGTTATCCCCGGTATCCTAGCCAATATCTAACTCTCAATCAACATAACAAAGAACAGATTATCTGGTCATTATTGCATTCCTGTTTGTGGGAGTTTGCTGTGCACAAATTGGCTGCTGCTTTTCCTACATTATAACAGTAACTTCACTCAAAAGTGCTTCACTGACTGTAGAGTGCTTTGAAACATACAGTGGTTATGAAAGGTGCTATATAAATGCATGTTTTTCTTTTTTCTTTATCAATGTGAAGTCCCTTTCTCTGAGGGCCATCCCAGTGACAACCATTGCTTGAGAGTAAGTCCATTCGTTTTAAAAGGAGCCACAACTTCAGGCATGGCCTAGAAGTCCAGGTAGAGCTGCCCAAGCCCTCAGAAAACAGATAGTAAAATATGGAAGCGGTCCATGGTGTTATTTGCCAATTATCGAAACCAAAGCAGCGGCTTTCTCCTGAGACTAATTTGTTCAACCAAAGCAAGAGTCAGAAACATTTCAAATGAATTTCTTGTTTCACTGACTGAATTTGATTGCAGAAGACTTCTGGCAAATCCTTCAGGATATGCTTGTGGAAACTCAATAACTATATAGTGTTCTTCATTGCCGCTAATCTTGCCTTTGAGGCTTATTTGTGCAGGTACTGCTGTGGTTGCAAAAATCCTGCAAACTATAATTTATAGCCTGAGGAAAAGCTGTTAAACCATCAATCCCATTCTCGCTGTAGTCTCTTTGCATCAGCCACTAAAATAGATAGTAAGCGTTTCATGCTCAGGATAAATATCGTTATGCAGAAGTAGCTTTCAAATAAGGGACGTATTTCTACATTGTTATAAACAAGTGTTCTGTTGCTAAAGACACAAGCTGTGTAAATAATATGATTAAGCATTGAGTTATATTTTATTTGTTTCAATACAGCTTTGAAAGAGGACTTGCATATTAAGCCTCACTGGATTTTGAACATCATTCCTTTTTGATGCTTAGTGAAGTAAAACTAACTAAAACTGAATGACTACTCATTAACTATGTGCTTTAAGTACAGTTATGAGCCTGGTGATCTGTGATATACTGTGATATTTTAAGTCCTTGATATGTTACAGATAAAAAAATGGTATTTCAGCTTGAGAAGGCACATGGCAGCAATAAGATTGTTCATTGGGAAAAAGGAAGGATTGAAAATTTAAGAGTGGGCCAAGGAATATAGGAATGCAAATGACCATAATGGTCCAACTGGCCTGTCCTTCATATGCCACCTTTGTTCACCTTATAACACTTGCTTCAGAACAGCTTGAGAGAGGTCCAGGACAAGGCCATCTGTCTGCTAGATCAGTAAGGAAATAATGGCTCGAGCGTGAAATGACATGAGATGATGCTGGGCGAACGTCATCGCGCACTCACGATATTTCGGGAGGTAGGCGCAGCAGCACACCTGCCGACAATTAATGGCCTATTAAGGCCTTTAATCAATTAATTGAGTACAATTTTTCGCTGCCTGTTCAACTGTTTGCTTGGCAGGCGGGCGAAAAGGCCAAGCGGCCTTTGCATTTTTGGCGAAACCTCATCCACAGGTGGGAAGAGGTTTCAACCCAGTGGTTAAAAAAAAACCTTTTTGCGTTCCTATTTAACATGTACCCGCTCATGTGACAGAATCACATGGGGGGGTCATGTTTTCATTATTTTTCATTTCTTTATTTTGAGTGCTGAAAATCTTCAGCTCTCTGAGGCAGCTCTGTGCCTCAGGGAGCTTTTTACTGCACGCACTCGCGTGCATGTGTAAACTTTACCGCTCGTGCTCCTCCCGCTCCCACCTCGGCAGCGCTGAGCTGCAGTGTGCGATTCACGTTGGCTGGCCGTTAATTGGCCAGCCAGCGTGAAATCGTGGTCGGGGCCCGATCGTGGGCAGCAGTTGACTTCCCGACCACTCCGCGCCCTCCCGCCCGCTGCGCCCGCCCGACGAGGGCAAAATCCTGCCCAGTGTGTTTCTTGGGGGGTGGTCAGGGGACAGGTGAGCTAAGCAAGTAGAAGATGACCTTTTTCAATGTTTGAAATTGAGAACCCAGCATGAAGGCCATGATAGAGAACAGGGGACATTAAACAAGAAAGCAAGAAGACAGAATATACCAGCCAGTCTTGATTAGGCGACATGAAGCTTCAGATATGACAAAGTAAAGATTTTCTGAGAAAGAAAGATTGAGTTGGGAAAGGAGTGCTAACAAATATTAAAAGTTATAGATGTTCTAGGCGAATGGGCCACAAAATAGTAAATGGTGTTTAAGCCAGATAAATGTAATGCTATGCACATTGGAAGGAGCAATACAGAATACATTTGCAAGGAAACATATTGCGAGTTTGAGAGAGAAAAGAATCTTGTGTGACAGCATTGTGCAAGAACACTAAAGGTTCATTTAATGTAGATAACTAGCTAAAGCTGAGATCGGGCAGAATTTTACACCTCGCGGGCGGGCACACGCCCAGCCCGATCGGGCGTAGAATAGTGCAAGAAGGCGTCGGGCGAGCTGACTGACGTCATCCCGCACACGCGCAATCTTCAGGTCGGCGGCTGCGCGTGGGTGTCAGAGCCGTGCCTGCCATCAATTAAAAGGCCATTAAAAAACAAATTGATCCCGATTTTACGTTGCCCATGCGACAAGCGCAAAATTGCATGGGCAAAACAGGCAGGCGGGCAGCCCACATTTTGTAAAACCTCATCCAAGGGCGGGATAAAGTGGATCAGCAGCATTGTCAGTGTGAGTGGTGAGGAGTTTAGGAGATAGTTTGTTGCTGGTTGCTTATTTGAATTTGACAGCTTCATCTCAGTTCTGAGCTTCATTCTTAGCATTTCTAGGCTTCATTTCAGGGTTCATTGGTCTCTTCAAGGCCCCCAGAGGAATTTGACCGTGTGGACTCTTCCGGGTATCAAACAGCCTTCTGTAAGCCTGGTAATGGGGATTATGGTCTCTGCTGGTGGCATCTCCTCTGAGGATGAAGAGAGGGGCAGAAGGGAGAGGAGGTCAGGTGTCCCAATGCAGCTTCCAAGCAAGCCACCTATGGGAGGAGAGGCGCAGGCACAAGGAGCGCAGGGCCAGCAAGTAGTCCAAGGTGGAAGGGGCCGCAGAAGATGCCACTATCCTGCTGCCAGGGTTTACAGGCAGTGATGCAGCTACCTCAATATTGTCTGAGGGGCAATGCCGAAGGAGGCTCCGCCTCTCCAGGGAGACAGTGGCCTCCATTTGTCAGATGATTAGGCCTGAGATCACCTCCAACTGTGTGGGTGGACATCCCATACCAGTGGCTCTGAAGGTCACAGTGGTCCTCTACTCCTTTGCCTCCGGCTCTTTCCAGGGGTCAGTGGGGAATCTTTGTAGAGTGTCCCAATCAGCTGTCCACAAGCTGGTGACAGAAACTCTGTTCAGACAGATAATGACATTTATACATTTCCGTACGGACGAGCCCAGCCAGGCTGAGCAAGCCAGAGGCTTCGCGGCCATTGCTGGGTCCCCCGTGTCCAGGGTGCTATAGGCTGCACACTTGTGGCCATCAAGGCACCAGCAGGTGAGCCCGTTGACTTCGTCAACAGGAAGGGCTTCCACCCCATGAATGTGCAGATAGTGTGTGACCACAGGATGCAGATTCTATAAGTCTGGGCAAGGTACCCAGGCAGCTCCCATGACTCTTATATCCTGAGACACTCCAAGGTGCTGAGGCTCTTCAGTGCTTCAGCCTGACTGGATGGAAGGCTGCTGGGTGACAAGGGCTATCCATTGAAAAGGTGGCTTATGACACCTCTCCGCCACTCAAGAACAGAGGCATAGCGGAGTTATAATAGGAGTCATGCCTCCACAAGGACAGTGACAGAGAGGGCCACGGGTCTTCTCAAGATGTGTTTTTAATGCCTGGATGTTCAGGGGGAGCACTACATACCCCAGAGTGGGTGTCACTGATCGTGGTTGCATGCTGCGCTCTCCACAATCTGGCACTGGCAAGGGGGGACCCACTGGAGGAAGAGGATCTTGAGGCTCCACAGGCTACAGATGATGAATCCAGTTGTGAGCCAGAAGAGGAGCATGGTGAGGAGAACGCTAAGGGTATGGAGGCAGACCTCTGTATCCTTCAGGGAGGCAGGGACACCAGGGACGCCTTGATCCAATGGTCCTTCAGCTAGGCTGCCAAGATCAGCTTTCACCTCATGCTAGGTTGGCCGCCTCCAGCCGGGATGTCTGAAATGACCCTTTCATTTGAACCTAAAGTCCACTCAGTGTCTGTGCAATAAAGTTTAGAGCCACTCATGTCCAACATTACATACTGGCATACCCTACATCAAAATAAAAGGTGAAGCATACTCAGTACTCAGACCATTACGACAAAAGCAAAATTTATGTAATTTTCACAATCAGATCAAATTAATATAACCTTCTCTGGTGTTTATTTCCACACCAGAAAACATAAACAAATATTACAGAACAGAAGATCACCTGTGACCAGTCCCTCTTGTGCTCATGGCGCCTTAAACTTATGTTTACAAGTGCTATGTCTTGGTGTACCCCCCCTGTTGGCACCAGCATTGGGGACAACCTGCTGACTCTGCTGTCTTGTTGACCTTGATGACCTTGGCGGTCGTCCTCTGGCCAGTGGAGCCTGTGCTGGCCCCACCTGGGAGGGAGTGGCCAGTGCTACGGCTGGCATCTCCTCAGTCATTGCAGCCTCAGCAGATGCCACGGTCACTGGCAGAGGGGCGGAGGGGCTGCTGCCGTCAACCAGAGCACCCTGAAAGGAGCCCGCAGAGACTACAAGCAGAATATGCACCAACGTGAGGTCGCTCTGGACCTCCCTGCTCGCCATTGATGGATGGGTACCTAGCTGGGATACTGGGTGCCTCATCCATCTCCCACTTTGGCACTGACCACCTGAGGTCATTGTCTGTGTGAGGGTTTGCAGATCCAAGCGCAATCCCAGGAAATCCTGAATCTGTTCCTGGAGCTGCCGCTCCATGAGAGTCGCCACTCTCTCAATGGAGGAGGCATTGCGCTCAGCCATGAGGGTCAATGCAGTGCTTATGCTCTGCATGGACTCCTCCACAATAGAAACTATGGCACACATACCCTTATTGATCTCCGTCAGATCCTCCTGCACATCCCGCTGGACATCCAGCATCTGCCGTCTAATGGACGACTCCAGAGGCTCATCTTCTGCCTTCAACTCAGCATCGCCCTGGTCTCCAGCAGTCCGCTAATTGCTAATGCCTGGGTGCTCTCTGCCTCCACCTGCTCCTCAAGCGAGTTTGAAGTACCCTCACTGCTGTGCTCCGACATTCTAGCTGAAGATCTAATGCCCATGGAGGTGCTGGTATCTGCGCTGGTGCCTGGTTCAGAGAGCGGGTGTGATGCAGGTGCAGCTGAAGCTGGCGGTCCTCTGGCGTCAGGGGTGGCCCTTCGGGGTCCAGAGAGTGAGTGTGTGCCGGTGATTTTAAGGGAGAACAACAACATATCATTAGTTTAAGTCACCACACTGTCCCTGTGCCTGCCAGGTGCCCTGGTGAGACAATGGAGATCTGCATCACGGTGCCATCGTCTTTCAATGATCAATGGGGACTCCAGGTTCGAGGCTCCTATCAATGATGAGACTACAAGACTGTTTGCATCATCCGAAACTCTCACTTCTGTGCACTGCACTCTTAGCTTTGTCTGACACCCCAGCCTCTCTGTGGCCGGTTGACCGAGGTGTGTGGCGCCTCTCGAACTCCAAGGCGTCCTTCTCAAATCTTGTCAGGATTAAGAGGTTTGGGGGGCCTCCACCTGACCACAACCTTTCAATGTTGTTATGGGTCGTCTTCTCCTGAAAGGACAGAGAAGCATTAATTAGCTCACTCTGTACCTGCAGCGCCATTGCAGCCTAGCCAACCACACTTGAGGAACACCTTACAGGGCACATCCGAGATGTGGCCCCCGAGCCACAAGGCACTCAGTCCAAGCAGCCAGGGCTCACCCCCTTGGCCAGCTCCAGCGTCATTGACAGTTGGCACTCAGACTCTGACATCCCTAAGCCCAACAGCCCTTAACACTTCACCACACTGATCCATGCCAATATGGTACTCACTGTTCCCAAATTCAGCAGGTCATTGAACCTTTTGCAGTACTGCACCCATGTGCGCCGCACAAAGCCGTGGCTGCTGACTTCGGCTGCCACCTCCTCTCAAGCTTTTTTTGTCAGGTGTGGTGGCCGCCTCCTTCCATCTCTGGGGGCAAGGGTGCCCCTTCTCGGCCCTCCGATGCAGCCACCTCCCCCAATAGCACCGCAAGGCACTCATCCGAAAACCGGGGGGCCAAATGCCCACCCAACCTGCCCTCCCACCTGCTGTCTCTAGCCGCATTTGAGGCCAGAGCTTCTGCCTGCAGCACACAGAAGATATATTCTTTCCTGGCCTTCAAGGAGCTGCTTGTGCCGTTTTTAAACTGGCCGCAGGGTCGCCTTTGGACCAGGCGGCCGACAGCCCCACGCCCGGTCCTTCCTGACCATTGGGAAGATGCATTTCATGCTGGGCTGGCCTTAATTGGCCCACCCGCATGAAATCGCAGTTGTGGGCCGATTGTGGAGTGGAGAGGCCTGTTTCCAGACTGGTCCTGGGCCTGTTGATCGAGTGCTACCGCCAACGATAAAATTCAGGCCATTGTATTGTTTTGCATTAGTAGAGCCATTCAGCATAAATAAAAGGACACTATTTTGACATTATGTAGAGTGCTGGTCAGACTGCATTTGCAAGATTGTGTCTAGTTTTGGGTCCCCCAACAACATGGTGGGTGAAATAGTGACCTTGGAAAAGCTCCAGTGGAGAACAACAAAAATCATTCCTACTTTAAAGAACTGCAGCTATTCTGGCAATATTCCGGCAATAGTACTGAAGACTTGTGCTCCAGAACTTGCCACATCTCTAGCCATGCTGTTCCAGTACAGCTATAGCACTGGCATCTACCTGGCAATGTGGAAAATGCCCAGGAATGTCCTGTACACAAAAAACAGGACAAATTCAACCCAGCCAATTACCTCCTCGTCAGTTTACTCTCAATGATCAGTAAAGTGATGGAAGAGGTCATCAACAATGTTACCAAGCGGCACTTGCTTAGCAATAACCTGCTCACTGATGCTCAGTTTGGGTTCCGCCAGCTCCTGACCTCAATACAGACTCGTTTCAAACATGGACATAAGAGCTGAACCTCTGAGGTGAGGTGAGAGTAACTGCCCTTAACATCAAGGCAGCATTTGACAGTGTGGCATCAAGGAGCCCCAGCAAAACTGGAGTCAATGGGAATCAGGGGAAAACTCTCCGCTGGTCGTAGTCATACCTAGCACAAAGGAAGATGGTTGTAGTTTTTGGAGGTCAATCATCTCAGTTCCAGGGCATCACCGCAGGAGTTCCTCAGGGCAGTGTCCTAGGCCCAACCATCTTCAGCTCCTTCATCAATGATCTTCCTTCCATCATAAGGTCAGAAATGAGGATGCTTGCTGATGAATGCACAATGTTCAGCATCATTCACCACTCCTCAGATACCGAAGCAGTCCATGACCAAATGCAGCAAGACCTGAACAATATCCAGCTTGGGGTGACAAGTGACAAGTAAAATTCGTGCCACAGAAGTGCCAGGCAATGACCATCTCCAACAAGAGAGAATCTAACCATTGCCCCTTGACATTCAATGGCATTACCATCACTCAATCCCCTAGTATCAATGTCCTGGACATTACCATTAGCTAGACACTGAAGTGGACTAGCCTTATAAATACTGTGGCTACAAGAGCAGGTCAGAGGTTAGGAAATTTGCGGCGAGTAACTCACCTCCTGACTCCCCAAAGCCTGGCCACCATCTGCAAGGTACGAGTCAGGAGTGTGATGGAATGCTCTCCACTTGCCTGGATGAGTACAGCTCCCACAACACTCAAGAAGCTTGACACCATCCAGGACAAAGCAGCCCGCTTAATTGGCACCCCATCCACAAACATTCACTCCGTCCACCACCAATGCACAGTAGCAGCAGTGTGTACCATCTACAAGATGCATTGCAGGAACTCACCAAGGCTCCTTAGGAGGCACCTTCCAAACCTACGACCACTACCAACTACAAGGACAAGGGCAGCAGACGCATGGGAACACCACCACCTGGAAGTTCCCTTCCAAACCACTCAGCAACCTGACTTGGGAATGTATCGCTGTTCCTTTACTGTCCCTGGGTCAAAACCCTGGAATTCCCTCCCTAGTAGCACTGTGGGTGTACCTACACCAGAAGGACTGCAGCGGTTCAAGAACCACCTTCTCAAGGGCAATTAGGGATGAGCAATAAATGCTAGCCCAGCCAGCAACACCCACATCCCATGAATGAATATAAAAAAGATAGGCTCAAGGGACTTGGTCTATTTTAAATTGAGACTTTGAGGTGATTTGGTGCAGAGCTATAAAAAAATTAAAGGGCTGGATAGTGTCCCTACTGTTAGGCTAACACATTAGGGAGAATGGTTGGGGAGGGAAGGTGCGGTGGGTTGGGGACATGAGTTTAACCTGCGTCAGAGTAGGAGTATACCTGATATTAGATGTCTTGTCTTCCCAAAATGTTGTGAGCTCCTGAAGTACATTTTTGGCTGTTCATCGCATCATATTAAAGGCTAGTGGCTTTGGTCCATGTGATCCACCGGATTGGTTCCCATTGCTTGTGGGTGTCACCAAAGGATTTTACAGAATATTTTGTTCCCCTTCTTGGCCCTGGGATTTTTGTGTTTTTGTGTCGCTCCCAGGAAATTGCATAGTTGTGGGCTGGGTGGGAGATGGAGTTTGGTGGGAAGCAGTGTTTAGTCATGATGATCCAGCCATCATGCTGTGGGATAGGCGTGATGGTCCAGCTGGTCTTTTACCTGCCCATTAATTTTCTATTGTTGCTCTCAAGACAAGTGTAAGTGTCACCAAAATGATGAAAATGGCGGATCACCTGGAAAACGGTCTGAGAAACAAAGACCAAAAATACATCTAAAATAAACAAAGCAGAAAGATTTAAAAACACAATCACATGGGTATCATGTATGATGCACAGTATTCTGGGAAATCCTGACACTGATGAAAGGTTATGTTTGCTATTATGTAGAGGATTCGTTGCCGTAGGGCAACTGCATGTATTATTTCTTAGAAATAAGGCTTCATTCACTTACTTGATGCATCTGTGGACTACCAACTGCCTGATTTGATGTTGGTGATGGGTTAGAAGGGGCTTATGACATAAAAGCATCCTGCAGTAGTGACCTCCCATGTCTGTTAGTAGAGTAATTGTTGTACTACAAGCTGTCTGCAGGTCGGCCTCCAGGAACTAGCATAACTATGTGGTAGCCTCCTATAGTATAAACACCAACAATAGGCATCCTCTGCTTTGCCCAAGAAATTTTCTTATGGGCCAATAAATACTGGCCCTGGGGTAATGATGCTTTATAACAAATGGATGATTTCTGAAGTATCGTCACAGTTACAGAGGCAAAGGTGTGAGGTTAGTTGTGAGGCACAGTTCTCCCTGCCTTTCATCCTGCATCAAAAACTTCTAATAAATCTAGAAGCACCAGTGGGACCTTGAAGGGAACTCCCATGCTGTCTCCTTTGATTACTGGAAATGAAATAAGATGGTTGAAAGAAATAAAATTTGGGAAGTAGCAGTTTTGCAATGCAAATAAAAAGAAAGACATAAACACCAATGGAAATTAATGCAACGAAAATGCAGATAATGATAATATGATAAACACAACAAACCTAATGTTCATACTATCAATTACAAAGTGGTATTCAGCTTAAAGGAGCCAATTCTGTTTCCCAAGCCATCTGCACACTGCTGCATCAAATTAGTTTGAGAAAACAGCATTGTTAGCCAAAACAAGCTGCTGAAAACTTTCGTGGGGCCAGTTAAGATATTTTTGGAATGTTTAATGAGGCTTATATGCTGGCCAGGGATGAAGCCTTCAAAAAGCTGGGATTTTCTTTACCAGTCATTGTGGCGCACAGCAACCTTGGTCCTAGGCTATGTATCTGATTCCATGACCTGCCCTTGTCTCCAGTGAGACTCTTTGCCACCAGCTAAGCATCATCAAATTTATTTTCATCCAGTTGAATATATTTGCATCTTAGCACCTAGGTGGTAGAAAAATATCTTAGCCAGTGAAACACGAGGGTTGAGTTCGCTGAAAACCAGCACCAAAGTCTACGATATGCAACTTCACCTTGGTGCAGAAATCCCAGGAGACTATGGTGTGAGTGACCCGCCATTGTCATCATAAGCCACTTGAAATGAGGATGACGTTCGACAGGTTTCATGATTTGTGTCTGCAGGTCGGTCTGTAACTCAGCAGGCTAATCCTGGAGCCACAGGTCTTTGGGCAGAGAGGACAAGAGTTGACCATTGGAAGGGGTGTTTGGGGGTGGGGGAGGGGAAGGGGGAGGCGGGGTTCGTGAGCTGTGGTTCTGCTATCTCCTCTTCCACTTTCATCGTTTCTCCACAGTGGAGTTCATGCATTCAGTTTCTGGCTGCATTTCGACTTGTTGGATAAGGAGCTGTCAAATCGCGCAGTTAGCGGCAAGTTCCTCCCATGCACCAATGTCAATTTGTCCCCTTTTGATGACGCCTTCTGAGTGTCCTTAAACCATTTTCACTGTCCTCCTTGAGATCAGATACCACCCTGAAGTTGTGAAAAGATTTGTTACTATCCTGCCACTCTTGCATGATGGTATGACAGCAACTGGCCTTGGCAATGAATTGGAGACTGAGCCCTTTCGTATCTGGATGGGCGTCACCCACACTGCAAGTAACATTCAGACCACCCTCAACCTCTTCAACTGCATATACAAAAGGGGTGGTCTCTCAGTCAACAGCAAGACCAAAATATTCTACTAGCTCACCCCTGGATTAGGACCTACATCTTAACCCAATGTTATTGGGTAGAATTTAGAAGTTGCTGGCTGGAATCATCCGCTCCTGTTGGTGGCGGCCATCATGGCAGGGGGCGGAATTCAGCAGGAGGGGAGAAATCAGTTTTACGCCGGCATGAAATCACAGGGGGATCATCCGATGGTATCTGCCATGGCGGATTGTGAATCTCGCTGGAGGCCAGTGTGAACCTGATTTGCATCCAGCTAATGGGATGCAAAGCAAGGCCCGACCGGAATCGTACCCCCCCCACGCCCGATTTACCGTTATGCTGGCGGGAAAACACGCTGACCCAGAACACATCGGGACAAGTGTGACGTGCAGAAGTCGGGACTCACCTTTAGAACCTTGCTCAGCTCGCGGACATCCAAGGAAAAGAAGATGCTGGAGCCCACAGCTACCAGACCCTGGAGGAACACATGTATCGCACGCTAGGTAGATCCTCATGCACATGGCTCTGCCACGAAGCAGCTCACGGAAGGTGGAAGGTCTCCACACAGCAGCTTCGACTGCTCTGAGGCTTTGGACCTTCACAGATTTAACCATGGGCACTCACCACCTTCCATGGTCTCCGTCAATTCTCCTGGCTCGCTTTGGAACTTCACGGACTTTGCCATTGGCTGCTATGGATGATTGGCAAGGGGGGGTTGGTGGGGAGAGGAAGGTCTAGGTGTAAACGGGGGTGGGAGGAGTACCAAAGGGTGTTGGGGGGCGGGTGGGGTTGGAGTGAGGTTGGGGCAGGGGAGGAAGGTGTTGGGGGGTGAGATTGAGGGAGGCAAAGTGTCGGGGGGGGGGGTGGGTGGGAACAAAGGTGTCAGGGTGATGCGGTTGGCGGGGGAAAGAAAGTATGGTGGGGTGAGGTTGGGAGGGGGAAGGAGGGTGGGAGGGTGTCTGGGAGAGGAGGGAGTATGGGAGGCATAGGGTGTAATGGGGCAGAATGCTGCAAGTGGGGAGGTAGGTGTAAGGGAGCGTGTTTGGAGAGGGGAAGGTTTCCATGGGAAGAAGAGCGTTCAGAGGGGGGAATGTGTCCAGGGGGGAGGAAAGAGTTTGGAGTGGGGAAGGTGTCTGGACAGAGGGGGGAGTAAGGGCGGAGGAAGGAGTAAGGGTGGAGGAAGGAGTAAGATTGGGGAGTGGAATGTCCAGGTGAACATGCATGTGAGGGGTCTGTGAAGTCAATGAATGCCTCCTAGGGAGAGAAATCAGGGTGCGTGTGGTAGGAGAGAATGTTGAGTACGAGAGGGGACAGAGGGAGCCAGTAGGGTGGGAGGGTGAGGGTGCATCGGTAGTGGTAGAAGGGGCAGTGAGGGTGGTTGCCGGGGACTCAGTGGCAAATACGGAGCCTGGGGGTGGGAAGGGAGACGTCGGTGGGGTAGGGGGGGTCACTGTGGATGGGGGTAGGATTTTCAGGAAGGTAGGGAACGTGCACATTCGCCTGGACATCCTGGAATGACAAGGGTTCTGATGGTGGGGAGTTGGAAGGGGGTTGGACTGTGATGGAGGAAAGGACTGGGGGAGGTGAAAGCACGGGGGAGCAAAAACTTAACAACTACCAGGCTGCGCAAATTGAAAGTGAGCGGAGCCTTGTGTTGGACAGGCACAGATGCTGCATGGGAGTGTGATCAGTGGGGTGGGCGGAGATGCAGGCCAGCTCAGATGGACAACTGAAAAAGAACCCCAGCAGGCAGAATTCAAAATGCTCAGGACATTGAGATGTTTGTGATGGAGCATGGGTCCCTGTGCATTGGAGAGTGCTTGCACGAGGCTCTGAAAGGCCCTGCACACACACACTTCTCCGTTCAGAATCACTCATGATCTGACTGTGTGCAGCTGAACTACTAGTTGGTGGGGTGGGCGGAGAGATACAGAGGGAGGACTTGCGAAGCCTGTAAATGAAGCTGAAAGACAATATTACACATTATTAGGTGAAAGAGAATATATTTTCAGATTATAAAGTGACAAAATGTGTTCACCCGTGCAACCACTTGTGATCAGAATTTCATAACTTTTCTAGGCCTACCACTTCTTCTAGGTGCTGCCCTGACATCTGCAGTAGGGGTGGAGACAGCCTGTGCAATAGTTGACCCTGTTGCCCCGATGACTTTGGCGTAGGTCCTCGGGACAGCTGAGGACTTGAGGGTCCAGGTTTGCTTTGGCAGTCCTCCTGTGTGCCAGGGGAGGCGATGGTGTAGTGGCATTGCCAGAAACCCAGGGTAATGTTCTGGGGACCCGAGTTTGAATCCAGCCACAGCAGATAGTGGAATTTGACTTCAATAAAAATATGGAATTAAAAATCTAACGATGACCATGGAACCATTGTTGATTGTTGTAAAAACCCATCTAGTTCACTAATCTCCTTTAGAGAAGGGAATCTTACCCGGTTTGGCCTACATGTGACCTGTGACCCTAAACTCACAGCAATGTGGTTGACTCTTAAAAATGCCTTCTGAAATGGCCTAGCAAGCCACTCAGTTGTAAAAAACTGCTACAAAGTCACAAAAAGGGAATGAAACTGGACGGACCACCCAGCATTGACATAGGTACTGGAAATGACAACAGCAATCTCAGCCCTGTCAACCCTGCAAAGTCCTCCTTACTAACATTTGGGGGCTAGTCTCACAGACTAGTCAAGCAACAGCCTGACACAGTCATCCTAACAGAATCATACCTTACAGATAATGTCCCAGACACTACCATCACCATCCCTGGGTACATCCTGTCCCACTGACAGGACAGGCCCAGCAGAGGTGGCAGCACAATGGTATACAGTTGGGAGGATATCCTCAACATTGATTCTGGACCCCATGAAGTCTCATGGCATTAGGTCAAGCATGGGCAAGGAAACCTCCTGTTGATTACCATGTACTGCCTCCCTCAGCTGATGAATCAGTGCTCCACCACATTGAACATCACTTGGAGGAAGCACTGAGGGTGCCAAGGGCACAGAATCTACTCTGGATGGGGGACTTTAATGTCCATCACCAAGATTGGCTCGGTAGGACCACTACTGTCTGAGCTGGCCGAGCCCTAAATGACATAGCTGCGAGGCTGAGGTCTGCGGCAGGTGGTGAGGGAACCAACGAGAGGGAAAAACATACTTGACCTCATCCTCACTAACCTGCCTGTCACAGATGCATCTGCCCATGACAGTATCGGTAAGACTGACCACCGCACAGTCATTGTGGAGACAAAGTCCTGCCTTCACATTGAGGATAACCTCCATTGTGTTGTGTGGCACTACCACCATGCTAAATAGGATAGATTTCCAACAGATCTAACAACTCAAGATGGGGCATCCATGAGGCACTGCACTGTGGGACATCAGCAGCAGCAGAATTGTACTCGAACACAATCTGTAATGTCATGGCCTGGCATATCTCCCACTCTACCATTACCATCAAGCCAGGGGGTTAATCCTGGTTCAATGAAGAGTGCAGGAGGGCATGCCAGGAGCAGCACCAGGTATACGTAAAAATGAGGTGTCGACCTGCTGAAGCTATAACACGTGACTACTCGCATGCCAAACAGCATAAGCAGCAAGTGATAGACAGGGTTAAGCGACCCCACAACCAACGGATCAGATCTAAGCTCTGCAGTCGTGCCAGATCCAGTCGTGAATGGTGGTAGACAATTAAACAACTCACTGGAGAAGGAGTTAGGGTTAGGGTTAGGGTTAGGTGCGCTTTAAATATGACGCCTGAACTGAGAAATTGCTGAGGTCATGGCATGGCGGGCAAATCCGAGCCTGCCCACCAACCCGGCGTGTTTCTTGTGAATGCATTATTAATGAGGTGGGACGCGCCGGGAAGGGGACGATATGGTGTGAAACTCCGCCATTGCGGTCGACGGGTAAAGCGTCTTTTTCATGCCCACTACCGCACTTAGTGCAAATCTGGGATCTGCCCACTGAACACTTCTCATATCTTGACAGCTACCTTTCTTAAAAAGTCACCAACGAAGAGGAGAGCACAGGATCAGCCGTGCCAGCGCCTTCTTGCAAACATTGTGCATCCTGGTCTTCAACAACAGAGATCTCCATAAGAGGACAAAGGCTTTAGTCGACAACGTTACTGTTGTCACCACCTTTCTATATGGCAATGAGACCCAGGTCACCTACCAAAGGCTCCTCTGGGCACCGGATAATTTCCACTAGTGGTGTCTCCACAGGATACTCAAAGTCAAATGGGAAGATAGGCGAACAAAATACAACATTCTCACTGAAGCCAACTCCTCCAGCATTGCAAACATGATTGTGTGAAATCAGCTCTGCTTGTCTGGCCACTGCATCCTCATGTGAGTGGCTCATGCCATTGCTTACACCATGCCATAATTGCCTGGGATTTCTGCATTGCTCTAGGGAGGCTCTTACTGAAAATGGGAAACAGCTAATTATCATTGCCCTGCTCCAATTAAAGAAAGAAAGAAGTGGATTTGTATCGGATGGATTCGTCCCAGATTTGCACTAAGCGCAGTGGTGGGCGTGAAAAACGATGTTTTACCTTCCGGCTGCAATGGCGTGTTTGCATCCTGTATCAGCAACTTCCCACCTCACTAATAATGCAGCTACAGGAAACATGCTGTCTCACTGGCGGGCAGCGCTGAATTGCCCGCCACGCCATTACCCCACTGTTTCCTCACTCTGGGTGCCACAACTAAACTGCAGGCGCGCACACATTCTCTATGCATGCAGCCCAGGATTGCTCCAGTGAAGCCATGGTCCTGAAAGCCAAAAAGGGTTCAGTGACCCGTCACCAGAACACCCTTTCGAGGTTCGCCATGATGTCCTCCACCCTCGCTCTGGCTGCAGAATATCCAGCAATCTCACCACTCCAACTTGGGAGATGGTGGCAGTGGTGGTCAGTGCCAATGCTGCACAGAAGAAGTTGGCCATACAGTGCAGAAAGAGGATGAATGATCTCCTCCGTGTCGCCAGGGTAAGGGAACCATCTCGTCACTCTAAACCCGCGCTCACAAGCCCATAACACATTCACTGGCATTTCACTCACTGCCAGCTCAAGGGACATCACCAGTCACTCTCTCTCACGCATCCTCACATCTCCATCTGGCCTTATCTACTCTGGAGACTGCCTCCTCAGTCCTCACTATCTTGAGGCCATTTGCACAGATCAACACGTGCCCCCGCACACACCCTGGGATACCCCTTTCCTCAGTGCAGCCCATGCCTGAGGCCACTTCTCCCCCTTCCCCAAGCAAGCCCTAGCCCTGCAGCTGTTGAAAAGTCATCCCTGCCTTACGGCTGGCCTGGTAGGTAGAGACCTACTTGTGAGCCTTCCTAAAGGTGATGCGGTGCCACCTGTGAAGCCTGATGCTGATGACTGCGAGTGTTGCCCGAAGCAAGGCAGGCAAACAAACCTCAAAGTCCCGAGTGAAATGCAGCCCACCAAGTGCACGTCGCTTATGTGCTGTTGTGAAACATGTCAGCGTACAATCGAACCAACATGCCCAGTTGATCCAGCATGGGGGGATGATTCTGGCAAGCAGGGCTTATAATTAGATGCAGATGTGTTAAAATGACATTCCTGATGTCTGGCAGCAGGAAATGCGACCCTCCATTGAGGGGTGGAGACGACGATCGAAAACTGGTTTCACAATGTTGTGAAACTGATTTTTGGCCTCCTTGCCATATTGTCCGTTCACGCCCGCCATGGCGCTCGACGCCAACGGGGCCGGAAAGTTCCGCCCATAGTCTTTCATAACCTCAGTATGCCCCAAAGTGCTTATAGACAAGTAAATACTTTTAAAGTGTAATCACCTTTATAATGTAGGGGAATATGCCAGTCATTTTGTCCACAGCAAGTCCCCCATACAGCAGTGAGATAATGATAGGATAGTCTGTTTTGGTGATATTAATTGCTGGATAAATATTGGCATATATAAATGGATACTAGGGAGAGATCTCCTCCACTTCTTTGAGTCATGTCATGGGATCCAATACTTCCATTTGAGTGGGCAGACAGGGCCTCAGTTTAATGTTTACCCAAAAGACAGCAACTCTAACACCCCAGCACTCTTTCATCACTGAATGAGAATGTCAGCTTGAACCTACAACATCCAAATCAAAGGCTGACTCTAAAATCAATAATGACATTGAGTTTGCTGAATTAATACAACTATGATTGTCACAGCATCTTAGACCATTGCAGAATGGTACTGCTGGGCTTAGTATGTTTGGTGCAATTACATGAATCATAATATACTGGTTAAATTAAGAAACAATTGTCTTGCCCTTATTAGGTGCTTTTTTCCTATGCAGTAATACAGCTCTGATAATGTCTACACTCACTTGTGCAAAGTAGCAGTAATTTTGGGGGATAATTTTAACCCTCTAGGATGGACTGAGTGGGGAGGTGGGGTCGTAAATAAGAAGTAGGAAACCATTGTCCAACCCGCTTCCTTTTTGCTTTTATTGGAGGTGTGTTGAAGGGTGGACAATTAACCTGATCTTTTGAACAGAATTCATCATTTAAATATATTTTATGAGGCAGAATGCTAAGGATTTTATTTGTGTTTCAGGTTTAATATTAGTTGGCTGGATTTCCCTTTCCTTTGAAAGTCTGGCGACTGAAGGCAGGCAAGAATGGCTGAATCTGACAGGAAAATGCTTTTACTGCACTTCTTGGGGGCCAGGAGGAGCAGGAGTGCCTCCCCATTTGACCCACCTAGTTAGCCTGTTAACTTTGCCACAGTTGAAGCCTCCCTCGCTGTTAGACATGGCCCACAGCCAAAATCCCCAATTCATGATTGGACCCCACCCCCCACTGTGAGTTCTCAGCGCCCTGACCTACCAAATCCACCAAAATCGCAATCTTGCCAGGCAAACTCTCGCTTCACTCGTGTCCCCCCAGGTCTCTACCTCCCCCTGCTCTACTCCTTGGCTGTTGCCTGGTGCTACAGGCCTTTCCATTTGATAGCCAGCCAGTCTTTCAATATGTCTGCATGGCCTGGCCATTTTCCTGACCGTTAAAACTCCCTCTTGTTCCCTCCCTGGAAACATTGATGCCTATATATCTGGCAGCAAAATATTGCTGGCTCCTGAACTTAAATTGCCATCTGCGTGTGACTTTATTTTAGTAACTCAGATCGTTATTTTGATGTTTTGTGAATGTGGTTGTTTCTATTTACAATGTGCCCATTTACACCTTATTACAATTCAAGCAATTAATCAGAAATAACATTGGGAATATAGACTGCTTGAGCAATTGAAGACTAAAAGGCCTCTGATATCCATGTTGTTCGTAAAACTTTAATGGGAAAGGGGAGGGATGTCACTGTTCCATCTCATGAACTAACTAGTTGGATGTAAAAATTGTGCTCAGGCAAATCAGTCTTTTATAATTCAAATTTGTTCTTGTTTCTATCCATTAGTTCAACGTTAGAACATTTATTTTAAACGCTTCTGTTTCTGAGTATTGACAAATCACAATGGCTTTTTCCTTTAGCTATTGGCTGGGCAACTCTCAATCTGTTGCTTTACTCACTTTAATATGTTCTAATTGATTTTCTAGCAAACTGGATGATTGTTCAGCTCAATGGTCAAATTTATGGTGTTTGGCAACAAGTTCATCATTGCAGCAATTCAGACATGTTTTCGACACCCAATACTAATAATGTGCATGTTTGCACATTGCATTAAATTAGCAAGGTTAGTAAGAGCTGTCTCTCTGCGTCATAATAATATGCTTGCTATTGTACATTAATTAATTAAATATGTTCCAGTATTCACACATGAAATGCTCTGTCCTGGAGAACATGTAAGTGGCAGCGGTGCTGCTTTGGACAGTACTATAGCTTTGTTTGGTTCTAACCACAATGACAGGATTTGCTATCTGGAACTAATACTTGGCAAAACTGAATTGGAAAGAATCATAGTTTAGCACAGTTATAAATCATGATATCATTAATATTTTTGTTTAGCAGCTCTTTTCATTTTCTCACTATCTATGGAAGTTTTCTGGTTGACCATCTCTCTTCAAAAGCTGCAGAGGTACTCACTGATTTGAAGAACCAGCTCAGAAGGACCTCCAAAGTCAGTGGATATCCTCATGATCTTAATTAACTGTCCAATTCATAAAGAACTGGCAATTAAGATGCATTAAAAAAAATCACACAGGGCTGAATTTTAATTCTCAAGAATGAGCAGGTTAGGAAGAGTTGGGTGGTGAAAATTTTTATTGTTTTGAATCAGGAATGCAACCGGACTCCAATTTGCCAAGTCAAAGTCTACAGGAAGCATTTTTGAGCATGAGTTCAGGTGAATATTTAAACTTGTCAATGTCCCATCTGAATAAAAACTCATTTATTGCAGCTGGTGTTTGAGAGAGAGAATGCTTGTGTGGACACAGCTTTTATCAACATTGGCGGCTTTCAAATTGACAAGATTAGAATGTGAGGCAGGCTGGAAATGTTTGATAGCACATCCGAAGAGGCAAACCATCGCCAGCCATAGCTGTTACAATATGTTGTGGGTGATCAGCAGATGCACTGGAAGGAGGTGCACAGGAAGAATGTGTGCATTTTATAGCAGGAAGCTAGTCAATGAATGATAGAACTGGAACCAATTTTACACACTTTTATATTTATTTACAGAGTTACACATTACAATCATGCACCTTCTAACCTATCAACTATAGTTTTATTCTGTGTCTATTTATAGGGGGCTCAAGTAGATGCTCACCATATGCATACAGCTAAATATAATTTATAATTAAATTAACATATTTCCTTTTCTCCATTAAATTAAAATTATAGTTAATATGCACAACTAATATTCTAAAACAAATTTAATTAAAAATCTCCATATTCTGTACAAAGCTTTGTATTGTAGACCCCTTCTCTAAGACTTCTAACAGTTCCTTCACACGTGCATTCTTTTGTAAAACAATTAGACAGCTGATGATTGGCTTGATGCATTTAATTTTAGCGATTTCCTTTCTCCCCATTTGTTTCAAGCCAGCAAGGTCAATCTCTAACCTTTTCTCACTCACACTTTTCGTAGAGTGTACATTATCCTACAATGAACTATTTAACATAACATTCAATGGGTATACTATTTTCAACACCTCTTTTGTATAGAATCTCATTTAACGTATTTGACAAATAGAATCCCATATCCATTGCCTCCATAAGAGCCAAAGTTTCAGCAGCCAAAGTCCTTTTAACTTTTTTAGCTTACCAAGCTGAAGGACATTTCCCATTTTCACCCATCATAAATATTATGAAAGTGGTTGCACTGGATACCCATCAGGAAGATTAGTACATGAAGTGCCACTAAAAATGATTAGTTTCATGTTCTTTGAGTCACCAAAGGATGGAAACTTAAGTATATATTTCTCCAGGTTTACTTCATTATGTTTTTTTTTTGCCTTTAAAACATTCTGGACTTAGCATGATTCATCACAGTGCTTAACTCCAACACATCAAAAGTAACATCTGGTCTAGCCTGAGTGCATAACAAGCTCAACTGACCAATCAAGCTGTGCAATTGCTCTGTCTGTTCTTTAGGTAAAACATCATCTTTTTGTGATGACATAACTGGGATAAGAATAATAACCTCTAAATAGAATTCATCACTTAAAGTTAGTCCAGGCCTACTCTGCTTAGCATCTAAAGCAATTTATTTAAAAGTTCCACAAGCCTGGCTCCTAATTTTAAATTTGCAATTAAAAACATATTTCTCAAATTTTGCAGTACCATCCCATGAGAAATCAATATGCATCATGTGGATTGGTGGTACTATCCCTTGCAGCTTAAAAAAAAAACCTGGTTGATGTGCTTGGGGCTTGGATTGACACGTGTTTGAGTCAATGGCACCCGGTACCTATGGGAATCCAGCCAGAGGTGATTTGAAATGATGGATAAATGGAGAAGTGATGAAGTGATTAAATAGCGAAGACTGGTTACTGCTGAAAGCTGAGTGGGTGTGACTTGATGGCATTTGGTAAGACAGAGTGAAAGGTTGGAGGGGGTGAGGTGGGGAAGTGGGCTTAAAGTGAGTTTAGTTGAATCAGCAAATCTCCTCACTTTTTCTTCACCAGGTCATTAAATCACTTCCTGCCCTGTATGCAAGACTGGAACAGAACACACCTGCTGCTCACCTCCTCAGCTACCTCCAGCCTATGTATTCTTGGTAAGGACTTCAGGTTTCTTCCTCCCAATGCTGGAGAAATGTCTGTCTCTCCTGCTACTGACTTCACCTAGCAATCATTCCAGCAAAATGTCATTTGAATCAGAGTTCTTCCTTGCACTATGTCCAGTGTCCATCTTGAACACCTCCAATTTCCATTTGTGCACTGTCTCTTTAAATAGAGCTGAGATTGCATCATGTGGGTGTGCATCAAGCTCACTGCGTAGCGGAAGTAAAAGAGAATTGGTGCAATTCAATTGAGATCATTGGAGATGCCAACCCACTCGGATGACTTTTGTATTTTGCCTACCTGAATCCACCCCCCGCAGCTCGGAAGTCGCCTTCAGATTAATATCAAGGCCAAGGTGTTTGCATTTGGCTTACATATCTTGGCTTCTCTCTGGCTTATAACAAGCATTGATTTGGAACTAATTATATCAAAATGAGCTGGAACATTCTTCTGTCAATTAACCCGATATGTACGAAAAATAGAATTAAAGGAGCCGACAACATGTTACAGCTTAGACAGAATGCTTAATTTGTGTTACAGAAAAGGCTTGATTGCCTGTCTATAGCACTACAAGGCTTCCTGGTAAAGATGCAACTACTTTGACAAATTCATCATTTGGTCTGTTTTTGATTCTGATTTCTGTCTAGAACAGTTTCACTGCATTGCGCATAGTTCAATTTTTATTCTTTTTCATGCTCTTCTTTCAGAATTTATAGATTACTGTTTACTCAATATTTACAGAGAACGATTTCTTGTCTGTAAAATTTGTTTCTTCACTTGACGTAATGTAAAGTAAAAGATGTTTTAGCAAGCCAAGAGCTAAATATTTTTAGCATTATTTTCTCATTTAGTAAATTTACTCAGTTATATTTCCAAATACTGTTGAAAGCATTCTCAATTATTTAACACAACTAAGTGTTAAATGTCATTATATTGCTTCAGGAGGGTTGTGAGTGTCAAAGGGGTACTTAGGGAATATCAATTTTGAGTAATTGATTCTTGAGTAATTGATACTCATTCCTGAGTAATAATGGTATAAACTTTAAAGCTTGGAATTTCACTGAGTCAGGATGACTAAGAAATCCTTTGAAAATTCCAGATGGGCCCTGATTCTGGGATTCCCTACCCCATTCCGGGCTATCTGATTCTCAGGAGTGCCCTTAAAGGGTGTGATTTGGTTCCTGTCAGAAGCCCGCATCCGGCACTCCCGACCTGGCTGGCTGCATTAAATTCCTACTCCTTTGCAATTTTCATAGAGTTGGGCCAGGTTTTTAAAGAGTCGCGATTCACGGCCTCTCAGAGGAGTCTGCATAAGGAGACCTTTTAAAAGGTAAGTTCAAAAAGGTCCTCCTCATGCCCCCTATGCTGAGCTCTGCACTTCCAACCACCCACTATGGCACCTCAAGGCCCCTATGCTAAGCTCTGCCCTCTGAACTAGCTGAAGTTAACTGGGAAACTAGGCTAGGGGAGAAATCAATAGAGAAGCAATGGCAGACATTTAAGGGGATATTCAGAATACTCAGACTAAATATATTCCTATTATAAAGAAAAATACTAAAGGAGGAACCAGCATCTGTGATTAGCTAAAGAGTAGGGAAAGCATCAAACCTAAGGAAAAAGCATATAACTGTGCAAACCGTGATCAGGATATAAAGAATGGCAGAGAATGACTAAAAGATTAATCAGGAGAAAGAAATTAGAGTATGAGAGGGAGCTAGCTAGAAATGTGAAAACTGAGAGCAAGAGTTTCTACAGGTACTTAAACAGGAAAAGAGTAAATAGCTCCTCTAGAGAGTGAGAATGGGGAGTTATTAGTATATAATAGAGAAATGGCGGATGAAATGAACATATATTTTGCTTCTTTCTTCACTATAGAGGATATAAAAAAAATCCCAGTAAAAGCTGTAAATCAGGAGGTGAAAGGGAGAGAGGAAATTACAATCATGAGGGAAGCAGGACTGAGGAAACTGTTGGAGCTGCGGGCTGACAAGTCTCCGAGTCCCGATGGATTTCATCCCAGGATCTTAAAAGAGGTGGCTAATGAGGTAGTAGATGTATTGGTGCTAATTATCCAAAATTCCCTAGGGTCAGGATTTTACTTATGGTGGGTGGGCTGGGTGGGTGGGAACGGGCACGAGTGGGCGCGGAGCCGATCGCTGCCCATGATCGGCTCCGCACTGCCATTTTAACGCGGGCGGGCCAATTAAGGCCCAGCATGAATCACGGCTCCTGAGATCAGCAAGAAGCGGCAGAAGGCCAATGACTGCCGGGCCCAATGGTCCTAAGGCTGCCACTGATGTCACATTGGAGGATGTCAGATAGCGTCCTTGGAGAGCAGGCCAGGCGGGAGGGCAGGCCGGCAGGGCAGTCGGCCCCAAGGTTTTCGGATGAGTGCCTCGCTGCTGTCCTCGAGGAGGTGGCAGCACGCCGCGAGATCCTTGTGCCGAGGGACGGGAGGAGGAGGCCCCCCCACATAACAAAATACACCTGGATATGGTGAGACGCACCTGGGTGCAGTGTGGGAAGTGGTTCAATGACCTCTTGCGATCGGGAAGGATGAGTACCGTGTTGGAATGAGTCACTTATCACAGCAGTTAGGTTGCCCCCCCCCCGCCCCCCCTCCCCCCTGCCCCGGCTCTCCCACCCAACTCAGAATTGTGTTTTTGCATTCATTCATTCATGGGATGTGGCCTTCGCTGGGTGGGCTAGCATTTATTGCCCATCCCCAGTTGCCCCTGAGAGGGTGGTGCTGAGCTGCCTTCTGTGTCCACTGCATGTGGTGCAGGTACACCCACAGTCGTGTTTTGGGGCGAGCTCCAGGAGTTTTACTTAGTCACAGTGGTGAAGTACCGAAACATTTCAAAGTCAGGATGCTGAGTGACTTGGAGGGGAACTTCCAGGTGGTGGTGTTCCCATCTATCTGCTGCCCTTGTCCTCCTAGGTGGTAGTGCTCATGAGTTTGGAAGGTCTTAGAGTGTGAGTGGCAAATGTAATGGAGGCAGCATCTGGGCAAGGGGGCCAGCCCTGGCTGCTTGGAGTGAGCTTATGGCTGCTCCTGGTTCACAAATCCGATGAGCCCTGCAATGTTTCACTCAGGTGGGGGTGGCCAGGCTGCAATGGCAACGCAGTTACAGGGTGGACTCATCAATGCGCCTCTCTCCTTTCAAGAGAAGACAGCCCACAATAATGCTGAGCGGCTGCGGATTGGCAGAGAGCAGTCCTACCTTCTCATCATGACCAGATATGAGCAGGAGGCACTGGAGCTGGGGAGGCGTCATGCACCCAGGTCAATCGGTTGCAGTGAGGTTGGGGTGCCACTGGGAGGTAAGAGTGCCGTGCACTGGGGTCACAATGTCTGACAGTGCAAACATTCCACTATTGACTGTATATTGATTTCAGCATCCAACATGGGATTCCCACTGATAATGGAAGGAGTAGCGCATCCTGATCCGGGTGCCAGGCATGCACATTAACAGTGTAACAACTTCAACTAATCAAGTGTCCTTGTTTTTCCGTTCAGCCTCTCAGGAGCACGCCCGGACTCAGGAGGCAGAGGGACCGCCGCTGATCCCTGAGGGCCCAGAAGATATAAACACACTAGTGTCACACCCTCTCAGCCAGGCAGGCACCAGCGCAGATACCAGCACCTCCGTGGGGATAAAATCGTCAGCTAGTGTCTCGGTGCACAGCGGTGAGGGCACTTCACACTCGCTTGAGGTGCAGGCAGAGACAGAGAGTGCCCAGGGCGTCGGCAGTCGGAGGACTTCTGGGGACCAAGAACATGCTCAGTTGGTGGCTGATGATGTGCCTCTGGAGTTGTCCCTGAGGCAGCAGATGCTGGAAGTCCAGCCGGGTGTGCGGGAGGATCTGGCGGAGATACATGAGGGAATGGTCTCTGTGATGGAGGAGTCCTTGCGGAGCATGAGCAATACAATGACCCTCATGTCCGAGTGCAATGCCTCCTCCATGGAGAGAGTGGTGACTCTCATGGAGAGACTCCTCCAGGAGAACAATCAGGGCTTCCTGGGGTTGCGCTCAGACCTGCAAGCCCTCACAGCGGCATTGACCTCAGGTGGTCAGTGTCAGTATGGGAGATGGATTGCGCACCCAGTATCCCAGCCGGGTGCACACCCATCAATGGTGAGCAGGGAGGTCCGAAGCGACCTCACGTTGGCGCACAAGCTGCCTGTCATCTCTGCAGGCTCCTCCCAGGGCGCTCCGGATGATGGCTGCAGCTCCTCCGCCCCTCTGCCAGTGACCATGGCATCTGATGAGGCTGCAGCGATTGGGGAAATGCCAACCGTGCCATTAGCCGCTCCCCGCAATCGGGGCCAGCACAGGCTCCAAGGGCCAGAGGACGCCCGCCGAGGTCATCAAGGCCAACAGGACAGTAGAGTGAGCAGGCTGTCTCAGATGCCAGTGCTAGCGAGGGGGGAGCACCTGGACATAGCACCTGGAAATGTAAACGTAAATCACCTTAGGTACAAAACGGGGTTATCACTGGTAGTTTCCTTTTGCCCCCCACCTTGTTTCAGTTGTTTTTAAGTAAATGTGCTGTTCAACACCTTTTAATGAACTTTGATTTCTGTATGCAAGTTGCCAATCATTAAATGTTTTGGTTCTCAACAAGCCTCTGGGTGCTTCATTAGTTCTGCAGGTGAAGAGGAACCCATGATGTTATGAGTGACTTATTTGTCATTGAGCTTTATTGACAAGGCACATAGTTAATGTTCCTAAACAGGCAAATGTTGCTCTCAGGTATCGGGTATGGAGCCTGCAGCTCTGGCATGTGTTGGAGGTTCATCTTTGGTAGTCTAGCTGAAGGAGCGTTGGATCAAAGCCTCCCTGGTGTCCCTGCCTCTCTAGAGGTTACCCAGGTCAGCTTCTGTCCCCTCAGCGTTCTCCTGAGTGTGCTGGTCCTCAGCCTTATTACTGGAGTCATTGTCTGCAGCCAGAGTATCTGTGTCCACATCTTCTTCCTCCACTGCGTCCCCCCCCTTTCCAGCGCCAGATTGTGGAGAGCGCAGCATGCAACCACTATCAGCGACACACGATCTGGGGGACACTGGATTGCACCCCCTGAATAGTCCAGGCATTAGAAGCACATCTTGATAAGACCGATGGTTCTCTCTACCAGAGCCCTTGTGGAGACGTGGCTCCTATTGTACCACCGCTCGGCCTCTGTTCTTGGATGGTGGAGAGGTGTCATGAGCCACCTTTTGAGGGGATAGCTATTGTCACCCAGCAGCCATCCATCCAGCCGGGTTGGAGCACTGAAGAGCCCCGGCACCTGGGAGTGTCTGAGGATGTAGGCGTCATGGGAGCTGCCTGAGTACCTTGCACAGACTTGTAGAATCTGCATCCTGTGATCACGCACTATCTGCACGTTCATGGAGTGGAAGCCCTTCCTGTTGACAAAGGCTCCCGGCTCATCTGCTGGCGCCTTGATGGCCACATGTGTGCAGCCAATTGCACCCTGGATGCGGGGGAACCCAGCAATTGCTGCAAAGCCTCTGGCTCGCTCTGCCTGGCTGGCCTTGTCCGAGCGGTAGTGTTTCAAGTCAATGCATGCCTGAACACAACGTCTGTCATCAGCTTGACACAACTGTGGACAGCTGACTGGGAGACTCCACAAAGATCTCCCACTGACCCCCGAAAAGAGCCGGAGGCATAGAAGTGGAGGGCAACTGTGACCTTCAGCGCGACTGGCATGGGGTGTTCACCCACACAGTTGGAGCTGATCTCAGGGCCTATCATCTGACAGATGAGGTGACTGTCTCCCTTGAGAGGTGGAGCCTCCTTTGGCACTGCACCTCAGGCATATTGAGGTAGCTGCATCGCCGCCTGTCTACCCTGGCAGCAGGATAATGGTGTGCTCTGCAGCTCCTTCCGCCTTGCACTTCCTGTTGGCTCTGCGCCCCTTGTGCCTGCGCCTGTCCTCCCACAGGTGGCTCTCCTGGAGGCTGAATATGGATCCTGGCCTCCTCCCCCTTCTGGCCCTCTCTTCCTCCTCAGAGGAGGTACCTCCAGCAGAGAGCAGAATCCCCATTCCCAGGGTAAGGGAAGGCCATCTGATACCCGCAAGGCCCCAAGTGTTATGATTCCTCCAGAGTCTTGAACTGAAGCCTGTTCTTTCTGTCAAAGCAGCTCTGAAGAGAATTGAAGTTGACCTGTTCACACAAGCAGGTAGGAGTAAGTTTAAAAACTAAAGTACCAACAACTTGTATTTGCAAGCCCACTCACCTTTCTTATCCCACCTGTGGATGAGGTTTTTAAAAATGTGGCCTACCCGCCTGCCCCGTTGCGCCCATGCGACACACTGAAAATCGCATGGGCTGCGAAAAATCGCTGTCAATTACTGCCTCAATGGCCTTAACTGGCCTGTTAATAAATGGCGGGCACACCTCGGAACTCATAGCGTGCCCACCCTCCGAAATATCACCATGGCGCGCAGTGACGTCAGGATGCACGTCCGACATCATCGAGCATCATTTTACGTGTCAGCGTGTTAGCCCGCCCCCGTACGCCAACGGAAAAATTCTGCCCCTAGATTCTGGAAAGGTTCCAACAGACTGGAAAGTAGCAAATGTAACCCCTCTATTCAAGAAGGGAGGGAGGCAGAAAACACGAAACAATAGGCCAGTTAGTTTGACATCTGTCATGGGGAAGGTCTTGGAGTCAATCATTAAAGAGGTCATAGCTGGGCACTTAGAAAAACTCAAGGTAATTGGGAAGAATCAGCTTGGTTTTTTGAAAGGGAAATCATGTTTAAACAATTTATTGGAGTTCTTTGAAGGAGTAACATGCACCGTAGATAATGGGGAGCCTGTAGATATACCAGGCTTGGTTTTCCAGAAGGCATTTGATAAGGTGCCACGTCAAAGTTTATTGCGGAAAATAAAAGCTCATGGTGTAGGGGGTAACATATTAGCATGGATAGAAGATTGGCTGGCTGGCAGAAAGCAGGGAGTATGCATAAATTGTTCTTTTTCGGATTGGCACTATGTGACATTTGGAGTCCCTCAGGGATCTGTGCTGGGAGCTTAACATTTTACAATTTATATCAATGACTTAGATGAGGGGAGTGAAGGCATGATAGCTAAATTTTCAGATGACACAAAGATAGGTAGGAAAGTATGTTATGAAGAAGACATAAGGACTTTGCAGACAGATATAGATAAGTTGAGTGAACAGGCAAAAATCTGGCAGATGGAGTATAACGTGGGAAAATGTGAAGTTGTTCACTTTGTCAGGAAGAATAAAAAAGCAGAGTATTACTTAAATGGAGAACCACTGCAGAATTCCAAGGTGCAGAGGGATCTAGGTGTTCTCATGCATGAGTCATAAAAAGTTAGTATGCAGGTACAGCAACAAATTAAGAAGGCTAATGGAATGCTATCCTTTGTTACGAGAGGAATCAAACATAAAGTAAGGATGTTATGCTTCAGTTATACAGGCTATTGGTGAGACCACGGGCAGAATTTTGCCATTGGCGAGCAGGGGGCAGGGCCCACTCTCCGACACGTAAAATGACACGGGATGACATCAGGCGGAACCCCCGACATCCCCCCGCCCCATTTAAAATTTCAGAAAGGCCGGGGTCGCAGCAAAATCAGCTGCGGGCCCGCCGACATGTCAAGGACCAATTGAGGCCATTGACAGGATCATTTAACCAATTAAAGGACCTGCCCGTCCAATCTTAAGGTTGGTGGGCAGGCCAGGAGCCCTGGCGGCCAATAAAAAAAAACATGAAGCCTCATCCAGCGGCGGGATAAGGCTTCATGCAGGGTTTTAAAAATTGTAATAAAGTTATTATGTAAATTATGAACATGTCCCAACTCATGTGACATTGTCACATGAGGGGACATATAAGGGATTTTTCTTTTCTCAATTTTTAATAGTTTTAAATGTCAAAGCGATCTCCCTGAGGCTGCACTTAGCCTCAGGGAGATGTGCGCTCTTTCGTGCGCATGCGTGAAAGAGCGCACTCTCGATTTTAAGGAATTCCCCCCCACCCGCCCAGGAAGCGCATAGCGCTGGGCGGGCCTTAATTGGCCTGCCCACGTAAAATGGTGGTGGGGCCCGCTTCACTGGCGGTGATCGGCTCCGTGCCCGCCGGCGATTGGGTTGGGCTCGCCCGCCCTACAGGCAGAAAATTCTGCCCCACATCTCGAATAACATGTGCAATTTTGGTCTTCTTATTTAACGAAGGATGTTAGTGTTTTGGAGGTGGTTCAGAGGTGATTTATTAGATTAGTGCCTGGAATGAGCGGGTTGTCTTATGAGGATAGGTTGGACATACTGGCCTTGTTTCCACTGGAGTTTAGAAGAGTGAGGGGTGAATTGATTGAAGTATTTAAGATCCTGAATCATCTTGACAAGGTGTACGTGGAAAGAATGTTTCCTCTTGTGGGTGAGTCCAGAACTAGGGGCCACTGTTTTAAAATTAGGGGTTGCCCTTATAGGACAGAGATGAGGAGCATTTTTTTCTCTCAGAGGGTTGTGCAACTTTGGAACTCTTTGCCTCAGAAGGCAGTGGAAGAGGGGTCATTGAATATTTTTAAGGCAGAGTTAGTTAGATTCTTGTTAGGCTATAGAATCAAAGGTTATCAGGCGTAGATGGGAATGTCGAACTTGAAACACAAATAGATCAGCCATGATCTTATTGAATGGTGGAGCAGGCTCAAGGGGCTGAATGGCCTACCTCTGCTCCTATTTTGTGTGTTTGTATGTTCCACCCACCCCACAAGGCCCCTCATTATCTCCATGCCTAGCTCTGCCCTTCCATCCACCCTGTATGGCCCCTCATGCCTCATTTTGTATGCTTGGCTGAGGGCCTGGATAACCATTAGCGTACCAAAACACCTGAGCCCCAGAGAGAACATTCTTTGATTGACAGCTCAGGCTGTCTGATCTCTGCTATCAATTTCACAATGTTTATTTACACATGTTAAGTGATTTCAAGAATTTGTGGTGTTTGGTATTGCTACTTTAAATGGTCTGGGTAATTGTCACTTTTATTAGCTTGTAGTGAAATGACTTTTTTTTTCAACATAGGGCTATACACTGTAGGGTTTATTCTAGACAGTGTACAGTGGATCAATAGACATGGAAGAGCCATATCATCGTGTGAGGAGTTATGAGGATCCATAAGGGGTGGGTAGAAGGGCATAGCTTGGCATAGGGAGCATGAGAGTTGAGTGGATGGCAGCACATGGCATAGTGGGCATGAGGGACTATAGGGGATGGGAGGAAGGGCAAAGTTTGGCATAAGGGGGTATGAGGGGCCATGAGGGGTGGGGGGGACATGAGGTTGCATGGATAGAGCATGGAGTGTGTTTGGAGGGTGAAGAAGGTGTGAGGGGTGAGGGCTGGAGTACCTTTGTATTTTTTTTCACTAGGACTAAGTCCCACGACATCGAAGAAGACCTTCTAAGCAGCCTGCCTCGGCACCCGACAGCCTCTGTAGCAGCCTCCAAACTTCTTCCGGGGTCAGCTGGCCCGACTCCAGCCCACACCCACCCACCGAAAATGAAGACCACGTCTTTGTGGGCATTTTCTCCTGAGACGGGTGGGCCGAGCCGGGAATTTTCCTGACTCCCACGACATGCCTCAAGGAGGAAAATCCAGGCCTAAGAGTTGCTTTTAACTCTTTTCCTAGTTTTGATAAGTGTGCACTTCCTCGTTCAATCATTGGAAGTAATGATAAGATTGGTATTTAACAGATGGAACCTCAGTACTGGAATCTTAAAATACCTTTACAATTGCTTTTACTCATATTTAATAGATCAGAAAGAGCTTTGCCAGTTTAAATGCAGATAAACTTCAAAAAATATAACTGACTAAAATTGCCAGTTTAAATTGTGCAGTTTTATTCATTCCAATCTCTGTGCTTTATAAAGATCCTGCCTCCTATTAAAATTGGCATTTTAAGAGCAGCTAGGAAGTCTTAACCGAGTCCCAGAAAAAGCCTGATTCAGATCCCTGGTAACATTCTATCCTGAGGGAAACCACACTGCCTACATCAAGACAGTAATTCTGTCCCTCATTTATAGGACATGTAGGAGCTTAATGAACCAACTATCAGATTCCCATTTACCACATCAAATTATGGGATGTGGCATAATCATTTTTAATGGGTTTCTAAAATGTTGGAAGCTCAAATGTGATCAAAGAATTTCATTTCCTAACCCTCGTGGATGCAAGCTGCCACAAAATTAGTCAGTCAATACCGTGACTGTCTAACTCTCCTGCAGATAGGATCATAGGAACATAGGACTTAGGAGCAGGAGATGTTCTCCGGGGAAGAGAATTCCACAAATGATCCTCTGAGATATAATTTTTTTCCTCATCTCTCTTCTGAAAATTGCTGCATTTTTTCCAGCTAAAATACTCCCATTGGAGTATTTGTAGTTTAACACTTACATGAGCATGGGACCTCTCCGCTTTTAATGGGGAGGGGTAGCAGCAGGATTTCAATCAGTCAGGGCCGCTGGCAGCGTGTTTTCTAATTACTGTTTTGACCTTCCCATTGGTAAAACACCATCACACTTCAGACTTGTGCCTTTACTTGAAAACACAGAGCCTCTTTTTTTAAAAATTCCATATAAGTGGGTTTTTAATGTGCTTCAAATTGGTCTAGGCTAGAGATGAGCATAGGTTTCATAAGATCATGTCCAGCTGCGTTCCACTTCATCAGTGTCAGGTCCCATCCTTTACTGGGTACCTCAATTTCAGACTCCTTTCCTAATCATTTCTCATAGGAAAATTCTCTCCCTTTTAACGGAACTGGATTTTCCAATGGCAGCTGTCTGTTGTTATCACAGGAATTACGGAGTTGATGTGGGAAAATGCCCAGGAGTCCTGCCCTGCTGGAAAAGCTTATGTTGCACCCCCCTACATTTTTCTGCAAGTGGAGTCATCAGCAACAGAAGCAGCCAGCTCAAATAGATGGGTGCTTCCTTCAGACATTAACTGTGGATGTGTCAATGTGCACCAATACTCACTGTTCTGCTATGCAGGATGCCAGCTGTAAAGGACATCTAAATGGGTGTTTGGATTGTTGGGCAGTGGTAGGTATTTTAGAGGTCATGGAAAGCCTTACTTTATCCATTTTTTTATTTTTATTGTGTTGACAGTGCTTAGCTGCTCAAATACCTTTGTTGACAATTGTTGTGAATTAATTATTTCACAAGCACCATTATTGTCAACGATCGACTATCTAGCAGGAATCCCTGTATTTCACACATCTTGAAGAGGAGGAGATTCTGCGGAGAGATGCCAGTTAGGCCAGACTGTACAAGAGATGCTCTGGACCATCTGCGCCAGATGGTCCTCTTTCCTAAGGAAGCTGGAGCAGCAGATGTCCAATGATAAATGAGTGTCTGCCTTCTCATATTGTTGCAGGCTTCCTTGAATCCATTCCAAGTACCTATTGCTATGCTTTCAGTTGATCTGCATGAAAGAAGGCAAGGTAAGGGCGATCAAGTATTAGAATAGTTTCATTGGGCACATTTACCAAGATGCCACCAATCATTTCTGCAAGCCCTGGTATACTTACCTGAAAACGTCCACCAAAAGTTGCCTTCTCAATGACTGGCTCAGTGAGAAGGCAACTGTAGTGCTATGTCATTTCTTGTAAGGATATCTGCCATGTGGCATTGGATGGTATATATATGTTATTCTAGTATATATCAATTCATCTCCCATGCTATTATTTACAGATATAATTATTTTTAATTATTACTCCTGCTGCTCCAGCTTCCTTAGGAAAGAGGACCATCTGGCGCAGATGGTCCAGAGCATCTCTTGTACAGTCTGCTTTATTCTCACTAAATATACCTCTCTTCCTGTCCATGATTTTGCTTTTTTTCCTATCTTCCACTCTTTCTTTCTCTCCCTATGTACCTCTGACATTTTGGGGTTCATTTTGAGACCCCTCATTTGGGTATTAATGGGTTGGCATTAGTGGTGATCTGCCTAAGGGCAGATCCTCTGCTTGTTTCTCCAGGCCTCATGGTCTTGTGCTTTCTTCTTCACTTACTTGTAGGACCCTCCCATTTTCAATTTCAAATTGTCGAACACCATCATTCGCTTTCTCCCTCTTAGACTATTACCCTCTAGTTTTTCTTTAATAGGGTGGTAACAGTCTCAAAATGTGGTTGGTAGCCTTATGGTCCCATGCAGTCATCTCCATTTTGAAAGGAATCTACTGCCAGGTGTCAACAGCACTCACCAGTTTCAGGCAATAGTCTCTCTTCAATATGGACATTGAAGATTTATAAATGGCAAGCCGGTTGCCATTTTAGGCATAATTTGTGCAGTGCAGGTTCCACTCTGTTCCTTTTTTGATTTGTTTTCTGTTATTATCTCAATTCACCTCTCTGAATGTGGTAGGACATTTTACTATGTTACAAGCATTATATATTTGCAATAATGGGCAGAATCTTCTGTTTGGCGTCTGGGGGCAGGCCCTACACGCCGACACATAAAATGATGCATGGTGACGTCGAGCTTGTGTCCCAACGTCACCGCGTGTCATTCTGATCTTTCGTTCGGTGGGCGCGCACCGGAGTTGGTTTCATGCCCATCGAACTGTCAAAGGCCTGTTAAGGCTATTAATAAAACAATTAAACCAATTGAGAAAGCTGCCCGTCCAGCCTTGAGGTTGGCGGGCAGGCGAAGAGCCCAGGCGGCCTTCGCATTTTTCATGAAACCTCATCCACGGGCGGGATGAGGTTTCATGAAGGTTTTATAAAATAAATTTTAAAATTTATGAAAATTCATAAATAATGTCCTATCTCAAGTGACACTGTCACATGAGGGGACATGTCTGAATAATTTTTTTCAAAAATTTTTCCAACTTTAAACCTAAGCTTAATCTCCCTGAGGCAGCTCCGTGCTGCCGGGCACGTGTCACACTGGGCAGGCCTTAATTGAGCCACCCATGTAAAATGGCGGCACGCAGCCAGTCGCAGGTGGCAATTGGCTCCGCGCTCACCCGTGCCTGCTCCCAACCAGCCCGCTTGAAGGGGAGAAAATTCTCCCCAAGAGTTGTTGTTGCAGAACTATTGCTCCGTTTCTAATAATCACACTGCATGCAATACATTCAGCTTAAGGCTTTTAGGCTAAAACTTGGACTGCATCCATTTTTTGGGTTCAGGTGGGGGGGTGTGTGGTGGCTGAGCGGGGTGTATTGGGGGTCAAGATTCATCCAATCCCATTGAGGTAGGCAGTACATGCACTTTGTGCTGTTTCTTCATTTACCTGCTTGCAGCATGCAGCTCAATGTAACCACACCTCTGGCTGGCTACATGCTCAATGGGGGGAGCCTAAAAGGTGTGAGGCTAACATGAGTTCCAGCTAACCTCCAGCTCTTAAAAGCAGTCTGTCCTTCTTAAAAGGGAGCTGCACTAAATGAAATGAATCTGCTATTCTATGTTAGTATTGTCATTGGAAACAAGGCAAATGGAATACTAGGGCAGGGAGAGGGCTTCTAGGTTCATGGATGCACTGCTGGAGGCCTTATTCACGGAGAAGAGCAGCCATATTTATGCAACGGACTTGGAAGCTGTCAAGGAACTCCCTCAAGGAATGCCCTCCAAAAGGAATGGGAGCAGGTGGTCAGTGAGATCAATGCAAGGAGTCTGGCAATGAGCACCTGACAGCAGTGTTAGAAAATGTTCAATCACCTCATATGAATGGTCAAGGCCATGCGGTGAATTTCTCTTCACATGACATCTCCTATCTGCCACAACACCAAGTCCCACACTGTCAATGCACCACAATCACTTGCCATTAGCAGTGCCTAGCATTCAGGACCCAGGCCAAACATTCAGGAGCTCCACCTCACCTTTACACACCTTGCAATGTTGCTAGCCTCACATCCATTTCTTGATGTCTTCTTATATCTCTAGCTATTTAGCTGTGGCAGGCACATTGTCCAAACACAGTGCAACACAATCACTAACATTCTGCATCTCTGTTGCAGAACAAGGTGGCATGAAATAGAAGTGATCAGAGCAGAAGTAGCGGGGGACAGGGACACCTACATCCCCTGAACCACACGGAGGAAATGGTACTCTGCATCATGGATCGGCTTGCTACAGACCCTCTAGCATCTGGCATCACCAAGAACATTGAGGATGATGGTATGTTCCTGCCTTATGGCCGTTCTCAACTGCCAATTCACCTTCATCCTGCTATCTGACATGTTGCACAAGCTGCAGATGGTGTGACCATGGACCTCTTGCTTTCCACCCCATCCCTCTTCTGTCACTTCAACTCTCCTTTTCAAATGTTCTGCTTTCAGATATTCAAGAACTGCTGCCTGTGCAACCACAGCAGCACCAGGAGGAAATGAGAAAGCATCAGCACAGCACTGATGAAGAAGCACTGTAAGCTGATCTGACCCTTGTAGCAACCAGCTCAGATACTGGCACTGCCTATGCTTTAGATGGTGGTCTAGGGATCTGCACATGGTGACTCAATGGGCAGGAATAAATGGCAGCCAGGCCAGGGGGAAAAGATAGCTTGTGTGCCAGCTCACCGAAGATGAACTCTATCACAGAGGATTTAGATGAGGGCTTCAATGGGTCAGCATACGGGAGAACACTGATGAGGATGTACATCAGGATACTGGGTGCATCGACAGGCAATAGGGATGGGCAATAAATGCTGGCCTAGCCAGCAATGCCCACACATCATAAATGAATTTTAAAAAGGCCTGCCAGATACCCTTCTGCTACTGTCAAGAAACATGGAGGAGTCTGGCCCCAACATGGCAGAGGACATTGAACAGAGTTTGGAGCCCATTTTTTCCATTGTGTAGTCTATACCATGATAGCATTTACAGACCCAGTCATGATGCAGCATCTGATGACCGCTGTGTCAGCTTTTATTGCAGTAACATGTCAATGCTGCAGTGGAAGTACAGACCGAGGTCATGATATCCATGCTCGTTGCTGTATTATTCTGATTCTTCTTGAAGGGCCAGAGATTTTGGGAATGCCAGAATGCGTCAGGATAAAGGCATTGTGGCTTTAGCCAGGATTCACTCACGTAATGATTTGTGCATAGTTGCTACCCAACTGTACATTGATGGAATGGAAGCCTTTGCAGTTCTTCTACTTCCCCCTATTCACATGGAAGGAGAAAGGGGAAGCCACAGACTTTTGTGAGTACTGTCCACACCCTAATGTGAGGATTTAGGCCCCCTTGAAGGAGGCAGCACAATTCTATAACCACCTGCTTATTGACTCTGTACCGCCTCAGGCATTGTTCCTAGGTTAGGTGGATATATGAGAAAGGCTCTCTAATATCCGTAGTGGGTAGGGCCTTCTGTGGAGAGCACTCCTTCTCCTCCTCCTCTGTCTTCACAGAGCTTCTCCTTTCTGCAGTCTTTGCTTTATTTGTGGGTCATGATGCAGATGCAAACACTGAACTATAGCCTACATACCTTCGTAGATATGGTGTGGACTGATGACCAAATTCTCTGTCATCCCTGAATGGACACGTCAGTTCACCAACAGACCTCCAAATACAAGCCCCAGTACTTCCACGAACTTTACTTCAGCAGATGGAAGTCAAAAGTACCTCACCTGCAAATTGGATGTCTGTCCTTTTGAATTTTGCTAGTTGGTGGAGTGGATTGGGGTTGGGGGAGTCCACTCTTTCCAGCATGCGGTACCTCAGGGACAGTGCTGAAATTGGATGGGAGTATAGCAGGCTCCACCTTCTGTCTTCAGGGCTCCCATAGCACCAGCACCAGTGGCACTACAGAGCATAATTTCATGGTCTTAGTAGCTAGTGGTTACTTCAATATTTAACATACTGTATAAAGTATGCATTAAAGTATAAAGAGCTGAATGCATTTTAGGTGTTTTTTTTTGTCTATGCATATTTACTGGAGGTAATTGTACAAGTCCAAGCAGAAATCTGTGGGAGGTGCAGCTTGCCTTCCGGAGCTTGGCATATAAAACATATCATGCCAATAAGGTATTCAATAAAAGATTCCATACAACTTTGTAAATAATGATGAAACAGTTCAACTATAATCTAAAGTAAAGTTTTGCAATTTTGAATTACTGCTCCAATTATGCTGCATGTGTAAATATTCATATTGGGAGAGATAAAATAAATATTAATTCATATTTAATATGTCTCATAAATGTGATTAGATTTGTTCCTGCACTCCAGCTTTAATTATAGTTGTGTGCATATTATTATTTTTAATTTGTACAGTATTATGAAGCCACGTGAGACAGGATGCAGTGAGCTGCATGGCTGGAAATACCTCTTTATTGGGTTGTGTATTGTTTGGCTGTTGGATTTAGGTGGTATTCCCCTGCTTTAAGGAAAGTTCCTGACTGGTTTGAGGCTGCAACTCTGAAACACTCCTTTCGCTTTTCTCTACAATTCTGTAACAACCCAGGTCTTTTACGCAGAATCTGGCAGTGCTGGGATTTACCCAGAAGGATAACACTGCATATGGGATTTACCATTCCCTCTGTGCCGAACTCTGAGCCCTAACTGCAGTGTAAGATGTGAAGCAGTGAAGCCTGAACTGGGACAGTAGGACGGGAATGGAGTAAATGGGTGAGAGTGGGGCGGAGGAAGGAGGTGAACAGTGAAGACCAGAGCCAGTTGTCAATGCAAAGGCAAACTTAGATTGCTTTACTTGAACGTGAACTTTAATGTTGGGTCTAAAATTAATGAGTTGCGCTTCATAATGAATTCATAATGTGGTAAATCCAACAGCATTTTGGAAAGGGGTGCACCTGAGGTCAGGGATGTTCATGAGACATGAGGGAGGGACGCATCAGCAAATGCAGAGGAAAACTGGTGAAGAGATTGGAAGATTGGATCATTTACTTTATGGGTGACTTTGTGATTTTGATTTTTGACTGTCTAACTTTTTAATATTAATTCTGCTATAATTTTTCATTTTTGAGATATATGGGGGTGGAATAAATCTGTAGCTTTCATTGACTTTAATAAGAAAGATAATGAGGCAGGTGTGGAACGAGCTGAGACTTGCTGTGAGCTCGGCTCACATCAGTTTCATCCCCATGATTTGGTAGAATATGATTCGCAAATGGCCAATCTTAAAGGACACTTCAGAGATAATTTTGGGGTCTGACTGATTGAAGAGCCACTAGTCTTTATGCCTCTGTTCCCTGGTTTTGCATTTAATTGATTTGAGGAAACTTTGCAGCATTACAGTTTGACATTCACACAGCACGACACAGAATTTTAATAACGTAAATAGACTAATACAGGAGTATTGCAACACAATAAATGGGCAGACATTATTCTTTAGGAAACCTTCCTCTTCTTTTCACATGAGACCACACATTTTCCATTAAAAATTCCTAGAATATTGCTATACTGTGGTAAATCCAACTGCAAAAATCATATCCGGTAAGACTGGTGACAGACAGAAATAACAAAAACTTCATCTTCAGATAAGAAACAGGAAAGCTCCTGAATAAGAGGAACTGGGTAAGCAGAATAGCCTTTAAGTTGGCAAGATTCAATAGTGCTTTCATAGCTGGAACACACTCTCAGGGTTTGAATGACCTTCAGGCATCATTCAAGCTTGGCACTCACAATTTAGCACTGGAACTCGCAAAAGGATTACAACAGTTTGAGGAGAAGGCCCACTATCATCTTTTCAGGACAACTAGAAATGGACAAAGGTTGGCAAAGTAGATGACATTGATAGTGCCATCTACTTCCCAAGATCAAATGATATAAGAATTGAGGATGCACTCATACTCAATCAATGGACCTTTAGATGAATGAAAGAATTTGCACAACCACAGGACGTCCCAAAGCACTTCACAGTCAATTAAGTACTTCTAAACTGTAGTCACTGGTGTAATGTAGGAAAAACAGTAGTCAATTTGTGCACATCAAGGTCTCACAAACAGCAACAGACTGCTATACTGCTAAGTGCTGCACAAAAGACCACAGGTTACAACTTTGCCAGAATCTCCAGATGTCTTTCGACACAGGGAATGTCAGAGACATATATGAAAGGATCAAAAAGACAACAGGCCCATCAGCAAAGAAAACAACTCTATTGAAAACAAAGGCAGGCAAGATCATCACCAGCTGCAATAAAAAAGTTGGAGACCTGGGTGGAACACTACCTTGAGTTTTACTTTAGACTCCATGTAGAGCCTGCCTGTCATAGGAGAGCTGCATATCGAAACCACAGTGGAGGAGCTTAGCAAAGCTATTGACTTGCTTGCCATGGGCAAAGCTCCAGGTGCTGATGCTCTACTGCCTGAACTAATCAAATACGAGAAATCAACACACCTGAAACATCTGCCCAAACTTCTCGGTCTCTGTTGAAGGGAGGGTGCAGAACCCCAAGATATGCATGATGCAAAGCTTGTGACCCTGTACAAGAACAAGGGTGACTGCAGCGATTGCATAAACTATCAGGACATCTCCCTGCTGAGCATTGTGGGAAAAGTATTTGCCTGTGTTGCCCTTGTCAGACTGCAGGTCCTGGCTGAACACATCTACCACGAATCCCAGTGTGGTTTCAGATCTGGAAGGTCTACAATTGACATGATCTTCTCAGTCCAGCAGCTGCAAGAGAAATTCCATAAACAAAGGAGACCACTATTGTGGTAATCTGATGTGTAATATAACTTTAAGAAGAATATTATAATGGAAGATCAGATGATCTTAGTATCCAATAGCAGAGTTTCGTGGGCTACCTCGGTAGTTAGTAGTCTGTAGTTAGTAGCAGCAGTAGTATAGAGATAGAGTTTGAAGTGTAAGTACATGTTTAGTTGTTGCTGTAAATATACATAGGGCAAAATTTTCCCCCCGTCAAGGGGGGGAAGTTGATGGGCGGGTGCGTATGGGCGCACTTCCGATCAGTGCCCCCGATCGGAGGCGCGCCGCCATTTTACATGGGCGGGCCAATTAAAGCCCGCCCAGCGAGATGTCCACACAGAAGCGCTATGCACTCCCTGTGCGGGCAGGGGGGGAGGTGGGGGTGGGGGAGGAAATCCCAAAATTGAGAGTGCGCTCTTTCGTGCAAGCGCACGAAAGAGTGCACACATCTCCCTGAGGCTAGATGCAGCCTCAGGGAGCTCGGCTGTACATGTGGAAAAGGCAAAAATAGAAAAATAAAATTTCCCTTACATGTCCCCTCATGTGGCAATGTCACATGAATTGGGACATGTCCATAATTTTTACAAAATCTTTATTAAAATTTTTTAAAGCCTACATGAAACCTCATCCCGCCCTTGGATGAGGTTTCATGTTTTTTCTAGCTGCCACCAGGGCTCCTGGCCTGCCCGCCAATCTTAAGGTTGGAAGGGCAGGTCCTTTAATTACTTAATTGACCCTGTCAATGGCCTCAATTGGCCATTGACAGGTTGGCGGGCACGCAGTAGATTTGGCTGCGCTCCTGCCTTCCTGAAAATTTAAATCGGGCGCGGTGACATCGGGAGTTCCCCCCTGACGTCACCGCGCGTCATTTTACACGTTGGCGAGTGAGCCCCACCCCTGCTCACCGACTCGTAAAATTCTGCCCATAGAGTTTCTACCTATGAAGTGTCTGCTATTCAACTCTATCTTTAGTATCAAATCGGATACCCCTTACAACAAGTTTGCAAACAGCATCCAACAAACCGGTGACTAGGATCCAACAACTATATATTTCCTTCATCGATCTCACCAAGGCATTCGGCCATGTGAGCAGTGGCGGTCTATTTGAGCTGCTGGAGAAAGCTGGTTGCCCACCAAAGCTGCTTAATGTGATCTCCTGCTTCCATGATAACATGATAGGTAAAGTCAGCTATGATGGGAAACCTCAAAACCCTTTAAGATTCACAATGGGGTTGTGTTCTGGCACCGAAACACTTTGGGATATTAGTCTCTTTACTGCTTTCATATGCCATCAGGTTATCTACAGGTAAAAGCAAAAAACGCGGATGCTGGAAATCTGAAACAAAAACAAAAATTGCTAGAAAATCTCAGCCGGTCTGACAGCATCTGTGGAGAGGAAGACAGAGTTAACGTTTCGAGTCCGTATGACTCTTCATCAGAACTGAAGAGAAATAGAAGTGTGGTGAAATATGAACTGTTTAAGGCAGGTTGGAGAGGTGATGCTGGATAGAGGGCCAGTGATATGTGGAGGCAGAGGAGAGATTGCCAAAGATGTCATAGACAAAAGGTCAAAGGGGTGTGTACCCCAAGGTAGGAATGCCTACCTTGAAGAAGTACTGCTCTTCTCTCCTACAGGATTTCTGCTTATCTCTTTTGCCCTGTTCACCTTCATTGCTTTCCATTTCTCTCCTGGTGTTTGACAAGGTGTTTACTAAAACTTGCTTTTACAGCCATATTTCCTTCATCAGTGACTGTCTCCATCTCCGACTTACCCCACGTGGATTCCAACTGAAGTTCCATCCCTCATGTTTTGAACCCACCCAGGATTATAGATATCTCCAGGACATACAACACTCCTCGGACTGCTGTTCTCATTGCATCCTGAGATCCACACTCAGTGCCATGCACCGCTATATGAACACACTCGACCTCTCCCTCCAGCAGCACCGACTCACCCTATCTCTAAGCTGTCCTTGCCCCCAGTTTCATTTTATTCTTCATCTCATCAGACACCTTAACAAGAAACTTTGTCTCTTTCTTTCAGGTGCTAAGGAATGCAAGCTCCAACAACTCATCGACACCAATGCCCATCCAGGATCCTCCACCCCTGCCCATCCTCTGACCCCATCCTGTCTTCCAATCACAGCCCCGGTCGTGTATTCACCAGACACCCTGACCTTCCCCTCTCTGATGCTGAACGTTCATTGTTCAGCAAAGGACTCAGTTTCATACCATTACACCCTCACCTCAATGAATTTCGGGCTTGGCACGATGCTGAACTCTTCTTCCGCCGCCTTCGTCTTTGTGCTCACTTCTTTGGGCAGGAGTCCTCTCCCCCTTCAACATATCCTTTCACCCACCTCCAATATTCTCCCTCCACCTGGACCCCTCCCTCTGGATTTTTACCTGCTCTTGATCTTTTCATTGAGAACTGTCGGTGTGACATCAGTCGTCTCAATTTCTCTGCTCCTCTCACCCACCCTAACCTGTCTCTTTCTGAACTTGCCGCACTCCGTTCTCACAGGACCAAACCTGCCTTTGTCATCAAACCTGCTGACAAGGGTGGTGCTGCTGTTGTCTGGTGTACTGACCTCTACCTCGCAGAGGCTGAACGCCAATTTGCAGTCACTTCCCCCTACCCCCCACCACCCTGGACCATGACCCCACCACTGAACATCAAGCCATTGTTTTCAGGACTGTCACTGACCTCATCTCCTCTGGAGATCTTCCCTCCACAGCTTCCAACCTCATAGTCTCCCAACCTCGGATGGCCTGCTTCTACTTCCTCCCCAAAATTCACAAACAGGACTGTCCCGGCAGACAGATTGTGTCAGCCTGTTCCTGCCCCACGGAACTCATTTCTTGCTATCTTGACTCTGTTCTCTCTCCCCTTGTCCAGTCTCTTCCCACCTACATCTGCGATTCCTCTGATGCCCTACATCATATCAACAATTTCCTGTTCCCTGGCTCCAACCGCCTCCTCTTCACCATGGACGTCCAATTCCTCTACACTTCCATCCCCCAACGGGATGGTCTGAGGACTCTCTGCTTCTTCCTTGAACTGAGGCCCGAACAATCCCCATCCACCACTACTCTTCTCCGTCTGGCTGAACTTGTTCTCTCACTGAACAATTACTCCTTAAACTCGTCTCACTTCCTCCAAATAAAAGGTGTGGCTATGGGTACCTGCATGGGCCCCAGTTATGCCTGTCTCTTTATGGGGTATGTGGAACATTCCTTGTTGCAGTCCTACTCAGGCCCCCTCCCACAACTCTTTCTCGGGTACATCGATGACTGCTTTGGTGCTGCTTCATGCTCTTGTCTGGACCTGGAAAAACTTATTAATTTTGCTTCCAATTTCCACCTGTCCATCACTTTCACATGGTCCATCACTGATGCTTCCCTTCCCTTCCTTGACCTCTCTGTCTCAATTTCTGGCGATAGACTATCCACCAATATTCATTACAAGCCTACTGGCTCCCACAGCTACCTCGACTACAGCTCCTCACACCCTGCTTCCTGTAAGGACTCTATCCCATTCTTTCAGTTCCTCCACCTCTGTCGCATCTGTTCCGATGATGCCGCTTTCCTAAACAGATCTTCTGACATGTCTTCCTTATTCCTTAACCGAGGTTTTCCACCCACAGTGGTTGATAGGGCCCTCAACCGTGTCCGACCCATCTCCCACGCATCCGCCCTCACACCTTCCCTCCAAGAGCCATGATAGGGTGCCCCTTGTCCTCACTTATCACCCCGCCAGCCTCCGCATTCAAATGATCATCCTCCGCCATTTCCGCCAACTCCAGCATGATGCCAACACCAAACACATCTTCCCTTCACCCTCCCGTCGGCATTCCGTAGGGACCATTCGCTCCAGGACACCATGGTCTACTCATCCATCACCCCCTACACCTCAACCCCCTCCCACGGAACCTACTCATGCAACTGCAGAAGGTGCAACACCTGCCCCTTTACTTCCCCCCTCCTCACCATCCAAGGGCCCAAACATTCCTTTCAAGTGAAGCAGCACTTCACTTGCGCTTCCCTCAATTTAGTCTACTGCATTCGCTGCTCCCAATGCAGCTTCCTCTATATTGAAGAGACCAAACGCAGACTGGGTGATTGTTTTGCAGAACACCTTCAGTCTGTCCACAAGCATGACCCAGACCTTCCTGTCGCTTGCCATTTCAAAACACCACCCTGCTTTCATGCCCACATGTCCGTTCCAGGCCTGCTGCAATGTTCCAGTGAAGCTCAACGCAAACTGGAGGAACAGCACCTCATCTTCCGACTAGGCACTTTACAGCCTTCCGGACCTAACATTGAGTTCAACAACTTCAGATCATGAACTCTATCCTCCATTCTCACCCCCTCTTTGATCCCCTTTTTTCTAATAATTATTATATATTTTTTATATATTTTTCTCTTCCCACCTATTTCTATTATTATTTTTAGAGTGTATTTCCAACCATTGTTTTATCTCTACCTTTTAGCCTATTTCGATCCCCTCCCCCTACCCCACCCCCACTAGGGCCATCTGTCACTTGCTCATCCTGCTTTCTACCCTTAATGTCACCATTAGCACATCTTTTAGCTAATACCACCACTGTCTACACCCCTTTGACCTTTTGTTTATGACATCTTTGGCAATCTCTCCTTTGCCTCCACATATCACTGGCCCTCTATCCAGCTTCATCTGTCCAACCCGCCTTAAACAGCTCATATTTCACCACATTTCTATTCCTCTTTAGTTCTGATGAAGAGTCATACAGACTCAAAACGTTAACTCTGTCTTCCTCTCCACAGGTTATCTACAGAGACTGTCGAGTTACAGACTGGAGTGTTCAATCGTTTTATTGATCTGTGTTTGATTAAGTTAGTCTGATCTCTGATCTATGTAACTGTATTTGATTGATTAAGCTTATGGGTAGAGCTAAAGAGCTAATTAAAACAAAGTCACTTCCAGAGAGAAGACCTAAGTTTTGGATGAGACCATATGTGTACAAAATCGTGTAAGTTCAGAGATATTTTAAAGTATTGTAAATTGTTTGGATATTGAACTAGTGTTACCTCTGCATTGATCTGAGAGAAATCAACAATCTAAGATGTACAGCTAACTGGTGAATACATTAAATAAATTGGCATCAAGGGTGGTTGAGAAAGTTTAACTGTACCAGGTCAAGAGCCATTTCTTGCATTGCCAGGAGATCCTTCCATGTTGTGGGGCTGATGGATTTCAGGGTTTAAGACTTACTAGCTCGGTATAGGGATTGGACAGCCTGGATGTAGCAGCTGCTCATAAGGAAATGATACCCGTACATGTCTCAGAGCAGATGGCCAGTTCACAGAAAATATGTCTACATTTGGTATGGCAATAAGTGCTCTGAAAAATATTTCAGGCCAAAGAATAGTGTGATGATCGAACAATATCATTCCACCAGAGATATCAGCAAAATGTTGAGCACATCAAACAATACATGGCAGCGTTACAGCAGTTGGCTTCTACATGTAAATTTGGTGCATTAACCAATGAACTAATTTGTGACCAATTAATTGAAAAGACTTCAATTCTACAAATTGGGGAATGTCTTCTCATGGAGGATGATGATCTAACCTTGGCAAAAGCCATGACTTGGCAGTCCAAATCAAATCTGCCATGTTAGATTCAAAGAGGTTACACAGCAGTGCATCCTCGGACTCAGGGTCACAGACACAGCTTTCCCGACCAGCTCAAGTGTAAGGGCTAAGGATGAAGAGATCTCAGCAATCTCATCAACATGTGTTTCATCAAAGCCGATTGCCTTCGAAACAGTACCCAAATTGTGGAAATGCTCATTGAGTCACAATGCCATGTCCAGCTCAAGGGAAAAGTGCAATTTGTGCTTTAAGTGGAAACATTTTGCAAAGGCGTGCAGTTCGTCAAAGAAGAAGTCTCTTCCTGAGAGAGAGGTATGACATGTATATACCATCACAAAGGTAAAACACCAGGACACTTAAAATAGTTCTCATGAGAGATCACAGGCTTCTCAGTGTCACTTCTTCCCGATGTTGGTGCAGCAGTATCTATATTCAGTGACAAACTCTACCTTCAGTATTTTTTGCAATTCCCTCCACTCCTGTGACATGCACTCTTTAAGCTTATGATGGCTCTGTCACTTCAGTTTCGGTCCGCCACAAAAAGGTCACCCTAGACAGGTTCGCTTTCTATGTAGCCAAAGGCTGAAATGTTATGGGAGTAAACCTTTTGGTTAGGTTTTGTTTCAAACTTGGAGACCACTCTGGAGTACACATTAACATGTTTGATGGCACCGCAACGGCTATCCACGCCAATATCTTTCCTTATCTACCAGTTTTGAAGATCAAGGGGTACTGTTATGCCTCTCACGTTGATTATTAATTCCATCAGTTTCACAAATTTTGAGATGGTTGCCACTTGCCAAACTATGGTGAAATGTCACTTTAGCTGGAGTGACTAGAAGCAGGTAATATCACAGCAAATCGGCTCATCGCTGTACATATCAAATCTAGTCATTGCACAATGAAAGAATGGCGAACTTAGACTGTGCGTCAAGTTTAAGGCAGTCAACAAAGTTTTCATTTCAGACAGGTATCCACTTCCTACAATCCAAAAACTGTCAGCATCATTCCATGACTCCGAGGTCTTCACAAAGCTTGATATACGACGGAGCTATCTTCAGATACGTCTAGAAGAGCAAAGCCAATATCTTACTGCTTTTGTTACTCATGAAGGTGTTTTTCAGTACTGCAGTAAGCCCATGGACTAAGTTCAGCACCTCTTACATTCCAGAAGGTCGTTCCTTCAGTCGTGTCAGACACTGAGGGGATGCTCAACCTACTTGAAGGCATTGTTGTCCATGGAAGGGAAGACGCAGAGCGTGATCAATGATTATCAGCAGTGCTCACTCAAAACAGCTCAACAAGGAAATATACGCATTGGCAACACATGAAATTGACTTCCTAGGGTACAGAGTGATAACAGCTGGAGTAAAGCCTACACATGACAATGATAAAGTCATTCATGTGCTTCCAACATCACCTAACATGAAAGAATTGACATTGTTCCTTGGCACTACCACCTTTTATCACAAATTTGGGCCTAAGTACACAGAGATTGTAGAGCTTCTTCAGAAGCTACGGAGCAAAGATGCATGATGGGAATTGTGGTGCTTTCATGTGCGACCATGAATCGTGTTACCCAGAAGGAGTAGGAAGCAGAATTGTCGACAGACAGCGTACTGCAGAAAGTAAGGCAGTGCCTAAAATCTGAGTGGCCTTGTGAACCATGGGAAGAACTGATTCCATACTACAGTGGACACAATGAACACGGATTTCCTGATGATGAGTGTATTGCACACAGAATGTGTGCAGATATCCCAAGTGCTAGAGCAATGTATATTGTCTCTTGCCCATGAAGGATATTGGGGTGTTGTGAAGACGAAACATCGATTCTGTGAAGCAGTCTGGTGGCCAGCAATAGATCGCTGCTTGGAAGAGATCATTCTGCTTCTGTTTTCACCATAGAGGATACACTTCTGTCTTCACTATAGAGAAAACATTCCAGTAATGGCTGTAAATCAAGAGGTGGAAGGGAGAGGGGAACTTGGTGAAATTACAACCACCAGGGAAGCAGTACTAAGCAAACTGACAGAGCTGTAGGTTGACAAATTTCTGAGTCCTGATTGACTTCATCATAGGGTATTAGAAGAGGTGGCCAATGAGGTAGTAGATGTGTTGGTGTCAATTTTCCAAAATTCGTTAGATTCTGGAAAGGCTTCATCAGACTGGAAAGTAGAAAATATAATCCTTCCATTTAAGAAGGGAGGGAGGCAGAAATCAGGAAACTATAGGCCAGTTAGGTTGATGTCTGTCAAAGGGATGGCATTAGAATCGATCATTAGGGAGGTTACAGCTGGGCACTTAGAGAAACTCAAGGTAATCAAGAAGAGACAGCATGGTTTTGCGAAAGGGAAATCATGTTTGACCAATTTATTAGAGTTCATTGAAGGAGTAACATGCGCTGTGGATAAAAGGGAACCTGTAGACCTGTTGAACTTGCATTTCCAGAAGGCATTTGATAAAGTGCCACATCAAAGGTTGTTGTGGAAAATAAAAGCTCATGGTGTAGGGAGTAGCATATTAGCTTGGATAGAAGATTGGCTGGCTGGCAGAAAGCAGAGAGTATGCATAAATTGATCTTTTTCTGATTGCAGGATGTGACGAGTGGAGTCCCACAGGGGTCTGTGCTGGGGCCTCAACTTTTTACAATTTATATCAATGACTTGGATAAGGGGAGCAAAGGCATGGTAGCTAAATTTGAAGATGATAGGTAAGAATATATGTTGTGAAGAGGATATAAGGAGGCTGCAGATAGATATAGATGGGCTGAGTGAGTGGGCAAAAATCTGTCAGATGGAGTATAATGTGGGAAAATGTGGAGTTGGTCACTCTGGCAGGAAGAATAAAAAAGCAGAGTATTACTTAAATGGAGAACGGCTGCAGAATTCCAAGGTGCAGAGGGATCTAAGTGTTCTAGTACGAGTCACAAAAAGTTAGTATACAGATACAGCATGCAATTAAGAAGGCTAATGGAGTGCTATCCTTTAGTATGAAAGGAATTGAACATAAAAGTAAGGATGTTACACTTCAGTTGTACAGGGCATTGGTGAGACCGCATCTTGGGTACTGTGTGCAGTTTTGGTCTTCTTATTTAAAGAAGGATGTAAATGCGTTGGAGGTGGTTCAGAGGAGGTTCACTAGATTGATACTTGGGATGAGTGGGTTGTCTTATGAGGAAAGGTTAGACAGACTGGGTTTGTTTTCACTGGAGTTTAGAAGAGTGGGGAGTGAATTGATTGAAATATATAAGATCCTGAACAGTATTAACAAGGTGGATGTGGAAAGGGTGTTTCCTTTTGTGGGTGATTCCAGAGTTAGGGGGCACTGTTTTAAAATTAGTGTTTACCCTTTTAGGACAGAGATAAGGAGAATTTTTTTCTCTCAGAGGGTTGTGTGACTTTGGAACTCTCTGCCTCTGAAGGTAGTGGAGGTTGGGTAATTGAATATCATTAAGGCGGAGCTAGATAGATTCTTGTTAGGCAAGGGAATGAAAGGTTATCGGGGGTAGATGGGAATGTCAAATTTGAAACTCAAACAGATTAGCCATGATCTTATTGAATGGCAGAGCAGGCTCGAGGGGCTGAATGGCCTACTTCTGCTCCTATTTCATATGTTCATAATAGAAACTGTGTAGTTTTTACACTCAGTGAGAAATCAGTTAGTTTGTGTCCCGCATCTCTACAACTGATGCCATGGCTAACAAAAGCATGACAACAACTATTTTTGGAGAGGTGCAAGCAGCCCCTAGGAACTAATATTTTTTGCTTGATGTTCATAATCTACATAGCAAATAGCTGGAAATTGCTACAACAAATTCCATAACAACAACTTCAGTCATTGACATTTTAGTCAGGTTGTTTACAAAATGGGGTTTGCTGGAGACTATCACTATAGACAATGGACCGCAGTTTGTTTCCAGTCAGTTCATGAAGTTGCTAGCAGGTCACGGAATTCATCACCATCTTACATCGTGCTACAACCCACAATCAAATGGTGGAACTGAATGATTCAACAGGGTGATAAAGGACAGCCTGAACCTGGTATGCTGGGGGGGAAAACATTTGAAAATTCTATTCATATCCTACCTCGCCCATATTGATCTACTCCACACTCTCCAACTGGAAAAACACCAGCCGAACGTTTGATAGCTTTCACACGACATTGACTATTCTTAAGGCATCACCACCAGTTAATGAGAATATTAGAGTGAAAGCAGGTGAAATCACAGAGCAAGGTAAAGCAAAAACATACTTTGACAAATGAACAGTTGCAAGGGAACTACGATTTGAGCTTGGAGATTGGGTTTGAATCAAATGGCCAAATCACGACCACAAACTTGAAACATCTCTATCAGGTCCAAAGCAGACCAAGCATTTGCTTGGTACCAATGCTTATCTGTTGGGCGACAACACAAAGTAGAATGCGAGACACTTGATAGCGAGCAGACTAGGATATTTCAAGGACAGTGATTATGAGGATACATTTCCTTTCCGATGAGTGATGTTGATCACCCTGCTCATCAAGTTGATCGCAGAGAACCATATCAGATTTGGAGATCTAATCGCAAATCAAAGAAACCTTTGTATCTCAATGTCCATTTATATGCTTAGAGAAAACAGAGAAGTTGAACTCTAAGGAATGACTTGATGCACACATGTGTTTTGTTTAGGATGATTTAATTCAAAACAAAGTCTTTAGTTAAAATGGGGAAATGATGTAGTGTTCAATGATTTTATTGATACGTTTTTAATTAGGTTATTCTGTTCTCTGATCTATGTAACTGTACTTGATTGCTTAAGCCTGTGGGGGGACCTAGAGCGCTAATTAAAACAAAGAAGCTTCAAGAGAGAGACCTGAGTTCTGGTTGAGACCATGTGTGTACAAAATCCTGTAAGTTCTAAGATATTTTGAGGTATCGCAAATAAACCTGTTTGGATTTAGAACTAGTGTCACCTCTCCATTGTTCTGAGTTAAATCAGACATCTAAGATATACAGCTAACCAGTCACTACATTACATATACTACAACTGACAGATAGCTGTTCAGCCTTGCTCGCCTGAGATCCAAGACAAAGGTGTGCCAAGTTCACAGCAGAGAGCTGCTGTACGCTGACGATGCTGCACTAACATTCCATACTGAAGAATATGTTCAGTGGCAAATAGGCAGATTCTCTCATGCCGATAAAGAGTTTGGTTTGACCAACAGCTATCAGGAAGACAAATGTCATGGTTCAGGATGTTGCCATACTGCCTTCTATCAGCATTGACAATGTGACGCTGGAGGTTGTTGATAGCTTCACATATCTAGGCTCCACACCAACCAGTAATCTGTCACTTGATGCTGAAATCAACACATATATCACAGAGGCTGCAGCTGTTACATCCAAGCTGATTAAGACAGTGTGAAACAACAGCAACTGGTCTGAGAACACCAAACTGTGGGTCTACCAGGCTGCCTCCTCAGCACACTCCTCTACAGTGGTGAGACCTGAACAACATATGCTAGACCGGAAAAAAGGCTGAACAGTTTCCACCTTTCACTGTCTCAGATGTATACTCAGCATCTCTTGGCAGGACAAAGTCAAAAACTCAGAGGTCCTGGAGCCTGCTATTTTCATCAGCATACCAACCAATGGCATCTACGTGAGCTCGGCCACATTCATCAGATGATGACGGCTGTATACCTAAAGGCCTTCTGTACAGTAAACTGGCCAATGGATCACAATCCCCTGGGTGTTCATACTAATGCTACAAGGACACCTGCTAGCAAGATATGAAGTTGGCGGACATTGGCACTGACAAGTGGGAGATAGTCGCTGACTCCATGACCTCTGGAAGCTGACTGTTGAACACATATTCGGCTGTGTGTGCTTGAAGAGAGTGCTAGCTTAAGCAACAAGATCAAAAATGGCAGCTTTGGTGTCATGACTGATATCATGATTTGCTATTCTGTATATTTCTGGCACATACTCCTAACATCCGTGCTAACACTTCCAACCAGATGCTATTCAGCATGGACCACACCAGAAGTGTGCACGAGCAGGGCATGGATACCATTTTGGTACCAAAACAGCACCTGTATTGCCAAAACCACAGACACTACAGGGCCCAGTTTTGCAGCCAGGATCTCTGACAACAATGCACACTCTCAGTGCTGCATCAAAGTATCATCCTAAATTGTATGCTTAAGCCCAGGAGTGAGGCTTGAACTGACAATCTTCTGAATTCTACCGCCGAGTCAAGGCTTGCATTTAAAATAAGAATGATGGATTCAAAGACGGACCCCACACTTCCTGTACAGATTAAGAACATTTTGACAATTTATTTTTCTTCTTAGTTCAATGTTTCAATGTTCAAAGGAAGCAAAAGGACTTAAGAGTTCAAAGAGGCAACCACAAGTTAGATCAACATCAGATGCTACAAAAGAGCATTACATCTCCATAGATAATATTTACAGTTTGCATTGTTTTCACCTTCTAAGCTACAATTCTCACTGGCCTCCACATTAGCTTATTGGATTAGCACTTTGAGCAGACTAACATGGATGTCCCTGAAAATTAAAGGGTAATCAGACTCACATTAATTAGATAGCATCTCATTAGGAACCAAATTTGTTCTGCGCAAGCATAGCTATAATTGTGCTTTAACACCAAATTCTAACACGTTTCACTGCTGCTTAAGGGCTGTAATGTATAATTAAGTAGCAAGAATGCTGACAGCATTATGTATTCTGCCATTTATGCTCTCCCTGCTTTGCTATTTTGGAGCACAAAAGAACTAAATTACTGAAACTCTCCAACATGTGGTAATGAAAGGTCCCTTGTTATGTTTATTCTGTTGTATTCATAGTTGTAATTCATTACCCTTTACTACATATCCTTAGCATAAGTTGTGCTGAACTTTTAAAAGACAAACACCATGTGTTAATGTGAGATCATAGGATAGAAAAAGTTTCCCATTGTTCCCAATTTTCCAGATGTAAATCGGGGACAGGAAGGACCAATTATTGGGTAGAGTAACCTGTGCCAGATCTGTGTCCACACTTGTGCCACGGGCCCCATCATATTGGTAAAGATGGCTTTGCAGGCATTTTGGGCAACAGACATTAAGTCCCATACATATGTAAATGAGAGGCCAGACATTTGTTTTGGGTACCCTCGCCAAAATTAGTTGCCAAACAGGTGCTGAGCTGGTTCCATATGGAATTCTTCAACAGCCCTTGTGGCCACCAATCTAGGGGTTAGTACATTTTAAAAAATGAATAAATCAAGAAGCATTGCTGGGGGTGCCAGGAGCAGTAGTTTAAAGATATTCCTTGAGACATTTAAGAATGATAATTTGGTAAATTTGATCACGACAGTACAGCTGAAAACATGTTTAATTAACAAATGAAACATTTTTAATCAGTGTGTCAAACCAACCCCTATGAGCAACCCTAAATAGTATACAAAATTATTTCCTAGTAAGATTGGGGTGTAATAATCAGATCTTCAGAAAAAATTAACTCCAAACTCCAAAAAAAGAAAAATTAACTCCAAATTTTTCAAAGTGTACCTGTTAGTGTCCTTGCGCTTAAAAGATCCAACTCAATTTTGAAAACCACCTTGAAGGTGAAAGCTACTTTTTCAAGGACAATTAGGAATGGGCAATAAATAGTGGCCTAGCCAGCGATGCCCACATCTGGTGAAAGAAATTAAAACAATACCAATGCTACAAGGACACCCTGTAAGAAAAATATGAAGTTGTGGACAACTAGGAGCTAGTCACTGACTCCATGACCTCTGGAAGCTGACTGTTGACTGTTGAACACATATTCAGCTGTGTGTGATTGAAGAAAGTGCCGGCTTAAGCAGCAAGATCAAAAATGGCAGCTTTGGTTTCAAATCAGCATTATATGCTGACTGACATCATGATCTGCTATTCTGTATATTTCTGGCACACGCTCCTAACATCCGTGCTAACACTTTCACCAAGATGCTATTCAGCATGGACCATACTAGAAGCGTGCACGAACAGGGCATGGATACCATTTTGGTACCAAATCAGCCGCTGTATTGCCAAAACCACGGACACAGGGCCCAGTTTTGCAGCCAGATCTCTGACAACAATGCACACTCTCAGTACTGCATCAAAGTATCATCCTAAATTGTATGCTTAAGTCCAGGAGTGAGGCTTGAACTGACAACCTTCTGAATTCTATCACCAAGTCAAGGCTTGCATTTAAAATAAAGAATGATGGATTCAAAGACAGATGTCCCCACACTTCCTGTACAGGTTAAGAACATTTGGACATTTTATTTTTCTTCTTAGTTCAATCTTTGGTAGAGGGAAGCGAAAGGACAGAGTTCCCGCCAAAGCTTGCAAACAATCACAATTAGGGGAAACTGCCAATAGATTAATTCACCCGGGGTCTTCCAAAAGCAGTTCTCTTAACTCAACCTCAGCCAGGAACAGTATCTGCACTATCTGAAGGAAGTGCTCGTATAGCCCTGCCACCTCTTGCAACAGGACCAGAAATCTTAGAGAGTGGGGACGCTGCTGCCAGTAACTGGGAATGTGACCATGGCCAACTCCACAACTCAACCACACATAATTGGCATGCATCCAGTGAGAGCCATGCTGTCGCCTGAAACATCTTTGAGACACCCTTTGGCATGCTGAAGCAATGGTGCTACTGACTAATCCACTCTGGAGGAGCCCTGCTGTAGTCACTTTAATATTGTGAGATCGAGTGACGGTTTATCTTTTTCATCAGTACCCTGTTCCTTTTGCACTTCACGCTGCTGTACCAGTTCTTGATCAGATTTCCAGATTCTTTGGTATCTGAAAGGATAAAAGCACTAGGGCTAGGGTGAGGGAAAGGGGGAAAACGCAAAGTGTTGCTTACACCATCTTTCATTATTCATGGGATGTGGGCTTCACTGGCTGGGACAGCATTTATTGCCCATCCCTAGTTGTCCTTGAGAAGGTGGTGGTGAGCTGCCTTCTTGAACTGCTGCAGTCCATGTGTTGTGGGTACACCCACAGTGCTATTTGGGAGGGAGTTCCAGGATTTTGACCCGGTGACAGTGAAGGAATGGTGATATATTTCTAAATCACCATGGTGAGTGACTTGGAGGGGAACTTCCAGGTGGTGGTGTTCCCATCTATCTGCTGCTCTTGTCCTTCCAGATGGTAGTGGTCGTGGATTTGGAAGATGCTGTCAAAGAAGCCTTGGTGAATTCCTGAAGCACATCTTGTAGATGGTATACACTGCTGCTACTGTCTGTCGGTGGTGGAGGGAGCGAATGTTTGTGGATGTGGTGCCAATCAAGCAGGCTGCTTTGTCCTGGACAGTGTCAAGCTTCTTGAGTGTTGTGGGAACTGCACTCATCCAGGCAAGTGGAGAGTATTCCATCGCACTCCTGACTTGTGCCCTGTAGATGGTGGATAGGCTTTGGGGAGTCAGGAGATGGATTACTCGTCGCACGATTCCTAGCCTCTGACCTGCTCTTGTGGCCATTGTATTTATATGGCTAGTCCAGTTTAGTTTCTGGTCAATGGTAACCCCCCTGGATGTTGATAGTGGGGGATTCAGTGATGGTAATGCCATTGAACATCAAGGGGCGATGGTTGGATTCTCTCTTGTTGGAGATTGTCATTGCCTGACACTTGTGTGGTGTGAATGTTACTTGCCACTTGTCAGCCCTAGCCTGGATATTGTCCAGGTCTTGCTGTATTTGGACATAGACTGCTTTAGTATCTGAGGAGTTGCAAATGGTGCTGAACATTATGCAATCATCAGCGAACATCCCCACTTCTGACCTTATGATGGAAGGAAGGTCATTGATGAAGCAGCTGAAGATGGTTGGGCCAAGGACACTACCCTGAGGAACTCCTGCAGTGATGTCCTGGAGCTGAGATGACTGACTTCCAACAACCACAACCATCTTCCTTTGTGCTAGATATGACTCCAACCAGCAGAGAGTTTTCCCCCTGATTCCCATTGACTCCAGTTTTGCTTCTGAACATGTAAGTCAGGAGAGATTGTGAAATGAGGGGGAAGTGGGAACGTAGAGATGGATTAGGAAGGAAGATACTGATCCTCTATGTTTTTAAAATTGTTTACAAAATTATGAGGGGTATAGACAGAGTAAATGCGAGTAGGCTCTTTCCACTTAGATTAGGAGAGATAAACACGAGAGGACATGGCTTTAGGGTGAAAGGGGAAAGGGTTAGGGGGAACATTAGGGGGAACTTCTTCACTCAGAGAGTGGTGAGAGTGTGGAATGAGCTACCATCTGACGTGGTAAATGTGGGCTCACTCTTAAGTTTTAAGAATAAATTGGATAGATACATGTATGGGAGAGATCTGGAGGGTTATGGACTAGGTGCAGGTCAATGGGACTAGCGGAATAATATTTCGGCATAGACTAGAAGGGCTGAATGGCCTGTTTGCTGTGCTGTAGTGTTCTATGGTTTTCAAGCCTGCTGCAAGCCACGGCCTCAGTCTTGACTATGCGAATGTTGACCAGCACCATCTTCTCCATGGTGATTGGACATGCACCCTGCAAGTTAAGTGCTGATGCCTACAGTTATGCACCACCTTGTCCTGCAAAAGAAAGGCAAGTTTGTCAATGAGTGGAGTGCAATGTGTTTGCGTACATGCCTGTCATAGTTGAATAGCTGGCTTTATGTGCAAGATGTGAAGTGTGGGTGTGAGGATTGCAGCAATGTTAATTGTTTGAGGGTAAGCTAAGGCTATGACTGTTAACTATGAGTCATGCTTGATAGAGACTGTAATACTGGGGGTGGAAAAGGGGCTGTGGTGAAGGGAGAATTAGAAATCCAATGAGAAAAGTTGAGGCAATAGAACAGTGTAATGATGTGGGTAAAGGCAAGTAGAGTGGGGCACTAAGGGACAGAGAGTCTAAAGTTAATGGTGCATCAGAGAGTAAGGTCCATGCAGGGAATAGTAGCAAAAAAATAAAATTATAAGCTCTTTAACTGAATATGTGAAGCATCCGTGGTAAGATAGATAAACTACTGGCACAAATGGAGATAAATGGTTTCAACCTAATCACCATCATAGAGACATGGGGCGGAATTGCCAGTGCCCGCTGGCGTAGGGCATGCTCGGCGGTGTGAGTGAACAATATGGCGAGAAGGCCAAGAATTGGTTTCATGACGTCATGAAACCAGTTTGCGGCCGTCCACTCAGCCCGTCGGTGGCGGGACGCATTTACCACCATCAGATGTTGGGAACCTCATTGTAATACATCGGTATATCATTATAAGACCAGCCTGCTGGAATCATCCCTCCACCGCTGGATTGTCTGCCCACATCGGCATGGTTGCATGCCAACATGTTTCACAACAGCATGTAAAAGGCATGCACTTAGCGGGCTGTACTTTGAGGGGAACTTGGAGGTGAGTGCACAGTAACGTTGTGCAGTGCTTGCCCGGGGCACCTGTTGGACTTCAAGGTTGAGGCACATTGGAGGTGTGGGGGCAAGGGCTGCCCTGTGGCTGAGGCGAATTGAGGGTGGGGGCAAGGGCTGCCCTGTGGTTGAGGCAAATTGGGGGTGGGGGCAAGGGCTGCTCTGCGGTTGAGGTGAATTGGGGGTGGGGGCAAGGGCTACCTGTGGTTGAAGTTAGTGCACAAGCACGTGTAGGGTAGGGGACAGGGAGGGAAGTGGCCATGCATTAGGGAAACCTTGTATAAAGTGACCATTCCTCTGCAGCTGAGACAGTTCAGGTACGGCCACATTGACATGCTTGGAGTTGGCCACTAGCTTATCTGCCCACTCAAGCAAAATAGAATCATGAGAATGCCACCAAGTGCTCCAGAGCTTTTCACCCCTTGGGCACAGACTGCAAAGTAATGAGCATTTTAGTGGACTGCAGAATAGTTGGATGACTACATACGTTGTACAATCTCCTTGCTGGCCATGGAGTAGTCACTGCTGGAGGCCCTCATAGCCCCTTGCAATGCCATTATCCCGGTTTGGACCAGTCTCCTCCATGGTTCAAGCTAACAGTGCAGCCTTGCAGTGTGGGTTAGGAGAATGCCTGCGCCTGAGCTGAGAGTGCAGCATGCAGTGCAATGGGCAAAGCTGTCATCAATCGGTCAGGTGGAGTGGGGCATAGGTGGGTGGAGTTTCAGGGAGCTATGCAGCGCGCTAAACTCTGACGATCCAGCTCTCTTTGAGATGCATTAAGGGGCCTTCAGACTTAACCAAGAGAGTTACCCAAGCTAACCCATGCACCTCTCTCTTTCATCCTGCAGGAAGAGTACATGCCTCGTGGCATACAGGGAGCAGAGACGATGGGGAAGTGAGCGACGGGGGCACCTGGTTGCGCAGAGGGAGGAGCAGCACTCTCAAGAAGAAGGGGCGGCTGGAGCTCCTGCACATGTTGCTGAAAAATCACAGTGAGCCCCCGCTGGTCGATGCCTAGCTAGACCCAGGATCTATAGATGGCACTTGTCATTCCTGCAGATTACTGAAAACCAGTGTTGCCAAATACTGCGCAGGTCTAGGGAACTGGTCGGTCACATCCGCCAGCTACTGCAGGATTTGGTGACATGGAGGGCATCCACTGCCGATATCTGTGAAAGTGACCAAGGCGCTCAATTTCTATGCCAGTGGCTCTTTTCAGGGCTCCACAGGTGACCTCTGTGGGATATCACAAGTCTCCACCCACAAATGCACCCAAGAGGTCATGGATGTCATCTTTGTGAGGGTACACGACTTTGTGCATTTCACCCGGGACCACGAGAGCCAAGATGTAAGAGCAATTGGATTTGCCCAGTTCTCGGGTTTCCTTCAGGTTCAGGGTGTGATCAGTTGCACTCATGAGGCGCTCAGATTTCCATCACAAAAAGGTGTTAACTATGTCAACCACAAGAGCTTCTATTTGCTGAATGTGCAGCTGGTGTGCGACCACCACAAAGGCATCCTGCAGGTCTGCGCAAGTTTTCCAGGGAGCGTCCACAACTTCTACATTCTCAGTTGTTCACAGGTCCCTGATGTCTTCCAGGGTCCACAGAAGCTGCAGGGTTGGCTCCTCAGGCAGAGGACGTGGCTGATGACACCCATGTGGCGGCCTCAGGCTGCAGCAGAGCAAAGGTATAACGAGGCTCATGCTGCAACTCGTAATTTCATGGAGCAGACCATCGGGATGCTGAAGATGAGGTTTGGGTACCCAGATCAGTCTGGTGGAGCCCTGCAATACAGTCTGCAGAGGGTGTCACGCATCATTGTTGTCTGCTGCGCTCTATACAACCTGATGTTGCAACAGGAGAGGAGCTGGCTGAGGGGGAGATGCAGGAGCGGGAGGTCTCCTCCGATGCGGAGGACGTCAACAGGGATGAGGGTGAGGAGGTCCTCGAAGGTGACAATGACAGCAATGAGGCCATCACACTGGCCAGACAAGGCAGGTGCACTCAGGAGGCTCTCATAGCTGCTAGATTTGTGGAGGATGATGATGACATGTAGTGAGGAGATGCCATGGATCCTCATATTGCATCTATGAATGTTTGACTCCAGTCTGGCTTATGGCAGCGCACATACCCTCTGTGATAATGCTCCTGTCATGGAGATGCAGTGGAGGCCCTGATAAGTCACTCGATTGCAGGAGGATGATGATGACATGCAGTGAGGACACCCCATAGATCTTCACATAGCCTCTGAGAATGTCTGACTCCTGTCTGACCGAGGGCAGCTCGCTTGTGCTTTGTGATCATGTCATGGAGACGAAGCCATGAAACTTTAGAAGCATCTGATCTTTTGTTCGCCTTCAGCACCTGAGCCCTTCAGGAGCACAGCGTCACTGTCACAGATGCAGACGAGATCAGGGCCAGCCCCACCTTAAAAGTGCTGATAGCACTCAGAGAAAATGGTGGAATTCTGTGACGCCTGCCCACGACATTCTGGCAGTAATGACATGCACTGCCGAGGTGGAGACATCACTAATGTATCCAGGGAGTGTGGTCTGAAGGCTGCACAAAGCACAGGGAAGAGGCCCTGGACTGAGACACCTGCCTTTATCTTGTGCAGAAAGGTTTTACATCTGAGTGACAAGAACACTGCTCATCAGAACAAGGAGCCATAGGCAGAGAGACATTCTTGGAAGTTTATTTACAATAGTAAACAGTATGTACAAGTGATTAACACCCGTGCCCAGGCTTTGCAACCACATCTTCTTAACTTTCCTAACCCTGCTGCTACATCTTGGTGCTCCCCAGACATCCACAGCGGAGGTGGAGGCAGCCTGCTGACTGCTATGCACTGTCTGTGATGACCTTGGCAGGTGTCCTCTGGAGGATCGAGACCTGGAATGGCCCAGCCTGCTTTCAGTAGCACCTTCCTTGGCCTGTGGAACTGGAGCTGCTGAGGTCACAGGAAGAAGGTACTCGGATGGGTCGGACACTCCGGAGTCACTCGGAAGGATAGCCCTGTGGTGTGCACCTGCTGATACCCCTCCCCATGGATGCCTGGGGGCTGCTGGCTGACTCCTTGAGGAGAAGGGATAGCTGGAGTGAGATTGAGCTGCCCCGCACCCCTTTCACGTATACACTGTTGGAGGCCAACTATGGCGCCAGTGATGGTGTTCAGCCCTTGCAGCAGTGCAGGAGCGACAGCCTGGACCAAGGTCTTCATGGAGGCCACCATCGAGCAGTGTTGACCTTGGTGCGTTCCAATGCTGGCGCTATCACCTCAGCCTGAAGGTGGACAGACTCCTCCATTGTGCCTTGCAATCTGAGGAGTGCAGCGGACATTCCTTACTGAAGTTCCCGTGCTTTCCTTTGCAGCTCCAGCAATTGTGACATGACCAAGTCCAGAGGCTCATCATCTGACTCAGACTCAGCAATGTTCTGGCCTCCAGCAGTCCTCCGAGTGCCAGACACCTGGGAAATCTCTGTCGCTGCCTTCTGTGGATCAGACAATGCAATGTGCCCATCAGATTGTGATCCCAAGGCTACTGTAAAGCTAGGTCTCACTGAGGTGTGGAGGGCATGGGTAAGCGCTGTTGCAGATACTTCAGGCTGCTTATTTCCAGCTCTTCAATGGAGAAGGTGTCCTCTTGACTGGAGGTGAGGGCATGGATGGAGCTAAGGTCCTCTTCATTGGAGGTGAGGAGGTGGATGGAGTTGAGGGACTGGCTGGCTGAGGGCGTTGGTTACCTGGCAGAGCTCCCTGTGAACCAAAGTAGAGATAATTAGTGTATGGCAGCAATGTCAAAAGCAGGAGAGAGAGCACTGACAGTAGCGTTGAGACAGAGATGATCTGGTGCAGGATTCTCACATGGGTGTTCATGACCACCTTCACCAGCCAGTGCAATTGCACGCTCCTCAAAGTGAGTGAGGAACCTAATATCGGCCATTCCATCGTTGGTCTGGGACCTCTCCCTCCTGTTATGAGCCAGCTTCTCCTCCATGCAAACATATGGAGAGAATGAGAGCAGGACACATGCCATGGCAGATGATAAGAATGCGTGGAATGTTTGTGTGGTAAGTGGGGCCATGGACAGGATGAGGACGCAAGCTCCAGAGGATATGCACCTGATGGAGATGTGAGGGTGTGTGTGAGAGTTAGTGGTGTTGTCCCTTGAGGTGTGATATCCCTGTGAATGTGTGATGGGTTTGTGAGTGTGTGAGTTGAGAATGCTGAGGTGGTTGACTTAACCTGGCAGAATGGATGAGATCATTCATCTTCTTCCTGTACTGGATGACTGACCCCCTTTGTGCTTTGTTGGCGCTGACCGCCACTGCCACCGCCTCCCAGGCCGGATTGCTGATTCTGCAGGACGTCCTCCGGCCAGGCAGAGGTAGAGGACATCATGGCAGGCCTCATCAGCATCCAAAAGGAGCTCCAGTGAGGTATCACTACATTTGGGGGCTTCATATTCCTGGCTTTCGGGCTCACCTGGAGCAGCCCTGGCCTGTAGACATGAAGTAGGCTGTACTCTAGTGTGCTTTAAATATGGCGCCCGTAGTGAGAAAGCGCTGAGGTGACGACGTGGCGGGCAAATCCGAAGCTGCTCACCAGCGATCTGACATGTTTCCTGTGCATGTGTTATTAATGAGGTAGGACTCACCGGGATGCAGACGATATGCTGCAAAAACCCGCTATTATGGCCAATGGGAAAAACATCACTTTTCACGCCCACCACCGCACTTAGTGCAATTCAGGGAAAACCCCACCCATCGTTTGACCAGACAAAGTCACTATGGATTTATGAAAGGGAAATCATGTTTGACAAATTAATTAGAATTTTTTTGAGGATATGACTAGTAGGATAGATATAGGGGAACCAATAGATGTAGTATATTTTGATTTCCAAAAGGCATTTGATAAAGTGCAACAGAAAAGGTTAATACAGAAGATAAGGGCTCATGGAGTTGGGAGTAATATATTATTATCGAGAGAGGATTGGTTAGCAGACAGGAAGAAAAGAGCAGGAAGAGATAGGGAATTCGCAGGCTGTCAGGCTGTAACTACTGGAGTGCTGCAAGGATCAGTCCTAGGACTGATACAATCTATATTAATGGACCATAACTTCTGATGCAGTGGCAACTGAGCCAGATTGCCACTCCATTCGATATTACTTACTCTGGAAACTTAGGCAATCCTTTCTCGCCTGACCTTCCGATTCAAGCCGGGTATGTTACCTGAGTGCATTGTGCTTCCGGAGACTACAGTTGAGGGCAGCTTAGTCACAAGTAGGTAAGCCATGCTTTCTTTTTCACGGCGCTAGGTGCCATAAACCAGGTAAGTTTAAAGGTCTTTGATAAGCCAGGGTGAAGGTAAGTGTATAAGGTAAGTGGGTAGGATTTGGAGGGGGGTGTTGGTGGTCGGGTGTTGGTGGTCAGGAGTTGAGAGTCAGACCTGGGGTGAGGGCAGGGGGAATAGGTCCTGGGAGGGGGGCGGAATTGCGTCTGGGGTTGGGGGAGCCGGGCCTGGGGTGGAGAGGGTAGTCAAAGGGTATTGACAAGTCTCGTGGGGAGTTGGGGGTAGTCCAGAGGCAGGGGGGGGACGTCGGGTCGAGGTTCGGAGAGGGGTAGGGGGTGCCCTTGAGGGCTTGGAGGCTTGGGGGAGTCCCATGGAGGTTTGGGGTGGGTCAGTACTATAGTTACCCAGAATCTAGAAGTGGTTTTAATTCTTCTAATTTTACCTGGGTAACCGTTGATGTAACACAATCGGAACAATCTGAGGTTTGCGATTTAAATCGCATTTTCAGATGGTTCCCAGTACTGGGCAATTGCCCATCGGAAGTTTGAACTGCCGTGCAATCTTTACGCGGGAACTTACAGGGTGGGTAGGGTTCCCCAGTGCACCAACCACCACCCCCCAGATACACTGCCTTGGAACTCAGAAGTCACAGTCCAATGACTTAGATCAAGGGACAGAGAACAATGTATCTAGGTTTGCTGCTGATACAAAGCTAGGCTGGAATGTAAGCTGTTAGGAGGACACAAAGAGGCTGGAAGGAGTTATAGACAGGTTAAGTGAGAGGGGAATAAGGTGGCAGATGGGGTATAATGTGGGGTGTGTGAGGTTATTCACTTGAGCAGCATGAGCAGGGAAACAGAATATTTTTAAAAATTCATGAAACTCTTAAATGTTGATATTCCAAGGGGCTTGGGTAACTCATACAAGGAACACAAAAAGTTAGCATCCAAATACAGAAGTGCAAATGACATGTTGTCCTTTATTGGGATTGGAACCCAAGAATAAAGAAGACTTGCTCCAATTGTACAGGGATTTGGTGCGATCACACCTGGAATACTGTGTGCAGTTTTGGTCTCCATACTTGTGGAAAGGTATACTTGCATTGGATGCATTACAGAGTAGGTTTACTGGATTGGTCCCTGGGATGATAGGGTTGTCTTATAATCAGAGGCTGAGTAAATTGGATCTATATTCTCTGGAGTTTAGAAGAATGAGAAATGATCTCATTAAAATATAAAATATTATGAAGGGGCTTGACAAGGGTGACACTGAGGGGTTGTTTCCCCTGGCTGGGGAATTTAGAACAAGGGCAGAGTCTTAGGATAAGGGACCGATCATTTAGAATGGGACAAGGAGGAATTTCTTCAATCAAAATGTTGTGAATCTTTTAAATTCTTGACCTCAGGGATTTGTGGATGCTCCATCGCTGAATATGTTTAAGGCTGGGATCAACAGATTTATGGCCTCTCAAGGAATCAAGGGATATAGGGAACGGATGGGAAAGTGGAGTTGAAGCTGAAGGTCAACCATTATTATATTGAATGGTGGAGTGGGCTCGACGGGCCATATGGTCTACTTCTGTTCCTATTTCTTATGTTCTTATGTCTCCCGAGGGAAGAAGACCTCTCTCCCCTGTGCACTTCCAGCACCACGGCAACAGAGAACCTTGGAGCATGCTTTTTGGCCTGTTGCGCCATCACCGCTCCTCCTCCTATCAGAGATTCTCCCGTAACCATTGCAGCCAGAGCGAACCTCAATTTTAAGAGGTGCAGATTGGCTTTATGCTGAGCTGGATTTGCATGAGCCTGGGTCCTCTGCTGATGTGTGCAGCCACTCAGTCGTGCTTAGTACTAGGTTGCATGCCACTATCATTTAAATGAGCAGCCAACATAAAGCTTGCGTGCTGCTAGCATGAAAATAAACACTTGCACTTATGTAGCATTTAAGTGCCTTTGAAGTATAGTCACTGTTGTTATGTAGGAAATTCAGCAACCAATATGGCTAAGCAAACTCCCACAAACAGCAACGTGAGCTAATCTGTTTTTCTTATGATCTTAATTAAGGGATAACCATTAGCCAGGAATAACTCCATTGCTCTTCTTCAAAATAGTGCCACAGGATTACTTGCATCCACCCAAGCAGGCAAATGGAGCCTCAGTTTAACATCTCATCTGAAAGGCAGTACTACTCCGCCCTCACTTGTACACTGAGCGTCAACATTGACTTTTGTGTTTAAGTTCTAGAGTGGGAACTGAACCCAGAACCTTGTGATTCTACAACAAATGTGCTACCAAGCGAGCCACAGCTGACATGCATTACCACAGACAGGCATGGGTTAACTGCACTTTGCGATCCCCAGGCCCGTTTTTCTGCCCAAATCTAATTTGACCTCAACTGTCTTTCAGGTGAGATGTTAAACTGAAGCCCTGTCTGTTTAGGTGAATATAAAATATTCTATGGTATTACTTGAGGTAAAACAGCGGCGTTCTCCTGGTTTTCTTGGCCAACATGTATCCATCACCTATTATCGCCAAAGCTGATTAACTGATTATTTATCTTACGTTGTTTGTGGAACCTTACTGTGTGCAAATTGGCTGCTACTTATTCCTACAGAGGCTACACTTTAATTGTCTGGGAGGCACTGGGGTATCCTCAGAACACGAAAGGCGCTATTGAAATGTGCGTTTTTTTCTTTACTTCCTTTGGCATTGCCATGGTAACTATATTAACAATTGTTGCCAATGTTGTGTTTTTAAAAAAAATCCATATTTCAATGGAAAGAATTTGTGTTTGTTGCGTATCATAGAATGATAGAAATATAGGAGACATTCAGCCCATCGTGTGCCTGCCAGCTCTCTGTGCCAGCAACTCAGCTGCTTCCTCTCCCCCATCTTTTCCCTATAGCCCTGCAAATCTTTTCTCTTCAAGTAATTATCCAGTAAGCAGTGTTGCAGATTCGAGATATAGGCTCTGAAATTGGATAACTGCCGAAAACAGGTGACTCATGATTAACCTGTGCCCGTTGCTTCCAATGCAGACAGCACGTCAATCTTGTGCTGCGTACTCAGCACAATGACCGTAGTGTGCAGCCAGTGTTAAGCATGCTGCTTAGCACTGGCTATATCTCTTAAAGGGAAGTGAGCTTTGTCTGGAAGAGGTGTTGGAAATGATTCTAAAAGTGAAGTTGACCTGGGAAAGTCACGAGAATGGCACAGCATGGCAGAGAGTGGGCTCCAAGATTTATGATGCTGTACTGGAGGCCTTGGGGCAGGAGGTGGAGAGGTGGTAGGGCTGCCACCCCTTCAGAATTGGCTTGAATTCTCCAGGAAATGAAGGTCAATCTCCAGGACATTGCTGTGTGCAATCCTGGATAAAAATCATAGGAATATAAAAAAAGATAGTTTTTTTGTTATTTTCTTTGAACATTTCTCTTTACCAGATATAAAAATACTGAAAATGGAAAAAATTGGCTGACAGTTAGGCATCATCAATGGGATAATGAGTCTTTTTGCTTTCCAGCTGGTGTAGGAAGGCAATGCGTCATGAGGTAGGATGTATTGGCCAAATAATGGGTGGAGTGTGGGGGCAAGCCATGTGGGGAAATCTCCAGAAATCACAGTTGGGAACCTTCTGAGGGGGTGAAATGACATCTATCTGTAAGGAGCCAGAGATCCTCAAGACAATCTTTTTGAAGGCAGTGAGAACAGAAAGCTGTGGGAGTCATTGCCAGACGGCTAGCCCCAAGGACTTGGATACAGTGCTACAACAGTCCTTACTGTTAAAGATCAGTGAATGTATTTTCAAATGTCATATCCCACAGTATCCTCACACACTGCTCACTGCACCACACCCCCATCACTTACCTACCAACAATCTTTATCAGTCAGGATTCATACTGACATTCTTAGCTTCACCTCAGCCTCACACACTTAGCACTGCTGTAAGCCTCACACCCTCTTTACCCAGCACTTACACATGCTGTCAGCTATTCAACCATGACAGGCACATCATCTCTACTGGATAGAAGCACTGGAGCAGAGTGCGTATAGGTGATTCATTGATATTTGCATGAAAAGTGGTATGGTTTGATTTATAAATCTGGCTTGCAATGTTTATTTTGTGTGGTTAATTTTGCATTGTGATCAACTGGGTGCTGTGATTGTCAATAAGAGAATTGGGACTGTTCCTCAATGGGAAATTGTGATTGAGTCAAATACTGACTACCTGGCCAGAAAGGGAATGTGGTGGCTGCCTCCTCCTCCACTCCCCTCCTTCTCCCTTCCTTCAATTCTTCCTCATCCTCCTCCTCTTCCTCAGCTTCTCACCATGTAGCTGATGGCAAGCACCGTGCCCTCATGATGGTGAGATTATGCCACACGTAGAAGAGCAGCACAAATCCTGACATGCAATCTGCCGAGCACTGCTGGGCTCCTCCAGAGTGGTCCAAGCAGTGGAAGCATTGTTTAAGCATGGCAATGGACTGCTCTATCACATTTCATGTGTCAGCATGGCTCTGGTTTTAAGTATGCTGCCCACACATGCAGGGGTTGTGCAATAGAGTCAGGACCCGTGTTGTCACAGGATATTCCTTGTCACCCAGTAACCATCCTCGGGTTTCTCATGGTGGCTCAAGTGCAGATGGCATGCTGACTGTTACAGAGGGAAGATATTGGGTGGAATTTAATGTCCTCTGCCATGGTGGTGGAGAGGGGGCACTTAATCAGGCAGGAGGATGCCCAGTGGGAACCCTGCCACCTTTCCACCACTTCACTAATTAAGTCCATGGTGGGAAGGCCCATGATGCTCTTCCTACCCCACCGTCACTTGAGGCCCTTAAATGGACGCTTAACGTGTTTCCAGGACCTGAACCCACTCCTGAAGGGAAACAGTCACTCAGAATTTTGACTGGGTGCCCCCTCAATGGTCATGCAGATAGGTCCCCTGTCCAATTAAGGGTGAGAGGCAGGCATTCAAAGCTGGAGGGCCAATCGGAGGTCTTCCAGCTACAGAGGAGCAAACGGCTGCAATGAATGGTAAGTAATTGATGAGAAGTCACTTCAACATGGAGGTGCCCTCTCAGCAAACTTCTGAAAAATATAACTTAAAAATTGAAAAAGAAACCAAGCTACTGTGGATGGGGTGTGGTGGTGGTGGTGGTTGGGGGGAGCCCATCTTGGGGGCTACACCCAAACATAGGCACATAGGGAGGGCCTATAGGTCTGCTAATATGCTAGCACCCTGGCCTGCTGCTGGATATCCATTTCCAGGGGCCTGGAATGCCTCCCCCTCTCCATCTCATTGGGAAACTGAAGGCCGACTGGAAAATCCCAGTCAGGTTTCATTGCTTACCTTTAACAAGGTTCTTAATGAGACTAATTGTTTGCCTCATGGGGCCAGGCAACCCTGCTGGCTCCAAACTTACCTCATCCAAAATGGCTGACACCGGGAACGGGGCTTAGCATGCTGGCTGGTGCCAATATCTTCGGGCCCCAACCACCTCTGTTGCCAACCCTGGCAGTGCCAAAATATTCTGCCCACTGTTCTTCACTGAGATTCAGGCAGGAGAATTGGTCCCCGAGCAGCCTGGATAGATATGGTCTCCTGCTGAGAGGCCTTGTCCTCCTCCTCCTCCCTCTTCCAGCATCTTGATCTGCTCTGTGTTACCCCTTCTCATTCTCCATGTCATGCTTTAGACCAACAGGGATGCAAACTACTGAACCCATGTCTAGGACAAATGGTCTGAGCAGAACCCAAAAAGTCAGGACAAGGTTCTTCAGCACATTTTAGACCACTCCCTGTGGACTTCAGCAACTTTAAACAACCCTGGAAATCTCCAAAAATGTCTACAATTGCAACAAGAGTCAGTAGACATCAATCAGCAATGAACCTGAAAGTCATTAAAGATCCCTCTAATGGGCAGGGTGAGGAGAGGGGGCTGTGTTGAAGGGACTGAGTCAACTGGAATGTTGCTATCCAAGGTTACACACTGGTATGTCACAATCTAACTGCTCCTCATACTTCCAGCAAACACTCCTTGTATGCGCAGTAATGCTGTCACCAAAATGGTATCCAACATGACCCACACCATATTTGTGTGTGCCTACTGCAGATATCATTTTGGAGGCAAAACAGCATCCACAGTGCCAAAAGACCCAGCACTATGGAGCCGAGCTTTACAATGATAGATCCTAAATCTGGAGGGTAATAGCAACTGAATCTGTTGTGTTGCTTAACGTGGAAATGAAGGATTTCCATCTACCTTTGTCTTGCTTCTGAATTGTGTAAAGCAGTGGCTCCTCCATTGAGATATGTTAAGGAAGAAAGTCAAGGTATTCTACCACACTTCAAGAACAGTTTAAATTGAGCACTTTTTAAGCTAAGATTATGTTCTATAATGACAGTGCCTTTTCATTTTGTAGATTTTTGTTAATGGTTGCACCTTATGGAATTTTTTTGTTTCAAATAAAGTGGCAGGAAAAAATCCTGTAAACGCTGGAAATTGAAGCTAAGACAAAAATGCCAGAAGCGAGTTGAGGTCAGTCAGCATTTGTAAAGAGGAAAAGGCAGGTTAGAACTTCTGAAGAAGAACTCTGTTCAAAAGCATTAACCTATCCTTTTCTCTATACAAACACTGACTAATCCAGCATTCTGTTTGCATTACATTTTTTTAAAGCCCATCTAAAGGAAAAATGCTATTTTGAGATATTTTGTCACATTGTAGGTAATAGATGCATGGAATTTCCACACAAGTCCTGCTGCAACTTTAACGTGAGATTGGTGGAAGCCCTGGTGAAAGGTCTAAATGCCCATTAATGGTGTTTTATTGGTCTTCAGCTGCAGATGTTGTGAGTGATTGAGCCAATTAGATGAAAATTCTGCTCATTTACTTTTGTGTCTGATAGGGAGCTAAGTGCCTCTTTGTAATGCACTACCAGCAATACACGTGCAGATTTATTTTTAAACCAATGTGTAGATAGTCAGAAAATTACATTCCCATAATATTTATAAGGAGGTCTTGTGGCGCAATGGGTAGCTTCCCTGCTTCTGAGCTAGGAGTTCTGGATTCAAGTCCCACTCCAGGACTTGATGGCCAACATAGGACTTAGGAGTAAGAGTAGGCCATTCAGCCCTTCAAGCCTGATCTGCCATTCAGTAAGATCATGGCTGATCTGGTTGTGGTCTCAATTCCACTTTGCTGTCTGACCCCCATAACCCTTGACTCACCTGCCTTGAATAAATTCAATGACCACTCCTTTCTCCACTCCTTTCTGGTGAAGAGAATTCCACATACTAACAATATTTGAAAGGAAAATATTTCTCCTCATCTCCATCCTAAATGGTAGACCTCCAGCCAAGGAAGGTGTGTTCATAATGTGGCCAAACAGGTATCAGCTTGTAAATCTTTCCAACATACGTCAATGGCAGGCGGTAAGAACGGGAGAGATTCTTGGTCAGCCATGTAATGGAAAGAAATTGGAGCCTCCACCATCATGATCCAAAGCTCCAGATTACAACGTGCATGTAAAAGTATATGTTGCCATCGCAACTCAGATTCCTTGGGGGGCCAGTTGGCTCAATTGGGCGGATGGCTGGTGTATATCAGATTGCTGCCAGCAGCATGGAGTTTGATCCACACTCTGGCTGGGGTGGATTAGGAGCCTGCCACTGCCCTACCTGTGGTGGAGTCATGCAGCTGTGGATCAGACTTGCCTTCAGGCAGAGAACTCAAGAAGAAGAGCATATAAAAATATAAAATATATTAGTAATTAGTACTGCTTACACATCTTCTCCCTTGAGGGGTCCTTGGTGAATTTGCCACTGCAGCACATCAGATGTGCTTATTTTGTTTTCAAACTTCACACTGGAAGGTTGGAGACAGTTACATGATTTAAAACAAGGGCGATTGGAAGTTAAGGAGTCACCATCCTGACATTGTTCATCAGTTAAAGTTCCCAAGAGTCCTCAGTATATAATGTGCTAACTTTCACATATTTCTTTTCTGATGAGTCTGAAACATTCAGCAGGATTTATACTTATGCTACATTTTGAGTGAGCTAACTTGGGGATATCTGGTTAGGGGACTGGCCAGTGACACCAAGATGTTTATGAAAAGTATTTTGTCCCACTGACTATGACTGTGTGTAGTAATCTCTCAAATCCATGAGGCAGTTAAATACTTATTAATAACATTATTATTATTAATAGTAAAACTGGCTCCATTTGCAAACAACCATCAGCAAAACTCTGATAAATTTAACCAAATAACCTAGGGTGGGATTTCCCGACCCCGACACTGGCAGACATCATGGGAAAATTTGGAGAGCAGTTGCAACCCTCCAGATTTTACCGTCCCGCCCAAGATGATGCTCACCTGTGTCGGGAAATCCCGCCCTTAGATTTTATTCTCATTTCTTCTTGAGTTCACACAGAATCACAGAATCACAGTGCAGAAGAGGCCCTTCGGCCCATCGAGTCTGCACCGACACGTGAGAAACACCTGACCTACCTACCTAATCCCATTTACCAGCACTTGGCCCATAGCCTTGAATGTTATGACGTGCCAAGTGCTCATCCAGGTACTTTTTAAAGGATGTGAGGCATCCCACCTCCACCACCCACCCAGGCAGTGCATTCCAGACCGTCACCACCCTCTGGGTAAAAGAGTTTTTCCTCACATCTCCCCTAAACCTCCTGCCCCTCACCTTGAACTTATGCCCCCTTGTGACTGACCCTTCAACTAAGGGGAACAGCTGCTCCCTATCCACCCTGTCCATGCCCCTCATAATCTTGTACACCTCGATCAGGTCGCCCCTCAGTCTTCTCTGCTCCAACGAAAACAACCCTGCAGGAAGGCAGATCCTTGATGATTATTTGACAAATCATGGCAAAATGCTGTGATTTTTCTTTACTTTGGGCAGGGCAAGGTGGCTGGCCAGAACAAGGATTGAACCCCATGCTGCTAATGTTAACTGGATCCACATGCTAGTTATCTAGTCAACTGAGCTAAACAGCCCCCCCTTAGTTCCACTTAGACCTCTACAATTATTTCAACACAAAATCTTTAACATTTAAATCAAGGCTAAAATTTTATCTGTTCTTGAGTCGTGTCTAGCCACTGCTCAACCTGCTGAGGTTACTTTGTACGAGACGTAATGACTCTGCCTTATAAAATCAGGTCAAAATGATCTCCTGGACTAGCTTTGATTGAGTAAAGAAGATCAGAGAGAAATTTTCAAGATTTCTTCTCCCTAATTAACCTGGGATTTTATCCATTTTTCGCTTTTCCCAGGAGACAACATGGCTCTGGTAGGGTGGAGAGTGTTCATATTGTGATCCACAAAGCATCATATGTTAATGGTATGTTAATTATATTGTTAAGATACGCAGGTGAAGGGCATTGGTTAATTAAGTGCCTAGAGCACCTATAAAGAGAGACTGAGGTGTCAGCTGTGGCTCAGTTCATAGCACCCTCGCCTTTGAATCAGAAGGTTGTGGGTTCATGTCCCACTCCCGGAAACCAAGAACTGTGAATGTACTCGAAAGAGTTACAATCTGTGACTGTTGATAACTTGAAAGAGTTATAAGGAGAGACTGGCCTTCCACAACCATTGGGCACAGTGGGGACTGGGGTGCATTATTGACCTCCATAATGACATTTTAATTTGAATTTCGTAAGTTTCCTTTGTGATTTTGTTTTTTTGGTGCTCCTTTAAAGGAGCTGACCCTTTAATTTGTTACTTTGTCCCTGATTTGTTGATTTGTTTTATTTTCAGGTAATTTGTTTTATTCAAAACAATAAAAAGAGAGACTGGTCTTCCACGATGGGTGGGCACTGCACGGGCTAGAGTACTTCATTAGCCTTCAAGATAATATTTTGTTTTAGTTTGCTAAGTTTCCTTTAAACCCTTGTCCTTTCATTACAATGCCCCTCTAGGGGGCTGTCAATTTGTTTTTTTTTATTCATTCATGGGATGTGGGCTTCGCTGGCTGGGCCAGCATTAATTGCCCATCCCTAGTTGCCCTTGAGAAGGTGGTGATGAGCTGCCTTCTTGAACCACTGTAGTCCATGTGGTGTAGGTACACCCACAGCACTGTTAGGAAGGGAGTTCCAGGATTTTGATCCAGTGACAATGAAGAAACGGTGATATATTTCCAAGTCAAGATGGTGAGTGACCTGGAGGGTAACTTCCAGGTGATGGTGCTCCCATTTATCTACTGCCCTTTTCCTTCTAGATGGTAGTGGTCGTGGATTTGGAAGGTGCTTTGAAGGAGCCTTGGTGAATTCCTGCAGTGCATCTTGTGGATGATACACAATGCTGCCACTGTGCGTTGGTGGTGGAGGGGGTGAATGTTTGTGGATGTTGTGCCAATCAAGTGGGCTGCTTTGTCCTGGACGGTGTCAAGCTTCTTGAGTGTTGTGAGAGCTGCACTCATCCAGGCAAGTGGGGAGTATTCCAGCACACTCCTGACTTGTGCTTTGTAGATGGTGGACACACTTTAGGGAGTCAGGAGGTGAGTTACTTGCCACACTATTCCTAGCCTCTGAACTACTCTTGTAGCCACAGTATTTATATAGCTAGTCCAGTTCAGTTTCTGGTCAATGGTAACCCCTAGGATGTGGAAAGTGGGGGATTCAGTGATGGTAATGCCATTGAACATCAAGGGGTGATGGCTGGATTCTCTCTTGTTGGAGATAGACATTGCCTGGCACTTGTGTGGCACAAATGTCCAGGTCTTGCTGCATTTGGACATGGACTGCTTCAGTATCTGAGGATTTGCAAATGGTGCTTGTTGTGGTGGCTTTGATGAACGGACCACAGGAGACTCAGGTACAAGTTACGATCGTTTATTCGAGTAATTGCAAGGAGGGCACCATCTCAATGCAGTTTGAGACAGTACTTTGCTAAACTACAAGTATTCAACATATTTATACATTATTGGTCACGTACAAGAACAATTTTCAGATTCCGATCTCGTCAACATATAGGTTTACATTAAACAGACAGGTCTCTGGTACAAAGGTAACCCTACTTTCGCCCAGGCAGAGACCTGCCTTCCTATCTAAGCTGGGACCATCTGTCCTTCCCCTTTCTGTTGAAGAGCACACTTAATCTATGTTATTGCCATCTTCTGACTCCAGTCTAACTCCCAGGACCTTGCTGGTGATTGCAAACCCTGAGGGTGTACAAAGTTCAGCATTCTCTCTGTCCCAGCCTGAACTTTAAATGTTAACTACTTAGCAATTGTGGTTTTGCATGCTGGGATATTTTAAGTCAAGTCCCGTGACCATTACTGTATTCCTTTATTTCCCCCTACCAGTCCCCCCTTTTGACCCTTGGCTTAGACCAAGGTAGCCAACTACAGCGGTGTCCGCTCCCCCCCGCCCCCTCCCCAAAGCACTGCAGCCCATTGATGCTGGCCACTCATCCAGCTTTGGCACGTATAGGGTACGGGTACTGGTCAAACCATTTGTATCATCTGGTCCTTTAATCCGAACCTCTGGCTTGCCAGATTCCTATTCCATCTACTAAAACTCCCCCAACGCCAACTTTTTTGTGACTTCCGGGTGCGATGAATCAAGTATGTTAGATCAGCTGAAGTATAACTAAGGCATGGGAGATAATCCGAATCTAGGGGTTTTTCTGTACACTTGAGCCCCAGTTCCACAGGTCCTCATACCATGTGGAAGAATCTATTTGTTCAATATCCGTCTTTAAGGCTCTAACCTGTTGCTGCAGTGTATAGTAAGTTCTGTATATCTGCTGAGCCTGTCTCCGAATCGCGGTGAGATGCTCTGATAATAGGGGAAATTCATAGGCGAACTGGTTCAAATACTGTGTCAGGTTATCCTTAAGGCTTTCCTTGACCTGAATAGTAGTCGTTCCTCTCTTGTATATTTCGACCAGTTCCACTTTCCCCACCCATACTGGCACCTGTGGGTGTAGGCACACTGAATGATTGTGGATGGGGCATATCTGGTTACCCCCGTACTGGATTCTTTCCTGCCACGTGGTGATACAATATCTCTCATTCCCTGTATATGCAACATGGGTCGGTCCTTTTGCAGCCCATATAGTTTCCATTGTACAGTTTGCGATTGCTTTAAATCCACACTTCGCTTCCTCCGTCTCATATATTGGATGTGCACATACTACTGTGGTGGCTTCTATGTTACACCCTTCTAATGTTGTGCTAACTATACTTCCATCTATGTCTACTGCGTATGGTGGAATATCGTGATACTTAATATAGTAATCCCGCCGTACAACCCCAATATTTTCTACTCTATGTAATGTCCTGCCGGGTGTTGACATAGGTATGACAGGTGTTACTAATACAATGCCTATTAGCATATTACTATTCACTATACATTCAACATTCATTCTATATACGCGTGTTAAACCTCTAAGCTGGCAACTGGTCAATTCATGATTCTTGTGTCGTGAGAGATTCAGTAAATGCTCATTAGTTACCCATAGAGGAACTACCCCTTCATTAATCTGTCTTAAATTCTCTCGGGCTTGTTCCAACGCCCAAGAGCCATAGATGCTGCAAACATCATTTCTGCTCACTTCGCCTGAAATATTTTTCCCAATTCCAATTAATTTATTGATAGTCCCCGCATGACTTTCGAGCACGGTAGCCAGGCTTTGAATTAACCGTGTCACGTCCTGGTCCGTATCTAATTGGGTATCCTGGATCCCCTGTCCCCGCCCTAAAATCTCCTTAAGCTTAAAGCTCAGGGTATGGACGTTCTGATCTACAGTTGCTAGGTCGATGGAATTAACTATTGATGTCCCTGTATTGAATAACGTGGCAGCGTCATTTATCAGGCTGCGCTTAACGTGGTTCCCTCCCAAGCCTGGTCACATCTCACCGTTGAATTGAGATGCTTCAGTCATCAGCTGGCCCATTCGAGCCATATATAGTGCTCGAATATGGGTTGAACACCGCTGGGGCGGGGCAATTCCAGATATGTTCAAGACTACGGGTACCAGCTCGTGGTGTACATTATCATACAAAACTTCTGATTAACCAAACCATTCATCGGTTCTGGATGCATAGTCGGACAAGGTGGGTCAGTCGGTGTGGTCTGAGGAGCTTCAATTATCTACTCGGACTGTGAAAGTAGAGGTGAGAGGTGGCTGGATAGTCGCGGACCTCCCACGCCCGATCTGAAGCAAACCCTTACTACAATTCGAAAGTACTTGTTCTCCTACTGTTACATTTATCATTGCATTGCGTGTCTCATTCAGCACTGTCTGTGCTGTACCAAAGTCCCTCCTGCAGTGCGGGATGAGTAGTGATGATCCCCGACCTTGTTGCCAGTACTGATACGCCCACGACCAGGATCGTAGATCTGTGGAAACATTAACATCGGCTCCCATTCTCCGGGTTACTGCTTGGTCAATTGTCATGTATCTTTAACTGTGTGTAATGCCTACATTTACTTCCCGTTCTCATATCTACAAGTGCGCATGTATCACCTGTCATAATTACCTGGTATGGTCCATTGTTGCTCTTTGGATTTGCCTGTTTCCATATCCTTAATCACCTGTTGGTCTCTGACTTCCTTAACTCATGCAATTGCATACTCGGCCAAAAATTGGATTTCTGCCAAACTTTGTCAAGGTCTTGATCTTAGCTTTATATTTTGGGAACAGACTTTACAAATACAAAAGCTTGCAGCATTTGAATTAGTGCCAATTGTTGTCAAACCTTTTAAAATGAAACTTCCCTTTTGAGAACTTTATCACGAACCAAACCTCAAATTTTAAACTTTGTAAGAAATGTAATTTACGCTATCAAAATTAAAACAACCTCTTTCTTATGTGTATTGATTTGTATCCAAGTTATAATTCCCGTATGTTTATCGACACATTCTTTATCTTAGATAGCATTCTAGTTATTCAAAAGTATTCTTCTAAACTACACTGCACTTTACACCTCAAGCCTTGTCCCAAATTCAAATAACAGTGCTGTTGGGATGCAGATTTCCTTTCATATTTAATTCATCTCTTCATAAGAAACCCCTTTTTATCCATTGGAACCTCATAGACTGTGTGTTTATGTCTTTTGGTTTTCCTAGAATCCCTTGAACTTCAGGTAATTTCTCCCCTCAGAATTTTAGAATACTAACTCGTATGAGTTAATGTAACTCGTATGTATCAATCCCAATCAGCTTGGAAGCTGGTGATGCTAGTCTGTAAAGGGGATGGTACAAAGGTTGGTTCATCTAACCCTGTTTAGCTTTATGATACCTTCAAATTGCGATTTTTTTTTTGCCAGAAATCTCAACTCAAACCTTATACTCAAAACTTTAGAATGTTTTAATATACTTTTCCTTTAATCTAACATGGGGCTTTCAACCCTAAAGTGCTGAAATGCACGCACAAATAACAATTTACGGAAGAAAACACATTAAAGCTCACATACGAATGCTTCCTTGCACACAAACAAACATACATTTAGAAGTATGTATTTATATTCCTGTATCCTCAACTTAACGACTTAAAACTCTCATATTCTAACTGAAACTTCAAATAACAGTGGAGAAAATAAAGGGATCTTGAAGGTTCTACCTTCTGGGACAATCAAACTAACGAAAGCTCACATTTCCCCTGCCTGTCAGTGCTTATTAACTCCCCTAGGGTTACGCCCCTTTTCTCTCTCTCTCTCACGCACAAGCAGCTCTTGTAACTTAGATCAATTCATTTTTTTAAGTTACAGAAAATTGAGCAGCGGACCTTTCGGGTCCCAATCATCCTTCCACATTTTCAGGAAAATCTCGTCATCCCTCACAGGACATTATACACCCCCAATTCGTTTCTCCCTCTCCCAAGGCTTCCTTGACTGCCCCCTCAAACTCCCTGTGCAGGGCTGTCACCTTCTCCCGGTCCGGGACATCCTCAGGTTTCGCCCAGTCTCCACTCCTAAACTGTAGGGGTAATCTTCCCAAATATCCCCTGGGCATTTAGCCTTCACCAGTATGTGATTATCAAGGGGGTGCATTGCATGGAAATCTTGCATTTCCCGCAGTTTGGTCCAAAAATCTGGGTTGCTATGCCGAGTTTTAAGTCTCAGCAGTTCTTTAAACAAAACCTGTTTCTCCCCCGGGCTGAATGGTACGTGCTTAACTTTCTCCGTAACCCTCTCAATCTCTTCATCCTCCCCCTATTCCTCAGCCCCCTCTCTCCCTTCGGGTTTCAATTCGCCTTTCCTGGCTTTACTTTTCCTAACGGTTATTGCCATAGGGGCCATGGGATTCAATGGGCACAGTGGGGCGGTTGGTTCATATGAGGGCAGAACTGCCTCAGCTCCTTCATAGGTTTCTCCTTCGGAGCTTTCCCCCTCTTGATCAGTGTCACTGCAGGCTGCTGCTGCCACTGTTCTGATCTGTCCTGGGTATGACTTTGTTTCTCTCTCTCTAATCGACTGGAATTTAGTATTAACCCTTCTGCACAACTGTAGGTACAGAGTGATAATAACCATCATCCCTTTCTTTCCCTTATCTTTTTTTTTGCTCTAACCACCACCTTTTTTGTTCTCCGGGGGTTCCCTGTGGGTTCCACCCCTCCTGAATTCAGTGATGAATTTTGACTGTTGTTCTGCTATGAACCTCATAATGGAGTCCGCGGTTCCCCAGTCGAGTTCCATAGCGCTATTTTGTTTCCCTGACGGTATGTGATTCCTATTTTTTCATCTATCTCTGCGTGATACGTTCGCACGGTCCTAACAACTTAGTTATCTGAGGTATATGTATATGCGGTTTAACAGGGGTCTGGACTTCCTGCGCGGCTTCGGCTAAGGTTATATTTCAAACCCTAACCACGCCAGCATGGCTCCCCCTCCTCTTCTCAGGGGTCTGGCCTTCCGGCGCGGCTTCAGCTAAGGTTATATTTCAAACCCTAACCACGCCAGCACGGCTCCGCCTCCTCTCAACTGGGTAATAGTCTGGCCTTCCTGCGTGGCTTTGGCCCCACTAGCCCGCCTGCATGGCTCCGCCTATTACCCCTGGTGTCTCCTATCTCCTGTCCTGAGTCCTCCTCTTGATTCTTTGATACTTGACCGGACCGTTCTCAGGTAGGCCAACTGCACTAACTACGGGTAATAAATGAATATACTCACCCAGTTTGCAAAGCCGGCCCGAGGATCCGGTCCAAGTACCCTGCTCGCAGGGCCAAATTGTTGTGGTTTCTTTGATGAACGGACCACAGGAGACTCAGGAACAAGTTACGATCGTTTATTCGAGCAATTGCAAGGAGGGCACCATTTCAATGCAGCTTGAGACAGTACTTTGCTAAACTACAAGTATTCAACATATTTATACATTATTGGTCACGTACAAGAACAATTTCCAGATTCCGATCTCATCAACATATAGGTTTACATTAAACAGACAGGTCTCTGGTACAAAGATAACCCTACTTTCACCCAGGCAGAAACCTGCCTTCCTATCTAAGCTGGGACCATCTGTCCTTCCCCTTTCTGTTGAAGAGCACGCTTAATCTATGTTATTGCCATCCTCTGACTCCAGTCTAACTCCCAGGACCTTGCTGGTGATTGCAAACCCTGAGGGTGTACAAAGTTCAGCATTCTCTCTGTCCCAGCCTGAACTTTAAATGTTAACTACTTAGCAATTGTGGTTTTGCATGCTGGGATATTTTAAGTCAAGTCCCTTGACCATTACTGTTTTCCTTTATTTCCCCCTAACAGTGCTGAACAGTGTGCAATCATCAGCAAACATCCCCGCTTCTGACCTTATAATGGAAGGAAGGCCATTGATGAAGCAGCTAAAGATTGTTGGGCTGAGGGCACTACCTTGCAGTGATGTCCTGGAGCTCAGAGGACTGACCTCCAACAACAACATCCATTTACCTTTGTGCTAGGTATGACTCCAACCAGCTTAGAGTTTTTCCCCTGATTCCCATTGACTCCAGTTTTGCTAGGGCTCCTTGATGCCAGACTCAGTCAATTGCTGCCTTGATGTCAAGGGCAGTCACTCTCTCCTCACCTCGCGAGTTCAGCTCTTTGGTCCATGTTTGAACCAAGGCTGTAATGAGGTCAGGAGCTGAGTGACCCTGGCAGAACCCAAACTGGGCACCAGTGAGCAGGTTATTGCTAATCAAGTGCCGCTTGATAGCACTGTTGATGACCCCTTCCATTACTTTACTAATGATCAAAAGTAGACTGATGGGGTGGTAATTGGCCGGATTAATTTAGTTAATTTGATTCGTAAATTGGTTTAATTTCACAGGTGGTCAAAAGAATATAAATAGAGACTGGCCTTTTGCAATCACCATGGGGACTGGAGTGCTGCTTCAGCCCCCAAAACAAAACTTTGATGTAATTAGATAAGCTTCCATTGGAGTTTTGTTTCTTTTACAGTGGCCATATAAGGGGTTGTCAATTTGATTAATTAGTCTATTTTATTTTAGTGAATTACCCAAAAGAGTATAAAGAGAGACTGTTGGGACATTGGTGTAGAAGGTAGGAAGCAGATGTATGGAATTTTTGCATTCTGTAAATAAATCCATTATTAAGAAATGTATTAGTATCTAGTTTCATACTTCACCAATTGACTTGGCCAATTAATAGATGAATAGGTCTTTTCCTGTCCATCAGTTACATATGTTGTAACTTCTATGATTGTTATTATAAATGGATGATATTGAGGGCAATTTTAAATGTTTAGCTCCCCACCAGCCTTGAAGTATCATTGCAAATTTGTGGGAACCCTTACTGACTGTGGCACTTTCTTGGTTCATCTTGTTTCATGTTTCACAGAACCACTTCAATTTGTATTTGAAGTCCTGTCTTGGATTATAAGACAAAGAGAAACCATTCTCTTTATTGTGTGATATTATATGTAGTTCTTTGAATTTTCCTATTTTTTTGTGAAAGGGATAACAAATCAATTGTGATTCTCAGAGCCCAGTGAATTTTTAGTTCTTTAAGAAGGTAGAAAAGCTTTATGAAGAAAGCGTTTCATGTCAAAATGCATTCAGCATATCCAATTATATTTATTTTAAAAGATCTCTGCCAAAATTCAGCTCCTTGCAGCTTGATATCTAGAGAAAATATTATTTATTTCAAAACCTCTGACAATCTTACATGTTTTTTTTGAATATGAAACCTTTGAGTTTTTTTATTATTGAGGAGTTTGATATATTTTATATTGCTTTTGGATTATGATCCTTAACAGATGGTTTGCTTCTGTCCTTGGCAATTAATTGCAATTTTGTGTTGTAAAACCAAACATAGAAAGAGCATGAAACATGATGGCTGCAAAATTCTGACACATAGCGCTTGTATTTTAGGCACTTGGTTGCCATTTCTGGTCCAAAATGGCATCTGCACCATGCACTGTAAGTCTGCAGAGTAAGCAAATCATGTTGTTAGTCAGTGTATAACCCTGAAATGTCTCCAGTGTTGTAATTTTCAACCTCAATGCTCCAGCTAGCATCCTTCAACTTTCCACAGCTGAACATGTTTTCAGCAGCAGGAAACATCAGCTGTCACCAGCACCATCATCAACTGCTGACAGATTAGCTGCTGATTGATTTCTGTTGGCTGTTGCTGAGTTAGTAGAAGTGTTTGGAGGTTTGTACTGCGATTGAAACTTGATGAAATCCACAGGGAGTGGTGTGGTATGTGGTGAAGGCCTTGGTTCTCACTTTAAGGGTTCTGCTCAGCCCACTTTTTCTCAGACATGGATCCTTTAGTTTCCATCCCCTTAGCCTATAACATGACAGGGAGAGTAAGCAGAGGCGACTCAAAGAAGAACAAGCTGCTGGAAAGGGAGGAGGAGGAGGAAGGGGAGCAGGATTCCCAGCAGGAGGCCATATCCACACAGGGCATTCAGGAAGCAATTCTCCTAACTCAACCTCAGACCAACAATGCGTCAGGCTTCACTAAGGATGTCTTCACTGAAATCTGCTCCCTCTTGCAGGCAGGTTGATAGCCTCAGAGCAGGGAGAGGACACCATTGCCAGTGACTGTGTTGGTGAGCCAGGACATGGATTGTTATGCCCTCATCTCCATCCAGGTTGGAGCAGGCAATATTTGCAATATCTCCCAGTTTTCTATCCACTGTTATATTGGGGAGGTCACTGAGTTTCTGTATTCCAAAATAACTCTTGAGAGAATCAGGTAGTGTGACATGTGGCTTCATCAAAATAGCAGCCTTACCCACGGTACAGGTTGACAATGATTGGTCATTTAGTTGTTGCTGCCTGTCTATTCAGAGATATATCACAATTACAAAAGGATTTCACTCCCGCAATGTCCACTTGGAGGAGCCTGCAGTACCCGGCAGACTGTGTCATGATTTATCGAGGTCTGCTACATCCTCCAAAATCTTACCATCATGAGGGCACAGCCTTTACCACTAAGAATATGGTGAGCAGCCGAGGAGGAGGAGCAAAAAGAGGAAGAGAAGAGGCCAAGGCGGGGGAAGGGAGAACAAGGAAGAAAGGGAGGAGGAGAAATGGAGGAGGTGGAAGAGGAACAGACGATGAGGAAGAAGAAGAGGAGAAAAGAGAAGGTGAAGGGGCAAGGTAACGGACACAGGCCCCTTCTAGCTGGGCTGTCTGTGATTGGCTCATCCAACTGCAATACCAGTGAACGTAACGTCAATTCCCCATTCACCAACAGTCCCATACCTTACCGTTCCTCTGTTATGGACCATCACAGCATCCTCTTGGCCACAACCTGGAAATAAAAGCCACTGTTAAAAAACATTGAAAGCCAACTTTATAAATTCAACCATTTGTTTCTTTATACAAGAGTCAGGTAATTATCCTTGTGCATTTCTTTAGTGCCTGTCTTCCATATGCCTTTGCTTGCCCTGTGTCAAATTTTGCTTTATAATGCCCCTGTGAGTGCCTTGGGATGTTTTATGTGAAAGGTACTATATTAGGCTATTGATACTACAATAGCTGATGGAAGACTGCTGACTTTCACAGGGGAAGACTGCAGATATCCTTGCAGGATGACCTCGAGTACCTCTGGGCCTAGAAGGGCAGGCACTGCCTTGACATAAGTATCACCAGTCTGGGCTGACTGAGAGGCAACAGCAAGGGCACTGGTCAAGTGACAGTGGTGGGAGCACCAATGCTGTCATCCTGAAAGAGGATATCAAACTCGTGCTCCATAGAACCACTGTCACTCCCATGGGACAGCGCCTCTACAATCTGAGCAATTTGATGGAGGACTGCTTGTCGCCTGCTGCGACCCTGGTAAATCCCTTTGAGCACTCATACCTGCAGGCATGATGGTGGCAATCTGACTCTGGGTGACAGTAAGCTATGCTCAGTTTGAGTTTCCATTGCAGCATTCAGACCTTGGATGGCTTCTGATTATGCTGCAATGGAAGTTGACACATTGACTATCAAAAGCTGCATCATGGTTGAGTCCAAAAGTGTGGTAATGGCGTAGTCCACCAATTCCATACTAGAAAGAAATCCCTGTGCAAGGTTAGTGCCAGATTCCTGCATGCTACTTGATAGTAACTGCAGGCTTCCTGGCAGACCTGCAATGCACCAATCACTTCATTGTGCATGACTGTCAAACTTCTGCAGGCCACCCTATTGAAGTCCTCATCTTTTCCCCATCTTCTCTGTACATTTACAAATGAAAATTCTTACCGGGCTCGACAGGCTAGATGCAGGAAGGATGTTTCCCATGGTTTGGAGGTCTAGAACCAGGGACACAATCAGAGTAAGGAGCAGGCCATTTAGGACTGAGATGAGGACGAATTTCTTCACTCAGTGGGCGATGAATCTTTGAGATTCTCTACCCTAGAGAGCTGTGAAGGTTCAGTCATTGAGTATGTTGAAGACCAAGATCGATAGATTTCTAGGAATTAAAGATATCAAGGATTATGGGGATAGTCTGAGAAAATGGCATTGAGGAAGAAGATCAGCTATGATATGGTTGAATGGTGGAGCAGGCTCGAAGGGCCAAATGGCTTCTTCCTGCCTTTATTTCCTGTATTCCTATGTTACAATAGAATATGGAAATAATGAAAATTCTATATCCTGCTTTTTAAAATATTCTTTCACGGGATGTGGGCGTCACTGGCTAGGCCAGCATTTTTTGCCTAACCCTAATTGCTTTTGAGAAGGTGTTGGTGAGCTGCCGCCTTGAGTTGGTACATGTGGTGTAGATACACCCACAGTGCTGTTAGGAAGGGAATATGTGGGAATTCTCCCATCCCCACCCCCACGGGGTGTTTAGTGATAGATGGAGAACATGGTGGAATGTCCAAAAATCGGTTTCGCGTTGGTGTAAAATAACGATGGGATCTTCCGCTCCCAACCGCCATGGTGGGTCGCAATTCCCGCCAGAGACTGAAGTTTGCATCCAGCTAATTGGAATCGCCTGTCCCCAGGCCCGATCATCTGTGCTGCCAGCGGGAAATCACACTGGTCCAGGAAACATCTGAACCTGAAGAAGACCTGAGGCTCCCTCTGGAGTTTGGGACGGAGACCTCCAGCGACCATGGACCCTGGAACACTTAGCAGCGGGTAGGGGAGCATCTATCAGGTGGATCTTTCAGGAGCTCCATCTCCCAGCTTCAGAATATTCCTGCAGGTCCATTTCTTTCTTCAGGGGGTCCATCTTCTTTCTTCAACGCTGGGTCATTGATGCCTGGACGGCTTTTAGAAATGGTGCCCGGATATGATGGCAGTCAGAACAGAGCCAAGCAATGGTATTCGGGCCTGCTGCTAAACTAGGAGAAGCACTCCTGTTCCTTCCGGCTTCACACTCAGCTCAGAATTGTTTAAAGAAATGTACCTTTTCAGTGGCAGCCTCAAGTGGACTTGCATCAGGCCTGGTGCTAGTTCTATTTAGGACAGCCTAGTTTCAGGATGGGATACTTCAACAGACTTTAGCTCTCTTATTAGCATATTTAAGGACCCTCATCTGTTTCGGGCATTTTCCCAGGATGCCTAAAAAATGGATCACGTGAATTTAACAGTGGGACCAACACCAGATTGGGAGCAGACCATCTCACTGCAAAATTGAAATGCTTTGCTTTAGCTGTCCAAAAATAGGCAAAATCCATATGAATTTCTAGCTCTTACAATAGAATCTTAGAAATTACAGCACAGAAGGATCTCTTGCACCTTTATCGTTGCTCACTTTGCAACTACTGCCACCTACTCTGATTCCACTTTTCTGCCATGACCACTTTCCCTTTTATATTTTCCCTTTTCAACTACTTATCCAATTCCCTTTTGAATGATGTTATAATAAAATCCTTGAACATATGGGAATAATTTATCTGCAATGATAGTGATAAAACACAAGGCTTATTAGAGAAACAATGGTCTTTTTAAATAGCTCCAAGGGCTTCTCCAAAGTAATCATTGTAAAGCAGACTCACTAGGACAAATGACTTTTCAGCCAATCATGATATCCAAAAAGCTCTTTTCCTTTTCATTCTGAGTTGTTATATGTTCATTTCTCTGCTCTAGGGAAAATAGATTCAAGCAAGTCAAGCCAATGTTATTCAGCAAGTTTGACACTTGCACATTAGTGACACATGAAGTATTTATGGGCATTAACTATTTATTTGATGTTTGGGATTCTGTTATTGAATGATGTTGGCAGGCAGCTTTACCCATTCTTCAGAAAGAAAATCCTCAGTATTCCCAAATCCCCCTGGGATTAAAATCACAACAAACATGGATTAACAAAGTGGGGGTGGGGAAATTGCATTTCAAGAAGCATTGCCAGGCTCCCATTGTGATTTCTACACTTTCCATCTTTGATGTGTACAGAAATTCGGAAATGTCGCCAATGTACAATGTAGTTATTACAGAAAAATACACAGGTACTGCTGAGGGCTAATCAAAATCTTGACATGTTCACAATCACAAACTTTTCAGTCTAACAGTTCACAAGCCAAAGCTCTTCAACTATTCAAGGACCCAACTGCACAAAAATGAGGTTTGCCTTGTAAACAGTTTGTGATGTGAACCAATGAAGCAGTTACCTGCTGATAGAGCAGACACAGGGCTAATTGGATATGTTGTATTGCCCCTTGTGACACCTTTGGTAAATCATCACTTCACAAGATTAATACAGCCTGGAAACTATTAAGTAATGTTATCATACACACTCTTTAACTCATGCCTCTAAAGTCAATCTCTGTTATTTTATTGGAGCTATTAATCTATTTCTTTTAAATGGGCATTACATAGGCACAATACTTTAACACGATAATTACTAATTGCAAACTCCTCAGGGTAATGTCCTAGGCCCAGCCATGTTCATTTACTTCACCAATGGCCTTTTCTCCATTATAAGTTCAGAATGTTCAAGCAGCCCATTCCCACATGCAGCTAGACCTGGACAAAATTCAGGTTTGGGCTGATAAGCATTGAGTAACATTTGCACCACATAAGTGCCAGACAATGATCATCTCCAACAAAAGAGAATCTAACCATCTCCCCTTCACATTCAACTGCATTACCATTGCTGAATCTTCCATCATCAACATCCTGAGGCCACCATTGAGGCTGGGAATTCTGCAGCGAGTAACTCACCACCTGATTCCCCAAAGCCTGTCCACCATCTAGAAGGTGCAAGTCAGAAGTGTGATGAAATACTCTCTACTTGCCTGGACGAGTGCAGTCATGGAGCTTGACACCAGCCAGGATAAAGCAGCCCTTTGGCACCTGAACCACCACCTTAAACATTCATACTCTCCACCATTGGCACACGGTGGCAGCAGTGTGTACACAAAGACCTGCACCAGTGTGCCAAGGATCCTTTGACAGCACCTTCCAAACCTCCAATCTCTTACCTAGAATTACAATCCTGACTTGGAATTTTATCACCATTCCTCCAGTGTCACTGGGTCAGACACCTGGAACTCCCTATCTAAGAGCACTGTGGGTGTAACTACACCACACTAATAGCTGATGAACAGCTGCATCAGTTTCATTTCTGAGGCTCTGCTTTTCTTGTCTCAAAATGCTCAATTCTATAACATGCAGTAACTAAAGCCCATAACCATGTCACACAGCTGGGATGGTCAGACTTGCAACCAAATCAGCTGTGTATATGCACTTGGGCTTGTTGACCTAGTCCTTTCCATGGCAATTTTTACCATGTCAGCACGAATTATGTGCAAAGGCATTATGCTCTAAGCACTTATTCTCTCCCCCCACCCTCGCTGATACCAATAGCAGATAAAATTGGCCAACTTTCCTCTCTCCACTCCTTTCCTTTTTACTTGCCTCCAGATTTTGGCCTTTCACTCACTGTTCTTGGAGACTGGTCTGGTCCACCTACTCGCAGTGTTTGAACTGAAGATGTCTTTACCTAACTTCTCATTGGTTTACCCAAAGTGCTTTTAAGAGGGTTTTCCATTCAAAAAGTGCAAGCATTGTGCTTGCATCGCTCCTTTTGAATTCCAACTCACCAGGCTTGGATACTGCCCTTTATTTATAGCTGAATCTATTTTGAGTCCCATGTGTTCCAATGATACCAGCTGCTTCTACATTTCATACTTCCACTGATGTTGGAACATCTTGAAGCAGTCTATCTTTTTCCTTCTCTCCCGTACCTTTGACCTGATTAGTCAGAAGTCAATACATGGATCATTCAAATCCCAAGTACCAGCACATTTGAAGGTTACTTTCTGGTAAGCTGTCAAATCATAAACTTATTGCACAAAATTTACCATAGCACCTGCGGCAGTATCTTGCTTCATTCATGTTTGGAAGCAATCCATGATTACCTCTGTCAAGTTGTTTTGTTTTCATTCTATTAATTTGCCTCTGGCATGTTGAAATCCCCAATGACTGTGGCATTATATTTCATTTCAATTTATTTTAATTGCCTAAACAGCTGACTATTTGTTCAGCTTCTATTGATAGTCCATATCAGTTGCAAAATATTATTCTATTGCCCTTAGCCATACGAAGTCATGCCAAGACTTAATTACATTTTAGTCCATGTTTTCTTCAATATGCATTATAATTCTGCACTCTGTTTAACAAAGATAATCAACATCTGAATATTAGTTTTCTGACCATAATTGTTTCTTTCATAACCTAGTTTTAAAAGATGAATATTTTCTGAAAATTATGTTAATGTGCTAATAACACATTTTATTTCTAAAAAATATATCTCTTAAACATCTTTGAGCACTGATACAGGCTCTGATGGCAGCTCTCTTTATCTGCTACAATTTAGTCATTGCCAAACATGTCTTCTTGTTAAATTAACTTTTCACATGAAAACGTAATTAATTCTGAGCTGCATTAACATCACGATGCAATTACTCTCTCTTGGACCGTATCAAAGATTCTTTTTAATAAAAATTATTCGCCTCCTTTACCTGATGGAAATTGGACCAGTGCCATGAGATTACTACCCAGGTGATAACAGTGAAAATGATCACCAGCAAGGCTGTGAGTTAAACTATATCTGCTACCGACCTGCCCCCTCAGGTAACCCATCTCTGTGTTCCATCCAGGACTAAGTCCTGAGGCAAGGTCGGGGACGGGGATGGGGGGTCTTTCCCGCCACAGAGGCCACTGGGAATTCGCACTGTATTGCATGACCCTGGCCTCCCCCAACATCTCCTGTGCAGCAGACTTCGGCAGCTCACTGGTCTAATCTAAACAGGATGATTTAAAAAGAATGCCATTGGTTCCAAAGTACTTTGGGATATCCTCAAGTTGCAAAAGGCAGCATATAAATGCAACTTGATTATATTGCTCCCTCTGCCCAGTTCACACTGGCAAATCAGGGCTAGGCAATTTCTACCCTGTTGTATTTCAGAATATTTTGTAGAAACAAGGGCTATTTTAAAAATCACCTGTTGTTGAATGACTGGGCTGTGCTAATGGGGCTAATTAGAACATTGGTCTTAATAATATTTTTAAGTGGTAGTTTCTGAATTTAGATTTTAGAAAAGGGAGGTTTATTCATGGCTTGTATTCTGATGTGCCAGCCACATTCTACCAGAGTGTCCCAAACATCAAGGGCATTCAACTGTATATTATCTCTACATTTGTCAAAGGATACTGAGCATAAAACTGCTGTCACTCACCTATCGGGTTCACTCTGCCCTAAGGTATAAGCAGTTTTGTGCTGTTGACTCATGTCTATTAGAATTTATCCTTACTCATTTTGATTAGGCTCCTAGAAGTCTTGAGGCATGTGAAAGATACTGGATCCATCTGCCAGTCTTAACTGGCTCAAAAGATGAAAAAGCATGAGACCAGAATTTACTGAAATAAATAATACCGTGTGAACAATGCAGCGTTATTTATGTACAAATTGGCCAGTAAGTTATGTTGAGAAATCGAGAGCCCGAGAATTGCAAATTGCCATAAGTTGTTGGAGGATTTGCGTTCCTTTGCCATTAGCTTGGCAAAACTATGTCATGCTTAACCTCCCCAGGGGTTGTATAATGTCGCTGCGCATTAATTGCCATTAAACTCACCACAGAAGATTAAGTAATTAAAAGTGTAAATACCCTATAGTGATGGAATTATTTTGAAGGACTTCCAGTCAACGCATCTGGCCCAGAAAATGAACAATTAAAAGGGTGCAATCTCTTCCTTTAAGTAGTGAATTGTTGCTGGAGATTTTTAAAAATGTCAAATAATAAATTATTGAGCTTCGCTTTTTTTTCTTTCCCTTTTCTCCCTTTCTTTTAATCCAGTCACTCTTTCCCTCTATTTATTTCTCTTTCTGAACCTGACTTGATATTGAATTCACTATACTTCTGCATCCTTCTCTGCTTATTTCTCAACGTTTAAACCTCATTTGTCAATGAGACACACTGCTGTTCCTGTCATTTACTAAATCCCAGGTTCCTTGTTGCCATCTCCACACTATGATCTGCTTACACTTCCAGCAACCCTGCAGGCAAATATCTTTTGAGCTGAAGGTATAGGAAAATGTCTAATGAACAGGATGCTCTGCAAGATGCCCCATTACTGCAAATTCTTGTCTATAGTTTCTCCTTTCCCTCTCTTCTCCCCTGAAGGCATTGACTCCATGGTAGATTATGATTCAGTGGGCAGCAGATCCCTAAGGTACCTCAGCCAAAAAATTACACTTTTTTGTGCCTTTATGAAGCACATTGAGGCTTTTCCCCCACCACCCACCCACCTCCCCATTACTATAATAAAGGCACTCAGTAAATGCAAGTTTTTATTACTGCTTTTAAGACATAGCTAGTGTGCCTGCAGGCTGTTTATCCACAAGGTGCATATCACCAATTCCTATTCTGTCCTTAACTGATATCCACACACACACTGTGCTGGATAAAGATCATAAAGGGGAACCCTGGCTCATTTTTTTTTACCTCCCTAATCCAAGGGTCCGGAAGCCAATTATAGCAACCATACCAGTGCAACCACTGAGATCAGCTAACTCAGTACAGATTAAAAGCTTGCACCCGAGTCCGTCATATATCTGTAAGATTCAAACTGTTTATTAATTTAACAGGTTGAGCCATTAAAGGAGAACCATGTAATTTGTACATCTTGTATATCAAGCATTAATTCAAATCACATAACAAAAATGAGCATTACATGTTGTTTCATTCTAGACTTATCACTATAATAACTGAATTTCTATATTCTTAAACCCTTTTCATCTTTTGTAATTCCTATTTGGTTTTGCTAATCCAAAGATAATCAATTTGCAACAGAAAAAAACAGCCTGACTAGAAAACCTAGGCAAAATTTGGGATTTAAAAAGCAAATCCCAAATCTTTTAATCTTCACTCTGTTGGCAATGCTGCATCTTTACATCAATTTTAGAATTCAGTAACATTCACATTTTTCTCAAGTTCCAGTTAGTATTACATTATATTGTGTTTGATTAACATAGATGTAGGTTTTTGAGGAGATGGCTGAAGCCTTATGAATTTATTTCATTAATTCATTAATTCATTAGAGTTGATACAACACTGATTTGCCAGAAAAATTTTGCATCAATTTTTTGCAACAATTGTACATCTATAGGGAGGATCCGTGACACTGACATTTGCAAGATTACCACAATGGAATTTGTTCCACTTCAAGAAGCGACAGCAGATGAAGAGCGAGTTACTGCCTTGAGGAAATTGCTGAACTCTGGGATCTTTTATTTTTCATCAACTCCTGGTTCAACTTTTGATCTCAATCTTTGTGCACAGAAGCTATATGCAAAGGATCATGAGACAGGAAGCCGTTTTTTCTGGTTAGCTTTACTGTTTTAATTCATTTAGTTCTATCAGAAAATGGTATTCTCCCTAAAATGCTAAGATGACCCCTGTTCACCAGCTATGTGTAGAATGAGCGATAGAGACCGCAAAGCCCCAGATTTCATTCCTCAAATGTGGGCCTGGATTTTCAGTGAGTTGGGCCAAGTTGTGGGCCTGATTCTGGGATTCATACTCCCTTTCCTGTTTCTGGAAATATTTGCCGATGTGAGATAAGGGTGCAGGTAGCCAAGCCTGCACACAGCACTCCTGCCCTTGTCAGCTCCATTGCAGGGATGGGAATTTCAAACTCCCCACAATATTGATGGAGTCAGGCCTGTTCCATTAAAGATGTGGTTCATGGCCCCTCAGAGGATTCGTGAAATGTGGGGGAAACCCTAGTCTCGTGTCCGCAACCAAAAACAAAACAGCCATTCAGCATTCCCATTGAAATACATTGCCCCCTTACCTTCTCATAAATCTGTCAATCAATCACATCCATTCATTGTATCAATTTCAAAAAACTTTTATAAACTTCTGACCTCTTAATCTTGTGTAAATGAACACACTGGCATTGAAAAACCACAAAGACAAATTAGGTTATTACCAGGTGATAGAGATGTCAATCAAACAAAACTTTTACTGAGTCTGTGGAATTCTTTACCACAGAGGGCTGCAGAGGTAGGGTTGTTAAGTATATTCAAGGCCGGGTATTATGACACAGCTGATGGTAAAGGCCAAGTTGCTCAAATCCCCGACGGAAACTTGAAACAACTGTCATAGCCGATTTTTGCAATTTGTATGTTTCATGATGCAGGCTTTGAATCAGTAGTAAAAGGCCACTGAATCTCAAGAGGTTTTTTATAAAACTAAATTAAACACATATTAATACAAGAAAAATTATAAGCACATATATATGCCTACAAAATTACTACTATAATAATTACAAAAATCCCCTAATTAATCTGACTCTCAGTTACACCCCAATTAAGGCAACAGTAAAACTCATAGGGCTGAATTTTGCCGTTGGCGAGCAGGGGGCGGGGCCCGCTCGCCAACGCGCGAAATGACACGAGATGACGTCGGGGGGAACCAAGGAATCCTGAGACATAGCCATAATAACAGAATTACACAGTACTGAGTCCAAATGACAGAGACAATGGGTGAGATTTTCCACACCCACCCACCGCCAGGATCGTCTGGTCCTGCTGAAAGTCAGTGGACTGTTGGCAGGCCTGCTGAATCTTCCACAGTGGGTCCCGCCACGGTGGGGCCAGAAAATTGGATGAGAGAATGAGCATCTTTTGAAATGCGTAGCTGCAATTAGATTGAAAGGAACTGAAATAGTGAGATGAAACCAAAATACTGCGGATGCTGAATATCTGAAATAATCTGATATTGTAAGGAAATGATATCTTTGTACGAAGTGTTTTGGCTGCAGCATGAAAATGACAGACTTCCTGTTTAAAAGTAAGGGGTTGCCTATTTAAACAGATGAGTCAAAGTTTTTCACTCAAGAGGGCCGTGAGTCTTTGGAACTCTCTCTTCCTGAAAAGGTGATGGAAGCAGAGCCTTTGGCCAGAATTTTTCACTCGGCGGGCGGGCGCCCAACCCGAAATGAGCGTAAAATGACACGCGATGATGTCGGGCGTGTGTCCTGACGTCATTGTGCACTCGTGCGATATTTCGGTCGGTGGGCGCGCGCGGGAGCCGACAATTAACAGGCCTATTAAGGTCATTAAATTACCAATTGAATTAAATTTTTTGCTGCCTGTCCAATCTTATGGTTGGTGAGCAGGCCGAAAGGCCAAATGGCCTTTGAATTTTTTAGGAAACCTCATTCACAGGCGGGATGAGGTTTCCAGCAGCAATTAAAAATTAAATAAAAATTTAAAAAATGATTAATAACGTGTCCCTGCTTGTGTGACAGAGTCACACAAGGGGACATGGATTTTAACATTTTAAAATTCTTTATTTTTAACTTTTTAAATCTTCATCTCCCTGAGGCAGCTCTGTGCCGCAGGGAGCTTTACCTGCGCACACCCATGCACATGCGTGAACATGCACGCTCGTCCTCCTCCCCCACCCCCACACAGGCAGCATTTGAGTGCTTCAGCACGCGTTTCAAGGTGGGCAGGCCTTAATTGGCCCACCAATGTGAAGTCGCGGTCCGATCACGGGTGGTGGTTGGCTTCCCAACCGTCCCCGCTCACCCCCACAGAGCCTGCCCAACGAGGGCAAAATTCTGCCCTTTGAATATTTTTAAGGCAGGGGTGGATAGATTCCTGGTCGGGCGTAGGTAGGGTGCAGATTTCAGGTTACTATCACATCAACCATGATCTTATTAAATGGCAGAGCAGGGTCGAGGGGCTGAATGGCCTACTCCTGCTCCTTGTTCGTATGTTCCCAAAATCATCTCTATTAGAAATAGGTTGAAAATAAAGTGGAGGAAGTGAATGGAACTTGACCTGAACATGAGATGAGTTGTCCTTAGAATACAGAGCTTGAGTTAGATTTTGTGATATGCTTTTGAATCTATTTATTTTGTGACAATTGTATAGATAGTTGAGTGAATGTGTCATATTTTGCTTTATAATGATAGGCAGGGGAGCTCCACTGGTCAAAGTCATACCTAGCACAAAGGAAGATGGTTGTGCCTGTTGGAGACCAGTCCTCTCAGCCCTGGGACACCCCTTCAGGAGTTCCTCAGGGTAGTGTCCTAGGCCCAAATATATTCAGCTACTTCATCAATGACTTTCCCTCCACCATAAGGTCAGAACTGGGGATGTTCATTGATGATTGTGCAGTGCAGTTCTATTCTCAACTTCTCAGATACTGAAGCAGTCTGTGCTCCATGCAGCAAGACCTGGCTTGGGCAGAGAAGTGGCAAGTAACATTCATGCCATACAAATGCCAGGAAATGACCATCTCCAACAAGAGAGAGCCTAACCATCTCTCTTTTATGTTCCAAGGCATTGTCAATGCCAATTCCCCCATCATTAATATCCTGGGGCTCCCCATTGACCAAAAACATAACTGGACCAGCCACATAAATACTGTGGCTACAGGATTAGGTCACAAGGGTGAGTATTCTGTAGTGAATGACTCATCTCCTGACCCCTAAAACTTTTTCACAATCTACAACCCACTTGATTGAAACCCCATCCATCACCTTAAACATTTGCCCCCAAGTGAATACTTTAGTTGGAATGTCAGTTGCATTATGGGCTTGGTGTCTTGGGGACACTGTGAAAGAGATTCAGTGTATCACATTGTGGTATTCTTGGTTCAAGAGACTGTCAAAGTACTTTGCAGTGCGCACAATCTACGGGATGCACTGCAGTAACTTGCCTAGGGTCCTTCATTAGTATCTCCTAAACCCATGACCTCCACTGCCAAGAAGGACAAGGGCAGCAGACAACACCACCTACAAGTTCCCCTCTAAGTCACACACTACCCTGAAATACGTTGTCATTCCTTCACCATCACTGGTTAAAATCCTGGAATTCTCTCCCTAAACTATTTACAACTATATCAATGACTTGGATGAAGGGACTGAATGTATGGTAGCTAAATTTGCCGATGACACTAAGATTGGTAAGAAAGGAAGTTGTCAAGGGATGGTAAAGGATTTACAAAGGGATATTGGCAGGTTAAGTGAGTGAGCAAAAAATTGGCAGATGGGGAATAACGAGGGGAAACATGAACCTGTTCCTTTTGGAAGGAAGAATCAAAAAGCAGAGATACTATTTAAATGGAGAGAGATTGCAGAACTTGGTAGTACAGAGGGATCTGCGTGAATCACAAAAAGCTAATATGCAGGTACAGCCTGTGATTAGGAAGGCAAACGGAATGTTGGCATTTATGGCAAGTGGAGTGGAATATAAAAATAAGGATGTTTTGTCACGATTGTACAGGGGCATGGTGAGATCACATCTGGACAGATTTGGTCTCCTTATTTGAAAAAGGATATAACTGTGTTAGAAGCAATTCAGAAAAAATTCACTCAACTCATTCCTGGGATGAAGGACTTAACTTATGAAGAAAGGTTGAACAGGCTGGGCCTATACCCATTGGAGTTTAGAAGAATGAGAGATGATCATACTGAAACATATAAGATCCTGAGGGGACTTGATAGGGTGGATAACAGGAAGATGTTTACTCACGTGGGGAAGGCTAGAACCAGGGGACACAGTTTAAGAGTGAGAGGTCTCTTTTTCAAGATGGAGATGAGGATAATTTTTTTTTTCTCTCAAATGGTCATTTGTCTGTGGAATTCTCTTCCTCAGAAAACAGTGGAGGCTGGGCCATTGAATTTATGCAAGGCTGACTTAAATAGATTTTTGATAGACAAGGGAGTCAAGGGTTATGAGGGGCAGATAGGAAAGTGGAGTTGAGACCACAATCAAATCAGCCATGACCTTATCAAATGGTGGAGCAGGCTTGAAGGGCCGAATGGCCTACTCCTACTCCTAAGTGCTATTTTCCTAATAGCACTGTGGCTGCCCCTTCACCACATGGCCTGCAGCAGTCATGAAGGCAGCTCACCATCACCTACTCAAGGGTAATTAGAAATGGACAATAAATGCTGTCCATGCCAGTAATACCAACATCATATGAATGAATAAAAAGGACTCAAGCCACACTTTGCATTATGACCTCAGTGATGGTGACACAACTCACTTACATACAAATGCTTTCTTTTAATCTTAGAGGTCAAAGCTCTAAAGAACTTTTAGAATGAAACTGGACAATGTTATTATAACCAAGGCAGACATTATACTGAGGGTAGATTTTACAGTAATAAAGTAAACAATGGTTAACTTAATTCTATAGTTAATCCATTAGGTCATAAGATACAAGCAGATGAAGAACACAAACAAGAAAAGACCACCTGACCCACTCCATCCAGCCAGGCAACTAAGCAACAGGACTCGATACTGCCCATCCATCATGATCCAGGTGATTTCCCTTGGGGGATGGGGAAAGTGCACAAAACAGGTGAAAAATCACTTTAACCCAACTTGGAATAAAAAAGAATTTTGGAAATTTCTCTGACTTCTGAAGGTGATACAAATTGAATTCCAGGAGATGACCGTGATCACAAGGTATGTTACTCATCATCTTCCAGGTCCAGCTCCCTTTTAAACATTGTGCACTGGTTCTAGATTCATTGCCAATCTAGTCCAAAGGGCAATGACCTTCTTGGAAAAGTAAAACCTCCCAATGGTTCACCCAGTTATGTACTTATGTAGCTTGTACGCATGTCCTCTCATTCTCCTAAGCCTACCTAATTCAAATAACCTGTCCACGTGCACACAATCTAATCACTTTTTATCATTTTAGATATTTCAATTAAGTCTCCCTAAAATCAATATTTTTTGAGTGTAAACAGATGAAGCTCCCCAAACCTACCAGGATATTTGTATGGTTTATGATTAAATTGTTTATCTGTAAGAGCTAATGCAATCTTAATAAAAAACAACAAACTCTGCTCACGACCCAGCCTTACCATCTTTCGAAAGATTGGCAATACCTTCATATTAATTTGCTATCCACCATGTTTCGAGAATCAGTCTGATTAAACTTATTACTGTGCATGACTCATATATTAGAATGTAAAGCTCAGCAAGATAAATGGCTGGTGTGGAGGATCCATACAGCAAATGAAAGAATAAGTATTCAAGCTTGCATTAGTCAACAGGAACAGTCACTGCACTTCAAAGTAATTCATTGTCTGTGAGGCACCTTCATACAGCTCAGTGCCATATTATTGTAGCTAAATGCAATGTAACAGATCTATTAAATCTCATCTGTCAGACAACCATTTGTTATATTTGTGATTGCTCAATTACTAATGCTTATATCATCTTCCTATCGCTTAAGCAGTCTAAATGTCTTCTGTACTAGAGACCTAGCACACTGTTATTAATTACCAGATTTTTATGTTCATGCTAGCATCTCTGTTGTTTGCTTCTCCTTCAACAAGTATTTCCCATATTAATACACTGAGTTTGCATTTAAGCTAATAGATGCCTTATTTTGTCATAAATTCAGCTCTCAGGTCTGGGGAAAAATAATTGTGGCATGTTCTGCAATATTGCAGTCGAAAGAAGAATTTGGTTCTTGCACCAAGAGGAACAGCAAAAAGCCTGACCCCATGAAGATGATGAATGGAACCAAATACAATAAAATAAGATGAAGAACTTTTTCCCTTGAGGCCTGTATAAAACATCTGCAACATTTGGGAGGGTAACACTCATAACACTAGAAATGCATTTTAAAGTTAAGTTTATCTATTATTTTATCATTTTTAGAGTTAAGAGAAAAGTAGATTTACAGCGTTTAGCATTTTCATTCAAGGTTGCTTAAGGGCAGTGTTATGTTTTATGATGGGATCGCTTTGCTTGCGAACCTGTTACACGCTTATCTGTCGGCAGGTGAGTCGATTACAACAGACTGCAGATGCAGAGACCAATATGAAAGGAAGCACATACTATTTATTTACACAGATAACAGAGCATTAACATGATGTGTGCCTCTCCAACCAGATCCTACTCTACACTAACATTAACATGGTAGCCCGCACTACACAGCTATTGGGTCTCATAGTCACGTGGTCAATCTGCTCACAGTCTCTTAAAGGTGTATTACACCTCAGATTACCACATCCCTCTCCCTTTACTTGAAAGTACATTTTACAATATATTAACTATTTACAATAATGAACTATTTACAAATTCAGTCTCTCAGGAGGCTTTTTCAAACGTGTCAACCGTCCTAGTTCTATGGCTTTGGATGGTTTATCTGAGGCCTCCCTCTCAGGAGTTATCTGTCCACTAGGCTCTCTAGGAACCTGTAAGTTTGCCTCTTCGACTGTCTCAGGCTCGAGGGGTTCTACAGGTATTTCCAAAGCAAGAGGAGTTCCTTCCACCTGTGATGTAGACTCCAATGGGAATGTTTAGTGCACCTTTTCTTGTGGACCTGTTTCCCGTTTCCTGAGGTGATCTACATTCTCCTGATTATCCGACTTTTAACCAACATATGGTAGGATAGTGGTCCTGTCACTGCACTAAATTCACCTGGTAGCCATTTGGGCCCAACTCCAAAGTTCTTTGCAAAACCTGCTTCTCCTACAGGGAAGTTTCTTTCATGACTGTGGTATTTGTGTTCATTTTTCTGGGCCTCCTGACTTCTCTCTACCTTCCCCCTAAATTCGGCCTTATGAGGCTTAACCGTGTCCTGAGACGTCTCTTCATTAATAACTCTGCGCGGGTAATACCGGTGGTCGTATGTGGTGTAATCCTATAGCTGAGCAGGAAGCGTGATAACTTCGATGCTATAGAGTCCCCCTCTAGTTTTTTCATTCCGACCTTGAAGGCCTGGACTGCCTGCTCGGCCAACCAATTGGATGCAGGGGTGGTATGCCGTGGTCTTGACTTGTGTTATGCCATTCAGAGTTGTAAATCTTTGGAATGCCCCTCTAGTGAATGCTGTTCCATTATCAGACACTATTATCTCTGGTAATTTCGCAAAACTCTGACACAATCTGTCTATGGTGGCGATAGGTGTGGGTGATCTCATCTTGTATACATCCATCCATTTGGAGTGAGTGTCGATAAGTAAAGAGGAACATTGTGCCCAAAAAAGGGCCCAAGTAGTCCCCAGTAGGTGGACCCATGGCCTTCCTGGCCATTCCTAAGAATGCAGTGGACCAGAAGGAGGCAATTTCTGACCATGTTTCCAATTTCAGTGTCCACCCCTGGACACCATAAGTAGCTGCGCACCAACATTTTCATTCTGGAATTGTTGGGATGAGGGCTGTGCAATCCGATCAATAATGGTTGTCTTCCTCTGGGAGGCACAATGACTCTCACTCCCCACAGTAAGATGCCATCCTGGCAGATGAACTTGTATCTCCTGTTAAAATAGGGCTTCATTTCATCTGACTTTGGCTCATTAGACCATCCATGCAAGACTTGTTCCGTGACGTGAGACAAAACTGGATCGCGGTCTGTCCAATTTCCGATCTTGTTTGGCATTCACTGGTGATGAGTCCAGAAAGTTTAATAACAAGTCAAGTTGTTGAGGGATGGGAAAGTTCACATTGCTGCCCTTTAGAGGTAATTGGCTCAGCGTGTCAGCATTGGCAATCTGGCTTCCTGGCCGGTGGATAAAAGTATATTTGTAAGCAGCTAGAATCAGTGCCCACCTTTTGATGTGTGCCGAGATGATTGGGGGTATTGCCTTATCTTCCCCAAACAAGCCTAGTGTGGCTTGTGATCGGATACGATGGCGCAGTGGCGACCATGGTTGTATTGGTGGAATTTCTTAACTCCAAATACAATGGATAAGCCGCCTTTCTCTGTTGTGAGTATCTTTGTTCTGCAACACTGTGTTCTTGAGACATAGCCAATGGGCTGTTGGGTGGGAGAGTGCTGCCCCTATTCTGTAAGGGGATGCATCGCAAGTTAAACTCAATTCTTTCTTTGGGTCGAAATGTACCAACAGGGCCGATGAATGTGTAATTGCTTTTACTGCCGTAAAGCCTGTTTGTTGTGGGGCTTGCCAAGTCCACTTGTGGGTTTTCTTGCGTAACTTGTATAATGGAGCCTGTACTATTGACAAATTTGGGAGAAAACGACCGAAGTAGTTAACCATTCCCAAGAAGGACTTGAGTTCTGTGGCATTTTTCAGGGCAGGTGCCTCTCGAATATCTCTAACCTTGTCTTCTACTGGGTGAAGGCCCTGCGAGTTGACCCTATGCCCCAGGTAAATCACTACTTTTGCTTAGAAGATACATTTTTCCCTTTTCAAGCATACTCCGGCTTGTGAGAAACGCTTCAATACCTTTTCCAAGTTAGCCAGGTGTTCTTCATCAGTTAGTCCTGTTACGAGGACACCATCGAGATAAACCACAACATGGGGTAGACCTTGGAGTACATTTTCCATAGCCTGTTGGAAAATGTCAAGCCAATGAGACTCCGAAGGGTAACCTGATATTATCCCTTGGCAAAATTTTACATTCATTGGGTGGGCTTGGCAGGAGTGGGCGGGGGTGTTCGGGAAGCCAACCGCCACCCGTGATCGGTTCTGCACCGCCATTTTACGCGGGCCGGCCAATTAAGGCCCGCCCAGCATAATACACGACAGCAGCATCAGCGAGAAGGAGCGTGCAGGGGTGGGAGCTCAATGTCCGCCGGGTTCAATGGCGACTGGCGGCCGATTCAAAAGTGGCCGTGGCAGCCATGTGAAGGCTGCCAGTGACTTGGAGGAACTTTGGTATGGAGCACTTCAGTGCTGAAGGCAGCAGGCGGGAGGGCATGTTGGCAGGGCAGTCGGCTCCGCACTTTTCTGATGAGTGTCTCGCTGCCCTCATGAAGGAGGTGGCAACACGCAGAGATGTACTTGTCCCCAGGGACTGGAGGAGGAGGTCCCCCCCCACATCACCAAAATTGCCTGGGAGGAGGTGGCATCCAGGGTCAGCACCCATGATGTGGTGAGGCGCACGTGGGTGCAGTGCCGTAAGCGGTTCAATGATGATCTGCAATCAGGAAGGGTGAGTACCGTGTTGGCATGGGTCACTTAGCACAGCAGTTAGGGGTGCCCCCCCCCCACCTCCATCTCCCCCAGACCTCAGAGTTCTTAGAGTGTGAGTGGCAGATGTTAATGAGGCAGCATCTGGACAAGGGGGTGAGCCCTGGCTGCTTGGAATGAGTGTCTTGCGGCTCCAGGGTCATGAATCGGCTGAGCCCTGTGAGGTATTCCACAGGTGGGGGTGGCCAGGCTGCAATGGCAATGCAGGTACAGGGTTCACTAATCAATGCCCCTCTCTCCTTTCAGGAGAAGACAGCCAACAATAATGCTGAAAGGTTGTGGACTGGTGGAGGGTTGCTCCACTTTCTAATCTTGAGTAGATACAGGAGGCTCTGGAGCTGGAGAGGCGCCATGCGCCTAGGTCAACCGGCTGTGGTGAGGTTGGGATGCCACAGGGTGGTAAGAGTGCAGTGCACTGAGGTCAGAATGTCTGTCATTGCAGCCATTCCACTGTTGTCTGTGTATTGATGTGAGCCTCGAACATGGAATCCCCATTGATAATGGAAAGACAAGGGCACCCTGATCCAGGTGCCAGGCATGCACAGTAACAGTGCACTGACTTCAACTAATGACATGTCCTTGTTCTTCCTTTCAGGCTCACCAGATGCCTGTCGGGGTGAGGAGCCTGAAGGCCTGCCTCTCACCCCACAGGACAGTGACCATAGAAATGCACCTGCGTCCCACCCTCTCAGCCAGGCAGGCACCAGCACAGATACCAGCACCTCAGCGGGCATTAGATTGTCGGATAGTATCTCGCTGCACAGTGGTGAGGGCACTTCACACTCGCTTGAGGTGCAGGCGGAGGCAGAGAGTGCCCAGGGCACTGGCAGTCGGAGAACTGCTGGGGACCAGGAACATGCTCAGTCGGTGGCTGATGATGGGCCGCTGGAGTCGTCCCTGAGGCAGCAGATGCTGGAAGTCCAGCAGGGTGTGCGGGAGGATCTGGCAGCGATACATGAGGGAATGCATGCCATGGTCTCCGTGATGGAGGAGTCCATGTGGAGCATGAGCATTGCAATGACCCTCGTGGCCGAGCGCACTGCCTCTTCCATGGAGAGAGTGGTGACTCTCATGGAGAAGCTCCTCCAATAGCTGAATCAGGGGTTCCTGAGGATGTGCTCGGACCTGCAAGCCCTCACACTGGCAATGACCTCAGGAGGTCACTGTCACTGTGGGACATGGATTGAACACCCAGTATCCTGGCCAGGTGCCCGTCCATCAACAGTGAGCAGGGAGGTCCAAAGCGACCTGATGTTGGTGTACGAGCTGTCTGTTGTCTCTGCGGGCTCCTCTCAGGGCACTCCGGATGATGGCAGCAGTTCCTCTGTCCCTCTGCCAGTGACTGTGGCATCTGTTGAGGCTGCGATGACTGGGGAGATGCCAGCTGTGGCACTGGCTGCTCCCTCCCAGGCGGGGTCAGCACAGGCTCCATGAGCCAGAGGATGCCCGCCAAGGTCATCAAGGCCAACAGGACAGCAGAGTCAGCAGGCTGTCTCCAATGCTGATGCCAGCGAGAGGGAAGCACCTAGATGTAGCACCCGCAAGCGAAAACTTAAAGCACCTTAAGCACAACACGGGCTTATCACTTGTGATATTTTTTTCCCCCACTTTTACGTTAATTATTATTAGATGTGATGGATAACACCTATCAATTTCATTTGTATTATATATGCCAGGCACCACACCATTCAATGTGTTTATGTTCAACAAGCCTCTGGGTGCTTCATTCGTTCTGCAGGTGAAGGGTAACCCATGATGTTATGAGTGATTTGTTTGTCATTGAACTTTATTGAAATGGTACATAGTGCATATTGTTCACCAAGCAAATGTTCCTATTGGGTGTCAAGTATGGAGCCTGCAGCCCTGGCATGTGGTGGTGGTTCTTCTTTGGTAGGCTAGCTGAAGGAGTGTTGGATCAAAGCCTCCTGGGTGTCCCTGCCTCCCTGGAGGTTGCCCTCAGCGTTCTCCTGACCGTGTTTGTCCTCGGACTGACTACTGGACTCATTGTCTGCTGCCAGAACAGCTGCACCAGCATCTTCCTCCACTGTGTTCCCCCTTTCCAGCACCAGATTGTGGAGTACGCAGAATGCAACTACTATCACTGACACACGATCTGGGTGGCATTGTAGTGCACCCCCTGAACAGCCCAGGCATCGGAAACGTATCTTGAGAAGACCTATGGCTTTCTCTACCACTGCCCTTGTGGTGGCATGACTCCTATTGTACCGCTGCTCAGCCTCTGTTTTTGGATGGCGGAGAGGTGTCATGAGCCACCTTTTGAGGGGATAGCCCTTGTCACCCAGCAGCCATCCATCCAGCCGGGCTGGAGCACTGAAGAGCCGCGGCACCTGGGAGTGTCTCAGGATGTAAGCGTCATGGGAGCTGCCAGGGTACCTCGCACAGACTTGTGGAATCTGCATCCTCTGATCACACACTATCTGTACGTTCATGGAGTGGAAGCCCTTCCTGTTGACGAAGGCATTGGGCTCACCTGCTGGAGCCTTGATGGCCACATGTGTACAGTCTATTGCACCCTGGACGCGGGGGAAGCAGCAATGGCCGCGAAGCCTCTGGCTCGCTCTGTCTGGCTGGCCTGGTCTGTGTGGTGGTGGATGAAAGTTAAAGCATGCCTGAACAGAACATCTGTCACCAGCTTGACAAACGTGTGGACAGCTGATTAGGAGACTCCACAAAGTCCCCTGGAAAGAGCTGGAGGCATAGAAGTTGAGGGCCACTGTGTCCTTCAGCGCCACTGGCATGGGGCGTCCACCCACACAGTTGGAGCTGATCTCAGGGCCAATCATCTGACAGATATAGTTGACTGTCTCCCTTGAGAGACGGAGCCTCCTTTGGCATTGCACCTCAGACATATTGAGGTAGCTGCATCACCACTGGCAGCACGATAGTGGCGTCTTCTGCGGCCCCTTCTGCCTTGGATTTCCTATTGGCCCTGCGCATCTTGTGCCTGTGTCTGTCCTCCCAAAGGTCACTCCCCTGGGGGCTGAATATGGACTCCTGGCCTCTTCCCCCTTCTGGCCCTCTCTTCCTCCTTAGAGGAGGTGCCTCCAGCGGACAGCACAATCCCCATTCCCAGGGTAAGGGAAGGCTGTCTGATACCTGGAAGGCCCCAAGAGGTATGACTCTTCCGGAGTCCTGAACTGAAGCCTCTTATTTCGTCAAAGCAGCTCTGAAGCGAAATTAAGTTGTCCTGTTCACACAAGCAAGTGGCAGCAAGTTATAAGCTAAAGTACAAAAAACTCGCATTAGCAAGCCCACTCACCCCTCCTATCCCGCCGTGGATGAGGTTTTTGAAAATGTGGCCTGCCCATTGCGCCCATGCAACGCCCTGACAATCGCACGGGCTGCATAAAATCACAGACAATTGGTGCCTCAAGGCCCTTAACTGACCAGAGCGTGCTGGTTAATTAATGGCGGGTGCGCCTCCATCCTCAATGTGCACCCGCCTAGCGAAATATTGCGACAGTGCGCAGTGACGTCAGGACGCATGCCCGACATCATTGCGCGTAATTTTACGTTCCGGCATGCCAGGCACGCGCTCGCACACTGAATGCAAAATTCTGCCCCCTGTGTGTGCTGATAGTTACAAAATCCCAAGAGGCCTTTTCCAGCTCGACTTGCTGGTAAGTGTGACTCATGTCGAGCTTCGTAAATGCAGTTCCCCCGGCCAGCTTGGAGCACAGTTCATCAACTTTTGGTATACGGTGCCTATCAACTCTGGCTACTTTGTTCATGGTCAACTTGTAGTCCCCGCATATTTACACATCCTGGTCAGGCTTTAGTGCTGGAACTATGGGCACTGCCCATTTGGAAAATTGTACAGGTTCTAAGACTCCCAACCTTTCCAGCCTGTCCAATCCAATATCCACTTTTTGTCGTAATGCTTAGGGGATTGGCCTCGCCTTCAAATATCTGTGGGTTGCTCTGGGACCCACGTGGATTTTAGGTTGCAGCCCCTGAATATTTCCGAGCTCTCCCTTGAACACTGGGCATATTTCTGTAACAATTCTTGCAGATCTTTCATTCTCAGTCCACTCCAACTTTAATTCCTTAAGCCAGTTCCGACCAAGCAGAGTTAAACCCTCCCCTGCTACCACTGTCAAGGGTAAATTAGCAGATTGGCTTTCAAGTTGTACTGGAACCTTGCATATACCCTTTACTTGTATGTTTTTGCCAGTATAGGCCTTTAGTCTGGTACATGAGTTTTCCAGCTTTAGTGAGTTGGCCTTCTCCATTCAAATACTTAAACCTGTGTTCCCCCCTGGCTGCTGTGGATGCGCCTGTATCCACCACCATTCGAATGGGTTTTCTGTTGACTTCTACTGTCACATAGATTGGCTCTGTTTTACACATTTTTAAGTTGTGTCGTCAGTAAATATCTGACTCTGTTTCTTCAGGCTCCTCCATTATATAAATTTCAAGACTTCTGCCTTTTTGTTTGAAATTTGGCCTCAATCTTTCTTTACAATATCGCATAATGTGCCCATTGCACAACACACGGTTCTTTTAAATTGTTGTTTGTTTGCAGGCTGTCTGGTTCCAATTCTGCTATTATTAGCGTGGTTATTATCCATCAAAACATTGCTTTTTGCTAGTCTGTTAACGGCGGCTGTTTCCCACCTTTCCACGGAGCCCTGCGCTTCCGCACCATTTCTAGCCGGTGCCTCCCTCTCGACATGAAGGATGGCGCCATTTTGTGATCCCTTGATTTCTTTTGAATCCCTGACTGCGCTTTCCATTGTGAGCACCAACTCCAGCATCTTGCTGAAGTCTAAATTCGTTTCCGACAACAACCTTTTTTGAATTACGCCTTCGTTAATCCCACATACTAATTGGTCTATTAACATGTCATTAATTGATGCCCCAAACTCTCAGCGCTCTGTCAATTGTCTTAAGGCTGCTACATAGCAAGCGACTGTCTCTCCAGGAGTGCAATACCTTGAACTGAATTTAAAACGTTGCTTTGTTACTGAGGGTTTCAGCTGAAAGTGGCTTTTCACAAGATTCACCAACTCATCATATCTCTTGGAATCTGTGGCATTGGGTACCGTTAGACTATGAATTAGGCTGTATGTTTTATTACCACATGTTGATAAGAGGATCGCCCGCCTCTTCTCCTCTCCCAATATGTCGTTGGCCAAAAAGAAAAACGATATCAATATAATTCAATATAATGTGACCAGTCATCAGTGGTCTGATCAAACGGTTCAATGTGGCCAAATTGTGGCGTACTGGAGGGTGATAGCTTCAATGACTATATTGAGGGCTGTACTTACAATTGGCCAGCAGGACATGGCTGATTCACTTCAGCTGAGTTTTCGCAGCTTTCCTTGGTGTCATTAACTGGTCATGTTTTGCCTCAGCTCCAGCTGTTATGTTTTACTTTGGGGTCACTTTGCTCGCGAACCGGTTGGCAGGTGAGTCAATTACAATGTACCGCAGACACAGAGACCAATGTGAAATGAAGCACATACTATTCATTTACACAAACAACAGAGCACTAACATGATGTGTGCTTCTCCATCCAGACCCTACATTAGACTAACAATAACATGGTAGTCCACACTACACAGCTATTGGGTCTTACAGTCACGTAGTCAATCTGTTCACCGTCTCTTAAAGGTGTATTACACCTCAGATTACCACAGGCAGGAGCATAGGCCATTCAGCCCCTTGAGATGCTCCGCCACTCAATTAGATAGAGGCTTAACTCAATTTATCCACCTTGATTCCTTACCACTTAGCTAGCAAAAAAATTATTTTTATTTTTTAAATTTTCAATTGACTTAGACTCAACAGTTTTCAGTTATATAAGTGCATATGGAGGATGTGTTTAACATATTTAAAAAAAGGAGCAGATAAGGCAGTTTCATGAATGCTTGCCTGCGTGGTCTTCTGAGGGCCTGCTTGTGACTCTGATGACCTAATTTGACTGTGAGGGCTTCTGTGCATTGAGTGAAGTCCACTGTTATTTATTGGATATCCACCTGGCCCGGTGCTGCATCGTGTACTCCCCTGTTGGAAACCAATGCCTAAAGATCACACTTGACCTCTGTTGGCATAGATTGTTGCTTAGCTGGGAGGTGTCTACATCCCTCCCTCATGACTGTCCCAGTGGTGCTTCCAAATGCCTTGAGGTTGACCCCAGTCACAAATAGGGTTTTAGATCATGGTGTCTCAACATCATGAGTGACAGAACACCGAGATCTCAGTAAAAAATGCCATTGATGTTGCTTGTTGTTAGGTGAAGAGCCAGCTGCATGACCATGTGGAGGTGGGTGGTAGAATTACACCTCTCCGGCTTATTTGTGTGGATTCTACTTTGAAAGAAGTGACTAGTTCACCCATTTAATTAATGAAGTGTTGTCTTGAAGCATTTGCCTCATTTGGTGGTACTTACAGCTTTGAATCATAAGGTTGTGGGTTATTTGAGCTCCCGATTTTTGAATAAAATATTAACTGATGCTGTGTTTCCCTGTTCCATGAGTCAGGTGAACATTAAAGGTACCAAAGTATGAACTGAAAAAGAGCAGTGAGTTTGCTTGGTGCCCTGCATACCATTTCTTCCCTAACCAATACCAGAAATACAGATGACCTTGTCTTTCAACCACTGGTGGCATCTTCCTGTGCACTAAATGACTGACACATGGGGCAGGATATGTACCTTGTTGGGTAGGCGAGGCGGACGGGCCTGGGAGCGGCCACGAAACCAACAGCTGCTAGCGATAATTGCAATTAACAGCCAGCCAGCATGAAAGGCACGCTCAGGGCCTCAGCGCTGCCGGGGTGGGGGCAGGCAGAGCTTGAGCGCTGAAGTGGGCACATGCGCCCGTGAGCGTGCACTGGAAGCTCCCTGAAGGCACAGTGCTGCCTCAGGGAGCTGAAGATTTTTAACATTATAAAAAAAGGGTTCAAAAATAAGTAAAACATGAACCCTCATGTAACTCTGTCGCATGAGCAGAGACATGTTAAAAATGAGTTTAAAAAATTTTTATTGTTGTTTTATTTACTGCCCAAAACCTCATCCTGCCCGTGGAGGAGGCTTCATTAAAAATGCAAAGGCCGCCTGGCCTATTCGCCCGCCCGCCAACCGAAAGGTTGGACGCCAGCGAAAAATTCAATTTAATTAATTGATTAAGGGCTTTAATAGGCCTTTTGATTGTCGGCGGGCGTGCTGCCACCTATTGCACGCACGCGTCGAGCGAAATATCGTGAGAGTGCGCGATGACGTCAGGACGCTCGCTCAATGCCATCGTACACTATTTCACTCCTGTTCGGGTTGGGCGCGCGCCCACCGCTGGATGAAAATTCTGCCCATGGGGTTTAATAACGGGTGGTTTACAATGCGGTAGGAGCTAACTCATGGCAGGTTACCATTCCCGCCAGAGGTTGGTTGAAACCGATTTACATCCCGTTAATGGGATGCAGATGAAGGCCGGACCGGAATCGCCCCTGCCCTGCCCACTCTTCCGCACCACCAGCGGGAAATCACACCGGTCCAGAGCACATCTGGACCAACGTGATATGTACGTGTCAACACTTACCTGAAGATGGCCTGGGGCAGCTTGCAGAGATTGGAAGAGAAGATAAGAGGTCTCCAGTGACTGGACCTTGGAACACCATGTGCTGCAGTGGGTGGTGGAGCATCACTGCTGCAGCAGTTTCCAGGAGGTGGATCTTTAAGCTGCAGGTGGATGGTTGCAGGAGGTCCTGTTGGTCGGCAATGATCTGTGCTGAGAGTGGGGGGGGTCATTAGACAGGGAGAGGAGGAATGAAGAGGATGTGGTGGCCTAGAGGGGGCAGGGGAGGTTAGGCATAGGGCAAAGAGAGAGAGATGCTGCAGGGGTTGTGGAATGAGTGAGGTGGAATGGGGTGTGAGGATGGGAAGGGTGAGGATTGGAGTGTGAGCTAGGGGGTGCGTGTGCAGGTGTGAATGGACTTGAGGGAGTGTGCAGGTGTGAACATGCATGGGGGATGGGGAAGAGGGGAAAGGGGCTCAGAGGGGAAAGGGGTTCAGAGGGAGGGGCCCGTAATGTCAATAGATGTGTCCTGGGGGGCAAACTCAGGGAATTGGTGATGATAAGGGATGGTGAGGGTTAAAAGAGGCAGTGGGAGCCTGTAGGGTGGGAAAGTGAGGGTCCTGTGTCAGGTGAAGGGCACTCAGGATGTTGGAGGGGAGATGGAATGAGAAATGGATTCTGGGGGTCGGAAGAATGAGGGGGGTCGGATTTACTGTGATGGGGGTGGGCTCCTTGGGAAGGTAGGGGACTTCAACATTGACCTACTCGGGTTGGAGGGTGATGGGCAATGGTTGAAGGGTAACCATGGGGAGGTCAAAAGTGATTCCTGGGTTGTCAATGGTTATGGGGGAGCGGGGGGAGGAACCGATATTTGACTCAACTTGGAATTTTACTTGCACCATGGCTGCTATGGCCGCTCGGAACTATGCAGAGCCTCTAGTGAGATGCTTCATGGGAGTTGGGTCATCGGAGGTGGGCGGAGATGTAGGTCAGCTCAACTGGACAACTGAAGGGGAACTCCAGAATGTAGTGCTTACAAAGATAGGGCATTGGGACAGATGAGAGTGTGAAGGTTAAAGACTTCTTGCACATAGCTCACAAGGGCCCTGGCAAAGACCTTTGCCTCCCGCCGCATGCATGACTCTTGGAAAAATGGAATGTCCCTCGGAAGTTGGTGGTGGTGGTGGTGGGGCGGTGATGTGTTCAGACTTTAGGACAATTGCAAATAAACCACATCAGACACGATTAAAGCGCAAGTGGACTATATTTACAAAAGTATGATAAGCTTAACAATCGTACTGCACCTGTGCAACTACTTAACTTTTCTTTCCCTACCACTTCTTCTAGGTGCCTCCCCAATGTCTGCAGCAGGGGTGGAGGCAGCCTGTTGACCAGTGTGCTCTGTTGTCTTGGATGACCTTGGCGGCTGCCCTCTGGAGACACGAGGCCTGGAGGGCCACAGCATCAGCTTATCACGTTGCCACTGAGGCCCATGTCCCCTCTACCGTTCAGTGAGTGTGAGCAGTTGAGTGTTCACTTGCACTGGCAGAGCAGATGAGGTCATTCAACCACTTCCTGCCCTGTAGTGCAGTCCACTGGTGCCCACCTTGGACACTGACTGCCCTGGAGGCTTCCTTCCATGCTCGGCTTGTCTCCCTGCTTGGCCTCCTCTTCCCATCCTCTGGATAGAGGATGTCCCTCCTGGCCTCCAAGCAGGTCCCCAGGGAGGTATTGCTGAATTTGGGCACTGGAGCTCCCTGTTGTCGTTGGGCCATCTCGCCCCTTAATGTTGTGTAGGTTGCAGTCTAGACACCTTTTTAAATAAGGCACTTGGATATGATGGTGGGACATGCGCCATCCAACTTGTCCCAGCGTATGATACGTCGGAAACCCCTGACTGCATAATTAATGAGGCTGGGATCACACAATACAGTGTGAATTCCCAGCGGCCTCTGCAGCGGGAAACACTCCCCATCCCCGTCCCTTCACCCGCCACGGGACTTAGCCCCAGAAAGGAAAATTCTGCCCATAGCCACTGTACCTCAAGATAATTTATTATATGTGAAGGGTATTGAGATGTTTCTGGGAGATGTGACAAAACGTGATACAAATGCTTCTTTTTTTTTCATTTTTCTCTGTTGTGACTGAGTTGCAAAGTCAGAATCCCAAGATGACTGAGAATGATCAGTAACCATGCTGGCTGTCCATTCAGCTGTAACCAGGCATTCTTCAGCTGCCACCTTTGCCCATGATGAATGACCCATCCTTTCTAACCTCTTTAGAGTCATTAATACGCCTCAAGATACCTATACCTGTGTGGCTGTCTGTGCCAAGTGATGTGGGTGATAAGGAGTGCTGAAGTACACACAGCACTACAAGACCAAATTTCTCCTCTTTGGCTTAAAGATTTTTTGTGAAAAGCAGGTGGTGTATGATGATTACATGGGTATTGGTATGTAATTTTCTGCCACATTGTTGGAGCACCATCATGCCATTAGAGGAATGTCATATTCATAACTTTTAAAATATGAACTGTAAAATATTGAGTGTGGAATCTTTTGAATTGACTTTTTCTTTTAAAAATGGACAAAGTCCTGCAAAGATGGCCACTGACCTGGCCTCTGTATTCAAGAAACTGACTCACACTCTGAAGACAGACAAACCGGCATTCCAAATTAAAAGGCATTAATTGCACATATCCTGGAAGACCATCAAGGAGACATTCCTGAACTGAATGGGTCTTTGAAAGAAAGAAAGTAATTGTCCTAGCTCATCAAGTGGATGGCTCAACTCAATGGAACAGTCACCTAGGAACAATAATGCAGGATGTGGATCATCAATCTAAGAATATCGCCATAGTTGGTAAAGAGACCGCAGCTGTGTGGAGTCACATTGTAGGGCAGCCATGTCTGTCCCTTTCAGAAAGGGGAACACTGAATTAGGCAGTAACATCTATGCCTGAAAAATATCTAAAGGCTGTGCCTGTTCCATTTTTGGATTTGCCAAAACAGCAAACTGATCTCCTGGTAAAAAAACGACAAGAAACTGACTTTGTGACCTACAAAAAGTCCATCACTTCACAAAAATTCTGCAAAACAATTTCGACATTTGACTTTGGCTGTTGAATTCACCTAAACTGCACTTCAAGGGTGAAGAAGTCCTTCCAACAGCCCTGCAAATTACCTTCTCCAAAACAAGGCAACCACATAAATTATGAACAATTCCTTCTTTTGTTAGTTTGTAAAAGTGCAATATTCTCTCCAAGTATACTTTTTTAAGTGTGTTTGTATGTGTGAGTGCGGACCAAGCATTAGATTTCAGGGTGAGCGCTTAAATAAGCAATCATCGTTCTTTATTTAAACTAGGAAAAGCTTGCTGCTGGTTATTCAAATTGTCCACAAACCCGGGCTAAAAAAACACACACCCACATCTTCTTCTCAAAACCTTACTGTTTACGGACAGTTAGGAAGGGACAAGGAAGTGTCCTTTTGATTTTGAGGTTGAGGACTAAGAGGAAGACAAGGGGGATCGGACAGTGCATCAGAGAATTCTGGATAGATAGCCCACACAGGGAGGGACACTTCCCACCATCTAATTGAAGACCAGTTTTGAGAGGCATCTTATACTGTTGCCACATGCCTTACCTCCCATAATTGAGGATCCATCAAGAAGTCCACCATCTACATTCAAACCTTTCAATCCCTTCCCCATGAAGAGCACAATAAAAAGTATCAACAATTCCAGTACTACCCAATTACCATATTCACTTGCTTTCTAGAGCAAGCACAAACAGTGAAAACATGACATAACCAATAAATCCATTTTCAAAGGCCAGCAAAGATCTTCACGTTCAGTCCTGTGGCCGACCACTTCCCCATGACTTTATGCCAAAATACCATCACTCTTGACTGTACATTGACTTATCAGAAACACCTCCAAAACAGCAGAGCCAAGGTCAAGGCAAGAGTGAATCTCATACGGAAACTGGTGGGTACCACCTGGAGCAGCAGGGCTAAACTCTATGCACTACTTCACTCTCCCTGGCCTACCCAACAGCAGAGTACCGCTGCTCAACCTGGCTCAGGAGCTGCCACACAAACGTGCTGGATATCCACCTCCGGGAAGTCATGAGGACTATTTCTGGAATGTTGAGACCAACACAGCTTTCTGTGCTAATACACATTGAACTTCCTGATGTTCACAGGGATAATACCCTCCTCAAAGAACACCACCTGCTGATGGCTAATGAAGTACTCCCATTGACACAGGACGTCAAAAAACCCCATGAAATCCTGTAGTCCCTCCCGGAACACACTCTGCATCCTACAAACTGATGACATTCCCATCACTCAATGGTGTACCTCCTGGCTGACTGCAAACATCACCAACCTGGTAACTGACCTGAATGGTGAAGTCCCACATTTCAACCTCCCACAGAAAATTTGGACAACCTCAACTGCTTGAGGATAGGCTGGGGTGATGTGGCCATTTGTTCCACAAGTGGAACATGAGAAACAGCTCAAATTATAACTGTGGCCATCCAAGTCAGACCATCACCTCCATCTTGAACTTCTGCCCTGAGAGATCCATTCCTGGTGCATCACAACCATTCACACTGCATCAGCTGAAGCCATTGAATGGATTATTAACCTCAACAGTGAACTGCTTCTCCAGTCATATGAGTAAAAACAAATATTTATAAATATTGAACTATTAACACAATGGAAGGTATCCTCAGTGTGTTGTGGTACTATCACTGTGCTAAATGGGATACCAGAAGATTCCAGAAAATCTAACAGCTCAAAACTGGGCTTCCATGAGGTGCTGAGGGGGTATCAGCTGCAGCATATAATTGGATTATGGAGAGATAGTGGTGCAGTGGTAATGTCACTAGACTAGTAATCCAGAGGCCCAGGCTAATGGCAGTTGGTGGAATTTGAATTCAATTAATAAATCTGGAATATAAAGCAAGTCTCATGGTGACCATGAAAACTATCATTGATTGTCGTAAAAACTCATTTAGTTCCCTTTAGGGAAGGAAATCTGCCATCCTTACCCAGTCTTGCCTACATGTGACTCCAGGCCCATGCCATTGTTGATTCTTAACTGGCCTCTGAGTGACCTAGCAAGCCATAGTTCAAGGGTGATTTGGTATGGACAACAAATGCTGGTCTTGCCAATGATGCCCACATCCCATGAAAGAATGAAGAAACAAAAATCTATAACCTTTGTCGTATGCAGGCAGTCGTGCTTCCAGACATGGTTAAATCATGGTAAGCACCAGTTAACCCAAAAATGGACTAAAAGCAGACTTTCAAACAATTGGATCTTAGTAACAGAGCATCTATTTAACACCTGCGTTCACATTTTCCCCAAAATAGACCCATTACTTTCTAGCAGGTTAGTACGTAAATTGAATCAAACGATCTTATAGCCAGAGGTGGGATTGGCATTTAAACGTTATGGCAGTATTTTTGACATTGTGCATTAGTGTAAAATGTGCAACATCAGTTCGGCCACCTGTAAAAATCCTCTCCCAACTTTAACCAGAATTGTGTAACTAGTGTCCAAACCAATATCACATGTTTTAAACAATAATTCAGAATTAAAATTACCTCCATGTACTCTGACAAGGAAGCAGATATTTTGAATTAAATTCGAGAGGTAGTGCCAGCAGTCTCCTGAGAGCGATTGTTCAAAGAGACTTCCACAGTGTCAGATCCAGCTTAGAAATGGAAGATTTAAAGCTCCAGCTTTGAGTGAAGCAAGTAATTGAGGAAGAAGAAACAGCTTTTCAGGTTCAATTTGTTTGCAACATACAGGAGACAAAATGAAGTGCAAGCCAGCAAGTTTCTGCAGCTGTCTGAGGACACCATAGGGGTGCATGAAGTGTTTCTGTATGGTTAGGAAAAAGATAATTGGAACCCGAATTAGACAAGTTTGAGAAATATTTCACACCCAAGGAGAATATTACCTATAAAAGATGTATATTTAACGTTGGATTTCAAGCTCAAGGAGAAAGCATTGGTCAATATATAACAGATTTGTGAAAAAGCCCATGTATTATGAGTAGAGGTCCCTCGATGGCAGTCTTGTTAAAAACAAAATTGTAGTTAGTGTTATAGTTATGAAGTCAGATCCAGATTAATAAAAGCAAAATGCTGTGGGTCCAGAAGAATAAAAATGTCTTGATCTCTAGCTACAGATACTCACAGGGCAGCTGAAGCTAGTGCAACGTGGCCAGAACAGTTTAGGATTAGCAATGGAATAAGTAAATAATTTGAGTGGAGCAAGGCTATGACTTCATACAATGAGGGAAAAAAAGGTCTATCTGATAATGATAGATGATGTGTTATATATACTGGGGAAAAAAAAACTATCCAGCAAATGGCCAAGCGTTTACATGGTTTTAAAAACTACTTTTGCTGAAGTAGGCAAAGCTGAAAAACCGCAGTCAAGCAAAGAGTAAGAAAGTTCGGAGAGGAAAAGCAGTTTGAGAATGTATGCGAAAATGATTTTTTTATATCCAAGGTTCAGAAATGAGTTGATGAGACACAATCTCAAGATGAATAGAACTGGTGTAAGTGGGAAACATCAGCCTGAAAATGACTTTGGGTTATCGCCAACTAGGCCCTGCGTGTCGACCTTATGGCCCAAGTAAACTACCTCCTTGGCTTGGCAAAGATATTTTTCTTGCTTCAAGTGCACTCTCGCTTGTGAGAAGCGTTTCAGCACCTCCTCCAAATTAGCTAAGTGTTCAGTTCATCCAGTGACTAAGACATCATTCTCAGTACATACAACGATGACGTGGGGCAGTGCCTGAAGCAGATTTTCCATGGTATGTTGGAAAGTAGCACACGCCGGTAAGACCCCAAAGGGTAGTTGAGTATATTGATACAATCCTCGACGTGTATTGATGGTCATGAATTCCCTAGAGCCTTCTTCCAACTCTACCTGCTCATGTTGAGTTTTGAATATGTGATGCCCCCTGCCAATTTCGAATATAATTCATCAATCTTCGGTATCTGGTAGCTATCAAGAACCACTGCTGTGTCGCGATTGGTCAGTACAGTCTCATGGTCGACTAACTACATTTTCTTAAAGGTACATAGCACTCCAATTTACCACATTGACCCAGCTACAGTGAATGAACGGCGATAGAGTTCCAAGTCAGAATGGTGTGTGGCTTGGATGAGAACTTGCAGGTGGTGATGTTCCCATGCATCTGCTGCTGGTGTCCGTCTAGGTGGTAGAGGTTGCAGGTTTGAAGGGTGCTGTCAAAGGGAGAATGTGTAGAACTGGACAAAGAGTACACAGAGAAAATACTTTGCATGATGGAACGTACTCAGACAAATTTTATAATTATTCCTAACAGTAAAATAGATGTTTTGAGCCGAAGCTAGGAGAAATGGCTCACCAGCTGACAGCATTCGCCAACACTTGCAACTAACACCTTGCAGAGTTCTGAACTCCTGGACACTATATTCTAGTATAAATTCTGGCCAAGTGAATCTCACTGATGCAAATGTTAAAGTTGCCAGACTGATGATAGAAGACTACGTTATTTTCCAGACAAACATTATTACATGGGGCCTCAACCAGGCAAATGGATAAACTGCCACCTTTGGTTGAAGGTCATTACAGTTACAGGATGTGAAGATGCTACCAACTGGAAAAGGAAAAATATTGGCCTAAGTTAGCCACATAAGGGAATTGTGCTGGGTCAAGCCATGGTATTAATTCAAAATCAGGCTTTAGGTATGTGGCCAGGAAAAATCAGTTAGTGGAGAACAGGAAATTGATCCCGTTTCATTCTCCATTAAGCTTGGGTCTTGTGCCTTGTCCAACTCTACTATGGTTCCCATGTCACATACCTGCTCCACTTGCTGTCCTATGTCATATTCCTTAGCCAGCTTCACTGCTTTCTTCTGGGTACCCCAATCCCTGCCTGTTAGTGATGTGCTACTAATGTGCCATAGAAATACACAGTTCATTGAATGTCTGAGAGAGAAAGATAACTTCACGCTTTAGATGGGTTCCAACTCTGACATCTTACACGCCCTGAATTTTAATTGCTTACAATTGCTTTCAATTGCCTAAGGCTAAGCTTTGGAATTCCTTCCCTAAATCTCTCTGCCTCAATACTCTCCCTCTCTCCAATCAAATGGCCAGCAGCTCTGTTGTCCCAGCATGCCACAGGGAAGCCTGGACTTTCAGGTTAAGCCAGGAGTCTCGCCAGGGCCAAGCTGGCAGGCCGCCAGCAAGGGGGCTGAGGTGGGGGTGAGATCAATAGGGTGGGAAAGGAGGGGGAGGGGGAGGGGCACAAGGGGGGAATACCTTGGGGGGGTCTTTAATTGGCACAGGGTGCATGAACAGGAGCACCCACCCTCGTCCCAGTCACAAGGCTGCTAAGTTTCAACTGGAGGAACTGGACACTGGGTGTGGGCCTCCCCCACCATGGGAAAAATCACAGTAGCAGCAGGATGAGCCCATAGCCCCGTAAAGTTTTTTCTCTTCAAATACTTATACAATTCTCTTTTGAAGGTCTCAATTAAAAATGCCTGCACCATACCCTCAAGCACTGCATTCCAGGTCCTAACGATTCACTGCATAAAAATGTTTTTTTTCATCATGTTGCCATTGCTTTTGAAAATCACCAGAAATTTCTGTACTCTAGTACTTAATCCTTCTGTCAACAGGAACAGTTTCTCCTTATCTACTCTGTCCAGAACCCCCACGGTTTTGGAAACTTCAATCAACTGTCCTCTTAATCTCCTGTTCCCCAAGAAGAACAGCCCCAGCTTATCCAATCTTGCCACATAACTGAAGTTTCTTGTCTCTGGAACCATTCTCATGAATCTTTTCTGAACTATCTCTAATGGTTTCACATCCTTTGAAAGGTGTGGTGCCCAGAACTGGACACAAAACTCCAGTTCAAAACTGAACTAGTGTTTCATATATATTTATCATAGCTTTCTTGCTTTTCTACTTTATGCCCTTATTTATAAAGCCCAGGGTCCCATCTGTTTTATTAACTGCTTTCTCAGCCAGTTCTGCCGTGTTCAATATTTTGTGTTCATTTACCCTCAGATTCATCTACTCCTTCACGCCCTTTAGAATTAGACTTTTTATTTTATATTGCCTCTTCTCATTCATCCTACCTAAATGAATCAATTCACACTTCTCTGCATTAAATTTCATCCTTCACATATCCTCTTGAAGTTTATTTTTATCCTCCTCACACTTCACAACGCTTCCAAGTTTTGTGCCATCTGCAAGTTTTGAAATTGTACCCTGTACACCCAAGTCTAGGTCATTAATATATATCAAGAAAAGCAGGGGACCTAACACTGACCCCTGGGTAAACCCAGTATATGCCTTCCTCGAGTCTGAAAAACAATGACAGTAGTTCACCATCACTCTCTGTTTTCTGTCACCCAACAAATTTCTTATCCATGCTGCTACTATCTATTTTATTCCATGAGCTCTCACTTTGCTGACAAGCCAAATATTTGGCACTTTATGCCTTTTGGAAGCCCATGTATTCAATATAAATCGCATTACTCTCATCAAACCTCTCCGTTACCTCATCAGAAAATTAAGGAAATTAGTTAAGCATGATTTTCCATTAGCGAATCCATGATGGCTTCCTTAATTAATCCACATTTTCCCAAGTGACTGTTAATTTTGTCCAAAATTATCATTGCTAAAGGTTCCCTACCACCGAGTTTAAACTGACTGGACTGCTGTTGCTGGGTTTATTCCTACAACCTTTCTTGGATAAGGGTGTAATATTTGCAATCCTCCAATGATCTGCCACCCCTGTATCTAAGGAGCATTAAAGAATTATGGCCAGTGCCTCTGCAATTTCCAGCTTCCCTTCCCTCAGTATCCTTGTATGCATACCATCTAGTGCTGGTGACTTATCAACTATAAGCACAGCCAGCCTATCTAATACCTCCACTTTGCACATTTTTAGCCCACCCAGTGTCTCAGCTACTTCTTCTTTCACTATGACTTCAGGAACATCTTCTTCCTTGGTGAATACTGATGCAAAATACTCATTTAGTACCTCAGCCATGCCCTCTGCCTCCAAGTATAAATCCCTTTTTATTTCCCTAATCAGTTCCATTCCTCCTTTTATCACCATTTTACTATTAATATGCCTATAAAAGACTTCTGGATTTCCTTTTTTGTTAGCTACCGGTCTCTTCTCGTACCTTCTCTTTGCTTCTCTCTTATTTGGTTCTTAATTCTCCACAGAACCTTCCATATTGAACCAGGTTCTCAATTGTGTTATACACCTGACATCTGTCATATGCACCCTTTTCCTACTTCATCTTACTCTCTGGGCTGGATTATAAACTGAGGGTGGGCTCCCCACACCCCAGCGTCAATTTCGGGGTTGAGCAAAATACTGCAGATGCTGGAAATCTGAAACAAAAACAGAAAATGCTGACTCAAAACGGACTCAAAACATTAACTCTGTTTCTTTCTCCACAGATGCTGCCAGACCTGCTGAGCTTTTCCAGCATTTTCTGTTTTGTTCCACCTCAGTTTTGTTGCCTTGCTCCACTTTAATTTTTCGGGCGATGGCCCTTTGATTAGTATGAGGCAGAACTCCCGTCTACCTCCAAGAGGAAGTTCCGCCCCAGAGAGCTGCCGGCTAATCGGTGGCCAGCGGCTCTGCACCACACCGGGTGGCTACTTCCAGTATTGAAGGAGGCCCAGGAGGAAGAGGAACCATGGATGCCTCCAAACCCAGGTTAGCCTGGGATCTCATGGGGTGGAGATGGCAGGTCACGGTGAGGGAGGTGGAGGGGCCTGTTGGACATGGTAGGTGGGAAGGTGGATGCAGGAATGGAAAACTCTGTGGGGGGGCATCCAATTGGCACAAATGGCCCAGGAAGGAGGCACCCCTCCTTTCACTGACCAGCAGCCCAAAGGGTTAAACCTGCTGAGCAACACATTGAGCGCAGGCCTCTCCTGCTGCCCTTTAAATCAGAGCGACTGCATGATCAGGTCCTTTACTGGGCTTTAACTGCCCCTTTAAATTGGGCCATGGGTGGGCAACCTACCTGACTCCCACACCACCCATAAAATTGTGGTGTGGGCGGATTGGGCAGGCCAGTGGCAGGCTTTGCATCGATGGCATGGCACCCCAATTTACAGGTCCAGCCATCTGTTTCCCACTCTCGTAAAATTCAGCCCTATCTCTTTCCTCATCCAGGGAGCACTAGATTTCTTTTGCCCTGCCTTTCCCCTTTGTGATACTGTACTTTAACTGCATCCAAACTATCTCCTTTTTTAAAGGCAGCGCATTGTTCTGTCACAGTTTTGGCTGCCAATCTTTAACCACAATTTACCTTGGCCAGATCCATTCTCACCCCGTTGTAGGTGACTCTCTCCCAATTAATTAATTTTACCTCGGATTGCTCCTTGTCCTTTTCAATAGCTAAATTAAATACTATGATCACTATCCCTTAATTGATCCCCCACTGCCTGACACTTGTTCCACCTGCTCCATCTCATTCCCCAGAACCAAGTATAGCAATGTCTCCCTGCTCAATGGGCTGGAAACTTAATGATGCAGAAAATTCTCCTGAACGCACTCTAGAAACCCTTCTCATCTCTGCCCTTTATGCTATTACGATCCCTGTCCATAATAGGATAATTAAAGACCCCATTAAAACTTCTCTATAACTCTCGAACATCTCTGTAATTACTTGCAAATTAGAGTTAACATTTCAAGTTGAATATGACTTCTCCAGTACATGTGTATAGAAATATGTTGACAACTGAATAATTAAAAATGATCTGTATTTGTCATAAAAATTAAGAATATATAGGTGTAAGACTGTACTATGCTACAGGAAATGCTTTTGAGTTTATCTGAAATAAAGGTCTTCAAAATGGCCAAGAGGTCTCACTTGATCTTTGAATTATTCCGTTAACAGCTGGAACCAGGTGTTCCTTACTCCAGTGACCTAAGGAAACTATAAAATGGGCAGCAGAGGCCATGAAGCACAGTCCTCTGACTGATCAATTACTTCTCATCTGTGTTGATGGGTTAATCAGCCAGACCAATGGTCATAAACTCGAGTCACCTTTATGCTTAGAATGCCAGAAAAGCAACAGTCCAAACTGTGCTAACAGGGGGTAAGTGGTATAATCAGTCTATGAATCATATGCATTTTTGCTACAGAAGAAATACACATTGTGATATTTGATTTCTCACTTCTCATTTGGAAGTACAGTAGTATTGCATCTGGATATCTGAAACATTGTTTTTCACTATTGCTTTGCAGCTAGCCAATAGCACAAGGATTATTTGGCCCTTTGCTCTGCTTTGAACAAAAATCGCGCTAGGAAAAGAAACTTTTGCAGTGTTTCATAGAAAGTAGGACATTGACAGTGAAACAGAAATAAAGTTGGAGGAGAAACAAAACAAGCCATTACAAGTTAATAATATAGCTTGCATTATAATTGAACATGACAAAATCAGTGAATTAGTGGGACTTGCTCTGCACAAATTCCTTTCTTTCAGCAACAGTAAAAATCAATGCTGCATTACTATACTTCCAAATGAAAAGGAATGGATCAAATTTTTCTCTTTCTTTCCAGTAACATTGATAAACAACATATGATGCTTTGACCATTACCATTTTTCACAACACTGTGTGTGTGACTATGCATGACATATACATTGTTGTATGTGTTCCCATCATTGTGTGCCTCATGACTCCAGGATATGAAATACCCACAGAACCAAAAAAAAACATTTCATTGTTGTATATTACAATTATGGAACAATGCATTCTTTTCAAAAATGCCAGTTATTATTCTTAATATATTTCCGTCCTCCAAAATGGGTTTAGCATTCAATTTATTGGACAGACATTTCCAAAACTTTGTTCCTTAGCTACTAATACAATCACCTCCCACTGTTTGTAATCCTGGTGTCTTATTTGACCCTTTATCCTCTCCATCACCAGCATTGCTTACTTCCACTTCCCTAACCTCACCTATCTTCCACCCTCTGTAAATTCCAGTTTATCTAAAACTCTGCTGTCCATATTCTAACTTGCACCAAGTCCCATTCACTCATCCCTCCTGTGCTCATTGACTTATATTAGCTTCTGGTTCAGGAACGCCCCTATTTTGAAGTTCTTATCCTTGTCTTTAAATCTCTCCATGAGCCTGCTATTTCCAATCTCTGTAACTTACTCGAACCCTTTAACTTTCCAAGAGCTCCCTGATTCTCCAATTATGGTACCTTGAGCAGTCCCGATTTCCATGGCCCCACCATTGGTGGCCCTGCCTTCAGCTACCCAGTCCCTTAACTTCAGAATTCCTTCCTTAAACCTTTCCACATCTTTGCCTCTCTTCTCCTTTAAAGCCTATCTTTTTACTCAAGCTTTTGGTCACCACTCCTAATATCTATTCTCTAGCTCCATGTCAATTTTTATCTGATTATGTGTCTGTGAAGTCTCTTGAGATGGTTTATCCTGTTAAAGGCACCACATCAATGCAAGTTGTCATTGTTGCTATGTTTGCTTATGTCTGCCAGTTAACCTTGAGGCTGAATATAACCGGTGGCCTAAGGCAGTTAAGCTGAAATCTGCATGAAATCAGCCAGCCCATGGGGTATGAAATGTTCTGGAGATGCAGGGAGGGTAAAAGATTATGTGATCCCCACATCTGTGAACGAAAACTGCAGCAAAGATTTTACTGGTTTAGAAAGACATGCAGATTAGAGGAGAGGGGCACTACACTTACTTGAAAGCTGAACTTTTTTTTTGAAAAATATACTTTATTCATAAAATATCTGGAAGAACATTACAAAAAACATTTCTAAATCGCCATCACAAAAGTACAATCAGATCCAACTTTTACACATGGATCACGAGGTGCTTCAATACAATCAATGAATATTACAATCATTTCAATATGGTCATTACAGAAAGTCAGACAGTGCAATGGTATTGGAGTTATCAACATACATCATGTTGCACTCTGAGGTGCTTCAATACAATTATAATACAATTAGTATTCAATGAATACATTCATTATGAGCCGTACAGCCCGAGGGGTCTATACAATTCCCAGCCCCTGGGTGGACTATGACAGAAAGGTCTTAGACAGCGACCTTTCCCCATTGCGCCTGTGCGATGGCTGCCCCAAGCTTTAGTGCGTCCCTCAGCACGTAGTCCTGGACTTTGGAATGTGCCAGTCTGCAACACTCGGTCGGGGACAACTCATTGCACTGGAAGACCAACAAGTTTCGGGCAGACCAAAGAGCGTCTTTCACCGAGTTGATGATCCTCCAGCTGCAGTTGGTGTTTGTCTCGGTGTGTGTCCCTGGGAACAGCCCGTGGAGCACAGAGTCCTGTGTCACAGAACTGCTCGGGATGAACCTCGACAGAAACCACTGCATCTCTCTCCAGACCTTCTTTGCAAAGGCACAATCCACAAGGAGGTGAACAACAGTCTTGTCCCTACCACAGCCACCTCGAGGGCAACGTGCAGAGGGGGTGAGACTCCTGGCATGTTGGAAGGATCTGACGGGGAAGGCCTTTCTCACCACCAGCCAAGCTACATCTTGGTGCTTGTTGGAAAGTTCTGGCGATGAGGCATTCTGCCAAATGACTTTGACAGTCTGCTCGGGGAACCATCCCACAGGATCCACCCTTTCCTTTTACCGCAGGGCCTCAAAGACGTTACATGCCGACCACTGCCTGATGGACTTGTGGTCAAAGGTGTTTCTCTGCATAAATTTTTCCATGAGGGACAGGTGGTACGGCACGGTCCAACACTCCAAGGGGGAAGGTACTTGCAATATAGGTTGAGACTCATAAGCAGTCCCAAGAAGGCCAAAGCAGCATCTACTCACTTCAAAGTTATGGAAGAAGTCAAGGTCGCCAGGTGCACGCCACTTATATACAGTTGTTAATGTGAATATTCTAATTTATGACTGGCAGGGAACTTACTTTGGAGGTGGAAGTTAACTCTGGCAGAGTGGCCTTTTAATGAGCATGCATGACATGTTAATGCATGCAAAAGGGCTTCCCGACATTGTTTGTTGGGAAGCTCACCGCCTTTAAAGCACCAAGAATTTAATTGCTAAATTTCAATCCGCTGCTGGGAAACTGATTTTTGGCTTCCCACCAAATTATGCTCCCCTGCACGCTAAGCTTCCTGCTACTGAGGGGACTGGAAGATTCTGCCCATAATAAAGAAAGAGAGGCATAGAGTACAAAAACAAGGAAATTGCAATTAAACTCTATGGGGAGAATTTTCCCCCTGCTGGAGGGGGTTGTGCTGGGGCGGGCGCGGGCGGGCAAGCAGGCACAGACCTGATCGGCACCCCCGATCAGGTCCACGCCGCCATTTTACGTGGTCGGGCCAATTAAAGCTTGCCCAGCGTGACGCGCACCTGGAAGCGCTGAGCGCTCCCTGTGCAGGTGGGGGTGTTCCCTGAGTCGGGAGTGCACTCTTTCACGCATGTGCACGAAAGAGCACAGAAATCTCCCTGAGGCACAGAGGTGCCTCAGGGAGATAAGCGTTAAGTTTTAAAAATTTTAATAAAGAAAAAAAATTTTAAGACATGTCTCCTCATGCGACAGTGTCACATAAGCTGGGACACATCAATGAACTTTAATGAAAAAATTTATTTAATTCACAAGCCCTTCATGAAACCTCATCCCGCCCGTGGATGAGATTCCATAATAAATGTGAAGGCTGCCTGGGCTCTTCGCCTGCCCTCCAACCTTAAGGTTAGATGGGCAGCTTTCTCAATAGGCTTAATTAGTTAATTAATGGTGTTAATAGGTTTTTGACAATTCAGCGGGCACACAGCCGACTTGGCTGCACGCCCGCCGAACTGAAAATCTAAATGGTGCACGGTGACGTCATGACACATGCCTGACGTCACCCCGTGTCATTTTACGCCTCAGCGAGCAGGCCCCGACCCTGCTCACCGAGCCGAAGATTCAGCCCTATAGAACAATGGCTCAACCTCAACTGGGATTGTGTCCAATTCCGGGCACTGCACTTTTGGAAGAATGTGAAGACTTTAGAAAGGGTGCATTAAAGATTTATGAGAATGGATGCATGGATGAGAGACTTCAGTTATATAGATAGATTGGTGAAGCTGGGGTTATGCTCTGTTAAGAAGAGAAGATTGAAAGCAGATTGATAGAAATATTCAAAATCATGAGGGGTCTAGACAGAGTAGATAGGGAGAAACTGTTCCCATTGACAGAAGGGTCCAGAACCCAGAGGACACCGCTTTAAGGCAAATGGCAAAAGAACCAAAGCCAATATGAGGAAAAGTATTTTTAAACAGCAAACAATTGGGATCTGGAATGCATTACCCAAGTATATGGCCGAGGCAGGTTCAATCATGACTTTCAAAAGGGAATTAGCTAATTAATTACCTGAAGATAAATCCTTTTGCAGGTCGACAGGAAAAATGTAGGGAGTGGGACTGGCTGAGATGCTGTTGCAAAGAGTTGGCACAGACACGATGAGCTAAATGGCTTCATTCAGTGCTGTAAGCATTCTATAGTTCAATAAGATTGCTTACCTTACCAGTTATTGCTTAATCTTTCAATAATTTGATACATCATATATTTCACGGCTGCTCTGATTGGGGAGTCAAGAATAAGGGTGGCATACCATTGAAATTAGAGCTGGGCCATTAGGGGTAATATCTGGAAATACTTTCACTCAAAGAGAAGTAGAAAGCTTGAACTCTTTCCCCTGAAAAACTATTAAGATCATGGATCAATTGAAAATTTTAAAACTGAGATTGATTGATTTCTGTTAGACAAGGGTATTACTGGTTATGGCACCAAGGCAGATAGATATTGTTGCATAGGAGAGCAGGCTTGAGGGGCTGAATGGCCTACTCCTGTTCCTATGTTTATATGTACTGTATTCAACTCATTTTGTTACTACAGCGCATTTATACTACAAGTTTAGCATTGGTGAAAGGGAGTTCAAGCACCCTCCGATCCCACAGCAACCACATGAGACTCAAGCTTCTTTTACCAGTTTTATTCAAGCATATGCAGGGGAGTTGCAACCATATAAGATGGGTAGAAGCTCCCTGAACGGTTACATTTTTTTGCAATTGTACTTTTCTCTTATCCTACTCTATCTGCATGCACCAGTGATCAATGTATACATGTTTTAACATTGTTACAAGACCCAATCATTTACACACATAATTAATTCATTAGTTCTATCTGATTATATTTGAGACACGTATATATGATTATATTATCCACCCCTATTCAATATACGTACACACAGACCTTAACACTTATTTGGTCCTGATTATGACTTGTGGTTTATCAAAAGCTACCTCTTAATCCATTGTATTTGGTTTTTAACTCTTTCATCTCCCCCTTCAATTGGTATAAAGAGCTTTAGGTTAAACCTATGTAGCGAGACTGCCTCCTCTAAGGAGTCTCACTCTGCTTTGCTCCAGTGTCTGATGTAGACCCTGACTTTATATTTAGATAACATTATTTACATTATAACTATCATTGTGAAGCAAAACTACTTCACACCAATGTTGCAGTTTCAATATGAGCCAACACTTTGGCATATTGTTGACAGTTCTCTTCAGCATTTTGAAATTCTGTGTGTTCATTATTTAGATTATCATATTAGCTATTACTTATTAAGGTGCTTAAGGAATTTAATATTTTAAAGCAAAGGTTTAGGGAATGTGCACAAAAATAATTGTGAGAGCTTGATTCCATTGCCTCCCAGTTCATCAGTTGAGGAAAACTATTAAAATTGCACAGATTTCATATTTTATTATTTAATCCACAAGGAACTGTCAAAAAGAAAAAAAAAGGATTTGCATTTATATGATGCCTTTCATGACCAGCAGACACCTCAAAGTGTTAAGGATTTAGCTCATTTGACCCTGTCAATGAAAGGGTTAAAAATTTAGCTCAGCTAAAAACACAGCTAAAAATCCTTTGCAAAAAGCAGAGAGAGACAACATTAATTTCACATATACATCAGACACAAAGGTCTTGAGAACAGCTCTCCCAGGCAGGGAAACAAACGATAATGCCATAGCTGTGTTTCATAAAAACATGTTTTTTTTTGATCCTCAAGAAACACTCAAAAAAAGAGATCTAACAGGAAGACAGAATGGCTAGGTTATTCTGAAGACAACAGAGTTTCTTTAAATTAGAGACTTGGGTAACCAAGTCAGTCAGCTTTGTGCGACCATCAGAGAGTCGAGACCTTAGATAGGGTTCCTCTCAAGTTGAGACAAAGACAGCAGGAAACATTATGCTTTTGATGGTGAGTATAAAAAACTAGTTGTTATTTGTTTGAATATCCTACTTTTATTCTCCAAGTGGATTTTAATATTTCATTTACTGTTAAGTAAAATTGTACTTTGTGTATATACATAGATGAATTTGTTTATCTTGCATTTACAGTCTGTAATATTCAAAACAATATAATGTAATCCAAGATTTAAGCTTATAATAAACTATTATTAAGTAACCAATTTAAAAAGTTGTAGACTCACTCTGTAACCTCAATGACCCTAAATCTTCGAGAATTCTTCCTTATAGGATTCTAAGTTCTGAGAGGGGTAAACTCTTCAGTGAGTTAATTTCTGCTCTAATATACTTGTAAAGTGTATACCTTGTTCTGAGATATCCTTGTTTCATCTAAATACTCCTGGAAGAGAGGACATTTTATCTTAAGACCAAGTCAATAGCTAGCATAGCTGACTTCAGCTCTTATGATGATTTAAAACCTTTTAGTGGAGGATTCAGACTGACAATAAGTTTGACTGAATAAATTTATCTTGCTGGAGGGTAAAGATAGCAGAACCCGAACAAAAGCACTTTACAGCCAGTGACTCTATGACTCTATGACAATCACATAAATGTATTAATTTGGACCACTTTCCCATGTTGCCTATTTTTGGTTTCTGCAACAATTTGTCCTTTCAGCTGTGTATTGATGAATGGGAAGACATGATTTGATGGTGATGTGGGAATATGCAATGGATGGATAGTTGCCTACAGGACTGTTATGTGTCAATGGGGGCGAGTCACAATTGGGCGTGATTGTTGCATCAGTCCAGTGGGAATGATTAACTGAACTTTACAGCTATAAGAGGGGGAGAAGTTCCTGAAATGCATAAAAGAGATCTTTCTTGACCATTGGGTTTCCAGTTCAATGAAGAACGAATGGATCTAATTCTGGGGAATGAAGTGTGGCAAGTTAAGGATGTTTTAGTTGAAGAACGTTTGGGAAACATTGATAATCAGGTTTAGAACAGTTACAGGAAAGGACATAGAAAACATAGAAAATAGGAGCAGGAGTAGGCCATTCAGCCCTTCAAGACTGCTCCGCCATTCACTATGATTATGGCTGATCATCCAACTCAATAGTCTGCTCTCCTCATCTCAGTCCTAAATGGTTTACCCCATATCCTCAGACTGTAACCCCTGGTTCTGGACTCCCCCACCATCAGGAACATCCTTCCTGCATCTACCCTGTCTAGACCTGTTAGAATTTTATAGGTTTCAATGAGATTCCCCCCTCATTCTTCTGAACTCCTAACCGACTCAATTTCTCCTCATATGTCAGTCCCGCCATCCCAGGAATCAGCCTGGTAAACCTTCGCTGCACTACCTCTATAGCAAGAACATCCTTCCTCAGATAAGGAGACCAACACTGCACACAATATTCCAGGTGTGGTCTCACCAAGGCCCTGTATAATTGCAGGGCATGACACAATCAAGTGGCTCAGTTGGAGTGGAATCATAATTTGGTAGGCAAAACCATAAATGAGTAATGGGAGGCCTTCAAAGGGGAAATGGTTTGATATAGAGTGGCCGCATTCAATTGAGGGGAAAGGAAGGGCATCCATTGATAAATCTCCCTGGATGACAAATATATAGAGAGTAAAATGAGACAGAAAAAGGAGGAAAATGGCAAGTATCTTCTTCTTAGGCAATCCTCCTGGATCAAGGATGACTTGCTTTCACTCCAGTTCCATGGATTCTGAGATGACTGAAAAGTTCAATGTGTGATTGCAGACTCTGCCACATGTGGGGCAGATGGTACTTTAATGGTTGGGTAGAAGGGTTGGTTGGAGGTTTGTGCGTTCCCTCTGATGCCTCAACTTCACCTGTTCACATTCCCAATGAAGTCTCTCAATTTGTTTGATGCCTTCCCAAATGAGTCTTCTCCACTTTGGTCAATCACAAACCAGGGTCTCCCAATGGTCGACAGGTATATTTGACTTCTTCAGGACATCTCTAAAGCATTTCCATTATCCTTCTGGGAGTCTCATGCTGTGACTGATTTCTGAGTAGAGCAGTTGCTCTGGGAGTTTGGTGTCAGGCATACGAATGACATAGTCTGCTTAGCGGACCTGTTTTTGAGCGATTATCATGTCAATTCTGGGCAAGTTAGCTTGGGAGAGGACGCTGCTGTTGGACCACCTTTCTTGCTCCTGAACTTGGAGGATCTTGCAAAGGTGCCACTGGTGGTACTTGTCCAGTGCTTTTAGATGTCTGCAGTAGGTTATCCAATCCTCTGAAGCATATAGGAGCACTGGGATCACTGCTTTCTGGTAAACCACGATCTTAGTCTTGGGTTTGGGATCCTGGTCCTCAAATATCCTTTTTCTCAGTCGGCTGAAGGCCGAACTCGCACATTGCAGCAATGTTGAATTTCATTGTCTATGTTTGCCTTCATTGAGAAGACGCTCCCAAGATACGGAAAATGGTCCACATTTTCCAGGATATCACTGTTGATATGAATCGGCTGGGGGAAGGTGTTTTGCTGTGGAACCTGGTTGGAAGAGGACATCAGTTTTCCAGGTGTTTAGTGAAAGGTCCTTTTTCTCATTTGTTTTGTGGGTAATTTGCTGGAGGTGAGGATTGCAGTGAGGCAAATGGAGAAGAGAGTTGGTGCAATGACACAGCTTTACTTGACCCCAGTTTTCACTGAGGTAGGGTTTATGGTTGTTCCGTCGGTGAGGATCGTGACATGCATGTCATGGTGGAATAGGCTGAGAATGGAGACAAATTTCTGAGGGCAGCCGAACTTGATGTGGGTACTCTGTAAGCCTTCACAGTTGACAGAGTCAAAGGCTTTTGTGAGGTTGAAAAAAGCCATATACAGCAGTTGATGCTGTTCCTTGCACTTTTCTTGAATTTATTGTGTGGAGAAGATTATATCTGTGGTGATTCTTGATGGGCGAAAACTGCACTGCGACTCTGGAAGAAGTTCTTTGGTCACTGGGAGGAAATGGTTGTGAAGGATCCTTGTAATGACCTTCCCTGTGGTAGACAGCAGGGAGATACCTCTGTTGTTGCCACAATGAGAATTGTCTTCCTTGAATATAGACATGTTCATATCTTCCTTCCAGATGAGGGATATGAGAATGTCCAAGTGACACGAGGAGTGTATCTCTGCCATGTTTTAGAATTTCTGGAGGGATTCCATCTGCTCCAGTAGCTATGTTGATTTTCAGCTGTTGAGTGGCTTTTTCAACTTCACTCTGGGCCTGGGTAGCGCCAAGACCAAGCCAGACTGAGCATTGAAGAATGTAGTTGAGGACGTTCGAGTCAAAGACAAAGGGGTGAATTTTAGGGGCCCCCATCCCCAGCTGGTATGAAAACAGGAGGGTGGTGGGGGGGTGTGGGTGTGGGGTGGGGGGGGGGCGGAGGGGGGCAGGTAAAATAAAGCAGCTTGCCAGCCTGCCATCTTCCTGCCCACACTGACCAGACCCCATATTATTGCAGGTGAGTAAGGCGTCAGACAGCCCGCTCACTGTTAAGATTATTGAGGACTTTAATTGGACAATTAATGGCCATTTAAGGGTCTCATTCCACCTCTGCCGCAATTTTTGGTCTGCCGGAAAAGGTGGAGACAGCACAGTAGTTTTCATTGCACAGGCTGCTGGTGGGCAGGAAGCGAATGTACCACCTTGGGGTCCTCTGTGCCCATTGGGGGCACCCTCTCCAAGATGGTACCCCTTTTGTCCATCCTGTCTCACCTCTCTAAACTGATGCCCTGCCCTTCTCTCCCTCCTTGCTAGAGTCTCCCAGCGATGCTCACCCAAAATCCCTGGACTTAACTGAAGTCTGATGCCCATCTTCACTTTCTCCTTGGGACTGCTTGTAGTGCTAGCAGTGGCCACTACCCTCTTCTGGCGCTGCTCTCTAGAGTGGGACTTCCTGTCCCTGAGGGGTGAGAAGCCCCACTCTGATCCTACTAAGGCTGACCGAGCATATTATTGCTGCAGAGCAGCCAGGTTTCTGGCCAGCATGGTGACAATGGACTTTTCGGTCAGGGTGGTTAATTTGTCACCCTGTAAAATCCACCTCAGAGTATCAATTAAAGAGCTCCTCAAAATGTTCCCTCCAGCGAGAACTGATTGCCTCCTTGTCCTTGATGAACGCTCCTTCATGGTGGGTTCCTAGAGGGATAGGCCCTGAGTGTATGGGCCGTAGGTTGTCCTGACTGTGCTAAAGAAACTGTACATGTCGTTGGTGTCTGTGAGTTGTTGGATCCTCCGTGCTCTTCCTACTCATCATTTGTTTTTTATATTGCAGGTTTTATGCTTTATCATTGGCTTCAGCTGCCTGTAAAACAGCTGCTTTTCTCTTCAACCATGGTGATGTTTCCAGTCAATGAAAGCTTTGTGCTTATGCTTATTTAGGTCCTGTATCTCTTGGTCATTTTTGTCAAACCAGTCATGATGTTTCCTGATAGAGACCAAGGACCTCTTCACAGGTGCTTTTATGGTGCCTTTTAGGGTCAACCAGGCACAGTGGGTGTACTGTAGCTCCTGATGACTGGAGGTTGAGAAGTTGACAAATATAAAATTCATAATATAGTAGAGAACCAAGCTGACTATAGAAAATACAGAAGAGATCCAGAGAAAAAGGAATAAAAGGGGGCAAAGAGAGAGTATGAGAGTAGATGGTGGTCAACATAAAAGGAAACTAAAAAGTCTTTTATAACTATATAAATAACAAAGGAATTATGAGTGGGGCCAATTAGGGACTAAAAGGTTGATAATCTTGTGAAGGCAGAGGGCATTGTGGAGATACTAAATAAATACTTTGCATCTATCCTTCCTAGAGAGAGGATACTGCCCAAATAGCAATAATGGAGAGGGTAGTAGTAACACTGGATTGAATAAAATTGATAAAAGGGATTACTTAAAAGGTTGTTGGTTCTCAAAGCAGAAAAGTAACCTGCGATGGGATGGATTCTAGGTTGCTGAGGGAAGTAAGGGTGGAAATTGCAGTGCTTTTTATACAATTTTCCAATCCTTCTTAGATATGAGCGTGGTGCCAGAACACTGAAGAACTGCAAATGTTGCACCCCTGTTTAAAAAGAGGGAGAGGGATACGTAAATACATGCATACATACAAATTAGGAGCAGAAGTAGGCCATTTGGTTCCTCAAGCCTGCTCTGCCATTTGATAAGATCATGGCTGCTCTATTTGTGGCTTTTACTTTCCTGTCTACCTCCTATACCCTTTGACTCCCTTATCAGTAGGGTTGCCAACCCTCCTGGATTGGCCAGGTGTTTAGCCTTACAACTCTTTTTAAAAATTAATTTACGGGATGTGGGCTTCGCTGGCATTTATTGCCCATCTCTAGTTGCCCTTGAGAAGGTGGTGGTGAGCTGCCTTCTTGAACCGCTGCAGTCCATGTGGTGTAGGTACACCCACAGTGCTGTTAGGGAGGGAGTTCCAGGATTACAGGCCAATATCAGCCTAACTTTGGTGGTGGAGGAACTTTTAGAGACAATAAATCAGAACAAAATTAATTGGCATTTGGAGAAAAAGGGCCAATAAATGAAAGTTAGAAGAGTGTTTTTAAATACAGGCCATGTTTGACTAAATTGATTGAGTCCTTTGATGAAGTGATAGAGACAATTAATGAGGGTGCAGCGGTTGATGTTGTGTATATGGACTTTCAAAAGTTTGGCCAAGTACCATGCAAGAGACTTGACTGATTTGTCCTGACAAGTGTCAAGCTCCTTGAGTGTTGTCAGAGCTGTATTTATCCAAGCAAGTCTAGAATATTACAGTACACTCCTGACGTAGGTGGTAGACATGCTTTGAGGTGTCAGAAGACGTGTCTCTCACCCCAGAAATTCACAACCTGCAGGTCTCTCCACAGCAGGCTTTTGCTGCTGATGATTATCATCTAAGGCAGCTAAGGCACCACCCATCCTGATCTTGAATCTCAATACCTAGAAAGTGCTCTGATTAGCCTCTCAACACAAGTACTCTGAATAAATCCTTTCTGAGTGGGCGATAAGAAAGCAGTTTTGAGCACTGAGCGTTTAGTACTGTTGCATGCTTTAAATGAGCCCCATGATTTGCCATTGTCTCCTTGCCTTAGTTTCAAAGGTGAGTTTCAGGAAACATGGTAAACCCATGCATGTGAAGCTAAGACTAAATGTCAGTCAAAACTTTAGCATAAGTGACCTAATTAAAAATAAAAAGCAATTATCTGCCTTTCTGGTAATTTTTTTTTGTATTTGTTTGTGGGATGTGGGCATTGCTGGCTAGGCCAGAACTTATTGCATATCCCTAATTGCCCTTGAGAAGGTGGGGGTGAGCTGCCTTCTTGAACTGCTGTAGTCCCTGTGGTGTAGGTACATCCACCGTGCTGTCAGGAAGGGAGTTCCAGGATTTTGATCCAGTGACAGTGAAGGAACAGCGATACATTTCCAAGTCAGGTTGGTGACAGGCTTGGAGGGGAATTTGCAGGTAATGGTGTTCCCATGCATCTGCTGCCCTTGTCCTCCTGGGTGGTAGAGGTCTCAGGTTTGGAAGGTGCTATCAAAGGAGCCTTGGTGAGTTGCTGCAGTGCATCTTGTAGATGGTGCACACTGCTGCCACTGTGCATCAGTGGTGGAGGAAGTGGATGTTGAAGGTGGTGAATAGGGTGCCAATCAAGCAGGCTGCTTTGCTTTGGCTGGTGTCAAGCTTCTTGAATGTTGTTGGAGCTGCGCTCAATGAGGCAAATGGAGAGTATTCGATCACACTCCTGACTTGTGCCTTGTAGATGGTGGACAGGCTTTGGGGAATCAGGAGGTGAGTTACTCACTGCAGGATTCCCAGCCTCTGACCTGCTCTTGTAGCCACAATATTTATATGGCTAGTCCAGTTCCGTTTCTGTGGGTGGGTAAGGCAGGGGGACAGGTTGGTTACACACATGCATCAAATCCCACTTGAGTTAACCCAGGAAGTCAGCATTCAGAACTAGATACTGGAAACGCTGACATTTTCTCCAATTTTAATATCCCTCCTGAATCCCAGTCCATTATTATTATAATTCCCGTCTACGCATTATTGGTAGCTGCCAAGTACATTGTCCTTCCGGTTTGTTGTGTGAATTTTTTTGAATACCAATGAGATGTTCTGTTTTCCTAGCAGCAAACAGTTGGGTAGCAGTAAACTGACTCCAATCACTGATAAGGTTGGCGAATACATTAATAATTGGAAACTTTGAGATTGTACAGTAAAATGGGTGCTCATTATATTAAGTAATCAAGAATAAAGAGTTGACAGCTATTTGGTGATGATGTGGGGGAGGGGGAATATTTTGTCCATGTGCTGTACCAAGCAAAATCATAAGCCTATTTAGAAAGCATTTTGAATGTAGACTTTAAAGACCCACAAAGCTGAAATTATAGAATGGGACTGAAAGGCAGGTTTAACTATTAAAGCCATTTTCAGAAAATGTTTGAACATCCTAATAGAAATCAGTAGAAACATTCTGGCATTTCTTATTCCAAAATGCTTTTTCAACCTCGTAGTTTTAAATTATCTGTAACCCTTTCACAGTATACGTACTTCAACTAGCATTTTCTGCAGATGATGTTCTGAATACAACTTGCATTTGCATAGCACCATTAATGTAGTAAAATGTCCCAAGGCAATTCACAGGAACATTATCAGATTTAACCTGACACTAAGCCACACATGGAGATGTTTAGACAGGTGATCAAAGGCTTGGCCAAAGTAGCAGGTTTTAAGAAGTGTCTTAAAGGAAGGCTGAAGGATAGAGAGGCAGAGAGATTTAGGGAGGGAATTCCAGGGCTTAGTGCCCCCATAGCTGAAGGCACGGATGCCAATGGTGGAATGATAAAAATTGGAGACATGCAATAGGCCAGAGTGGAAGAGAGGAGAGAATTCTACCTTCTCCCCGAAGCAAATTTCCAAACCTGTAGCACGATTCTATGGATTGGATGGTTCTGGAAGGTTTCATTTGCTCAGTTAGAAATTGTACCATTAGTTCTACAAGGGAGCTATTTGATGCAAAAGCATTTTCCTTATATCCGACGTGACTGGAATAATCTGGCAGGGAGTTGGGGCCTTAGACAAGTGTTCCAGGCATGCAAGAAATTGTAATTTCTTCTTCTTAACTCAGGGAGTAGTTAGAACGTGGAACTTGCTACCACATAATTTAATTGAGGCAAATAGCATAGTCGTATTTGGGAACTAGAAAAGAGCATAAGGGAGAAAATAATAAAAGGAGATGTTGGTAGGGTTAGCTGAAGTAAGGTGGGAGGACACTCAAGTTATTCTGTGTAAAGTCTGCCTCACATTGCATGATATTTGGGTAAGATAATTATCAGCCAGCTCTTTCACTGTGAGGTGACTTCTACAGTGTGTGAAAACTTGAGGTATATTCCTCCGAAATAAAAGAAGTAATCCATGTGTATAGTGTGTCTGACTCTAGCATCATTATCAACCATATGCTTGGAAAAAAGATGTGCTTTTACAGTGCCTTATAAATCATCAGAAAAGTCTCCGTAAATATTTACAATGCAGAAAGATGCCATTTGTTGCATAGAATCTGTGCCAACTCTTTGCCAGAACAAATCAAAACTACTGCCACTGATATTGGCCCATAGTCCTGGGTTCTTCTGTGCTTCAAGTGTATGTCTCCCACTGTTTCACACGCAATGAATTAATTTGGAATCCTGTGACGGTTGTTACATTAGGAACTGTGGCAGCTATATTGTGCAGCAAGATCCTATGTATCAATTGAACAGGTAATGTGTCTGCTTGTTGATTTTAGTCTCTTCAATTTCAGACATGCGTCTGAGTGACACTGAGTTCTTGACCTTAGTGGACAGTTTGTTTTCCTCTGCACTGGTTAGATAGCCTTACAACATAGGAATGCAGTAACATTAGTTTCCAAATTTTATATTCACTAACATAATTATGATGTCTAACCTCAATTAAGTACTGATATGTGCAAATACAACTCTTATGCAAACTGCAATGGAATAAAGCTCCTATGTATCGATTCTATGATTGTACAATTTGAAGTTGCAGGAATCTAATATCATTGAGGTCATGGAGGACTAAGGATGCAAAAGTGGAATTTAGTATGCCATGTGGGTAGAGGGCATTAAATGATATAAAAATGCTAGCCTTGGCTCAATGGTAGCACTCTTGCATCTGAGTCTGAAGTTTATGGATTTAAGCCTCACTGTAGAGACTCGAGCACATAAACCAGGGCCTGAATTTTCAGCTCGGCGGGCAGGCGTGATCGGCGAGCCTGGGATCGGCCAGGAAACAGACCGCCGGCCGCGATCGGACCCCGACTGCGATTTCATGCTGGCTGGCCAATTAACGGCCAGCCAGCGTGAAGCACGCGCTGAAAAATTCTGTGCGCAGGGGTGAGGGTGGGAGGAGGGCAGATGATGACGTCAATGCGGGCACGGGTAAGTGCTGAGAGAAAGCTCCCTGAAGGCAGTGAGCTGCCTCAGGGAGCTGCAGACCTGAAAACCATTAAATAAAGTTTTGAAAATAAGAAAAAAAAGCCCAAGCATCACAATCAGGCACTTGAACATATAGATGATCAAAATGCTGTCCACAGATTTTGTTTCTATTTTATTTAATAACAGACACCTCATCCCACCCTTGGGCCACAAAAAATCAGAGACAATTGTGCTGTTAATGGGCTTAATTGCCCTCTTAATTGTCGGCGGGCACGCTTCCGACTTTTGCGCTCGCCGCTGAGCGAAATATCACATGAGTGCGGGATGATGTCGGGACGCTCGCCCAATGTCTACTTGCGCTATTTTACGCCCGATAGGGGCGGGTGCGCGCGGCGAGGCATTAAAATTCTGCCCCAGGTTGATATTTCAGCACAGTACTAAGGGGGTGCCTTGTTAGAGGTGCTGCCTTTAGTTGCAATATTAAACCTCGTCCCTGTCTGCCCTCTCAGGTGGACTTAAAAATACACTATTTGAAGAACAGCAGAGGAATTCTCCCATGTCCTGACCAATATTTATCACTTAGCCAACATCACTAAATCAGATTATCTGGTCATTTATCTCGTTGCTGTTTGTGGGATGTTCCTGCATGCAAATTGCCTGTTGCAGTTCCAACATTACAACAGCGACTGCTCTCTTTAAAAAGCATTTAATTAGCTGTAAATAGTTTTGGGATGTCCTGTGGTTGCGAAAGGTGCTACATAAATGCAAATCTTTCTTTAATGGATAACTTCAATAGCAGTTTGGCATAATGGACAGAAACAGTGTACACTTCTACCTAATATCAGACTTAGGTCCAGTCATTTCACTGCTGTAATAATATCAGATCTCATTTAGCAATCTTTATTTTAGTGTTATAGTTTCTTATGCAGGTTATTGGTTTGCTTATCTTTTGTCACTGTACTGATGACACACAGTATCATCCTCTTTTGACAATCCCTGACTGGTTTCTAACTGATTTTAAAAAGAAAACATCAGATGTTGACACCTACATGACTGAATAATTTTTTCGGTAATGGAATGACATGTTCTTGATTTTTGCTGTCTTTGGGCTCTGATCTCTGTGGCTCAGAGAGCAGGCAGTAAAATCAGGCACAAAGTTTGCAGTTGCTTGGTGCACAGCACTGAGATGTATAACTAAGCTAAGGAAATTGCTCTCCTGACCCTTTCGTTCACTCAAAGTATCTTGCCTGATAACAGGAATGTGACTCTTCAAGGGGAGTTAATTCATCTGCTGCACAGCCACCACACAGCCTTGTTCCAATTTACTGCACTGTTGCACAAGCAGAAAATACATTTAAATGTCAAAGTGAATGGCAGGCTCCCTGCAATCCTGCAACAAATGCTGTGAATGGTTCCTGACAAGATTAAACATTCTAAATGATGGGAAATTTTCAGTGACAAATTTTCAATGTTTCTATTAAAGTAATTTTTTAATTCATTTATGGAATGTGGGCTTCGCTGGCTGGGCCAGCATTTATTGCTCATCCCTAATTGCCCTCGAGAAGGTAGTGGTGAGCTGCCTTCCTGAGCCGCTACAGCCCATGTGGTGTAGGTACACCCACAGTGCTGTTAGGATTTTGATTCAGTGACAATGAAGGAATGGCAATATATTTCCAAGTCAGGATGGTGAATGGCTTGGAGGGGAACTTCCAGGTGGTGGTGTTCCCATGTATCTGCTGCCCTTGTCCTTCTAGATGGTAGCGGTCGTGGGTTTGGAAGGTGCTGCCTAAGGAGCCTTGGTGAGTTTCCGCAGTGTATCTTGTAGATGGTACACACTGCTGCCAATGTTTATCAGTGGTGGAGGGAGTGAATGTTTGTCCTGGATGGTGCCAAGCTTCTTGAGTGTTGTTGGAGTTGCACTCATCCAGGCAAGTGGAGAGTATTCCATCACACAGTACACCCCCATGATATGATATGCAATATTCCATCACACTCCTGATTTGTGCCTTGTAAATGCTGCACAGGCTTTGGGGAGTCAGAAGGTGAGTTGCTTGCTGCAGGATTCCTAGCCTCTGACCTGCTCTTGTAGCCACAGTATTCATATGGCTAGTTCAGTTTCTGGTCAGTGGTAACCCTCAGGATGTTGATAGTAGGGGATTCAGTGATGGTAATGCCATTGAATGTCAAGGGGTGATGGTTAGATTCTCTCTTGTTGGAGATGGTCATTGCCTGACACTTGTGTGGTGCCAATGTTACTTGCCACTTGTCAGCCCAAGCCTGGATATTGTCCAGGTCTTGCTGCATTTTGTCACGGACTGCTTCAGTATCTGAGGAGTTCAAAAATGATGCTGAACGTTGTACAATCATCAGTGAACATCCCCACTTCTGACTTAATGATGGAAGGAAGGTCATTGATGAAGCAGCTGAAGATGGTTGGGCCGAGGACACTACCCTGAGGAACTCCTGCAGTGATGTCCTGGAGCTGAGATGACTGACCTCCAACAACCACAACCATCTTCCTTTGTGCTAGGTATGAGCCCAACCAGAGGAGAGTCCCCCCCACCACCCCGCAACCCACACCCCCTCCGCCCCCCCCACCTCTGATTTCCATTGATTCCAGTTTTGCTAGGGCTCCTTGATGCCACACTTGGTCAAATGCTGCTTTGGTGTCAAGGGCAGTCACTCTCACCTCACCTCTGGAGTTCAACTCTTTTGTCCATGTTTGAACCAAGGCTGTAATGAGGGTTAGAGGGGAGTCGACAATTTTCTTTCACCCAGGGGCAGGTGGGGACCTGGAACTCACTGCCTAAAGGGTGGTAGTGGCAGAAAACCTCACTGTATTTAAAAAGTACTTGGATATGCACTTAAATTGTTGTAACCTACAGAAAGTGCGATGAGCATGGGTAGCCCCTTTTCAACCAGCACAGACATGATGGACTAATTGGTCTTCTTCTGTGCCACAAATTTTCTGTATTTCTATTAAGAATATTTATAAATCAATGCAAATATATTGATTTAGAATATATATATACTATATTAAACAGAGGGGTCATACTGCATGCAAAACACCAAACCACTTGTCATTGGAAAGGGGGATCGACACTATATGCTTTCCCGTGTCAGTTGATGCAATCCTAGTGCCCTTACTCCTTGACGCTGGCTACAGCATTTCAGGTTTGGCGTCAGAACTATTACTGTTCTGAAAAAAATGTAATTTAGTGTACCAAGTGAAAATGTATAGGCTGCTAACCTGGAAGTTAGGCTGAGGCCAGGTCCACCTTGACCTCGAGCACTTATGGGGTCACTCTGAGGGCACCTCATTTACATTGGGCTGGAATTGGGAGTGATACTTGCTCCATGCTGTGTCCAGTGGGGCTCCATAGTGATCAGTGTTGGGTCCCTTGCTGTTTGTGGTACATATAAACAATTTAGACTTGAATGTAGGAGGGTTGATCAGTAAGTTCGCGGATGACACGAAAATTGGCGGGGTGGTAAATAGTGAGGAGGATAGCCTTAGATTACAGGAGGATATAGACGGACTGGTCAGATGGGCTGATCAGTGGCAAATGGAATTTAATCCAGATAAGTGTGAGGTGATGCACTTGGGCAGGACAAACAAGGCACGGGAATACACGATGTATGGTAGGGCCCTGGGAAGTACCAAGGATCAGAGGGACCTTGGTGTGCATATCCACCGGTCCCTTAAGGCAGCGGGATAGGTTGATAAGGTGGTTAAGAAGGTATATGGGATATTTGCCTTTATTAGCCGAGGCATAGAATATAAGAGCAGGGTGGTTATGCTGGAACTGTATAAAACGCTGGTTAGGCTATAGTAACGCGTTCTGGAATCCGCATTATAGGAAGGATGTGATTGCACCACAAAGAGTGCAGAGAAGATTTACCAGGATGTTGCCTGGGCTGGAGAGTTTTATTTATGAGGAGAGATTGGATAGACTGGGGTTATTTTCCCTGGAGTAGAGGAGATTGAGGGGGGACATGATTGAGGTGTATAAAATTATGAGGGGCATAGATTGGGTCGATAGGAAGGAACCTTTCCCTTGGTGGAGGGATCAATAACCAGGGGGCATAGATTTAAGGTAAGGGGCAGGAGGTTTAGAGGGAATCTGAGGAAGAATTTTTTCACCCAGAGGGTGGTGGGAATCTGGAACTCACTGCCTGAAAGGGTGGTAGAGGCAGAAATCCTCATAACATTTCAGAAGTATTCGGATGTGCACTTGCAATGCCATGGCATACAAGGCTATGGGCCTAGTGCTTGAAAATGGGATTAGAATAGTTATGTACTTGTTTGACCAGCGCAGACTCGATGGGCCAAAGGGCCTTTTTCTGTACTGTAGACTTCTATGGCTCTATGACTCTATGCTGCTGACAGCGCTGGTCCATGGCTTCAATAGGAATAAGGAGTAGTCAGGTCTCCCTTCCCCACCCCCCTCCCCCTGCCAACCACAGATCCTGTGTGTTCTCCCAACAACCCTCCAGCCCCTATCTGTGAGAGGGCCAATTCATAACATTTTATTTTAAACTCTTAATGATTTTCAGGGGTCCAGGCTGTTTCCCTAGCCTAGACAATAGTTAAAGTCCATTAAAATAAAAACAAAATATTGTGGATGCTGGAGATCTGAAATAAAAACAGAAAGTGCTGGAAAAACTGAGCAGGTCTAGCAGCATCCGTGGAGAGAGAAACAGACTTAATATTTCAAGTCCAATATGATTCTTCTTCAGAACTTCTTTGAAGATAAGAGTAATATAAAGGCTTAATGTTAAATATGAAAATATATAGTCTACATCATCAGTGATATAAGATTACATGACAACGGAGCATGGAGAGCGATGGTACAATGTCGAACCTCGTGTTAAGTCTGAATTGTATGTAGTTAGTATTTTGTTCAATAAAAGGTAAAGTTTACCAACAGCCTTGCCTCCAGCAGTATCTGCAAGTCTAGACCATGGGCAACCGCCTCTAAGATGCACACGATGATAACAGGAAAGGTTCATTCTTATTTTTCTGGAGGCTGCAGATGGATGGGAACACCACCACCTGGAAGTTCCCCTCCAAGTCACACACCATCCTGACTTGGAAATGTATCGCTGTTCCTTCACCGTCGCTGGGTCAAAATCCTGGAACTCCCTTCCTAACAGAACTGTGGGTGTCCTTACACCACATGGACTGTAGCGGTTCAAGAGGGCAGCTCACCACCACCTCCTCAAGGGCAACTAGGGATGGGCAATAAATGCTGGCCCAGCCAGCGAAGCTCACATCCCGTGAATGAATAATAAATAAATTAATTAATTAATTCACAAAAAGATCAGGGCCCCAGCATTTCTGCTTCCAGGCTTTTATCCAAATTGTTCCATAGCAGGAGTTTGGTGAAATGGCTGGGAGAGATTCAGCTCCTGGGCCTTGAAGGAAGAATTTACAATATGACATGTTAATAAATATAATTTTAAATTTATTGAGAATGTATTTTGTAGATGTTACATGTATGAAAAATATGTGCATCCTGAAAGCTGAATAAATTGTTCAGGGATTTAACCCAAGTAGCTGCCATGCAGTACTGGTGTCATTGACTAATATGCTTGTGAAAAGTCATTACTCAATAGTTTACAAGGTGTTCTCTACAATCAGTTGAAAGACGTGATTGAGGATGTTCTGCACAATCGAATTAGCTTTACCTTTGGAGATTAAGGAAACGATAAATTTGCCAGCAAGTTCCAAAAGGGAATCCCATTCTGAACTATATTTGGAAATGGATCTCTGATATTTGAATACAAGAAAAGGTTACGTGATTTCCGTATAACCAGCACATTCACTCAACTTGAACCCAGGAAAGATGCAAGTGAACAGGCACTTGTGCCTAAAACAGATGATGTTTCTTCTGGCTATGCAGATCACTATGTATGAATCAAATATTGTGACAACAGGTCTGAAATATGTGCTGCTTTTTAAGCTCATTTACTATGCTGACAGCTTGGGGTTGCCTTGAAGGAAGGGCTCCATTATCCAATATATCAAATGTACATTTATAGATGAATGCCAGAATGGTACAATTAATGACATATTTTGGATATATAAAGTAAAAGTTCTAGCTGGACAATAGAACAGATGATCTCAGTGTACAAATTATACCAGAAAGCTCACAGAGATAGACAGTTACTTTATTGAATTAACTCATTTACCTCGATCCCTGTGTAGGCCACTGCACTGTGGGTTACTGTTGATTGGTGTAAGTTAATTTTTAATGTGTGGATTTTAAGTGATGAACTGTGCATATGTAATCCAAACAATCTTGGAAAATATAATCCATCTTGAATAATGAAAACAATATTTGCTGAAGACTACAGCTTCTGTCAACTAAAATAATTATATTGAGTATCTCTGAAGAAATTCCTAACCATTATTTAATCCAGTGATTGTTTAAGGCAGAATGACAATGGTTTTATATCAAGCTCAAATTCAAAGATGTGGTTTTCCAGTCTTAAAGTCCCTACAGATTTGTCCATTCTAAAAAAAAGACCCTAATCAATGTGTATTACTCTGAATCACTGTACTAAAATCAGGTTAATTTTTAAACAAAAGATGATCAATAGTGAAATTATTGCAGCAATTATCATCAGCAACCCATAAAATTACTATCAAATTGTAGGCTTGCTAAATCAGATTTTGGAAAATTTTTGTCCAGTTTCTCAATTCAGTTTTAGACCTTAATCGAAATGAACAGTAAATAATCCTCTAATTTATAAATATCAAAGGAAATTCTCAATCTCTTAGACATTGTAAAGATCCAGAACTGAATGAGGTCTTGTATCCTGAATGAATGAAACATTCCTTCTTTGTGAATGTCTAAAGAAATGACTCACATCTAGTTGAGGCCAGGTGTTGGATCCTGCGCCCTGGTTTGTTGGGGCTAAAGGGGAACCTGGATAGGTTGCATGCCTGTTTCGTGGTGACCAACTTGGTTCCAAGACAGAGAAGATCAGTAAACCATTCTTAGAAGAAACACATTGGGCTGAACTCTCCCCTCCGTCAGGGGGGTTGTGCGGGGGCAGGCGGGAGCGAGTGCGAACCCGATCGGCATCCCCGATTGGGTACACGCCGCCATTTTACGTGGACGGGCCAATTAAGGCCCGCCCAGTGTGACGCTCACCTGGAAGCATTGACTGTATGGGCAGGGGGGGGGCGGGATTACCTGAGTCGGGAGTGCGCTATTTTGCACACATGCACAGAGGTGCCTCAGGGAGATTTGTTTAAGTTTAAAATTTCTAAATAAAGTATTTGAAAACTTTTCAAACATGTCCCTTCATGTGACAGTGTCACATGAGCTAGGACATTTCAAAGGTTATTTAAAAAAAAATTTTATTGAATTTTTAAACACTCAATCTGGGGATGAGGTTCCATGAAAAATGCGAAGGCCGCATGGGCTCTTCGCCTGCCCGCCAACCTTAAGGTTGGATGGGCAGCTCATTCCATTATTTCAATTAGTTTTTAACAAGCCTTAATAGGCCTTTGACAGTTCGGTGGGCGCGCAGCCAAACTGAAAATCTAAGTGACGCGTGGTGACGTCAGGACGCCCACCCGATGTCACCACGCGTCATTTTACACGTCGGCGAGTGGGCCCCGTTCCGAGACCCCATTCAATTCAGCCCATTCTGTCTATTTACGATAGGAACTTAGCAGCTACACTTGTGTGCTTATGACTCAAAACTCTGTCTTTATTCTTCAGACTCTAACTCAAGACTAAAAACAAAAAGCTAAAAGCTACTGCGGATGCTGGAAATCCAAAACAAAAACAGAATTACCTGGAAAAACTCAGCAGGTCTGGCAGCATCGGTGGAGAAGAAATCAGTCAACGTTTCGAGTCTTCATGACCCTTCGGCAGAACTGAAACATAGTTAGGAGAAAGATGAAATATAAGCTGGTTTAAGGTGGGGGGGCGGGGGGAGAGAGAGAAGTTGAGGGTGTGGTGATTGTGGAGATAAGCAAGCAGTGATAGGAGCAGATAATCAAAAGATGTTACAGACAAAAGGATCAAAGAGGTGTTGAAGGTGGTGATATTGTCTAAGAAAGGTGCTAATTAAGAATGGAAGACAGGATACTCAAGGTACAGCTCTAGTGGGGGTGGGGTGGAAAGACTAACAAAGTTTTAGTTTTAGATTTAAAAATAATGGAAATAGGTGGGAAAAGAAGAATCTATATAAATTATTGGAAAAAAAAGGGAGGGGGAAGAAACGGGGTGGGGATGGGGGTGGGGGGTGGGGGGGGAGTTTAAGATCTAAAGTTGTTGAATTCAATATTCAGCCCGGAAGGCTGTAAAGTGCCTAGTTGGAAGATGAGGTGCTGTTCCTCCAGTTTGCGTTGGTCTTCACTGGAACAATGCAGCAAGCCAAGGACAGACATGTGGGCAAGAGAACAGGGTGGAGTGTTAAAATGGCAAGCGACAGGGAGGTTTGGGTCATTCCTGCGGACAGACCGCAGGTGTTCTGCAAAGCGGTCGCCCAGTTTGTGTCCAATGTAGAGGAGACCATATTGGGAGCAACGAATGCAGTAGACTAAGTTAGGGGAAATGCAAGTGAAATGCTGCTTCAGTTGAAAGGAGTGTTTGGGCCCTTGGACGGTGAGGAGAGAGGAAGTGAAGGGGCAGGTGTTGCATCTTCTGCGTGGGCATGGGGAGGTGCCATAGGTGGGGGTTGAGGAGTAGGGGGTGATGGAGGAGTGGACCAGGGTGTCTCGGAGGGAACGATCCCTACGGAATGCCGTCGGGGGGGTGAAGGGAAGATATGTTTGGTGGTGGCATCATGCTGGAGTTGGCGGAAATGGCGGAGGATGATCCTTTGAATGCGGAGGCTGGTGGGGTGATAAGTGAGGACAAGGGAGACCCTATCATGTTTCTGGGAAGGAGGAGAAGGCGTGAGGGAGGATGCGCGGGATATGGGCCGGACACGGTTGAGGGCCCTGTCAACGACGGTGGGTGGAAAACCTCAGTTAAGGAAGAAGGAGGACATGTCAGAGGAGCTGTTTTTGAAGGTAGCGTCATCAGAACAGATGCAACGGAGGCGAAGGAACTGAGAGAATGGGATGGAGTCCTTACAGGAAGCGGGGTGTGAGGAGCTGTAGTCGAGGTAGCTGTGGGAGTCGGTAGGCTTGTAATGGATATTGGTGGACAGTCTATCATCAGAAATTGAGACAGAGAGGTCAAGGAAGGGAAGAGAAGTGTCAGAGATGGACCATGTGAAAATGATGGAGGGGTGGAGATTGGAAGCAAAATTAATAAATTTTTCCAGGTCCCGACGAGAGCATGAAGCAGCACCGAAGTAATCATCGATGTACCGGAGAAAGAGTTGTGGGAGGGGGTCGGAGTAGGACTGGAACAAGGAATATTCCACATACCCCATAAAGAGACAGGCATAGCTGGGGCCCATGCGGGTACCCATAGCCACACCTTTTATTTGGAGGAAGTGAGAAGAGTTAAAGGAGAAATTGTTCAGTGTGAGAACAAGTTCAGCCAGACGGAGGAGAGTAGTGGTGGATGGGGATTGTTGGGGCCTCTGTTCAAGGAAGAAGCTAAGGGCCCTCAGACCATCCTGGTGGGGGATGGAGGTGTAGAGGGATTGGACATCCATGGTGAAGAGGAAGCGGTTGGGGCCAGGGAACTGGAAATTGTTGATGTGACGTAAGGTGTCAGAGGAATCACGGATGTAGGTGGGAAGGGACTGGACAAGGGGAGAGAGAAGGGAGTCAAGATAACGAGAAATGAGTTCCGTGTGGCAGGAACAGGCTGACACGATCGGTCTGCCAGGACAGTTCTGTTTGTGGATTTTGGGTAGGAGGTAGAAGCGGGCTGTCCGAGGTTGGGTGACTATCAAGTTGGAAGCTGTGGGAGGAAGATCTCCAGGGGAGATGAGGTCAGTGACAGTCCTGGAAACAATGGCTTGATGTTCTGTGGTGGGGTCATGGTCCAGGGAGAGGTAGGAGGAAGTGTCTGCGAGTTGGCGCTCAGCCTCCGCGAGGTAGAGGTCAATGCGCCAGACAACAACGGTACCACCCTTGTCAGCGGGTTTGATGACAATGTTGGGGTTGGACCTGAGAGAACGGAGTGCAGTGAGTTCAGAGAGAGACAGATTGGAATGGGTGAGAGGAGCAGAGAAATTGAGACGACTAATGTCACGCCGACAGTTCTCAATGAAAAGATCAAGAGCAGGTAAGAATCCAGAGGGAGGGGTCCAGGTGGAGGGAGAATATTGGACTAACTCAAGACTACTGACTACAGAGGTAGCCGGCCCTACTCTGCTATTGGGTATCAAGATCATGTGATTTTACATTACAACATTTGTCTTAAAGGTATATTACACATCAGATTACTACACCAAGGCACTGGATTCACTTAAGAATCAGTTAGTTCTTGTAATAGGAAGATGGTAGGTTTAGTAATCTGGAAAGGTTGGATTAAATGAGCCGAAAGGTCTACTTCATCAGGACTGTGGGAGTTTTTTTGTTGATTGTTTTTTTTGGACAGGCTAATATGTATATCTTAAATTGTTGATTGTGCTTTTCCTATTTTAATGAGTAATATCATTATCTGTTACCTATTTTCCATGCACAATATTTACAAACATCTCCTTGCTAATGGGATAATATGAATCAGTGCTTGCTAGTGCACGTAAACTGCAGAGGATTCTCAGCTTGATGTCTCTGATGATCAAAACCTGAATAAAGACTACTTTTTTTTTCACTTCTGCAGTTTATTGTCGGTGTCAAGATTGATCACAAGGAATATTTGATTGAGTCTTCAATGACAATTCATTGACCAACAGGGAACGGGAAAGTCAAAGACAGGCAGAATTCTAGTGACTGTATTAATACCTAGGACAGAATTTTCCCCCCGTCGGGAGAATGTTTAAGAGCCGGCGCACGGAGGCGCACCTCTGATCAGCGCCCCCAATCGGGGGCACACTGCCATTTTACATGGGCAGGCCAATTAAGGCCCGCCCAGCGTGACGTCTGCAAGGAAGCGCTATGCGCTCCCTGTGCGGGTGGGGGGATTCCCTGAGCCGAGTGTGCGCTCTTTCGCGCACGCGCACAAAAGAGCACATTCATCTCCCTAAGGCTAAGTGCTGCCTCAGGGAGATTGGCTCTACAGTAAAAAATCTGAAAACTAGAAATAAAAAACTTCCCTGACATGTCCCCTCATGTGACACTGTCACATGAGTTGGGACATGTTCATAACTTTTATATACACTTTAATTACATTTTTTAAAACCTACATGAAACCTCATCCTGTGGATGAGGTTTCATGATTTTTCTAATGCCCGCCAGGGCTCCTGGCCTGCCCGCCAACCTTAAGGTTGGACGGGCAGGCCCATTAATTACTTTAATGACTCATTCAATGGCCTCAATTGGCCATTGACAGGTCGGCGGGCACACAGCTGATTCTGCTGAGCCCATGTCATTTTATGCGTCGGCAAGTGGGCCCCTCCCCCCCGCTCACCAACCAGGAAATCCTGGCCCTACAATCTTATTTCAAGAAGATAATGAACTTAGGCTCATTATTATTGTATTTAATAATTAATGGATAGCATTTGGCATTGGTCAATGCTTCATTCTTCTGCTGTGGATCAGTATATTTACAAAAGGAACTTAGCAGATATACTTGTGTGCTTACAACTCAAAACTCTGTCTTTTCTATTCAGACTCTAACTCAAGGCTACTGACTACAGAGGTGGCTCACGCTACTCTGCTATTAAAGGCTTTTTGCCTTTAAATACTGTAGGCTGAATTTTTGCGTTGAGAGTAGGTAACAGGGGTTGGTACTCTTTCTGGGCCCTGGCCCTGCCCTCAGGGATCTTGGATTTTCATGGAGGTTCCCCTTTAATTGGCATGGAGACAGATCCCCTGTCCAGTTAAGGGCAGCAGGGTGGGAGGGCTCTCGAGGCTGAAGGGCCAGTCAAAGGCCTTCTAGCTTGAGAGGAGCAGCAGCTGCAATGGATGGTAAGTAACTGAAAGAGCACTTCAAAATGGAAGTACCCTCTCATGAACCTTTTAAAAGATTTAATCAAAAAACAGATACAGCTGCCAAGCCATCACTGCGAGGTATGAGGGTGGGCAGTGGACTGATGGAATTTCTCCATAGTGCAGCCCTTGGCTGGTCTTGCACTCAGGAATGTAGGGAGAGCCTCTAGGCCTGCCTGGAGTGTTGGCTTACTGGCCTGCTGCTGGGTGCCTGCCTCCAGGTAGTTAAACTGGCCCTGTCATGTTGGGAGACTGGAGGCTGACTGGAAAATTGCACTCTGCACCCTTTAACTTTGCTGAACAAGGTTCTTAAAGAACCTTAATGGCTAGACAGCTCAGCAAAAATAGCTGGCAGCAGGAACAGGTTCAGGAAATCTGCACTCTAGTAGGTGCTAGTATTTTTGGGCCCAATCCACTTCTGTTCCTGCTTTTGGGTGGGATCCAAAAATACAACCCTATGTATTATCAGCCCATTTGAAAAGTGAGAGCTGTGCAGAATCCAACTTTGATTGGACAGAGCCACAGGCAATTTTAAGGCATTACCTCTTACTTCCTGTGATCAAATAGTTTGTATGTATCTGTGGATCTTCTACTATGAAGTAGTTGCGTCAACTTGCAATAACTGCAGCAAGCTTTAGTATATTTAAAATGAAGAAAGTTAGCTTATTTCTCACACAATTACTCCGAAGGTTAACAAAATCATGATGTCTCACTCACATGGCTCACCCACACTATCACATACACAAAACTAGATACAGTTGAAGGTAAAACAGTAATTGTAAAAGTGGAATTTAACTTAGTATCTATTTCAGTGCAGATTTGAAGTTTCGCAGTAGGTTGTTACTTTAGCTGAAGTGAAGTTCTCAAAAATACAGAGATTTTTCAGTTGTTGTGGTGGTCCCTTGAATTGATCTGTCTGGAGGTTATTTTCACCGGTAGGCTTGAAAATGGAACATTTAGATATTGTAAGTAGTTACTTGGCTGCATCACTGACTGCAGTGGTTGATGGCTTTGCTTGCAGGACCTCTCTCTCTCTGATGGAACTCTGTTTGTCTCTGAAGATGTATCCAAAAAGAAGTTTGAATTTTCTACTATACCTTTAGCAGAGTGCCAGGATGGCCACTGCATCGTGTGACCTCACACCAGGGTTGATTAATGGTCCCAAATGGGGGATTGTGGTAATTTAATTAACAGCCTGAAGTCTTCTCTTTCAGGTGGCCAAAGTCTTAGGTTTAAAAAGGCAAATTTGCATTTTTATAATGAAGATGGAGTTTCATTTATCTTCTGGCTGAAACCACAGTGAGTCAATATCAGAAAATAGTATCTTTGTCCTCTTGAGAGATAAGATGGTTTAATCCACAAACCTGTCTGGTAGCTCTGAGGTGCCATCTTAAGTTCCAGTTTTATTTATTTTAAAATGTAGTCGTTAAAATATGTCTTTAAAGATTTATAATACTGTCATGCAGCTACTGTGGCATAACAACCGGTATCAATAAAAATACAACTTGCGAGGTCCACTTTTGGGAACAGCTGTAAGAATATTGGGAGGACAAAATGGTTCCATAAACATTTAAATTGCATCCTGTTTAAAAGTTGATAAATTCAGATGGGACCATACATTTTTTCACAGGAGACTTAAAGGTATATTCAGTAATTTGGGCCAGAATTTTCCTGTTGGTATGCAGGGGCCGCCCCTGCACATCCGCACCTAAACTGACGGGTGGTGATGTTGGGCGCGCGTCCCACCGTCACTGTGCATCATTGCGATATTTCGTTGGGCGGGTGCACATTGATCTCCGATGCGCGCCTGCCATTAATTAATGGGCCACTTAAGGCCCTTGAGGCGCCAATTGGCAGAGATCTTTTGGCGCCCGTGCAATCTTCAGGTTGGCGCACGGGCACAATGGGCAGGCAGATAGGACACATTTGTATAATCCTCATCCATGGGCGGGATAAGAGGGCTCAGTGGGGTTGCGAGTATGGTCTGTCAAATATTGTTTTTTCAAACTTACTGATACTTGCCTGTGTGATCTGCAATACTTCAAAACACATACCAGCTGCTTGGACTGGACTCACAACTTTCAGGACAGCACTCCGAGTGAGGAATCCTTTTTGGGCCTGCAGGTTTCAGGAAGCCTTCCCTTAGCCTGGGAATGAGAGCTGAACTCTCCACTGGAGGCACCTTCTCTGAGGAGGAAGGGAGGGCTAGAAGGAGGAGGAGGTCAGGAGTGCACATTCAGCCTCCAGGGGAGCCACCTTTAGGAGGACAGGCGTAGGCACAAGGGGTGCAGGGCCAAGAGGTAAACCAAGGTGGAAGGGGCTGCAGAAGATGCCACTATCCTGCCGCCAGGGTAAACAGGCAGCGAAGCAGCTATCTCAATATGTCTGAGGTGCAGTGCCAAAGGAAGCTCCATCTCTCAAGGGAGACAGTCAACTATATCTGTCAGGTGATTGGGTCTGAGATCTCCGTGAGCTGTGTGGGTGGGTACCCCATGCCAGTGGCTCTAAAGGTCACAGCTGCCCTCAACGTCTATGCCTCTGGCTCCTTCCAGGGGTCGGTGGGTCAGTGGATCTTTGCGGTGTCTCCCAATCAGCTTTCCACACTTGTGTCAAACAGTTACAAGTGTTCTGTTCAGGCGTGCATTGACCTTCATCCACTACCATTGGGACCAGGCAAGCCAGACAAAGTGAGCCAGAGGCTTTGCGGCCATTACTGGCTTCCCCCGTGTCCAGGGTGCAATAGACTGCACACATATGGCCATCAAGGTGCCAGCAGGTGAGCCCGGTGCCTTCGTCAACAAGAAGGGCTTCCACTGCATGAAAGTGCAGATAGTGTGTGATCCCAGGATGCAGATTCTACAAGTTTGTGCAAGGTACCCAGACAGCTCCCACAGTGCCTACATCCTCAGGCATTCTCAGGTGCCAAAGCTCTTCAGTGCTCCGGCTCGGCTTGATGGATGGCTGCTGGGTGACAAGGGCTATCCACTCAGAAGGTGGCTCATGACGCCTCTCCACCATCCAAGAACAGAAGCTGAGCAGTGGTACAATAGGAGCCATACCTCCATGAGGGCTGTGGTGGAGTGAGTCATCAGTCTTCTCAAGATGCGCTTCTGATGCCTGGACCGCTCAGTACCCTCCAGATCATGTCTCGGTGATAGTGGTTGCATGCTGCGCTCTCCACAACTTTGTGCTGGAAAGGAGGGAGGCTGTAGATGATGAAGATGTAGACGCAGTGGATGAGTCCAGCAATGAGTCCGAGGATGAGCACGCACAGGGAAATGCTGAGGGGGTAAACGCTGGCCTGGGCATTCTGCAGGGAGACAGGGACACCCTGGAGGCTTTAATCCAACGAACCTTCAGCCAGCACACCACATATGGACCTCCAGGACAAGCCTGGGCTGCAGGCTCCATACTCGATACCTGAGTGCAAAACCTGCCTGGATAGGAACATTAATTAAAGGCTTTGTTAATAAAGCTGAATGTTCCACAAATCACTCATAACATTATTGGAAACCATCCACCTGCAGAAGAAAAGAGGCACCCTTAGCCATGGTGACATATCTGAATTTAATATTACAACCAAAGGAACTTAAGAACACATAATGACTAAGTTGTTAAAAATCACACCAACTCATAAAGACCTCATTGTGGGCCAACACAAAAGCACCAGTGATAAACCCGTGGTGTGCCTAAGGTGCCTCATGTTTACGTTTTTGGGTGCTACGTCTTGGTGCTGACCCCTCGCTGGGAGTGGCATCTGAGACAACCTGCTCACTCTGCTGTCCTGTTGGCCTCGATGACCTTGGCAGTCGTCCTCTGGCCTGTGGAGCCTGAGCTGGCCCTGCCTGGGAGGGAGCTGCCAGTTCCACAGCTGGCACCTCCCCAGTCGTCGCAGCCTCACTGGATGCAACGGTCACTGGGAGAGGGGCGGAGGAGCTACTGCCCTCATCAGGAGCGCCCTGAGAGGAGCCCGCAGAGACGACAGGCAGCTGCTGCGCCGATGTGAGGTCGCTTCGGACCTCCCTGCTCACCGTGGATGGATGGGCACCGAGCTGGGAAACCTGGTGCCCAGACCATCTCCACATTGGCAATGACCAGCTGAGGTCAATGCCGATGTGAGGGCTTGCTGGTCCGAGCGCATCCCCAGGAAGCCCTGATGGGTCTCCTGGAGGAGCCTCTCCACGAGAGTCGCCACTGTCTCCATGGAGGACGCATGGTGCTCAGACATGAGGCTCATTGCTTCAGTGATAGTCCGTGTAGACTCCTCCACCATGGATACCAAGCCAAGCATAGCCTTATGTACCTCCACCAGATGCTTCCGCACACCCGGTCGCATGTCCTGCATTTGCTGGATCACGGATGACTCCAGAAGCACATCATCAGGCACCGACTGAGCATGTGCCTAGTCCCCTGCAGTCCTCCAACTGCTGGCACCATGGGCACTCTTTGACTCTGCCAGCTCCTCCAGCTGTGAAGTGCCATCACCGCTGTACCCTGGACACTAGCCGAAGTTCTAATTCCCATCGAGTTGCTAGTATCTGCGCTGGTGCCTGCCTGGCAGAGATGGTGTGACACTGGTGAGCCCGAGACTTCAGGGTCCTGAAGGAGCTCTGCTGCTCCTCCTTCCGGCCCTGATCCACTGATGCTGAAAGGAAGAACAAGGACATTGGATCAGTTAACGTGGAGTCAATGTCAATGTGCATCCCTGTCCCCCGGATCATTATGCGCTCATCCTTTCATAAGCAATGGTCAAGCCAGGTTGCAAACTTCAATCACTGAACATTCAGCACTGCCATGGCTGTTGGGAGAACAATGGTGACCTCACTGCTGGGCATACACACCTGCCCGTGGCATCCCAGCCTCACCTACACCGGTGGACCTTGGGCGCCTGGCACCACTCCAAATCCAGGGCCTCCTGCTCAAACTGGCTGAGAATCGTTAAGTATGCTGGGCTGCCGCCAGTCCTCACCCGCTCGGCGGCATTATGTGCATTCTTCTCCTACTACTTGAACCTGGACTCTCTTCACGGACAGCCCACCCCAACCAAAGTGGGACATTGCAGGGCTCCAGTGCCTCCTCATCCCACTGCTGCCAAACACTCACACAAAGATGCTAGGCCTGTCCCACCTCAACCCCCTTGGCCAAATGCTGCCGACATCACATTAGGCACCACATGGTCTAACTTTCCATAGCAAGGAAGCGCAACCATGTGGAGTGCAGAGGACAGCAGATCAGTCAGTGCCATGCCACCTTGAAGCTCCCCTCCCAGCGTGTCATCGCCCTGACTTTGACATGTCCTGGAGTTCCAGCACAGCGCCCAGGTGCAGCTCCTCCAGGTTGCGCCAAAAGCAGTCATGTGGGTCTCAGTGTACCACATACTGTGGGCCAGAATCCATCTCTTCACCACCCTCTCAGGGTGACCTCGGCATGGGCAATATCTGCTGGCCCACCCAGCGAAGGACACATGCTGTCAATGATTCAATGCAGTCACTGTACTCAGATTTTAGGGGAGGGGGCGCCAGGGGGGAAAGCCTACCTGCTGGGTTAAGTGACCAATGCCAACATTGTCCTCACCCTTCTTGAGCGCAACAGATCATTGAAGTGCTTGCGACACTGGATCCAGGTGCGTCGTACCACGTTGTGGGAGCTCACCACCTCCGCCACCTCCTCCCAGGCACGTTTAGTCATGTGGGAGGGGGCTCCTCCTCCAGTCCCTGGGAACGAGGACCTCCCGCCGTGCTGCCACCACCTCCTCATGGAGGGCAGCAAGGCAATCATCAGAAAAACGAGGGGCACAGTGCCCTACCCTCCTACCTGGCCTGCTCACCAGCAGCGCTGTGGGGAGCCCTTCTACTGACCATGGTTCGGAGCCTTTGGCAGGCTGCAGCAGCTTTTTAAAACAGGCTACCGGGTCGCCCTTGGACCCGGCGCTCATAGCAGTCCTGCTGCCACCCGCCCACTCCCGCTGTCCTCGGGAGCCGCGATTCATGCTGGGCGAGCCTTAATTGGCCCACCCGCGTAAAATTGCAGCGCGGACCCGATCATGGGTAGCGATCGGGTCCACACCTGCCCACGCCAGCTTTTGCTCCGCCCGTCCGCCCGACAGGCAGAAAATTCTGCCCTTGGAAACTGAAAATCAAAGGAACTTCTCAGGTATATGTGAGCGAAAGACACAATGTCACCTCATGGTATCAAACTCTCACATACACTATATCAAATAATATGGTGCTCTCATTTAAGAAAAGCTTTTTAAGAGGAGTTTGTGTAATTTTTCTCACTGACAATGTGTGGACTAGAATTTGGAAGGTTGGTGAAACTCGCCATCAGAGCTGTACCCATGTGAATATGATCTTCAGTTTGCTTAAGTACTTTGGTTGCACTCAAAATATGTCTGAATATTTATTGTCCTCTCTTGGACTTTATGTTGATGTCTTATTCATAGTGGTCAGCATCACGGACACGTTTTCGTTCTGTTTTAGTGAACTAAAGTGTGAAAAAGAAAATTAAAAATAAGATGTAATTGGTTGGTTATCATGAAAATAAGAAGGGAGTAAGGCAGTTGATCAACAGAAGGCATGAGGGAACAAAACATAAATTTAGAAATGAGAAATAACTGCACAAAATTGGGTTTAGAGGTAGAGAGAGAATCAAAAATAAAGACAAAGAAACCTATGTATTAGATTACATATGAAGATCAACAGTGAGATGTTGTTGTGATCCAGGGCGTTAATCATCTTAACTGCCTTAGTGGAATTTTATAGCATTAATTTTTAAGCCTTATTTGATCTGAGATGATCATGTGTTTGATAGGATTATATGGTGACCACAAGACCAATCAGAAAGCCAGGAGGAACATTCTGACCATACATTCTGATGGCTCTGGAGACAAGATCATTTATTATATAACATTTGCAATGTATTAAGATAAGACAATATTGTGAAATATAAGAATGCAAATGCTATAAACCTAAAGTCACTACATTGGTAAGGTGGTGGCATATTGGTAATGTTGCTGGACTAGTACTCCAAAGACACAGGCTAATGCTCTGGGGATATGGGTTCAAATTCTGCTATGGCAGTTGGTGGAATTTAAATTCAGTTAATAAACCTGGAATTAAAAAACTAGTATTGGAGACTGGGGGTCTGTTCAAACAGTACTAATTACTTCTCTCCCCACCTGCCCATAAACAGAAAGGTGGTTCATGAACATACAAAGTGGGCCATTTGGCCACTCAAGCCTGCTCTGCCATCCAATAAGATCATAGCTGATTCTGTTTGTGTTTCAAATTCCACATTCCCATCTACCCCCAATAAGAATCTATCTACCTCCAACTAAAAAATATTCAATGACACCACCTTGTGAGGCTGAGTTCCAAAGTCCCACAATCCTCCTAGAGAAAATATCTGTCCTAAATGGGCAACCCTTAATTTTAAAACACCGCCCCCCTAGTTCTGGACTCACCCACAAGAAGAAACATCCTTTCCATATCCACCTTGTCGAGACAGTTCAGGATCTTATATACTTCAATCAAATCACCCTCACTCTTCTAAACTCCAGTGGAAAAAAACCCAGTCTGCCCAACCTTTCCTCATAAGACAACCCATTCATTCCAGTTATCAAGTAGTAAACCTCTTCTGAACCGCCTCCAGCATATTTACATCCTTCCTTAAATAAGGAGACTGAAACTGCACAGTGTCTGAGATGCGGTCTCACCAGTGCTCTGTATAACTGAAGCATAACATCCTTACTTTTATGTTCAATTCCTCTCATAATAAAGGATAGCATTCCATTAGCCTTCTTAATTATTTGTTGTACCTGAATACTAACTTTTTAGTGAAATGAACAAATATTTTGCTTCTGTCTTCACCATAGAGGTTACAAAATATACTCCAATAATAGCTGTAAATCAGGAGGTGGAGGGGGGGTGAGGTACTTGGTGAAATTACAATCACTTGGGAAGTGGTACTGAGTAAACTGATAGAGCTGCGGACTGACAAGTCCCCGGGTGGACTTCATCCTAGGGTCTTAAAAGAGGTCGCAAATGGACTATGGACGAGGCACAAGTGTGATGGAATGCTCTCCACTTGCCTGGATGAGTGCAGCTCCAACAACACTCAAGAAGCTTGACACCATCCAGGTCATAGCAGCCCACTTGATTGGCAGCCCATTCACTACATTCACCATTCACTCCCTCCACCTACAACATGCAGTGGCAACAGTGTGTACCAACTACAAAATGCACTGCAGAAACTCACCAAGGTTCCTTCATAGGAACATAGGAGCAGGAGTAGGCCATTCAGCCCATCGAGCCAGCTCCGCCATTCAATACGCTCATGGCTGATCATCCACTTCAATGCCCGCAAACTCTACCATCTTGAAGGGTAAGGACAGTAGGCACATGGGAACACCACTAACTGGAAGTTTCCCTCCAAGTCACTTACCATCCTTAATTGGGAATATATCGCCATGCCTTCACTGTCATTGGTTCAAAATCCTGGAACTCCCTCCCTAACAGCACCATGGGTGTACCTACACCACATGGACTGCAGTGGTTGAAGAAGGCTGCTCACCACCACCTTCTCAAAGGCAATTGGGGATGGGCAATAAAAGCTGGCCTGGCCAGGGATGCCCACATCCCACAAAATAATTTTTAAAAACCCAAAAATATCTAATAATTTTATCAGTGGTTGAAAGCAAATGTACATTAATATTTTGCTTGCGACCTTACATCTGCTTGGTTCAGTAATGTTCTCACTTCTGAATCAGAAGGCCATGGGTTCAAATAGACTAATGTATCTGTCTACATAACAGCAGTTACTCAGCTTCAAAGTAATTTACTGTATGAAAAGTGCATCGAGACATTTCCGAATGATGTAGTGAGGTGCAATATAAATGTCGCATCTTCCTTCTTTTATGAAACTGACCAAAACAAAGAGAGGAAGAGAAGACCAACAGGTAGAGATTATGAGTTGAGAAATGCTAATGGCTTCCAGAAGGCATAGCTAATGGGTTTTATGGCTTTACATGGGTTTTAAAATGCAGGAAAGTGATGTAAAAGGTCTGAATGAGATATAAAGGTCATCACAGTCATATTGTGAAAAATTGGTTGCTCACATAGGAAGAATGGGCTGAAGATCATATCATATGGTGCAATCACAAAACAGGATGTTATTAATAGGACTGCCAAAGACTGATGTATATCAACATTGTTGTCACAGCTGCTGTTGGTGATTAAATTATAACATTAATAAAATTATTGGCAAAGATCCATTTATACTTGTCTGACATTTCAGGCTTTGGGGGACAAATTGATAACCCCAGAAAAGGGGCATGAGGATTATTGATACATGATTAACTCATGCCCATTCATTACATTGCAGACAACATGGTAAATTCATGCTGCCTGCTGTGCTGTATGACTGCAATGTGCATACATTGATAGCCAGGCTGCAAATCAGCTGTACGCATCATCAAGAGGCTCAATATCCTGAGTGGCTAACACTAGTTAAAGGCAACCTGCATCTCTTAAAAGGGAGGTAAATTGTGACTGCAAGAAGATGGAGGAGTAATTTGTACATTGATTATGTGCTTTATTACTTTGAGGAATGGCTTACTGGAGAACATTCTCCAAGGTTTTCAGGCACTGTACTGGAATTCTTCCTGGAAGAGGTGGAGAGGCAGAGAGGGATCCTGTATCTGCAAAGGGGCAAAAAATTCTCCAGACAGATGCTCAGAAGGCAATGGGAGCAAGTAGCGATGGTGGTAAATGCCAGCGGGGTTGTTCCTCAAACAGCAATACAATGCAAGAAGTTTAATGAGTTCTCAGGGTGAGTGAATTCATCTTCAAATGACATGCCCTACCAGTAGCTTTATCCACTGCTCAATTCACTACACCCTCATCACTCACCTACCAACAATCTCTATCTATCAGGACTCAACCCTGACAGCACTGTTGTGAGCATTGAACTTACAACTCAAAGCTCACACATTCTGGGAGTGAGTCAACCATGAAAGCTATTCACAAAAGTATTGCAGGATACCTAACTGACACATAACAGCAGGCAGCAGGAAAGAACTGGAGGAGGACAAATGTGCTTGAATGTTTTAACCCGTGTGGAGGAGAGTGCTGGCCAGCATGGGAAGGGATATCATTGAGGCTGTGGCCATAGGAGGGACTGAAGTGACCAATGATGAGGCTGTCTACACACCTAATCCTCTTCCTCTCATTCCTCTTCTCCCTCTCTTTTGACTTAGAAGTTGCAGATGGTGTAACCACAGTTCTCTTACTTCTTCCCTTCTCATCTCACCATAACCCAAATGTTCATTTCTGATACATAAGAACTGGGTGATACACCAGGCATAAACAGGCAAGACTTGAGAGGTTGGGAAAGTACAGGTGTCAGCTCACTAGAGATCAAGGTCACACACTAATTCAGATGAAGACTTTGGTGGGCCAGGTTTCAGAAGGAGACTGATAGATATACATCGACAAATGCTTGGTGCACAGGGCAGTCTGTATTAATGTCAAACAGCAAGGAGGCGTCCAACATCAACTTGGCATAGGTTTTTTTTACAGAGCATAGGGCCCACCATTTCCAAAATGGGTGGTCACTTCCATCAGCACCCCTGTGGAACCACCATGATGCAGCATCCGATGGCCGATATCACAACTTCCACAGCAAAAAAACAACTTCCATCAAAGGTCTGAGTACTGCAGTGGAAGCTCAAACTGCTATCATCATCAGTCTGAATACCACTTACAGGGCATCACAGCAGGCCTTGTTTTCCGACAGATCATAGAACCATGGAAATTTATGGCACAGAAGGAGACCATTCAGCCCATGGTGTCTGCTAGTTGAAAAACAGCTATCCAGCTTCATTGCACTTTCCAGCTGTTGGTCCTGTGTAGGTTTTGACACTTCAAGTGCTTATCTAAGCACTTTTTAGTACTTTCAGGTAGTCAAGTTCCAGACCCCCACCACCTCTGGGTGAAAACAAACTCTCCTCAACTCCCCTGTAATCCTTCTACCAATTACTTTAAATGTATGCTCCTGGTTATTGATGTGTCTGCTAAAGGGAATAAGTCATTCATACCCACTCTCTCTAGTCCACTCATAATTTTTGAATAACTCTCTAAATCATCCAGGCCAGTAGGATTACTAAATCACATCAGGAGAATGGCAGTAGTTTCATGAATTACAATCCTGCTGTCCTCTCTCAGGATGGTGTCATTCCTGTTCCCACCTTTGCCACTCCACCAGTGCTCTTGCTGTTGTCTGTCAGGAAGCCATTCTGGACTGCTGCGACCCAGGCTGAGATGACACAGTCTGAAATTGGGCTTTTTAGGCCCAAAGCTGCTCAAGGTTGCCATCCAAGGTCATCTGCAGTCTCCTCAATTGGAGGTCATCAGCTTCCATCAGCCATTCTGTAGCCACTTGGATAGCACCTTGTAGTAACAGTCTAAGATTCTACTGCAGAAGTCACAACTTTGGATGAAACTGTGTTGCAATGGAAGCTGTGACAGCAATGGCCATCAGACACTGCATCATGCTAAGTTCCACAGGTGTGTTAATGGCACCTGTTGCATGTTGGAAAGGATCAGCACAAGCATTGCTCAAAGCCCAGTGTCAAATTGATATGGACCCCTCTATGCTCCTTGACATTTGGCACATGCTTTCTGGCAGGACTACCAATGAACCAAGCATTTCATTGTGTACATCCATCAGTCTTCTTCTGTACACACTCCTATTAAAGTCTTCATCTGAACCCTCTGTAACAGAACTAGTGTGCAAACTCGATCTTTGGTATCTGCACTATCTATTGCCCCTACCCTGACTGTTGCATGCTTGTTTCTATTGTCTCACCACATGCAGGTTCCTCCCCTATCCTAACCACTGCAATATATTCAGTGTATTTGAGTTGATGCCCAAGAGCATAAGATCAAGTGACAGTGTCTCTTCAACTTCACTGTCTTCTTCCTCTTCCTCCACTGATTGGAAAGGTTCGAGGTCTTGTGTATCTGAAATGAAAAAGGGGCAGGTGTTGGGTTGTGATAAATATGAGATGAGAAAGTAAGAAGTGCAGTCAGTCTCACAGCAACTGCAGCTTCTAAGTCAGAAGATTTTGCAGGATGAGAAGGATATGGGATGAGAAAGGGAGGATTATTTACACAGACACCCTCATCATCAATTGCTTCAGTATTGTCAGCAGCCCTTGCTCAGCAGTGTCCCTTTCTGCAATGGCTCAGCACTGTCTTCTCCTCAGGAGTTAAAACATGCATGTGCAATTATCCTCCTCCATTTCTTTCCTGCTACCTCTGGCCATCTTCTGTGCCATCTTCTCCTGCAAGAAAGAGGCAAATGTATGAATGAGCGTTTTGCAATGTTTTGGGTGTTTTGGGTGTTTTGGCTGTCATGGTTGAATAGCTGCTAGTCTATGTGTATGAGTTGTAGGTGTGTGAGGTTTGTGTGTAAGGGTGAGGAAAAACAGCTCTTGTTCTCTCCCTGCTTATTTACTGCCCTCCCTTCCTCCCATATTCATGGCCAGCCCCTTGATCTTGTTGTCTCAGCTGGTCTTGCTATTCCCATTTTTACTTTTGGTGATAAGGTAATCTTTGATCATTCCTTGGTTTTACAACCCATTGCCAAATCTGGCTAGACCACTTAAAATATTATCAGACAATCTCTATCATTAAAACTGCTTATTATTCAAAGATAATCTAGAAAAGCAAAGATAACCCCTGAATTATTTTGTCTACTAGATACCATCTTCTTAAACCCCCTTCCAGACCTCCTCCAACCCCTCTTCAGACAGTAAGTTTGAGAAGCTCATAGATTTTTTTGTCACAAAGTTCAAGACCATCCAATCAGCTGCCTCTGCCATTTCCCTCTCTCCCTTTGGACCATCAGGTCAAACTTCCTCAAAAATTCCTAGCTGCTCTGCCCAGTATCCACATCTCTCTCTAGGCTCCATCCCATCTCTTACAATGCTTTCTCCATCCTTACCTTGTCCATGAGACTCACCTCCTGTTCCCTTGATCCTATTCCAACCAAACTGCTGACCACTCAACTTCTCTTACTGGGCCCCATATTAACCGATATCATTAAGAGTTTCTTCATATTATTCTCACCCCATTCCCCACTACAAATCTGCTGTAATCACCCTTCTCAAAAAGAACCTGCCCTTGACTCCTCTGTACCTGCAAACTACTGCTCCATTTCCAACCTTCCATTCCTCTCCAGAGTCGATGCATGTTGTCACTTGCTAAAGCTGTGCCCATCTTCCCTACAATTCCATATTTGAATCCACCCAATCAGGTTTCCCGCCCGACCATAGTACTGAAAGTACCATTGTTAAAGTCACAAATTAACTATTTGTGACTGTGATAGCAGTAGCTTATCTCTTCTCCTCCTCTTGACCTGTGTGCAGTTTTCAACACAGTTGATCACGCTGTCCTCCTCCAATGCCTCTCTTCCATTGTCCAGCTCAGTGGAATTGCCCAAGCTTGGTTCTATTCTTATCCATCTACTCGTAGTGAGATAATTGTCCGCAAAGGCTTTTCTTCCCACTCTCTGTTACTGTTACTGTTCCCTGAGGATCTATTCTTCCTTCTGTTATTTGTCAACTTGCTGCCCCTCATCCTTATTATCCAAAAAAAGCAAGCATCAGATTCCACGTATGTGCAAATGATACTCAACTCTATCTCAACAGCACCTCCACTGTCTCTGATTTGTCACACTTCTTGTCCAACATCAAGTGTTGGATGAACATTAATTTCCTCCAATTAAATACTGGGAAAACTGAAGCCATTGTCTTTAATCTGCTCTACAAACTCCCTTCCCTTTCCTCTGTTTCCATCCTTGATCCTTGGTAATCATCTTGAGCAAGACTGTTTGCAACCTCAGTATTTTGTTAGAACCTGAGTTGAGTTTCCGGCCATATCACCAGTGTTGAAAGCTTCCACCTTCCACCGCTCAACTCTAACCCTGCCTCAGCTCACCTGTTGCTTAAACCCTCAGTCATGCCTTTATTAACTCTACACTTGGCTTTTCTACTGTTTTGCTGGTCTGACATCTTCCACCCTACATAAACTTGTGCTAATCCAAACCTCTGCTGCCTGTATCTTAACCCGCTCCAAATCTCATTTACCCATCACCTCTGTGCTTGCTGACCTTCACTGGTTCCCCACCTGACAGCACCTCAATTTTAAAATCCTCATTGTTGTTTTTAAATCCATCTGTAGCGTTGTCACTCCCTATCTGTGTTGTCTCCTCCAGCCCTACATGTTTTCGAGATCGCTGTTTTCCTCAAATTCTGACCTTTTGTGCATCACTGATTTTATTCGCCCCACCACTGGAGGTTGTGCTTTCAGGTGCCTTGGCCCTAAGTCCTCGAATCCCATCCTCAAACTGTTTGGCCTCATTCCCTCTCTCTCTCCTCTTTTAAATTGTTCCTAAAACCTTTGTCTATGGTCAAGCTTTTGGTAATCTTTTCTGATTTCTCATTCTAAGGCTCAGTGAAAAATAATGGCCTGAATTTTATGCTCTGTGAACGGGACCGGTTCCTGCTTCGCGGAGAGTAATACCGTGTGTGATGATGTCGGGGGACATTCTGATAATACCATTCACGGGCGGGTCAAAAGTTGGGAACCCGCCCACATTATTTATATGTCCATTTCAAAGCCTATTGAGGCAATTAACAAGCATGCAGAGTGCAATAATACGGGCTGAACGCAATAAAACGTCTCCAACTTCTGAATCACATCAGGTGTGAAACTCGTTTTTTGAGGGCAGGCTGGCTAGGGGGGATTTTAAACTGCAGCTGAGAGCAGAACCTCAGCCTTGCAGTTCTGAAAGCTCTGGTTGCAGGAAGCGCTCATTTAACTGGGTCCTGCAGAATTTAGGATTATATTTCTTTAGAAGGACTGTCCTCTCATTGGGAGGGGTCTCTAGAAACCTCCATTCTCTCCTCTAACCGGGGTGAGTGTAATCTGTCCTACATGGATGGGAGTTGTGGTTTCAGTGGGAGGCACATCCTCCAGTGAGGAGGATTATGAGGAATAGAATGAGGAGAAGGGTGAGAGGAGCTAGGGATCAGAGGGAGGCCCTGGAGGCAGTGGCTCCCCTGGACGGGCACAGACTAGCACAAGGTGCCAACTGTCAGGCAAAGCCTGGGGAGGCTCCTCACAGGCAACAAAGACATTACGCAGCACCGAGGGTGTACAGGCAGCACTCCAGCTACCTCGAGATGACAGAAACCCAGTGCCAAAGAAGGCTCGGGCTCTCTCGGGCAACTGTCATGTCCCTTTGTAAGTTGCTTTCTGGAGAGATTGCATTACATTGCCCTGGGGGCCTCCCAATGTCTGTCACTCCGAAGGTGATAGTGATGTTCAACATTTTTTGCTACTGGGTCCTTTCAAGCAGTATCTGGGGACCTTGCAGGTAACCCACCCGGCAGCACACCACTGCAAGGTCTTCACTGATTCAATGTTCCAGAGGGCAGGAAATTACATAGCTTTCACCACTGATGCCCAAAGCCAGGTGAAGAGGGCCCAAGGCTTTTCGGCAATTGCTGGTTTCCCCAGGGTGCAGTGAGCTATTGATTGCATCCATTAAGGGTCCTGCGGGGCAATCCTGTGCATTCATCAATAGAAAGGGCTTCCACTCACCTTGTGTTCACCTTGTGTGTGACCACAAAAAGCATGTCATGCAGCTGTGCACCAAGTTTCCAGGCAGCAGCCATGATGCAAACATCCTTAGGAATTCGCAAATGCCGGTTCTTTTCACCGGGCCTGATGCATTGGAGGGTTGGCTTCTGAGAGACAAGGGTTATCCTTTGAAGAGATGGCTCATGACACCTGTGAGGGCCCCAAGAACTGAGGGAGAGAGACGGTTTGTGACAGTCACGCTAGCACCAGGGCCATGGTGGAGCAGACCATTGGCCTTCTGAAAATACGTTTCAGATGACTTGACAGGTCAGGAGGTGCTTTGCAGTACTCCCCCTCACGGGTCTCCCTGATGGTTGTGGCCTGTTGTGTCATCCACAGCATAGCTATTCAAAGAGGAGGCACTTTGGGAGATGATGAGGGGCCAGGATGGGAGCAGTCATCTGAGGATGAAGGAGAGGATGAGGCAGGGGAACACAGCAATGCCATGGTGCATGTGTCTGGCCACGAACAGGCAGCTGGCTGCGAGACTAGGGAAGCTTTAATGCAGCAGCGGTTTGTGTAGAGCCCTGCAGAACACCAAAGTAACATAAGTGAGAACCAAGATCAGCCCCCCCCATCTCGCAATTACAATGAGAAACTCCTGAAGCCCTCAAAAGCCACATTTCTCCAATAACCCACAGGAATATACATTTTCTTCAGCCCTCCCTCAAATTTGGGAATCCTACCTTCACCCACAGAACTGAGTCACTCAGCTCCTAGCTATTAAAAACCAGACACGGGTGACAAAATATGACTTCACAATTTAATGTGAACGATTAACAAACAAAAAACATTGGTGATGACCTCAGATCTCACCCCTGTACCCCTCATTGTGAGTAATGTGAATAATGACAGAAATGTTTACACGTGTTCCAGCGCAGTACGGCTGCACCAGAGAGAGGTGTCTGATCTGCCCTGGCCCTGGATGTCTTTGGTGGGCGTCCTCTGCACGGCTTAGGCTTCGAGGTGCCCGGTCACTTCAGGAGACTCTTACACAGATGCACGTGAGTCTTCAATCGTCACGACACGAGTTGAGGTCTGTGTCAATGGCTGCTGGACAGAGGAGATGCTGCCCTTCTCACAGATGCCTGGTGAGGAACTCAGAGGTGGAGGTTGCACCTGCTCATCCCTCGCCACTAGGGCCGGTTGGTCCTCCCCACCAGCTGGTGAGGTTCCAGGAGCTGGGTGAGTGACCAAGCTCCCAGTTCCCCTATCATCCTGGGCCTGAGCTCCTGAGCTTGGTTATGCAGATCAGAGCACATCCTGGCAATCAGACCTGCAATGCGCTCAGTTTGTCTCTCCAAGACAGTCGCCAGTCTGTCCAAGGTGGAGGCTTGGTGCTCTGAAGAGTGGGTGATCGCAGTGCACATGGCCTAATGGACACCTCCACAGTCCGGGCCAGAGATTGCAACCCCTCTGGTATACCAGCCATATCTTCGTGGACCTCACACTGCACATCCAGCATCTGCTTCCCTACGGACTACTCCAGAGGCTCATCATCCGACTCGGATTCAGACTCTAGCTCACCCCAGGCGCTCCTCCAACTGCGCGAGGACTGCCCCTCCACACACTCCGGGAGCTGCACTTGCAACTCTGAAGCGCCCTCACCAGTGCATATATTACCCCTGTCCGGCACGCTGATCCCTGCTGAAGTGCCAGTCTCTGTGATGCTGCTGGATGCTGAGAGAGGGTGTGACGGTGCATCCTCCATGGGTTGATCCTCAGAGGAATGTGGTGGCTCTTCAATATTATCCAATGGAGGCTTCTCCTGTAAGGAACAGAATTAATTCGGCGGGGGGCGCATCATCGGTTAGCACATTTCTAAAAGCATCACATCTAAATCTCAACTCAAATGCACTTTCACCCAGCCAGGCATGCATTAACGAACTCCACGGAAAATATGATCCCATGAACAAGACTTGTATCCTCTGGTGACACTTGCCAAGTCACGGGTGTGCAACCCCAGCACTAAACACCGTGCATTTCGCCAATACACCTTCAAATCACACTGATTATTTCATCCTATCATCCAGTATGTTGCCTCAGTCATCTCACCAGAACTAGGTTGCCCTTCCACCTTGCCAAAGCCCATAAGACTTGACCCCTGCGTGCCTACAAGGGACAGCACTTGTACCTCAAATGTGCTGAGAATCTCGAGCCTTGCAACTCCGCCACCGGTGGGGGAGCGCTTGCTGGTGTTCTTAGCTTGCTTCTCCTGAAATCATTAGACATAGAGTTGGCATTAACAGTCTCAAGTACTCAAATGTCTCAGCAACATTATCAGGTGAGCGCATGTTTGGCTGAAGACTGTTCTCAGTCGGGTGAATGTCATCGTGCCAACCAAGCACCATCCAAAATAGAAAAGATTTACACACAGGGAATGCTGATAGATGTCATCAGGTCTGGCATCATCCGTGGAGAGAGAGAGGCCGAGTAAAACTTTTGAGTAAGTATGATTGCTCTTCAGAGCTCAGAGGAAGTGATCATCACTGCAAACGGTTCGCTATGTTTCCCTCTTCACACATGATGCCAGACCTGTTGACTCCTACCAGCATCCTCTGCTTTTTGTTCCAGCTTTGCAGCTTGTGCAGTTTTTGGGTTGCCTGATTCATAACTGGTTGGAATGATCCATAGTCTAACCCCTGCTGTCTGGACCGCATTGGGCAGGATGACTGTCTGTAACCCACCCTTGCCACTAATTGGCAGCAATTAGCGCATTGTGGCACACGCTCGCACTGCAAAGCCGGAAGTTGGAATGCTGCCGACTTCCGGGTGCAGGACCTGCTTTCGGAACTGCAACCATAAAATCCAGCCCAATGTCAAAAATGTTTTTCTTCACATTGCTTTTGTTAAGTGCTTTGGGACATTTAACTGTATTAAATGTGCTATATAGATATAATTTGCTTTTAGCTGTTGATTGATAGGATTGAGTCCTGATTGATAGAGATTAATGGTAGGTGAGCGATGGTGCTGTGGTGAATTGAGCAGTGAATGAGGCTAGTGGTGTAGTTGGTGGCTATGCCATTTGAAGATGAACTCACACAACTTGACAACTTGTGTGAGATCAGTAAACCTCTTCCTGTACTGCATCCACATTCAAGGAATAGTGCTCTTGGCAATGACCTCCACTGCTATTTCTTCCCACTGCCTCCTGAGCATATATCTGGAGGGCCTCATGCCCACCTGTGGATACAGGACATCTTTCTCGTTCTATCTTTTCAACAAGAATTCCAGTGCATTATCAGCTAACATTTATGCACTCTCTCTGCCATGGTCAGGCATTCTTCACACTTTCAGAGGACAGAGTCAACTCACAAAGCTTCTGAACAGCTCCCAGAATCCCCTCCTACAACAATGCCCCTATCTCTTCAGTGATGCAGGCTGGCTTTAAGTAGTGGTAGGCATTCAAAGTATTGGGCTGAGACATGTAGCTGAGGAACAGCATTCACAGCACTGGCTACGTGCAGGAATCACTTATGACAGCAAGCAGCATGAATTTGATGTGCTGCCTGCATTGCAGGGAACTGATGTGTGCTAATCCCGCACCACGATCCTTACCCTATTTTGGATCATCCAATTTAACCCCTGTGTATTTTGGAGAGCTTGTATAAAGTGCAATGGACTCAATTCTGAGTTGACGTCTTATTCTGCTGGGGATAGTGATCATGAAGATCTTTGAACATCTAATGCTGTACCATCCAAGACTCTCTCTCTCTCTCTCTCAACCTCCCTTTGAGCTTCTTGTGTTAATTACCAATTTGAATTTTCTGCTGCTTCCAGCACTGTTCCTCTACTGCATCTCTTTTGCAGATCCCACTGCGTATCACTGCATTCTCGTCCCATCCAAACTCAGTTATTAAATCTCCTGAAATGGTTCATTTTGCTGTCCGCCAAGTCATTTCTGATGTATTTCAGATCTCTACCCTTGGGCCCTACCAACATTTACATCTTACCCCAGGGCACCAGCATCCTGAGTGTGGGCCTGACTTTGGCTCCTTTTCCACTCCTGCTCTTGTCTCTAGTTCAGTCGCTGACATCCAACTGTAACATGCTCGCTGCTGCTAATTCAGATTATTTCTGTCAACATGAGGCAGAGATAAAACCCTGGGAGCTTCATTGTTTGTGTTGCTCAGAATCTTCTCATTTGTAACCGTAATTGATTGACTAATTAGAATTGATGAAACAATCTGGAGCGTTCACTTAAATGATTGCCAGGTTAGCAGTTGTAAATCTGCACCTTGGTGAGTAGGATTGGGTTTATGTGAGTGATTGTAATTGTCCTTAATTGATGGGATATCTAAATTTTGTGCTTCAGTACCAGAATGAAGGGGGCGACATATGGCTAAATGAGAGTTTATATCTGTTAAGTGTTGTAATATTTGTATGATTTTGCAAAAATAGCTTAGTGCATTTAACTGAAGGGGAGCTCATTAATGCCAAAGTTTAAACGTCCCAGGGATAAAATTGCTTTGGGTGTCCTTCCAATCTCCTGATGCAACTTTGGCCTAAAATAGGCCGAAACCCCTGAGAAACATCATAAAAAGCCATTCAAAGAAAGAATGAAAGAACTTAAATTTATTGTTACAGACAGGGGAGAGAGGCAAACTGAACAACTTTATTTTTCTTGCCGTCTGTCTGTAAACTGAGGCTTCTTAATTTTTGAAGTAGGCTGTGGCGTGTTTCCCCACACCCTCTGTTTGTGAAGTCAATTTTAAAACAACTCGCAGTAATCTCTCTTTAGGGTTAAATCAGAAATTGTCTATTTTACATTCAAACCCAGCACACAACAAGCACACAAGGAGTTAGGAAAGCAAAGAGTTTTACAATTGGAATAGCTTAAAACAAAATAGAAAACCAAAGATATGGATAGTAATTCATGTGAATGTCAGAGTCCAGTAAGGATTCCTTCACATTGGAGTTAAAGTTCAGGTGGATTCAGCTAGTTGAAAGCAGGAGTTGCCGAATTCCTTCAAAGTTGGTGATGGCGTAGCAAGATGATGTTGATATCCAGAGACTTGGTCCACTCTATAGATGATGGCAGGAATCTTCCAGAGAACCAGGCTTCAAGGAGGTTCAGACTTGAGGCTGGCTTTGTTATCAGTCTGGAGTCCAGCTTTGGTGTTGACAGGCTGGATGTTTAACAGCAGACTGCCCTGAGAGTCTGGAAACATAATAAAACTTTCCAAAGGCAAAAAGTGCTTAGGTCATGGGGTGCTGCCCATTGATGTGTCAGTTTGAGGTTAACAATCAGTTTCTATGCCTCCAAATCCATTGTCCATCTTAGGAGATAGATGGTGGCTATTATCACATCCACAGGTATAATGAGCTTCAATGGTTCTTTCTTTGTCATAAGTCCAGGCTAGGGTGACAGACCATCTGCTGCTCCCTTGTTTCATTGATTGTGAGTGAAAGTGAAAGGGGGTCAGTTAGCTCAGTTGGCTGGTTAGTTACACCCAACAGCGCGGGTTTAATTCCCGTATTGGCTGAGGTCATCCATGAAGGCCCCGCCTTCTCAACCTCGCCCCTTGCCTGAGGTGTGACGACTCTCAGGTTAAACTCACCACCAGTCATCTCTCTCCAATGAGAATGCAGCCTATGGTCCTCTGGGACTATGGTGACCTTCACTGTTTCGTTGATCGTAACGGATCCACACACTGATAGGTGTGAGATTCCACAAAGATGGGATTTGAGTTTTGACCTGTAATTACTGTTGGAAGTTTCCAGAATTATAACCAACTTGCAAATCAGGTGACCTGTAGCAACTATGTTTTTAGTCCAGCAAAATCCATTTTTTAAATATACAGAAAGTAAGGTTCAATTTAAACCATTTGTGATCTCTTTCTTGTCTTATGGACATGCCATTATAAAGCACTCTTCACCACAGCAGGATGTCCCAAAGTGCTTTAAAGCCAATAATGTACTTTTTCAATTGAAGTGCTGTTGTACGGCAGGAAATGTGGCAGTCAATTTGCACACAGAAAGGCCCTATAGGTAGCAACAAGATAATGACCAGATAACCTGCTTTTTTGATGTTGTTTGAGGGATAAGTATGAACTAGATCACTGGCGAGAACTCCCATTGATCCTCTTTGAATAGTGCCATGGGGTTCCTACAGCTCCTTGAGAGAGCAGATGGAGCTTCAGTTTAATGGTTCTTCCAAAATATGGCACATCCAACAGTACAGCACTCCCTCAGTGCTGCACTGAGCATCAGTCTAGATCATGTGCATGTATATTGTTGGCTTTAAAGCACTTTGGGACATCCTGCTGTGGTGAAGAGTGCTTTATAATGTCATGTGCTCAAGTCTCTGGAGTGTGGCTGTTTCTCTATGGTGCCCACAAGCAGAAGATCAGTAGAACTCCCAATTTGTCTTTTGGCCCATTTTCCCTTCCAGAATGCAATGAACCAAAAGTCCCAATTTAAAACAAACTAGTTAGCACCGTTCTCACTGGAAATTGTAGAATTGTAAGCAGGGATCAGATGTAAGATGTTAGATTTACAATCATCACAACTCCAGTGCAATGAAATGGAGCTGCACTGATGTTTAAAAATCAGATGCATTAAATTAAGCTTACAGTTTCAAACCAAAATCAGCAAATGTGACTCTAAATGAGCGAGATTCAACAGGCCCGGCTCCTCCTGCATTTAGTTACTTACCTACCATAGCATCATTTTATTTATAAATATATATGAAACAAGAAAGAAATGTGCTGATTGAACATCTGTGCATTAACTTTTCTAATAAGCCTCAGTGAGTCTGAATTTATAACACATGACTTATTTAGTGTTGAAGTGTATCATTTGTTTTAGGTTGTTAAAGATAAAGTTAAACATAAAATAGCTTGGCTCAGAGTGAAAGAAATTGTTTGAAAAATTATTGCACATTTATGGCTGAGATCAATAACTCAAAATGTGGGGCATGTGTACTTATGACACTGATTTACCTTTATTATACCTTTAATCCCAGCCAATTACAGATCAGACTACTCACACCCTGCTTCCTGCTAAGGACTCCATTCCATTCTCCAAGTTCCTCCGCCTCCGTCACACCTGTTCCAATGACGCTACCTTCCAAAATGGCTTCTGAAATGTCTTTCTTCTTTCTTAACCGAGGGTTCCACCCCGCTGTGGTTCACAGGGCCCTCAACTGTGTCCAATTCATCTCCCCACCTATGCCCTCACCCTTTGCCCTCCATCCCTGAACCATAATAGTGTCACCCTTGTCATCACTTTTCACCCCACCGGCTTCCGCATTCAAAGAATCATCCTCTGCCATTTCCGCCAACTCCAGCATGATCCCACCACCAAACACATCTTCCCCTCACCCCCTCATTAACATTTCATAGAGACCATTCCATCCGTGACACCTGGTCCACTCCTCCATCACTCCCCACTTCCTCATCACCTTCCCACGGCACCTTCCCGTGCAATTGCATAAGGTGCAACACCTGCCCCTTTACCGCCTAGCTCCTTACCATCCAAGGCCCCAAAAACTCCCTTCAGGTGAAGCAACACTTCACTTGCACCTCCTTCAATTTGGCCTACTGTATTTTCTGCTCCCAATGTGGTCTCTACATTGGGGAGACTAAATGCAGACTAGGTGACCGCTTTGCGGAACACCTTCGGTCTGTCCGCAAGCATGACCCAGACCTTCCTGTCGCTTGCCATTTCAACACACCATCTTACTTTCATGCTCACATGTCTGTCCTTGGCCTGCTGCAATGTTCTCGTGAAGCCCAAAGCAAACTGGAGGAACAGCACCTCATCTTCCGATTAGACACTTTACAGCCTTCCGGACTTAACATTGAGTTCAACAACTTCAGGCCGTGAACTCTCTCCTACATCTTGACCCCCTTTTTAATCCAATTTTAAATTTTAATTAATTAATTTATTTTTCTTTCTTTATTTATTCATTTTTAATTTTTTTATGTGTATATTTTAATCTTTTTTTTATCCCTTTTCCCCAACCTCCACCCCTCCTCCTCCCCCCACAGGGCCATTTGACACTTGTTTCTATGTTGCGCTTTCACAGAGCACTGTCCCTTGTTCTGCTATTAACACATTCTTCTATCTTACCTTTATGCCACTATCAGCATCTTCTTTAGTCCTCAACACTGCCATTAACACTCCCTTTGTCTTGTGTCCACGGCATCTTTGTCAATCTCTCCTGAGCTTCCACCTATCCTTCTATCCTTGACCTTCTATTTTGCTCCACCTGCTCCACCCCCTCTTAAAACAGTCTAACATCCATCACATTTCTACGTCTCCATTCCTCTGAAGAAGAATTCTACAGACTTGAAACATTAACTCTGTTTCTCTCTCCACAGATGCTGCCAGACTTGCTGAGTTTTTCCAGCATTTTCCGTTTTAATTTCAGGTTTCCAGCATCTGCAGTATTTTGCTTTTATATATAGATGAGGAAAGGATATGCTTTCTGGTTATTATTCTCTGTATCTAAGGAGGAACTTACATCATAACTGTAGTGCAGGTGAGAAGTAGGTTTGTCTTTGCAGTTGTCTTTATTTCTCAACATTGTTCTTTTAATGTTGATGAAATAGTTCTATTTATATGATGGAGTTATTTCACAAATCAGTGTGAAGGAACATAAATGATTCCAACTGGCAGTAGATGCAAGAGTATATTTATGTTTGGACACAGGCATCTTTAAAACTTATTAGTACATGATCACAGATAGAAAGATATTATAAAATACATCTGTAGACAAATGATATCAGACCTTGTAATTCTCTGTTGCAAATCAATGTTTGGAAGGAGTCTTTGAAAAGGGAATTAGGCAGTTTTTTTGAAGGGGAGGAATATTAAAAGGTGATGGGGAGTGAACGGGAGAGGAATTGGGCTAGGTGGCTCATGTGGAGAAAAGCAACACAGCAGACCTCTTGGGCCAAATGGCCTGTTAGTGTGCTGTAAAAGTCTGTGAATCAGTGAAGTGCAGGCTGAGACTGAAGTCAGTGTCCAACTTGATGCTGGAATGAACTGAAGTGTGCCTCCCGAGAAAAGTGAATCTTATTGCACGTCACTTCAGAGCCAGCCTAGGTTTTGGCATTGACCTAAGTTTAGGACTGAAATAAAGTCATTTCAACTTTACACCACCTCTGACCTAATGGAGTGTGAATGCACTATAAAAGCAACTAAAATCTTCAAATTAATACTCTTATGAACTTTTACTTACTTTCTCTTCTTTTACCTTCCTAATAGTAGTGAGGGTAGTGAGTGTCTGTAATTCACTGCCAGAGGAGGTGGTGGAAGCAGGTACGATAGTAGTGTTTAAGAGGCAGCTTGAGAAATACATGAATAGGATGGGAATAGAGGGATACGGACCCTGGAAGTGCAAAATGTTTTAGTTTGACAGGCAATATGATCGGCGCAGGCTTGGAGGGCCGAAGGTCTGTTCCTGTGCTGTACTTTTCTTTGTTCTTTGTTCTAATATGTCACACAGACATTTGTTCTTTACTGTTGTGGAACAGTAAAATGATTTTTTCAGAAATAACAACCAAACTATTTACTTTCTCACAGACAACATTCACTCTGTCATGAGGGTAGATAGTGCAAAACATGTGGTACAGCATTGGCTGCCTATTTAGTTCCCCGCTCTATATTCAGTTCCATCGAATTTGGTCAATGGTGAGGGAAAGAGGACATAAAAACAGAAAGAGCTGGAAAAACTCAGTGGTCTGGCTCCAAACAGTCATGAATGGTGGTAGACAAACAACTGACAGGAGGAGAACAATCCATGAACATTCCCAGCAGGACCCAGCACGTTAGTTCAAAGGCAGGGTTCAAGCTTTGCAACCATCTTCACTCAGAAGTGCCAAGTGGATGATACATTTCAGTCTCATCCTGAGGTCCCCAGAATCACAAAAACCATGATATCAAGAAATGGCTGAGGACACTGGATGTGGCAAAGGCTATGAGCCCTGACAACAGTCTGGTGATAGTATTGAAGACTTGTGCTCCAGAACAAATCAAACCTCGAACCCAGTGTACAGTCACAACACTGGCAATGATCTACCTGTCAATGTGGAACATTTCCCAAGTATGTCCTATATACAAACAGATCCAGCCAGGCCAATTACTGCCCCATCTCAATTATCAGCAAAGTGATGGAAAATGTAATTGACAGTGCTATCAAGTGGTACTTACTCAGCAACAACCTGCTCACCAGTGCTCAGTTTGGGTTCTGCCAAAGCTATCCATCCCCAGACCTCATCACAGCCTTGGTCTAAACATGGACAAAAGGGCTGAATTCCAGAGATGAGGTGAGAGTGACTGCCTTTGACATCAAGGTAGCATTTGACCAAGTGGCATCACGGAGCCCTAGTAAAATTAAAATCAATGGGAATCGGGAGGAGCTCTCCATACCTAGCACAAAGGAAGATATTGTGGTTGTTGAAGGTCAATCAACTCAGCCCCAGGACGTTACTGCTCAAGTTCCTCATCTTAAGCTCCTATCTTCAAATGTTTTTTCAATTTTCTTCCTTTCATCACAAGGTCAGAAGAGGGGATGTTCACTGATGATTGCACAATGTTCAGTTCAATTAGCAACTCCTCAGATACTGAAGCAGTCTGTGTCCATAGGCAGCAAGTCCTGGACCACATTCAGACTTGGGCTGATAAGTGACAAGTAATATTTGTGCCATACAAGTGGTAGGCAATGACCATCCCCAACAAGAGAGAATCCAACAATCTCCCCTTGACATTAACAGCATTACCATCTCTCTATTCCCCACTATCAACATCCTGGGAGGATACCATTACCAGAAATATAACTGGATCAGTCCCATAAATACTCTGACTTCATGAGCATGTCAGAGGCTGAGTATTCTGCAGTGAGTAACTCCTCAGAGCCTTTCCACTTTGTACAAGGCACAAGTCAGGAGTGTGATGAAATTCTCTCCACTTAACTGTAGTGCAGCTCCAACAACTCTTAAGCTCAACACCATCCAGGACAAATCAGCTGGCTTGATTAGCACTCCATCCACCACCCTAAATATTTACTCCCTCTGCCACCAGCACATGGCGACTGCAGTGTGTACCATCTTCAAGATGCAATACAGCAATACAGCAACTCACCAATGCTCCTTCGGCAGTAACTTCCAAACTCATCCCTCTGCTACCTAAAGGGATAAGGGCAGTGGACACTTGGGAATGCCACCGCCTATAAGATCCCCTCCAAGCCACTCATCATCTTGACTTGGAACCACCACCTACAATAAAAACAGAAAATGCTGGAAAGACTCAGCAGGTCTGGCAGCATATGTGGAGAGAGAAACAGAGTTAACGTTTCAGGTCAGTGACCCTTCATCAGAACTACCTGCACGTTCCACTTCAAGTTCCACGCAATCCTGACATGGAAGCATATCACCAATCCTTCATCGTCACTGAGTCAAAATCCTGGGACTGCCTACCTGACAGCATTGTGGAAGCACTTGCACAACACTTTGCAGTGGTTCAGGAAGCAAGCTCATAAGGGTAATTAGGGATGGTAATTACAGCTGTCCTTGCCAGTCATGCCCACATCCCACGAATGAATAAAGAAATTACAGCTGAATAGAAAGTGGGTGTACAACAGATGGCTGATATGATACTGCCCATTTTGTTAATATGATACCAAAGGTTTTGCCAATAGGGATAGAATCATAGAACAAAATCACAGAATGGATACCACATAGAAAGAAACCATGCCAGCCCATTGAATAGTTTCTCTCTATCTACTCTGTCTAGACCGCTCATGATTTTGAACACTTCTTTCAAATCTCCTCTCAACCTTCTCTTCTTTAAGGAGGACAATTACAGTTTCTTCAATCTATTCACATAACTCAAGTCCCTCATCCCTGGAACCATTCTTATAAACCTTTCTGAACCTCTAAAGCTTTCACATCCTTCCCAAAATATAGTGCCCAGAACTGGACACAATGTTCCAGTTGAAGCCAAACCAGTGTTTTATCACGTTTTGTTCTGTTTCATCATAATTTCTTTGCTTTTGTACTCTTTGCCTCTATTTATAAAACTAAGGATCCTATATGCCTTATCAACCGCTTTCTCAACCTGCCCTGCCACCTTCAGCAATTTGTGCACATATACCCTCATGTCTCTCAGTTCCCTCATCCGCTTTAGAAATGTACCCTTTATTTTATATTGCCTCATCTAATTCTTCCCAACAAAATGTATCACTTCACACTTCTCTGCATTAAATTTCATCTGCCATGTGTCGACCCATCCTACAAGCCTGTCGATGTTCTCTTGAAGTCTATTATTACCATATCACAGTTCAATATATTTCCAAAGTTTTGCGTCATTTGGAAATTTTGAAATTGTATACCCAAGTTCAAGTCATTAATATATTTCAAGAAAAGGATCTGTCACAGTGTAATATTTGCAGTTCTAATGTCCTATAGAAGCACCACCCTGCCCCTGTATCCAAGGAGGGTTGGAAGATTCTAGCCAGTGCCTCTGCAATTTCCATCTTACTTCTCCTGGTATTCTAGGTTGCATTTGATCCAGTCTTGGTGACTTAAGTATGCAGCCAGCCTTTCCAATACCCACTCTTTATCAATTTTCAGCCCATCCAGCATTTTAGCTATCTCCCCTGTCATTATGACTTTGACAGCATCTTCTTCCTTGTCAAAGACAGATGCAAAGTATTCATTTAATACCTCAGCCATGGCCCCTGCTTCCTTGCCTAATCCCCTTTTTGGTCCCTAATCAGCTCACCCCTCCTTTTACTACCCTTTTACTGTTTATGTGTCTTTAGAAGACTTATAGTTAGCTGCTAGTATCTTCTCATATTGTCCTTTTGCCTCTCTTATTTCCTTTTTTCACTTCCCCTCTGAACTTTCTATATTCAGCCTGGTTCTCACTTGGATTATCAGGCTGCCATCTGTCATATGCACCCTTTCTTCTGTTTCATTTTACTTGCTATCTCTTTTGTCATCCAGGAAGCTCTGACTTTGCTAGCCCTATCTTTCCTTCTCGTGGGAATGTACCACGGCTGTACCCGAACCATCTTCTCATTAATGCCAGCCCATTGTTCTCTTACAGTTTTGCCTGACAATCTTTGATTTCAATTTTCCAGGGACAAATCCAATCTTAACCTATTGAATTTGGCACTACATATGAATTAGGAGTAAGAGTAGGCCATTTAACCCCTTGAGTCTGCTTCCCCATTTGATAAGATCATGCCTGATCTGATTGTGGACTCAACTCCACTTTGCTGTCTACTCCCATACCTTTTGACTCCCTCGTCTATCAAGAATCTATCTAACTCAGCCTTAAAAATATTCGATGACCTAGCCTCGACTGCTCTCTGGGGAAGAGAATTCCACAGGCCAATTAAATATTTTATTCTGGATTGCTCCCGCCCATTTTGTTGATGTGATAGCCTTATTTTGATGATATGGTACTGCTCTTTTTTTTAACACGATACCGACTGTTTTGTTAATATGATGCCATCCATTTTGCCACTATGAAAGCCCCTATTTTGGACATTAGCAAACCAGATGGGTTTTATACGAAAATTGATGGTAGTTTCATGGTCACCTTTACTGAGGCTAGTTCTATATTCCAGATTTATTAATTGAATTTAAATTCCACCAGATGCCATAGTGGGATTTGAACCTGTGACCCCATAGCATTAGCCAGGGTCTCTGGATTACTAGTCCAGTGACATTATCACCACAGCACCTTCTCGTCCAAATATTAGCAACACCCCAATGGGAGAGTCTGAGCCTCCTGAAACACTGCTGCTCAGTCATGTCCAGGAAGCTTATGCTCTTCTTCAATACTCTGTGCTGGGATATTACCTCCTGTGAGATGGAGCTCGGTGCTCATCCCCTCTGTCATGTGGAGCAGCCGGTGGTTGAGGTGAAGGCTGTTGGTGCTACTTCTGCTGCTGTTGGTGTTGGTGTTGCTGTTGCTGCTAGTCTTGTTTCGCATTTGGGGCCCAAGTGAGACTGCATCAGCTGCTTCATGGCTGACCTGAAGGTTGGTAGCTGGGTGTAGATTGAAGCCAATAAACTCCAAAGTGGTAGAAGTGAACTCCAAAAGTATTGACAACCACCTCCAAAACAATGAAAGCACTCTCAGAACAAGTCCTGTAAGCAAAAATATTTCACTTCAGCAAGGAAGCAACTGCCATATCTCAGTACTGAAAGCCTTTCTTGACTGTAAATTTCTCAGCCTCATCTAACCCCGTTGTCCCCTCACTTTGTTTTCCCTGGTGAGTTGCTGTAAGCGTGGGAACTTGTTACACAGAATCAGAATACATGATTAAAGAAACAGATAACTAGCACTTTACATATTTAAAAAGTCGACCCATCTGGCACACAGGGGAGTTTTCTGCTCGCTGCAGTTCATGCACATGTTAAAGGGGGAAGTCAATGGGTTCCTGCCAGCTTCCCGACATGCCGGCTCTTTTAACCTGCTGCCCTCTCGCAAGCTCACCCAACTTGTCAGGTGAAAACTTGCCTCCTTATCTCCTGATTAGGTAAAATTTACATATTTGTCAATCCACTTTGAACCATTCTACTGATTCACAACAGTCAAAAACAAGCATCCTTGTGACAGACACGGAAGTAATAAAAAATGAGAAAGTAAGTATTACCAATAGTATTAGTTTGAAAGTTTTTAGTAGCTTTAAAGTGCTTTCACACTCCATGAAGTCAGAGTTGGTATAAAGTTGGCATTTGTTTCAGTACTAAACTTAGGCCGATGTTGATGCCTAAGCTGATTACAATGAGGTTCAATCATTCCCACTTCTGGGAGTCTTACTTCAGCATACACTGCTGCTACTGTGTTTCGGTGGTGGAGAGAATGAATGTCTGTGGATGTGGTGCGAATCAAGTGGGCTGCTTCATCCTGGATGATGTCAAGCTTCTTCAGTGTTGTGGGAGCTGCACTCATCCAGGCAAGTGGGGAGTATTCCATCGCACTCCTGACTTGTGCCTTGTAGATGATGGACATGCCTTGGGGAGTCAGGAGGTGAATTATTCGTCGCACAATTCCTAGCCTCTGACCTGCTCTTTTAGCCACTATATTTATGTGGCTAGTCCAGTTCAGCCTCTGGTCAATGGTAACCCCAGGATATTGAAAGTGTGAGATTCAGTTATGGTAATGCCTTTGAATGTCAAGGGGCAATGGTTGGATTCTCTCTTATTGGAGATGATCATTGCCTGACACTTGTGTGGCATGAATGCATTTGGACAGCAAGACCTGGGCAATATCCAGGCTTGGGCTGACAAGTGGCAATTAACATTCGCACCACACAAGTGTGGGGAGAGATTAGAGAAGCTGGCATTGTATTTTTCAGAGCAGACAAGGTTAAGGGGGGTTTTAATAGAAGTGTTCAACAATATGAACAATTTTCATGAAAGGGCAAAATTGTTTCCACTGGCACAAGAGTTGGCAACCACAAGACAGACTTAAGGTGATTGAGAAAAGAACCAGAGTAGAGATGGAGAGAATTTTTTTTACCGGCAAATTGTTACCCAGAAGGTAAAACAGCTCAGACCAGTACTCTTATTTCCCAGTTTTTACTGGTGTTCCATTCTAAAGTACACAAGACCAGTTCAGACCGGTATTCTTATTTCCCAGCCTTTACTGTTTTTTCCCTTCTGGGTATGATCTGAAATGCACTGGCTGAAAAGTTTCTGGAAACAGATTAAAGAACTAAAAGAAAAGTGCAGGGGACTGGAACCAATTGGATCGTTCTTTCAAAGAACCAGTACAGTTGTAATGGGCCGAATGGCCGCTTTCTGTGTTGCATGATTGCATGATTCTATAAAGTTACTCACTTAAACCCAATGCTGCTGACCAAGGTGCAAATTTAGAACCACTGACTTGGCAATAGTTTAAGTGAACTCTCCAGATTATTTCATTGATTCCAATTAAGATTAGAAATTAGAAGATTCTGAATTAAAAATGAAACCACATCTGACTACTCAAGGTGTAGCTTTTTATGGGATTTGAAACAGTGACGTGGGAGAGGAAGCGTTGATATTCTCACTGATTTCAATGATTGTTGGCTATGGGGAGGGTGGGGGCATCCACAACACAGTCTGTGTCAGCACCCTGAGTGACAAATTGCAATTTCAGGATTACTGTGCTAATCTACTAATCTCCTACATCCTGAAGTCACGGTCAGTTTCAGAGGGGTAATGATGGTGAACACTAACAGCTCACTGTCAACTCCACCCCTCCTCCCCACTGCCTACATCCCCAGCTCTCTTGCTGTTCTATCTAAATAGTGCCATGGGATCTTTTGCATCCACCTGAGACAGTAGAAAATGTCTGTAGTAATCTGATATGGAATACACCTTTAAGACAAATGTTGTAATGTAAGATCACATGATCTTAATAGCCAGTAGCAGAGTAGCGCGGGCTACCACTGTGGGAGAGTCTTGAGTTAGACATTGAAGAGTGAAGACAGAATTTTGAGTTGTGAGCACACAAGTGTAGCTGCTGAGTTTTGTTTGTAAATAAATAATGTGCGTTTATTCTAACTTATCCCTAATGTTCTCTGTCTCTGCAACAACTCAGTCACCCTGAATTAAACGTGCAACCTGGATCCTTTAGCCTTAACAAGCCAAAGGGGTCTGGATCCAACAATGTCTCAACTCAAAGGTGTTGCCTCCAACGGTGCAGCACTGGAGTATCAGCTGAGATTTTTGTACTTAATTACCTGGAATGGGACTTGAGCCCACAACCTTCTGATGCAGGTGCAAGACTGAGCTACCAACTGAGCCATGGCTGACACAATGACGGAAAGGCTTGAGGCACTGAGGGTTTTATTTTAATATTTTTTCTACATCTATTCACATATGTTTGCTTTCTGTTTTTCCTATATCTGTTTCTCCTTGGAAAATTTGTCTTTAATATCCTTCATATTTCAGGAGTGTAGGTATACCTGACTCTCTGGAAGACAAGCTTGTATAATGTTGATGATTTTTTTAAAGATTAGATTAAAAATAAACTGTATCAATAAATATACATAGAAATATATAGGAGTTAACACATGGAAAAAAGTCACATGCCTGACCATTCAGGTTTGGTGTTTACAGTGCACATGAGCAAATAATCCTAATCCAAGATCCACTCTATTTTCTTATCCCCTTTTCCTTCATTCAACAAACCAATCTAAGCTCGAGTGTCATAGAATCATGGAATCATACAATCGTTACAGCACAGAGGGAGGCCATTCAGTCTATCATGCCCATGCTGGCTCTCTGCAAGAACAACTCAAGTAGTCTCACATGTAGCCCTAAAAATCTTCTCTTCAAATTCTCTCAAATAATTATCCAATTCTCCTTTGAAAGCCACAATTGAATCTGCCTCCAGCAAACTCTCACGCAATGAATTCTAGATCCTAACCACTCGCTGTGCAAAATAGCTTTTCCTCATGACGCTGTTGCTTTTTTTGCCAATCAATGTTAATCAGTATTCTCTGGCTTTGGATCCTTCCACCAATGTGAACAGTGAGGTAACCTATGTAGTCCCTTCCAGTGTGGGCTGTCTATGAAGAACTTCTCTGAGTGCGATACCAGCAACTGCAACTCCATTTCCCAGTTCACCAATAGTCCCAGATTTTACTTTCCCTCTGTGGTTGACCACTTGGCCACAATGCAAAAACAAAAGCCACTAAAAAATAAACATTCCAAATCAACTTTATAAATGAAATAATTCCATATTGCATACAAAAGTATAATAACCCTTGTTCATTCCAATAGTATCTGTTAAGCAATGCATTGATTTTAAAATTCTCATCCTCGTTTTCAAATCCCACTGTGACCTCACCTCTGTGTAATTTCCTCCAACCCCATAAATATTCGAGATATCTGCACTCCTCCAATTCTGGTCTCTTGAGCATCCCCAATTTTAATTGCTCCACCATTTGTTGTTGTGCCTTCAGCTGCTAAGGCCCTAAGCTCTGGAATCCTCTCCCTAAACCTCTTTGTCGTCTTATGACACAGCAGTTGGTAAAGGCTGAGTTGTTTAAATCCCAGAAGGAAACTTGAACAACTGTCATAACCTAGATTTTCAATTGGTATGTTTGAGATGCAGCTTTGAATTCAGGAATAAAATCACCAAGCCTCAAGAGGTTTTTATATAAAGCTAAATTAAACATTTAGTAATTTAACAAATTAAACACACACATCTACAAATTACCACCATAATAATTTTTAAAACAAATCTCAAAATTAATAACTCCCAGGTAAATCTTCATCAAGGCCCATAGAGACTTTAAACAGACACCAGGCAAAGCATATTTGGCTTTACGAATTCAAAATGATGTCTCTTGCAATTTGGTTCCTTTGCAAACACAATTGTAGGGTTTACAGGCTTACAGGGTTAGATCTTACATGCCTCTGACCTATACACACAAACTTCTTTCTGCTTATACCTAACTTTCCCATTGAATGTAAATTTTCCATTGTATTACTAGTTTCTTTAATTTTACCTCTCCTAACAATAATCCTTTCTTTCCACCAATTTTATTAGCAATTTAAACACATTGCTTGGCGACTCCCAGCTAGGTGCAAGATTTTACTCCCTTCTTTTGAATGGTTTATTCAACAAATGCAAATGTACTCTTTACCTTCTATCCTTACATTTATCTGATTAACACCTCAAGCTACTGTACATCAAAGCACCCAGACGAGCTGGCTTTAATCCAATTAAGCCACACACACACAGGTACACACATAGGGCAGAATTTTTTCGTTGGTGTGCAGGGGCGGGCCCCACACGCATATAAAATGACACATGGTGACGTCGGGCAAGCGTCCTAATGTCACTGCACGCCATCGCAATATTCCATTGGGCAGGTGCGCGATGCTCTCCAACGCATGCCCGCCATTAATTAACAGGCCACTTAAGGCCCTTGAGGCACCAATCTACCACAATATTTCAGCGTCCGTGCAATCTTCGGGTCGGCACGCGGGTGCAACGGGCAGGCAGCTAGGACACATCTGTATAAACCTCATCTGTGGGTGGGATAAGAGGGTCAGTGGGGTCACGAATGTGCTCTGTCAAATATTGATGTTTCAAAGTTACTGATATATGCCTGTGTGATCTGCAATACTTCAAAATGCATACCAGCTGCTTGGCCTGGACTCTCAACCTTCAGGTCAGCACTCTGCAGTGCAGAATCTTTTTTGGGCCTGCATGTTTCAGGGAGCCTTCCCTTACCTGGGATTGGGAGTTGTGCTCTCCACTGGAGGCATCTCCTCTGAGGAGGAAGGGAAGGCTAGAAGGGGGAGGAGGCCAGGAGTGCACATTCAGCCTCCAAGGGAGCCACTTTTGGGAGTTCATGCGCAGGCACAAGGGGTGCAGGGCCAAGAGATAATTGAAGGCAGAAGGTGCTGCAGAAAATGCCACTGTCCTGCTGCCAGGGTATACAGGCGGCGAAGCAGCTACCTCAATATATCTGAGGTGCAGAGGCTCCGTCTCTCAAGGGAGACAGTCAACTATATCTGTCAGATGATTGGGCCTGAGATCTCCTTGAACCGTATGGGTGGACACCCCATGCCAGTGGCTCTAAAGGTCACAGCTGCCCTCATATTCTATGCTTTTGGCTCCTTCCAGGGGTTGGTGGGTAATCTTTGCAGTGTCTCCCACACTTGTATCAAGCAGGTGACAGACGCTCTGTTCAGGCATGCATTGACCTTCATCCTCTACCATTGGGACCAACCAAACCAAACACAACGGCTTCGTGGCCATTGCTGGCTTCCCCCATGTCCAGGGTGCTATAGACTGCACACGTGGCCATCAAGGCGCCAGCGGGTGAGCCCGGTGCCTTCGTCAACAGGAAGGGCTTCCACTCCATGAACGTGCAGATAGTGTGTGATCACAGGATGCTAATTCTTCAAGTCTGCAAGGTACCCAGGCAGCTCCCACGACGCCTACATCCTCAGACACTCCCAGGTGCCGGGGCTGTTCAGTGTCCTGGCCCGGCTGGATGGATGGCTGGTGGGTAACAAGGGCTATCCCCTTAGAAGATGGCTCATGATGCCTCTCTGCCATCCAAAAACAGAAGCTGAGCAGCGGTACAATAGGAGCCACGCCTCCACAAGGGCTGTGGTGGAGAGAGCCATTGGCTTTCTCAAGATGCGCTTCCGATGCCTGGACCGCTCGGGGGCGCACTCCAGTAGCCCCCAGAACGTGTGTCGCTGATAGTGGTTGCATGCTGCGCTCTCCACAATCTGGCGCTGGAAAGGAGGGACGCTGTGGACGATGAAGACGCTTTGGCTGCGGACACACACGATGAGTCCAGCAGTGAGTCCGAGGATGAGCACGCACAGGGAAATGCTGAGGGGGTAGATGCTGACCCGGGCATACTGCAGGGAGGCAGGGACACCCGGGAGGCTTTAATCCAATGAACCTTCAGCTAGCACACCACATATGGACCTCCAGGACAAGCCTGGGCTGCAGGCTCCATACTCGATACCTCAGTGCAAAATCTGCCTGGTTAGGAACATTAACTAAGGGCCTTGTCAATAAAGCTGAATGTCCCACAAAGCACTCATTTCATTATTGGCAACCATCCACCAGCAGACCAAAAGAGGCACCCTCAGCCATGGTGACATATCTGAATTTAATATTGCAACCAAAGAAACTTAATGAAAAAAAATGAAAAAGGTGTTAAAAATCACACCAACTCATAAAGACCTCATTGCGGGCCAACACAAAAGCATCAGTGATAAACCTTTCGTGTGCCTAAGGTGCCTTATGTTTACGTTTTTGGGTGCTACATCTTGGTGCTGAACCCTTGCTGGGAGTGGCATCTGAGACAGCCTGCTCACTCTGCTGTCCTGTTGGCCTCGATGACCTTGGCGGTTGTTCTCTGGCCCGTGGAGCCTGTGCTGGCCCCGCCTGGGAGGGAGCTGCCAGTTCCACAGCTGGCATTTCCCCAGTTGTCGCAGCCTCACCAGATGATATTGTCACTGGGACAGGGGCAGAGGAGCTGCTGCCCTCATCCGGAGCGCCTTGAGAGGAGCCCGCAGAGATGACAGGCAGCTGCTGCGCCAATGTGAGGTCGCTTTGGACCTCCCTGCTCACCATGGATGGATGGGCACTGAGCTGGGAAACTTGGTGCCCAGACCATCTCCCACACTGGCACTGACCAGCTGAGGTCAATGCCGATGTGAGGGCTTCCTGGTCCGGGCGCATCCCCAGGAAGCCCTGATAGGTCTCCTGGAAGAGCCTCTCCACGAGAGCCGCCACTGTCTCCATGGACACATGGCGCTCGGCCATGAGGCTCATTGCTTTGGCGATGGTCCGTGTAGACTCCTCCACTATGGACACCAAGCCAAGCATAGCCTCATGTATCTCCCCCAGAAGCTCCCGCACACCCGGCTGCATTCCCCGCATTTGCTGCTTCGCACATGACTCGAAAGGCACATCATCAGGCACCGACTGAGCATGTGCCTGGTTCCCTGCAGTCCTCTGACTGCTGGCGCCATGGGCACTCTCTGTCTCTGCCAGCTCCTCCAGCTGTGAAGTACCATCACTGCTGTGCCCCGGGACACTAGCCGATGTTCTAATTGCCACCGAGTTGCTAGTATCTGCGCTGGCGCCTGCCTGGCAGAGATGGCGTGATGCTGGTGACTTCAGGGCCCTCAGGTGTGAGAGGGGGCCTCTGCTGCTCGTCCTCCCGGCCCTGCTCCACTGATGCTGAAAAGAAGAACAAGGACATTGGAACAGTTAACGTGGAGACAATGTGAATGTGCATCCCTGTCCCCCGGATCATTACACGCTCATCCTTCCATAAGCAATGATCAAGCCAGGTTGCAAACTTCAATCACTGAACATTCAGCACTGCCATGGCTGCTGGGAGAACAATGGTGACCTCACTGCTGGGCATACACACCTGCCCGTGGCACCCCAGCCTCACCGACACCGGTGGACCTGGGCTCATGGCGCCTTTCCAACTCTAGGGCCTCCTGCTTGAAGCAGCTGAGAATCGCTAACTGGGCTGGCCCTCCGCCAGTCCTCACCCGCTCAGCGGCATTATGTGCATTCTTCTTCTGAAAAGGAGAGAAGAGCATTGATTAGTGCTACTTGTACCTGGATTCTCTTTGCAGAAGGCCCTCCCCAACCAGAGTGGGACATTGCAGGGCTCCAGTGCCTCCTCACCCCGCTGCTGCCGAACACTCACACAAAGATGCTCGGCCTGTCCCCCCCCACCCTGCTCTTGGCCAAATGCTACCTACATCACATTAGGCACCACACAGTCTAACCTTCCATAGCAAGGAGGCACAAGCGAGTGGAATGCAAAGGACAGCAGATCGATCGGTGCCACACCACCTTGAAGCTCCCCTCCCAGCATGTCATCACCCTGACTTTGACATGTCCTGGAGTTCCAGCACCGCGTCTAGGTGCAGCTCCTCCAGTTTGCCCCCAAAACAGTCATGTGGATCTCAGTGTACCACATGCTGCGGGTGCAGAACCCATCTCTTCACCACCCTCTCAGGGTGACCTCGGCATGGGCAATATCTGCTGGCCCACCCAGCGAAGGGTACATGCTGTCAATGATTCAATGCAGTCACTAAACTCAGACTTGGTGGTGGTTGGGGGGAGGGGGGGTGGGGTGGTGGGGGGGAAGCCTACCTGCTGAGTTAAGTGACCAATGCCAACATTGTCCTCCCCCTTCCCGAGCGCAGCAGGTCGTTGAAGTGCTTGCGCCACTGGATCCAGGTGCGCCCCACCACGTTGTGGGAGCTCACCACCTCCGCCACCTCCTCCCAGGCACGTTTGGTCATGTGGGGGGCCCCTCCTCCTCCAGTCCCTGGGAACGAGGACCTCCCACCGTGCTGCCACCACCTCCTCACGGAGGACAGCAAGGAATTCATCAGAAAAATAAGGGGCACAGTGCCCTACCTTCCTGCCTGGCCTGCTCACCAGCAGCGCTCTGGGGGGCCCTTCCACTGACCATGATTCGGAGCCTTTGAAAGGCTGTCGCCATTGGACCCAGTGGTCATTGCAGTCCCGCCACCACCCGCCCACTGCCCCCCCACTGCCCACCCACTCCTGCTGTCCTCGGGGGCCGTGATTCATGCTGGGCGGGCCTTAATTGGCATCTGGGCTTGGCATCACATCACATTAGGCACCACATGGTCTAACCTTCCATAGCAAGGAGGCACAAGCGAGTGGAGCGCAGAGGACAGCAGATCGGTCGGTGCCACACCACCTTGAAGCTCCCCTCCCAGTCTGCGCCCGCTCCCACTCCGCCCACTCCCCCCACCCCCCACCAGCCAGAAAGTTCAGCCCATAAGCACAGACCCTATTCAGATTCCATTTTAAAAATAATTTCCAACAACCTTATACACATTAATATTTCTTCATGACAGTCTCTATACACCTCCTTCCTCCTTTAAGATGCTCCTTAAAACCTAACTCTGATTTTGGTCAGCTGTTCTAATACCTTCTTATGTAGCATCTATTTTGCTTTATAATGCTTCTGTGAGGTGCCTTGGGGCACTTTATTACATTATAAAGGCTCTAAATGGAAACAATTTGTTCTTGTTGTCTTCCACGTGCCTTTACAGTCCTAGTGCTCCTAGGTAGTAGTGACCAGTGGCTGCAACATGGCTGGTGAAAGGCTGCTGACTTTCACTGGGAGGGACTGCAGAAGACCTTGCAGACCAATCTCAAGCAGCTCCGGGTCTAGAAAGCTCGGCTCCAAACTGTACCACCTCAGCATAGGCCGTAGCAGTCTGGGCTGGCTGGTTGTCAGGCAACAGCAAGGAGAGGGGCAGGGGTGGGAGGACAAATGCTGTCATCCTGAGAAAGGACAACAGGTTTGTTTGCCATGGAGCCACTGCCAGCCTCCCAGTGCAGCAACTCAGCAACCTTAGTAATCCATCGGAGGACAGATTGCTGGCCTTTTGTCACACCCTGAAATCCCCTTTGCATGCTTGTATCCACAGCTATGATGGCAGCCGTCTAACCTTGCTTTAGAGCAATCTGAGTTTTCATAGTAGCAGTCAAGAGATTGGGTAACTGCTGCTTGTGCAGCAATGGAGATGCAATATTAACTGTCAGACGCTGCATCACAGTCGGACCTACAAGTGTGCTAATGGAATTCATTACCACTTTCACGCTGGAAAGGCTGAGCTCCAAGCTTTAGACAAAGCCTTATGTCTTGTGCTGGAGTTTCCAAGACCATTGACAAATACTGCAGGCTTTCTGCAGGCTTCTCAATTCACCAAGCATACTCACCAGACTTCTCCTTTAGGCTGCCCCATCAAAATGCTCATTTGAGTCCTGTACAGTAGAATCAGTGTGTGACCTCTCCCTCTGGCGAGTTGGCATCTGCACTACCCTCGCCCCCTGCTCTTCTGGTTGTAGCCCACTCATGTCCAGTGTCTCACCACTTGCACATTCCACCTCTAATCTATTCTCTAAAATATACAGGGTATCAACTTCTGAGATGAATAAGAGTGTGAAAAGAAGTATTGTGCCTTCATCATCACTCTCTTCTCTCCACTGTCTGGCCAGGTTTTAGATCTAAAAGGAAGAAGGCACAAAGATCAGATTGCAGTGATGGTGGGAAAGAAAGAGATGTATGTTTCCACCATCTGCAGCTTATATGGGATGAGGGGGAAGTGTGATGTAAGAAGGAGCATTCGGCATGAAGATGCTGTCTTCCTCGATGGTTTGAGCCCTGTCACTGGCCATGGCCTCAACAATGGTATCCCAATAATGGCTAGAACAGTCTCCCAATGGGGTATAGGACATGCATGTCTGACCTACTCAGGTTTGTCCTGCTGCCTCCAGTTGTGCACCACTTTGTCCTGCGAGAGAAAGGGGAGTATGTTAGTGAGTGTTGTGCAATCTGTTCATGTGACGAGGCTGTCACAGTTGAATAGTTGGCAACAAGTAAAAGCTGTCAGGCTTGCAGCAGTGCTAAGTGTGCAAGGGTGGAGTGGAGCCTACGAATGTCAGATATGAGTTCTGACTGATAGAGATTGTTGGTAGGTAAGGCATGGGGGTGTGCTGAATTGAGCAGTTTCTGAGACTAGTAGTGCAGTTGGTGCAATATTACATTTATGGATGCATTCACTGATCTTGGCCACATGTGTGAGGTCATTGATCTTCTCATGGCACTGAACCTAAGTCCTCTGGTCTTGACTCCTGTCATTGACATCCACAACTATCTGCTCTCTCTGCATTTTGACCATGTGTCTGGAGGATTTCCCACTCCCTATGGATAAACAACATCTCTCAATCACCTCCAACACCAAGTGCAGCGTCTGAATACCTTGGAAACTGTGCTTTCTCACTTTGTGACATTCTTCACTGTTTCCCAGTCAAGTTCACTTCTTGCATGTTTGCCAGCATTTGTTTCAGTCACAATGCACCTCCCCTTTAAGGAAAAACAGGGGAGTTTTACTGTTGTGCTGATTATGATTTAGGCCCCCTGTTGATGCATGCAGCCAATGAACAGTGCCCTAAGTGCTGCTGCATGCAGCAATCATTGAAATGAGCAGGCAGCATGAAGTTGGAATGCTGCCTAGATTACATTAGCGCCCTAGATTACAGACGTGGTTAATTGCACATTGCAATGCTACATCGGCTTTCAGGCACCATCCAATTTAGTTCCCTTTCTATCTTATGGCCCATAATCATGCTGTTCTATTGAGAAAATCCCAGTTTTTCAAGACTGCCTTTGTTTTGGTACTTTGTCAAAGCAGACATCATCCCAATGAAAACAGAATTACCTGGAAAAACTCAGCAGGTCTGGCAGCATCGGCGGAGAAGAAAAGAGTTGACGTTTCGAGTCCTCATGACCCTTCGGCAGAACTGAGTAAAGTTAGGAGAGGGGTGAAATATAAACTGGTTTAAGGTTGGGGGGGCGGGGTGGGGTGGGGGGAGAGAAGTTGGGGGGGTGGATGGTGGTAGGGACAAGCAAGCAGTGATAGGAGCAGATAATCAAAAGATGTCACAGACAAAAGGAACAAAGGGGTGTTAAAGGTGGTGATATTATCTAAGAAAATGTGCTAATTAAGAATGGATGGCAGGACACTCAAGGTACAGCTCTAGTGGGGGTGGGGTGGAAAGACTGACGACAGGGTATTACAGTTATAGATTTAAAAATAATGGAAATAGGTGGGAAAAGAAAAATCTATATAAATTATTGGAAAAAACAAAAGGGAGGGGGAAGAAACGGAAAGGGGGTGGGGATGGAGGAGGGAGTTCAAGATCTAAAGTTGTTGAATTCAATATTCAGTCCGGAAGGCTGTAAAGTGCCTAGTCGGAAGATGAGGTGCTGTTCCTCCAGTTTGCGTTGGGCTTCACTGCAACAATGCAGCAAGCCAAGGAAAGACATGTGGGCAAGAGAGCAGGCTGGAGTGTTAAAATGGCAAGTGACAGGGAGGTTTGGGTCTTTCCTGCGGACAGACCGCAGGTGTTCTGCAAAGCGGTCGCCCAGTTTGCATTTGGTCTCTCCAGTGTAGAGGAGACCACATTGGGAGCAACGAATGTAGTAGACTACGTTAGGGGAAATGCAAGTGAAATGCTGCTTCACTTGAAAGGAGTGTTTGGGCCCTTGGACGGTGAGGAGAGAGGAAGTGAAGGGGCAGGTGTTGCATCTTTCACGTGGGCATGGGGAGGTGCCATAGGTGGGGGTTGAGGAGTAGGGGGTGATGGAGGAGTGGACCAGGGTGTCCTGGAGGGAACGATCCCTACGGAATGCCGCCGGGGGGGTGGTGAAGGGAAGATGTGTTTGGTGGTGGCATCATGCTGGAGTTGGCGGAAATGGCGGAGGATGATCCTTTGGATGCGAAGGCTGGTGGTTTTATCGTCCCAATGAATCTGTGTTGTATTTTTTTTGTCTCATTGACGTTCCTACAGCCTAGACCCCAAAACTGCTCATAGTTGTCCGAGGCTTTATTAATGTTTTTTTGACAGGCTCATCACCACTTCTCAACTTTTATATTCTATACCTTTTGCTTTAAAAACTTTAATTCCATTTGTTTTTTTTACAGCCTTACCAATCTGACCTGTTGCCTTTAATATCCTGTGATATTCTCAAGTCCCACTGCACAGCACTGAGCCTAGTTCCATTCAGAGTATCAATTAACACTCCTGACATTAAATTTATTTTACAATTTTATAGCTCATTCTCTGTTACCTGTGCTCTTGAAAATGTTTAACTACACCTCCAATTCTAGCTTAGTTCATAAATTTCAACACCACCCCCTCTAACCCTATGTCCCGACCATATAAAAGAAAAAAAGACTAGTACCTGCATTTCATGTCATCAGAATGTCCCATTGCACTTTACAGCCAATGAAGTACTTATGCAGTGTAGTCACTGTTGGAAGAAATGCCAATTTCTGCACAGTAAGCTCCCACAAATAACAATTAAATTAATGACCAGATAATCTATTGTTAGTGATATTGGTTGCAGGATGGATGTTGTTCAGGACAACAGTAAAACTCCCCTGCTTTTCTTTGGATAGTGCCACAGAACCTTTACCTGCATAAGAGAGGCTACACAGGTGCTCGGTTTAACAGACAGCACCTCCAACAGTGCAGTACTCCCTCAGCGCTAAAGTGAAGTGCCAGCATAGATTATTTTAAATCTGTGGAGTGGAGCTTGAACCCACAACCTTAGTGGGAAGAATGCTACCACTGACCAAGGATGATACCCCTGTATACACAGTGAACAGAAGTAACTCCAGAACTGAACCCAGTTACTATTCACTACTCCCAGCTCACTCTGACAAACACCTCTTTGCACTTTGGAGATATTTTTAACTTCTGGCGGTAGTGCATCGGAAAGGAACAGCAGGAGAGGTGTGCAACACACAGCTGATCCAATGTTGCCTGCTTAATACAATTGGAAAAAATGAAAATTCCCCAACCCCCCCCCTCTCTTTGTATTTTTCCTTCTAATCAATTTTTATCAGGTTTGTAATCTTGCCACTAATTCCATACCCCTAACCTTCGCTAGTGATCTCTTGGTGCTACTTTGTTGATGGTTTTCCTAAAGTCCATGCACACCAAATCCTCCATCTGCCATGTTTATTGCCTCCTCAGACTTCTTTGAGGTTTGTCAGGCATGATCATTTTGAAATCCATGTGGTTGCTTCTAATTATTTTATCCTTGTATAGATAGATGGTAATTTTGTCCTTAATTAAAGACTCTAAAATTTTCCCTTTCACAGATGTTAAATTAACTGGTCTGTAATTGCCCAGATTAGTTCTATCCACTTGAAAAAAAAATAGATACTCATTGGCCATTGCCTAATCCTTTGGCACACATCCACTCTCAATACCAGAAATCTAATTTTTAGATCCTTGACAATTTCCACCTTCATCTTCTTCAAGGTCCTAGGTGCTTTGTCTTCCTTTAGCCTAATTAACTAAAAAATTTCTTTAATCTATGATAATATCACAGCTCACTCTCACCACTTCAGGATCCACTTCCTCTTTTCTTTAGTAAAATTATAAAGTAATTATTAAATATCTCTGCAGTTTTTTTATCTTAAATGTACAAATTGCCAATCTTCTCATCTCACAAGTCCCACCTTGCTTTTAACAATTCTCTTTTTACTTCTATGCTTGTAAAATGCTGTGCTGAACTGTTTGATATTTTTGTTTTTTTTTCCCCCTCATGCTCCCTCTTAGCTTTGCTTTTGTTTTTAACATTTTCTTATTTTCTCATATTTTCCTTTAATTTTCCTGTTATTAATATTCCTATGGACCCTTTTTATTGGTCCATGGTATCTTTAAAATGCTAGTGTAAAAACATATCACTGATGCTCTGCAGTCCTTTGTGCCAAATTTTCCTTCCATCTCACCTCAGTTACGAGGAAATATCGGATAGGTTGGGGTTGTTTTCTTTGGAACAGAGGAAGTCGAGGGGAGAATAAATTGAGGTGTATAAAATGATGAGGAACCTAGATAGTGGGAATAGGAAGGACCTATTTCCGTTAGCAGAGAGGCCAATAAAATAATCAGTGGAAGGGTTACAGGTGAGTTGAGGAGAATTTTTTTCACCCACTCTCTGGGAATTCACTGTCTGGAAGGATAATTAAGGCAGAAACCCATCATTGTGTTTAAACAGCACTTGGATATTCAACTGAGGTGCTGTAACCTAAAAGGTTACAGAGCAAGAGCTGGAAAGTGAAATTAGGCGAGATAGCTCTTTTTCAACCAGCACAGACACGAAGGGCCAAATGGCCTCCTTCACTGTTGTAAATGTTCTATATTCTATGCTTCTATGCATTTGAATATTAAACCTTATTATATTGTGAGACATGATGGGCCGAATGGCCATCTTCTGTGCTGTAACAATTCTGTGGTTCTGTGACTAATCCCAAGGTCATTTAGCATGACTAGATTTAGCAACATTTTCATTATTGTAGAGTGACCAACATGCTGCTTGAGGAAGAAGTCCTGTACATAGCAATTCCATTCCTTTTTGTCTATTTACTTTCTTCCTAATTGACAAATGAACAATTAAAATCTCTGAGAATAATGATTTTGTTACTCCTGCTCATCTCTGACTGTAGATTTCCACTTCCATTTCCTTCTCACAATTTCAATGTCTGCAGTACAATCCCTACCAATGTCAGAAGCTCTTTTATGAAGTTTGAGTTAGAACCATACTGGCATTATCTTTATCCCTCCTCATGGACATCATCCTTCTCTGCATTCCATCTTTTAACATCGCTTAATTTTCCATTCTTCTTATTATATCCCATTTTCCATTCCTTTCCAGTTTGCAACCCTGAGGCAGAATTTTATGCCCCATCCTGTGGAAGTTTGGAGGCAGGGAGGTCATTTAATCAAGTGGGTTGGACCCCACCAGCTTCCCACCTCCACCCTGAAGCCCGTGGTGAGAAGGCCCAAGGACAGCCTTCCTACCCCGCTGTCAATTGAAGCCCTTAAGTTGACAATTCATGCCCACGTAAGGGCCTCATCCCACCGGTGCTGGTATTATTCCAGCAGTAGGCAGGCCTGTTGCCAAGCGAGGAGTACGATAAGCAAGCTTGTGCAAGTTGCTTGTGACCTCCCAAGGGTGGTATGGGTGCTCCCTCATTCAAAGGCACTCATAGCCTGATTGAGGGACAGGGCATCAGGAAGGGAGCCTGCTGAGAGCCACCCCCTGCCCTTGCTGCCGACTCCACTACATCCCCTCCCGCCATCATTTACCTCTGACCTGAGTTGGTCTGCAATCCTCGGCCTCTGATAGGAATATTTCCCACAGCAGCCACCAACTCCCTGTTGGTGCTGTTGAGCAAAAGACTGCCGGCCTCTGATTGGCTGGCAGCTGCCGGCAGGCGGGTCTTTTCTCCCCTGGGGTCCTGATTCTGTGGAAAATCCACTAATGGCCTGTTAATTGCTTCATTGACTCATAATTTAGTGGACCAAGCATTACAAGCATTACAATACGTACATTATAAACTTTTTTTTCGATTATCTAACACTAATCCTTTTCCATGATTTCTCATCAAACCTACTCCATCTTTATTTCAGTCTTTTCCCCGTTTATAGTCCGTATGATTTTATTCCTTTCAAGAAGACAGCTCACCACCACCTTCTCATGGACAATTAGGGATGGGTAATAAAAATGCTAGTCCAGCCAGTGACGCCCACATCCCATGAATGAATAAAAACTCCTGTACTACATATCCTTCTCACTAATTTGTTATTGATATGAATATTATCATCCACTTCACCATTCACTATTAGCTGCTCTTGGTTGCTTTTATTAGTCTAGCCCTTCCTCCACTTCCTATTTTAAATACCTTAACACCTATTATTTAACCATTGTGTTATTCTTTAGCACCCTCCCTTTTCAGATGTAATCCACCCCTGCGGAATAGCTACCATCTGTCCCAGAAATACCGAACAAAGTAAAACCCCTCTTCCTGACACCACACTGTTAGCCACACACTGATTTCTCTAATCCGCTTGTTCTTCCCTGTTCTTGCACATGGCTGGGGAAGTAATCCTGAGACGACTACTCAACCTTCTGCTTGTTTCCTAATTGCCCAAATTTATCCTGCAAAGCTTCAGGCATTTCATTACCAATATAAATTCCTCTCACATGGAGCACAGAGACTGATTGCTCTCTGTCCCTTTTTACAATCATTGCTTATGACCTTTACCCTTGCATTTGGGAAGAAACAAAGCATCTGGGAGTGCTCGTCTTGACTGCAAATGATTGTGTCAATGCCTGTGACAATTAAATTCCCCTGTCACTACTGTATTTCTAGAAAGCAACTGCAGATGTTTCAGGAATTTGACCCTTCTGGTTGCAAAGGCCACAAAAAATGGGCGGAATCGCCCCAGATTTGTACTAAGTGTGGTAGTGGGCAGGAAAGCAACGTTTTGGTTTTCACGCCGTATCATCCCAATCTTGCCACATTTTTTAATGTGTTCCCAGGAAACGCACTGGTTCGAAGGCGGGCAGGCTGACATTCACCCATCCACCATCACCTCGCCGTTTCATCACGCAGGGCGCCATATTTAAAGACCAGCCGCACACACACATCTCAGTGCTTCCAGGCCACAACTACTGCAGGGAAGATGTCCATAAAAGGCAAAAAGACTGCAGCCCCCAGGTTTAATGACGCATCACTGGAATGCCTTTTGGATGCCATGGAGGCCCGCTGCGATGTCCCCTACCCCGGCTTTGGTCACAGGAGGGGCAGCGGCATTACCAACCAGGCTTGGGAGGTGGTGGCAGTGGTGGTCAGTGCCAATGCCCTGCAAAAGAGGACAGCCACCAGTGCCACTACAGGATGAATGGTCTCATCCATCCTGCCAGGTTAACTCACTCTTCTCATCACACTCAACTCGCACACTTACAAACCCATCACACATCCACAGGGATCTCACACCTCAAGGGATGACTCATTAATTCTCACATATGCCCTCACATCTCCATCAGGCTCGAACTCACGTCCTCACTCCTGTCCATGGGGCCACTCACCACACAAGCATTCTACGCAGTGCCATGTGTCCTGCTCACACTCTCTCCATCTGTTTTCATTCAGGAGAAGCCTACTCACATCAGCAGAGAGAACTCCCAGACTGGGAGTGGAGTGACTCACATCAGGCCACTCATTCACTGTGAGGAGTGTGCCATTGTGCTGATTGGTGAGGATGTGGACCCTGCCTGCGGCAATGGTAAGTGTACACCCATGTGAGGATTCTGTACCATATCATCCCTCCCTCAATCCATCTATGAGTGCCCTCTCTCCTGCTTTTGACTCTGTTGTCATGCACTACTTATCTCTACTTTGGTGCCAAGCGAGCAACATCCTCAGCCAGCCAGTTCCTCAACTCTATCCATGTCCTCATCTGCAGCCAAGAGGACTCCTCCTCTAGTGAAGAGGTGGAAATGAGCAGCCCAGAAGACCCGTCACTGCAGAAGGAGCAGCCAGCCCATGAGCGATTCTGGACAGAAAAGTGTGTGTCTGGCAGGGCCTTTCGGAGCCTCGTGCATATGCACTCTCACATGCACGTCGATCATTCACGTTTCACACTCATCTCAATGTCCTGAGAATTTTGAATGCTGCCTGCTGAGGTTCGCTTTCAGTTGTCCATCTGAGCTGACCTGCATTTCAGTCCACCCAATGATCACATCCCCATGCAGCACTGATCTTGCCCACCACGACTGCCATTTCACTTTTTATTTGGACAGCATGGTGCTAATTCCGTTTTACTTTTGCTCCCTCGTCCTTTGCCCTCCCCCAGCCACCCATTTCCTACCCCCCCATCACAGTTAACACTCCCAGCATCACCTTCCACCTCCCTTCAGTTACCTATGAGCCACAACCCTATTCCTTCAGGGATGTCCAGGTGAACGTGCACATTTCCTCCCTTCCTGAAAATCCCACTGTTATGGCATAGCAGATGGTAAATGCTGAGCTGCTCAAATCCCAAAGGGAAGCTTGAAACAACTGCCACAACTGTTTTGCAATTTGTATATTTATTTCAAGATGTATGCCCTGAATTCAGAGTAATAAGTCCACCGAGTCTTAGAGCGTTTTTACAAAACTAAATTAAAATTTATTAATAAAAGAAATAATTTTAAGCACATGCAAAGGTCTACAAATTACTACGATGATAACTCCTAGCTCCCCTGATTAATCTAACTCCAGTTACACCTCCGTTAAGGCAATAGTTAAAACACATAGATTTTAAAAGACCCAGGCAAAGTAACACGATACCCTGAACAGTCGAATTCAAAGTGAGTTTTCTTCACTTCAATTCTTGCAGACAGCAGTTCTGGCACAGAGGCTGGAGGCTTTTCACACTTGTTAGGTCTTAGAATTCCTGCCCTTATATACAGCCTTCTCTCCTTTATACATATTTTCCATTTGAATGCAAATTTTCATTGTTTCACTATGTCTTTCGGCTTTACCTCTCTAATAATAAAACCTACCATTGTATTAATTTTACCAGCAATCTTTGGGAAGAATAAATACATTGTTTGGCTTCTTCTGGCTAAGTGTAACATTTCACCACTTCTTTGAAATTCATGACTGGTTTATCTCAAAATGCAAATTTTCCCTTTACAGCTCACATTCTACAACTTCAACCGTGTTTACCTAGTTAACATTTCAAACCTAGCTTATCTTCCGATCCATCAAAGCCTTCAGACCAGCTGTCTTTAATTCAATTAAGTCCCCCCCGACACACACAGACACACACTATTCCTACTTTACAATAAATACCAATAACATTACAAAAGTTACTATATTTTCATAACACCCGTCCGCATCCACATTCACCTCCCTGACCTCCTCCTTCCCACCCCCATTGTCCGTGTCTGCCTCCAGTTTCCCACCAACCACTCTCTCCATCCCTTCTATTGCTACCTTCGAACCCTCACCAGCCCACCCTACCGGCTAACTCTGCTCTCGATCATTCTCACCCTTCGCCCATACCACACCCACCCCTCAGTTCACTCCCCAGGAGGCAGATATGGACCTATCTGACCCCTCTCATGAAAGTTCACCTGCACATCCCCCCTTCCGCATCCCTTCTCCCTTCTGCTCCCCTTCCCTCCAGAACCCCTTCCCACCTGGAACACTTTCCCCCCTTGGCACTCCTTCCCCCACTAGTCCTCTCACTCCCACAGACTCCTCCCCTGTTTAGTCCCTCCCCTTTCCTGACTCCTTCCTCCAGCCTTACCTCTTCCTCCAGCCTTACCTCATCCTCTCCCGGCCATTCCTAGCCCTTCCTCTCCCACCTCCTCGACCATCACTCCCTGTGAGTTTCAGCAGTGACTAGCCAACTTTGTGCGCTGCTTCGCAGCAGAGCCATGTCCATGAGAATCAACCCAGCATCCATGGGCATTGCCCCAATGTGCTGTTGGTCCTGGGCTCCAGCATCCTCCGCTCCTCGGTTGTCCGCGATTTGAGCAAAGCCCTGGCAGGTAAGTCCCAACTTCTAATGTCACACTTGTCAGGATGTGTTCTACACCAGCATGATTTCCTGCCGATGTGGGCGGATGATCCAGTGGAATGGGCTGGCCTAATAATGATATGCTGATGTATTACAATGAGGCTCCCGATGGCGGAGATCGCGTCCCGACATCGGCGGGCTGGGTGGACGATTGTGAAACCAATCATGCCATATTGTCCGCTCATGCCGCCGAACACACCAGATGCTGGCGGACACATAAGATCCTGGCCAATGGTTCAAAAATTATATTGAGATATTCCAGTTTGAGGCATTTGCATCTATTTTCTTCAGCCAGCATGAGTGGGTCCAATCACTTCAACATGTGTTTGCCTCGTGGTGTTATCTGCTTGCAGTCATTGTGGGGCTCAAAATTAGTCTCGGGTAGTGGCATAAAATGAGCAGTATTTGATCAACTGCCCCATTTATACAGAGTGCCTAATATTCGGCTTTATTGCAGTCAATGGGATTAAACATCAGCCACAGTGTAAAGTAGGACAATTGATACAAGAAGTGTGAATTTTGCATCAGTGCCCGAGACTAATTTCTACTCCGGAATGTTTCCTTTCTAACCATAGGGATCAGAGTGCCTTGGTTTTGTGTTTCATCTGAAAGAGCACACTGATGACACAGTCCGAATTATGCTTAAATCTCTGGCATGAACCTTGAACCCAGAATTGTCCAACTCAGAAACAAGAGTACCATCACTGCGCAAAAGAGACAAAGACTTGCATTTATATAGTTCCTTTATAATTTCAGGATATCCCAAATTGCTTTACAGCCAATGAAGCACTTTTGAAGTGTAGACACTGGCGTACATTAGGAAATGTGCAGTCAATGTGCGCTCAACAAAGTCCCACAGCCAACAATGAGATAAATAACCCGATAGTCTGTTTCTTTAGTTTTGGTTGAGGAATAAATATTAGCTAGAACACCAGTGAGAATGCTCCAGCTCTTTTTCAAACTAGTGTCTTGAGATCAATGCAAGGGCCTTGGTTTAATGTCTCATCTGAAAGACAGTACCTTTGACAGCACTATCTCAGTTTCATTCTAGGTGGAAGAGGGGAAGAACTGAAGTTATACATTTCACTGACAGTCTTAGGAGGCTCTCACATTGTCCTGTAGAAAATGATGATGGCTGTGGAGAACATGGATAGGTACAAGGAGGCATTTGAGTAGTTTCCTTGGCTGGTTGATGTATGTATCTTTATTGTAGGGGAATCTAAACTCTCTGTCAATCAATAAAATAGATGCACAGTGCAAAGCTATCACTTTTAGATTAAAATTCAAAAATTAGCCATCTGGTAACTTTTCCCCTTCAAGAGTCAACCATCAGGAAGAACCAGTATACACTGACAGAATCTTGTTGAATATGAAGCCAGGAGTAGAATATCAAGGGAATGCCAGTGAGTGAGCTACAAGGGCTGTTATAATTTTCTATTTAGTATGTATTTAAGAAATGTTCTCTGAGAAAGTAAAAGTTGATTTATAATTAATAATGGTAAAGTTTTGGATGACAAAAATTAATCAAGTAATGAGAAATTATTTTTCTCTCTGATTTATTTTGTGAGGATACAGATTTCCCTCCCTGAATTCCTCTCCCCATTTTTAAAATATTCCACAAAACCATTCTTTTGATTCTCATAACTTTTGCGCTTTTACTTGTCATCTTATCTTGTGTGAAGGTTCCTGGGATGCTTTCCTATGTTAATGGTGTTAAATAAATGCAAGTTGCTGTAGAACAGAGGAACACTTCCTAGTTTTGCCTGCAAAATGCAATTAGCACTTTGCCCCTTTGGGACAATATCAGAAAATCACTTGTGTTTGAATACTTTTACCTATTTCTCATGGACTATGAAAATATGTTTAATAGATGAAAATATGTTTAATACAGCTATTATATTATAGAAATAAAAAATCCTGTACATGATGCTCTGAATTTTAAATTAAAGGTTCAATTGCAAAATGTATTTGAGATGTCCTAAATTGTTATAAAGATATATATATACAGGAGTTAATCTATAATACACTTTAAACCTGGGATATTATGCCATCCTTGTTCAGAATCTGCATATATTTACTTCAATACGGCTATTTCAACAGAATATTATAACTTTTCTACAGAATTAAATTGTAGCAGCCCTACTGAAATCTCGATCCTGTTTCAGGAGGCTGAAGTCCATTCCATCTTTTGTTACAGAGCCCCCTATCTGCTAAAGATGCTCGACAAGAAAGCAGTAATGCATGAAGGTTAGATCTGTGACTAGCTGCTAGCTTCATCATTGCTCTTTATTCAGACTGGCTCTTGTGAAGGGATTAAAGAAATAAGCAGAGATTCCAGCTGTCTCTGGCTCTATTGAAGAAACTCAAGGTGGGGATTGCCTCGGTACCTGGATTCTCAGCTCGTACCTCATTCAGGTAAATGCCTTGAGTTAAAAACTTGTCAAATGGACTACATCCCAAAGCCTGTGTAAAATATACAGTGAGTTGTGGGCTAATGACTTACCACCATACATGAGAAAACCGAGGGGAATAGAGAAGTATGACGAATAAAATGGGCAGCTTTGATCTGAGGGCAGTAGGTTAACTGATGTGAAGTAATTTTGAAATTGTTCAGAGCATGTATTTTTGAATGCATTCCATTGGAAAGTTTGAAAACATCCAGCCACATGCGCTGCAAAAATATCAAATAAAATTCGAGCTAGCTTTAACTAAATCTGGGAAGATGTTAAACTGCTTGGTTCTCACTAGGCAGAAAATGTGAGCCTTCTTTACTTCACCCAGATGTTTTATTCAGCAAACCTATATTATAAGTGCAGCATGTAAGTTATGATGCTTATTTTTAACTTCATTCTGCTTAAATACATTGTCCTTTTTTTATTTGTACAGTTATTGTCATTTTACGGCAATCTGCTCTGGTAGTGATGTATAACCTGTTTATACGCTAGGTGTTGTTTATATGTTGCTTCAGTATATCATGCCTTTCATAACATGCTCTGATGGATAAAATAATTTCTGAACTATGATTTATTGTCCCTGCAGTCATTGTCTTATAACCAAAGTACAGATAATGAAAACATTGGTGTACCTGTAGCTTTTGATAAGAGGCAATGATGCGTTTCTAATCTTGGTTTAGATTATAATGGTTTTGTTATTATCAAGTGTGAAGAACTTGCATTTATATTGTGTCTTATCTTGTCACTCTGAAACCTATCAATGCACTTTACGTAGAATGCAGTATACTGTGCAGTTGTGGTGTTCTGTAGGCGATTGCAGCAGCCTTTTGTGCACAGCAAGATTCCACAGGCAGCAACTAATCTGTTTTGGTGGTGTTGATTCATGGAGGAATGTTGATTGAGGAAGGAATGTTGACCAGGATATGAGAAGAATTGCCTGCCTTCTTCGAATAATGGTGCGGGATCTTTAATATTCACTTGAAATGGAAGATAGACAAAGATAAACCTCCAACATGCAGCATTCCCTCAGTACTGCAATGTGGTGTCAGTTTAGATTATGTGCTTAAATCCTGGAGTAGGGATTGAACCCACAACCTTGGTGACACAAGCACCTAACTGAGCTAAGTGACATGACATGGTTTGGCGTGAGTTAAGGTTGCAATGCATCACAACTCAAGAACTATTATTTTATTGATTGAACCAAAAATATAAAATAAACGTGAAAAGTGTGCGAGAGCAGTCAATGTAATGGCATATTGTCACATATGGACATATTGAATTTTCAATGAATCTTTGAGATTCAAGGAACAAAAAGGGAGCTGCTTGGGTCTGTAAGAAAATATTATACCATGATTTTCTGTACATGTAAATTGTGGTACAATTGTAAATAGATTCTTCATAAGAGTGTATGATCTCATAACAGCTCACACACAGATAAAGGGTTCATTCCTTGCATCACATTCTTTTGAACATATATCAAAAGAAAACATTTATTCCCTAATTTTAACACTTGGACAGGAATCATCCAGATAGAGGCAAAGGGAAAATGGCAAATTATCTGGCCCGCCACAGCATGAGAATCATAGAATCAAAGAAAATATGCAGCACCGAAGGAGGCCATTCACCTATTGTGTCTGTGCCAGCTGTAAAAGAACCAGCCAGCTTAATCCCACTTCCCAGCTCTTGGTCTGTAGCCCTGTAAATTCCAACACTTCAAATGCATATCCAAGTGTTTTCTTTTTATATTACACATGCACATATATATATATTAAAAGATAATTTTTAAAATTAAAAATTGGGAGATTTAGCGCTGGACTTTACGCTGAGGCACCTCTTGGTGTAAAAGGCAGGGAGGCCCACTTTCACTTGGCTGGCTTGCCCTTCAGCCATTTAACAGTGGAGGTGAGAACTCCGGTCCCAATGGAGAAAGAGTCCCATGTCCAAAAGCTCTGGCCAGTCAAATGATCGGCAGCTATGTATGGGCATGGGAGTGGGTGGGGTTGAGAGGCTTTGAGGAGTGAGGGCTAGAGGACCTAATGTTTAAGAAAACAACCGTGGAAAAAGTCTCAGAGAACTGAGGCAGGGCTTTTAACCAGTTCACCTCAGCACTCGGGATCTCCTGTGGCCATCTGCAATCTGTGTCTGGGTGTGGCAGTCCCGATTCCATCCCACACCAACTCCCCAGAACGAAGGTCTAGCCATTCAGGGCACTATTTACCTGAGGCGGTTGTGGCAAGCTGGGAAATTTCTTGGCTCATGCACCCGCTTTAGGAGTGAAAATCCAGGTCTCAATGTCAATGCCAGCTGCGTGCATTAAAACAAACAAGTTGGCCTAACACAGCCTAACAATAAAGTTCAAATTACCCATTTTTAGGTCTGCGCAGTTCTAGTCCACCTATCATTTATCAACTGTTCCCTCTGTAAAACATGCTTCTGACGATTCAGTAAATCATGAAGATATATAATCAGGACACTTTCAGTAAATGAGATTCTCAACCTCCAATGTGGAGAATTAATTGTAATATTTAGTTTAGGGGCACCATTTGGTAAAAATCAATAAAGAATTATTTTGACTGAAGTATTGAAGAAAAAAATTCATTAATCAAAATTTGGACTTGAAACAATGACCCTGGGATTAAGTCTCATTATCTACCAAGCCAGCCACCCGGGCTGTGTAGAAACCTCCTGCCCAAAGCCTTAACACAATGGATGTACCTTAAGGAGGCAACGCTCACATAAAATTTCGCCGGAATTGAGATCCCATGACAGATTAAGAACTGTGATGAATTTATGCTGGAAAATTATGTTTTTCTAGGCGCTACAGTGAAATTGATGCTGGTTCAAACTCCTACAGTTGACTGGAAATAGTGGTACAAGCACCGGCGGCCACAGTGTGGGCCGAGTGTGCATGCACAACCGTTCCTGACATCTTTCTGGTAAGTTACAGGAGTTATCTAGCCTGGGTGTTTCAAGACCCATTGATCTGAAGCCAAGTGCTACCCACTACAGTGGTAGCAGGGAAGTGTGACTAGGTTATCGAGGGAATGATAGTTAAAAAGAAAATAGAAGCAGCGACTCTATTCAAAGTGCTTTCACTTCTGACCCATTGCTGACCTTTTGCTCCTCAAACCACACCCCCTCCCAAGCCAATAATGACATGCTATCTCCTGTCTCAATGGTAAGTCTGCCCCTGCACAGTCTTTAGTGAGGCCCTCAAGGGCTCTAAAACTTACAGGACATTAGCTAAGGGCATCTCAACAGTTAGAGTAGGGACCTGCGCAGCTGCCTCACCTCTGCTTCAGTGGCATTTTCAGTTGTTTGTTGATGAATGCCAAGATCTTTATCGAAAATGACCAATGGTGGGGCCATGAAAGGAGACTTGGTTGTGTGCAGGATTGCTTTGTGTTTGTGGCATTGGGGGGAATATGGGGCAGAGAGGTGGGGAACCAAAGTGTTTTTTGCACCAGATTGTGAGATGGGTGCACTGGTGGAATCTAAGTAAACCTTGCATTAATCAGAGTCAGAGCCATAACTGCACAGACAGAGGCCATTTGGTCTATCAAGTCCATGCTGGCTTTCTGTAGAGCAATCAGTCCCATTCCCCTGTTTCATCCCCATATCTCTGAAAATTTATGTACTGAGCTGGCAGCGCAGTTCCCTCATCAACCTCTTCTTCTTTCTCCCCCTCCTCAGAATTCTTTGAAGAGGCTCTGTGCTTTGCATCCTCAACTTCTGTCAGGTCTAAACCTCTCTGCTGTGCAATGTTGTGCAGAGTCCAGTGCACCATGACCATTCAGGAGATACTTGCTGGTGCCTACTGAAGGGCATCTTCAGTTCTCTCCAAGCACCTGAAGCACATCTTGATCATGCCGATGGCTTGTTTAATGACACACCTAGTTAGTCCATATGGCATTGATCGTAGTGCTCCTGGGCCTCATTCCTCTGTTTTCTAAGAGGTATCATCAGTGATATTTTAAGTGGGATTCCTTACCTCAGAGAAACCAGACGTTAACTCTTCATCTAGCTGTGAAGAAGTTAGGGATTGTGGACTGCTACAGGATGAAAGCATTATGGCAGCTTCCTAGGAATCTTGCTCAAATCTGTATGAAGATCCTTTTGTGCTTGCAAATCAGCTACATGTCGAAAGAATGGACTCTTGTGGTTGATGAACACTCCTGGGTGACCTGGAGTGTCTTATTTCCCACACACTGTCGATGATGCCCTTAACCTTTGTAAAGCCAACTGGAGATGCCTACCTGAGTGCCCACTCCTTCAGATTGGCATAATTACAGAAAAAGTTGACATAATTGGTGGCCTTGGCAAACAAGCCATTTGTCACCCATCTTATGCATTTGTGGGCAACTGACCGTGAGATCCTGCACAGGTCTTCAGATGAGCCCCGGAAGGAACTAGAAGCAAAAAAGTGCTGGTGAAGCATGGCCAGCAGGTCTAGCTGGGAGCAGGCTTTGTTCCAGCAGGCTGCATATGTCTGCCACTACCTGAAGTGACACCTTGAGCTTCCTGACTCTCTGCTGTTCAGACATATAGATGAAGCTTATTCTCTGGGTGTAGACCATGTGTATTAACTCAGTCCTCCAGTGAGCTGAACCTCACTGCTGCTCTCTTCTCTCTTCTGGAGCAGCAGGTCTGTGAGCAGTTGGCTGCTGCCGGTTCTATTGTTGGTCATCTTGGTCAATCTAAGGCAATTTAAGTAACACCTCTCCAAAGTGTCGATCAGGCCTCATAAGCATTGAAGGGAGTGTCTAAAGTAACCTCCCAACAAAAATACAGTGAACCAACCCACTTTCACTAGCAGCTAAGAAAGCAGGTCTGAGTACTGAGTATTTGTTAGCCTATTTTCAAGATTGCTTCAGTGGTCTGTCCACAAGCATGACCCAGACCTTCCAGTTGCTGCCATTTCAACACACCATCCTGCTCTCATACCCACATGTCTGTCCTGGGCCTGCTGCAATGTTCCAGTGAACCCCAACGCAAACTAGAGGAACAGCACCTCATCTTCCGATTAGGCACTTTACAGCCTTCCGGACTTAACATTGAGTTCAACAACTTCAGATCATGAGCTCTCCCTTCTATCTTCACCCCTTTTTTAATCCCTTTTTAATTTTTAAAAAATTTACTTTGTTTTTATTTTTATTTTTATTCATTGTTTTATCCCCTTTTTATCTCCTTTTTAAAATCCCTTTTACTATCCTTTCTCCCCAACCACCCCCTCCTCCCCCCACCCCACCCCCAAAAGGTCCATCTGTTACTTGTTTCATGTTGTTCTTTCACAGAGCGCTGACCCTTGTTCTGCAATTCACACATTCTGCTTTCTTATCTTTATGTCACTATCAGCACCTTCTTTAGCCCTTACCACTACCATTAACATTCCCTTTGTCTTGTGTCCACGACATCTTTTTCAATCTCTCCTTAGCCTCTCGCTGACTTTCTATCCAGCTTCACCTGCTCCATCCCCCTTAAACAGTATAAATTTAATAACATATCTACTTCTCTTTAGCTTTGAAGAAGAGTCATACAGACTCGAAACGTTAACTCTGTTCCTCTCTCCATAGATGCTGTCAGACCTGCTGAGTTTCTCCAGCATTTTCTGTTTTTATTTGAGATTTCCAGCATCTGCAGCATTTTGCTTTTATCTTAGCCATTATGTATCATCTTGCTTTCACGAGCAAGTTCCAGGAAGTCCAGCAAACCCGTGGACCTGATGTTAAGCTCAAAAATCTAGACTATGATAGCTCTAATTGAGCGATCTACATAAGTTTGTTGGCAACTTGCCTCTCAGGAGGGGATTGATTGCATGCAGCCTAGCACGCTCCAGTAAAATCCATAAGTCAGCAGGTTAGGGCTAATTTCCCCACTTGTTCACACTTTGCTGATTTTAACCCTCATCTGTACCTAAACCCAGGCATTTTTCAAAGTTAAAGTTCTGAACAAGAATATGAAATACAGAAAGGTTTCAAACCAAGCTGGTAACTAATACACAGAACAACCTTCTTAATAATTAAGCTTACAGAGATGAGCAAAACTTTGCTTAACCAGATCATATTGGAAGTGTGAAGGCTTTAAAGGAATATCTTGGTGAAATTGTAACCCTCCTCATTTACCATTCATTGCTGTAGTAAATTTTAAAGAAAACTTGGGTAACTTTAATTTAGTTTTATAGATCAAGCTATGTCCCCTCGTATGAGGACGAAGGTGACCATTTACGAGTTACACTGATGTTTCTGGGTGTGTCATAAGGGTATTCAACCTTGAGATCAATGCTTTCTGACCTTCAACTTTGAGACATGTCTTGGCACAAATAAAATTTGATTGAGTTCACTTTGTCCGGTGAATGCTAGCTGCACCCTTGATAAAGTGGAGTGCTATGTACCTTTATGAGAATGTGGTTAGTTAACCATGTTACTGTATTGACCAACCGCTACACAGCGTGGTCTTGATGTTAGTTAGTTGGTGCTTGAAACAATATAGGCAGAGAGACCGATTAACTGAACAAATATTGGTGGTTTATTGGAACTAAGAACAGAACACTAACACCATGTGCTTCTTCAATCATCTCCAGCTCTGGACTTAGTTACCCAAAAAGCCCGTGCTGTGTAGCGATTGGTCAATACAGTAACATGGTTAACTAACCACATTCTCATAAAGGTACATAGCACTCCACCTTACCACATCCCTCCACCCTTACTTGAAAATACAATTGACAAGCATCGCAACATCCCAATTATTTACATCAATAACTATTTACAAGTCAAGTCTCTCAGAGGCTTCTTCGGACATGTCAAGCGTCGTAGCTCAGCAGCTTTGGCTGTTTTTTCTGAGATCCCCTTGGGGTCCACCAGACTCTTTGGTCGAAGTGGGCAAGTTTGTGTCTTCGACCCTCTCGGGTCCAAAAGGCCCCACCGGTACTTCTAAATCGTGTGACATTTCTTCCACGTGCGGTGCAGGCTCGAAAGCAAATTATGGCGGCGTTCCCTCTGGTGGGACTGTCTCTCTTCTCCGGAGATGAACCACATGTCATCTAATTATTTGGCTGTTTACCGACACATTATAGGAGAGAGGTCCTGTCACTGCACTCACTTCGCCTAATAGCCAATTGGGCCCATCTCCAAAGTTCTTCATGAGAACTGTGTCTCCCACCGTGAGATTTCTTTCATGATTATGGCCATCATGTCTAGCCTTCTGGGCCTCTTTGCTTCCCTCCACCCTCCCCCTCAAATTCAGCCTGATAAGAGTTAAACAGGTGCGGAGACATCTCTTCATTAGTAATTCAATGGGGGCAATACCAGTGGTCATGTGTGGCATCGTCCAGTATGCAAACAGGAACCGTAACAATCTGGTGCTGATGAAATCCCGTCCAGGTTTTTCATCCCGGACTTAAAAGTTTGGACTGCCTCCTCAGCCAAACCATTAGAGGTGGGGTGGTAAGGTGAGAATTTGACATGAGTTATTCCGTTGAGGGTTGTAAACCCGAGGAACTCCCCGCTGGTAAATGCAGTCCTGTTGTCTGACACAAACACCTCTGGTAACCCATGCACTGCAAAACTCTGTCTCAGATGGTCTATGGTGGTAGCAGATATGGGTGACCGGACTTCGTAGACATCCATCCACTTGGAGTGAGTGTCTATTAGTAAAAGGAACATCATGCCCAAGAACGACCAAAGTAGTCGATGTGGAGGCGCACCCATGGCCGCCTCGGCCACTCCCAGGGGTGCAATGGAGCTAAGGCGGGTGGCTTTTGTCTTCTGGTATTGAAGACAACTTTTTACTGGGGTTTCGATGTCCGTGTGCATTCCTAACCACCACAGGTAGCTGCGCGTGAGCATCTTCATCCTACTGCCAGGGTGAGCACTATGTAATTCAGCCAGTAATGGCCTTTGCCCTCTCCGGGGCATGATAACCCTTGTTCCCCAGAGCAATATGCCGTCCTGGCAGGTGAGCTCATATCTGCGATTGAAAGACGGCTTCATATCATCAGACTTTGGCTCGCCTGACCATCCATTCAAGACCTGCTCCCGGACGTGAGATAAAATTGGGTCTCGGCTTGTCCACTCAAGGATTTGTTTGGCCTGGACAGGGGAGGAATCCAAAAAATTTAATACTAAGACAAATTCCTGGGGAATTGTAGCCTTCACATTATCTGGCAGCGGGAGGTGGCTTAGTGCATCAGCATGTATGATCTGGCTTCCCGATCCATGAATAAAAGTGTATTCGTAAGCAGTCAATTTCAGTGCCCACCTCCGGATATGAGCAGATGTGATGGGGGGTATTATCCTCTCCAAAGACTCCCAGCAGAGGCTTGTGGTCGGATATAGCATGAAAATGGTGACCGTGAAGGTATTGATGGAATTTCTGAACACCAAACACAACAGGCAAGCCCTACTTCTCAATTTGAGAATGTTGTTTTCTGCAGCACTGAGCGTGCGAGATGGGTCGCTCAGTGCCATCCGCCATCTGATGTGAAAGTGCAGCCCCTACTCCAAGGGATGCGTCACAAGTTAAAATCAATTCTTTCTTTAGGTCAAAGTGGACCAGTAGGGCTGGTGATCCTAACAATTGCTTTACCTTCTGAAACACATCCTGGTGCGGAGCTTGCCAAATCCATTTATGGTTTTCCTTAAGCAATGCATATAACGGAGCCAGTACGGTTGACAGATTTGGGTGAAATTGCCCATAGTAGTTTATCATGCCTAAGAAGGCCTTTAGCGCAGGTGCTTCGCGATTAGCCTTGACCATTTCTTCCACGGGATGCAGGCCCTGCGGGTCAACCTTATGGCCCAAGTAAACTACCTCTGACGCTTGGAAAGACATTTTTCTCGTTTCAAGCGCACCCCCGCTTGTGAGAAGCGATTCAGCACTCCTCTAAATTAGCTAAGTGTTCTTCGTCAGTTCGTCCAGTGACTAAGGCATCATCCAGATAAACAACAACATGAGTCAGTCCCTGAAGCAGATTTTCCATGGTAGGCTGGAAATTAGCACGTGCTGATGAGACCCCTAAAGGTAATCGGGTATATTGATACAATCCTCGATGTGTATTGATGGTCACGAATTTCCTAGAGCCTTCATCCAACGTTACCTTCTGGTAGGCGTGGCTTATGTCACGTTTTTAATATGTGATGCCCCCTGCCAATTTCGAATATAATTCATCAATCTTCGCTATCGGGTGTCTATCAAGTTTGGCCACTCTGTTTACAGTTAACTTATAGTCACCGCATAAGCGAACACTTTGATCTTGCTTCTGTACGGGTACCATGGGTGCCGCCCACTTGGAAAATTGCACTGGTTGTAGGATACCCAACTTTTCCAGCCTGTTTACCTCAGCCTTGACCTTGTCCATTAGAGTCTAAGGGACTGGTCTGGCTCTGATAAATCTGGGGTTGTATTAGGGTCTACGTGGAATTTGGCTTGTAGCTCATGAATCCTTCTTAGCTCGTCACTGAAAATGGAAGCACACTTTTGTAACAATTCCTGTAAGTTTCTCCTCCTGATTTGAAAGATCTCAGCCCATTGCAATTTAATCTTTTTGAGCCAGTTGCGACCAATTAAACTGGGGCTCACCCCAACTACTACTGTAGGGGGTACATTTGCAGACTGATCCCCATACTACACCAGGACTTGACATATCCCTTTCACTCTTATTTCTTTGCCCGTATATGTTTCTAATTTAGTGTCCGATTGTTCCAAACTTAAAGGATGGACTCCTTTATTCAAGTGTCTGAACGTATGTTCCCCTATGATAGACATTGATGCCCCAGTGTTGACCTCCATCTTGATGGGTTGTTCAATGACTTTAATGACTACCTGGAATGGCTCAGTTCTACTCACTTTCAGGTTATATAATGAATAGATGTCAGATTCTGCTTCCTCTGGTTCTTCAACGAGACAGATTTCATGATTTCTACCCTTGTTTTTAAAATGCTGTCTCAGCCTATCTTGACAGTGCCGCATCATGTGACCATTGCGGTGGCAGAAAAAGCATTCGATATTTCTGAACTGTCGATCGCCTACAGGCTGCCTGGATGTATTTCTCTCATTAATGTCATGGGTTTTCACTGTAGTACTGTTGTTCTTCAATGGTCTGTACATAGTGGGCGTTCCCTGCCTTTCAGCAGAGTCCGAGGTTTTTGCATCTTTTGTTACTGGCCCTTCCCACCCTACAAGATGGAGGGTGCCATTTTGTGTGTCTTTTATTGCCTCTGAGTCTCTAACAGTGCTCTCCATGGCTGTTGCCTTATTGAAGTCTGGATTATTTTCAGATAGCAAACGCTCTTGAATCGTCCCCGATTCCGCATATCAATCGGTCTCTCAACACATTATTAATTGAAGTTCCGAACTCACAACACTTTGTTAATTCCTTTAAAGCAGCTACATAGACAGCGTTTGTCTCTCCTCAAATTGAATTTAAAACGCTGCATAGTGACTGAGGGCTTTGGCTTCAGGTGGTTTTTTACAATGTTTACTACTTTGTTGAAAGTCTTCGTATCTGGGTGTTAGGTGGTGTGAGGCTGCGGATCAGCCCATATGTTTTGATCCCTCATGTGGACTAAAGAATCACCCTCTTCTTGTCCTCCTCATGATGTCGTTAGCGGTAAAGAAAAATGCTAGGCGTTCGACATAATGAGACCAGTCATCGGAAAAGGGGTTGAATGGTACAAGATGCCCAAACCGCGGCATACTCGATGACTAAGCAGACTGCGCTTTCAAACAGCTTTCAAAGTGGTGCCGAAATAATGTAGCTGGCTTACTGCAGCTTTCTGGATTGCCGTCAATTGATCCGGTTTATCCTTGTTGCCAGTTTTATGTTTTTGGTCATCAGGTTTGCTTTGTCTGGTGAATGCAAGCTGCGCCCTTGATATTAACATAGTATTAACCAATATTAACATTGGTGCTTGAAACAATATATAGGCAGAGAGACCGATTAACTGAACAAACACTGGTGGTTTATTGGAACTAAGAACAGAGCACTAAAACCACGTGTGATTCTTCAATCATCTCCAGCTCTAGACTTACAGTTACCCAAGACGTCCGTGCTATGTAGCAATTGGTCAATACGGTCACATGGTCAACTAACTACATTCTTGTAAAGGCACAGAACACCCCACTTTACCACAACTATCCTCCCAATAAAAGCAGGACATTTCTCTTAACATTTCACTGTCAGTATACAGCTTAGCGCAAATGTTGCAGCCAGCAATGAATGTTGGTCTCCAACTTAAGTCCAGCACTCCAATATCATTTTCAAGTGTGCTTACACTCTGTAAGGGCTTCTCATTCATCTTGCAGCACGGAACAGTGACTTCAGGATTGAGGACTAATAAACCTACTGAATAAGTTAATTTTTAACTTCTGGAGTGTCTGATATATCCTCATTTTTTAGTTTCTGCAACATGGAATTCAATGTTCCTGTCCTCATTTGTTATGGAAGTACTAACCGAAGAATCGTTTGGCCAACTTTAGTGACTTTTAGAGTTGCAGAAACAGGTCAGTGGGCCTGATGGTTCAGTCTTTCCTTGTCCTACCTTCCAAGCTGCCTGAATGTAAAGGGGTATAACTATAAATTGGTCTTGGGCATTCGCACGAAACAGATGATAGTCCATCAGCAGCTTGTTTTGCTCTCTATCCAAATATCAAGAAAACTTAGACACCAAAAGCTCTGTTATGTGAAAATGTCACCTTATGCTCTGTCTGCATCTCACAGCTCAAATCTTTCCCCTGGCATTTTAGAAACAAATAGTCAGTATTCAGGTTTTGATAATGTAAAATGTTTAAGAGTTCTTTAAGGTAGCAATGTTTTCAGTGATTTATAGGATTTTCAAAACAATAATAACCATAAGATAGTGTGAATCATTTCACACACGAGGGCCGATTTCCACTTCTCTAATGCCCGACTTGATTTCTATATGTTAATTAAGTGTTCCATTTCTCCATGGTGGGACACTCGGGCACCATGACATCTGCCAGTCTAAAAAGTTGGCTGGCACATATTAATGTGTTCAGGATATTAGGTCTTTACTGCCTGTCACAGCCCCCACAATCTTCTCATATCCATCATGATGGATGTTAATATCAAGGCTAATATTTCAGCAAAGAAATGATCCATCTATGGAACAGGTTCCTTCTGGAGATGGTGGAACCTGTTCACATTGATTCAATTCAAATTCTGTAGTTTTCTTTCAGAAAATAGTATTTTGGGGTACAGCGCACGAGTAACTTGAGAAATGATGCACTAAGTGGAGGGAGGAGGAAGGAAACTTTCGACCAGTGGTTTTCAAAGCAAGGAGTTTTCATTGCATTATGCCTGAGGTTGATTGAGGTTGATTGCTATGGTTAGTCAGCAACTCCATTATTGTATCATGTGACTACCAGGATGGGAGAAGGCAAACTAATTGGACCTTGGTCTTTCGTCATCTGACAATTCCTATGTTTCTATTGTTACCTTTTCTACTTGAATTTTACGACAATTTTAAACATTATGGGCCTGATCTTACCCGAGTGGCAGAGTCAGATTGCCACTCTGCTCAGAAATCCAGCCGTTCATTTCTTGCCCGACCTTCCGACTCAGGACAGCAGGAACTGTGTAGAGCAGCACACTCTTGATTCCTATATTCGAGGGCTGGAGAGTCGGAGGTAAGGAAGCCATGCCTCCTTTTTTACGGCATCAGCCGCAGTAAAACAGGTAAGTTTAAAGGTCCAGCCACTTTCAGAAGTCAGGGAGAAGGTAGGTTTGTAAGGTAAATAGATGGGATTGTGGGGTGGGAGGTGGGTTCGGTGGTTGGAGGTTGTCGGGTGGTCACTGGTGGGGGGGGGGCGGTGGTTGGCCGGTTGGTCGAGGGGATGTCAGGTGGTCAGTGTGTGGGGCTGGTTGGGTGGTTAGTGGGGGGGAGCTGGTTGATGGGGGTTGGTCAGTGAGGGGTCGGGGGGATCTCGTCGGGGGTAGGTGGGGGGAGCCCTGTGGGGACCAGTACTATAGTTATCCAGGATTTAGAAGTAGTTTTAATTCTTCTAACATTTCCTGGGTAACTATTACTGTAAGACAGCCAGAAGCATCCGAAGTTTGTGATTTAAATCACACTATCAGATGGTTCCGAGTGCAGGGCAATTGCCCAACGGAAGTTTGAACTGTCTGGGCAATTGCTGGGCAATCTTTACCTGAGGACCTCTGGGTGGTTCCCCAGCACATCTTTGGGGTACACCCCAGTTACAATGCCGGAAGCTCGGAAGTTACGAAAACCAACCTTCTCATCGTTCATCCTGCCTTGGAAGAGTTTTAAAGTGATGCAGGTTTCTGAACTACAAGTCCTTTGTCATAAGTGAGAGACATTTCTCTACCAAGCATGAAAGAGTGTGAGTGGTAGCACACTGTGACACCTGGTCGCATCGACAACTTCAAACCTAAAAGATAACTGCACCTGAAAGTAACGACAAATTAACAAAGGAAAAATAACATACTTCACATCTGTGTACCTGCATGGGGGTTAATATTTTATGGAGAATTAACCACTTGTGTCATGGCTGACATAACTTGCGTATGGTGCCCATGAGTCATCTGACTGTTTGCTGTGTAATTTATGTTCCACAAACTGCTATGATTCACTATTTATGATCTGGTACTTACAATATTGGCACAATCAAATGTGAAATGTCACCAGTTACTGATGGTGACAGTTCATCAAACCACAAAGCCTACTGTAATGCTTCAAAAGGTCATGAGTTTTTCTGAACAGAGCAAATTTTATAATGTACAATATGGAACATTTCTCCAAGTAAGAAGTTAATATCAACATCACAAAGTGTGTTGCTATGACCTATGGGTGTTATATCATTTATTTCTGTCTTTAACAGACCGTGGCCAAGTAATTGGGTCCCGTAGTGGCACTACATGGCCTCCTAAGGCCCCAAAATGATGTGCAGGAAACACGAGTACACTTCTAACTGAAAGTGCCACCTACCACATTGAATAAGGGCAAACAGGAGGCATCTTTAGCCCACATCATAAGCAGTTGTTAGGGTGATTAACATCCAAATGAGGGTCCTAACGCCTGCTTCAGTCCCCCGCTGCAACATTTGTTTGCCCCAAGGCAGCCAGTGGCCAAGACCTACTGGCACTCCAAATTTCTAGGACAATGCGTTGAGTTTAGGTTTGGGCAGACTTTAACTCGGTGTTTGTTGTTGTAATTGCGGCACTCACCCAAAGTCCTTGCCAGCAGGCTTGATTCATCTTGAGGGCTGATACCTCATTTACATTAGACCAGTGAGCTGCATGTGCTGTTCTAGATGTCCAGGCAGCTCGCCAGTTGAAAAAGGGTGAAGAAGGGTGATTGGACGGAGAGGGTGGAGATGCTGTATTGTTATATAGTTTGTAATGAGCTAGGAACTAATTGTTATGTGAATATATATCCCGGGGTGCAACATTCACTGTTGCACTGCAATCACGTGCCCAGTTACTGTGCATCAGAGCTAAAAGAAATGCATTCAATGAAGCTCCAGGATTTTGAGTCTAAAGTGTGATCATATCTATCTTATGGGAATCAAAAGACATCATATGGTGGCAGTGGGGTGTCCATGAGTAAAAGCCCAACATTTTAAACAAGTGCAGTGCTGAATTAGATTGAAAAATCAACCCAAATTAGTGCCAGAGAGAGAGGGAAACTGAGTGAACCATGTGAAAATTAAATGGCCACCACAGCGATAAATACACAGCTCCAGCCCATGATGAATTGAGAAGCCGATGATGTCATAGGTGCATTTGAGAAGTTTAAACAAAAGTGTGGACTTACGTTCAGTAGATTTCTAAAACACACTAGTGAAGAGGAAAGGGTCAGCTACATCCTTTTGTGGGCAAAAGGGTTAAATTTGTTTAATAGCTGGGAGCTGAGCGAAGATGACAGTAGAAACCCAGGCAAACCTTTTTGAAAAATACAGCATACATCTCCAGCCAAAGTCAAATGATCGGATCTACTGATACATATTTCAAGGCCTGAGGCAGGAATCAGGTGAGCCTGTTGACAACATCATAACAAGATTGAAAAATGCAGCCAGAAAATATATACTTAAGGCCAGGATTTTACGACCCGTGGGCCTGCGCGCGCCCGACCCGATCAGGTGTAAAATAGTGCGCGATGACGTCGGGCAAGCATCCCAAAGTCATCACGCACTCGCGCAGTATTTCATTTGGCAGGGTGCCAGAGCTGCACCTGCCATTAATTAACAGGCCACTTAAGACCATTAACAGTCCAATTCACGGCGATTTTTCATTGCCCGTGTGATTTCACACTTGTCACACAGGCAAAACGCTTACATCCTGAGACACTCCCAGGTACTGAGGCTCTTCAATGCTCCAGCCTGACTGGATGGATGGCTGCTGGGTGACAAAGGCTATCCATTGAAGAGGTGGCTCATGATGCCTCTCCACCACCCAAGAATAGAGGCAGAGAAGTGTGACAATACGAGTCATGTCTCCTCAAGGGTGATGTTAGAGAGTACCAGAGGTCTTCTCAAGGTGCGCTTCCAATGCCTGGACAAATCAGGGGGAGTACTACAAAACCCTCCAGAGCAGGTGTCACTGATCATAGTTGCATGCTGCACTCTCCACAATCTGGCACTGGCAAGGGGGACCCACTGGAGGGAGAGGATCTTGATGCAGCTGCACAGGCTACAGAGGATGAATCCAGTAGTGAGTCAGAAGAGGAGCACAGTGAGGAGAACGCTGAGGGCATGGAGACAGATCTCTGTAACCTCCAGGAAGGCAGGAACACCAAGGATACCTTGATCCAACTCTCCTTCAGCTAGGCTATAAAAGATCAGCTTCAAGCGCATGCCAGGGCTACCGCTTCCATCTCGGATGTCTAAAAGGACCCCTTCATTTGAACACAAAAGAACACTAAGTACCTGTGCAATAAAGTTCAGTGGCACTTATGTCTAGCATTACATACTGGCATACCCTGCGCCAATAAAGTAAAAAGGTGAAGCATACTCAGGCCATGACAACAAAAATAAAATTTATCTCATTTTGACAATTCTAAACTATGTACATAAACTTCCCTGGTCTTCATTCCCAGGCCAGTAAAGATAAAGCAAACATAAATGAACATAACATCACCCGTGACCTGTCCCTCTTGTGTTCATGGTACCTTTAACTTATGCTTGTGAGTTCTATGTCTTGTTGCCCCACCCCGATTCGCTGGCACCGGCATTGGGGACAGCCTGCTGACTCTGCTGTCTTGTTGGCCTTGATCACCTTTCCAGTCGTCCTCTGGCCAGTGGAGCCCGTGCTGGCCCCACCTGGGAGGGAGTGGCCAGTTCCAGGGCTGGCATCTTCACAGTCATCGCAGCCTCATTAGATGCCATGGTCACTGACAGAGGGACGGAGAAGCTGCTGCCGTCATCCAGAGCACCCAGAGAGGAGCCCGCAGAGACGACAAGCAGCTCATGCGCCAAAGTGAGGTTGCTCTGGACCTCCCTGCTCACCATTGATGGATGGACACCTAGCTGGGATACTGGGTGCCTCATCCATCTCCCACGCTGGCACTGACCACCTGAGCTCAGTGTCTGTGTGAGGGCTTGCAGATCCGAGCACAACCCCAGCAACCCCTGATTCTGTTCCTGGAGCCATGACTCTCCATGAGAGTCACCGCTCTCTCAATGGAGGAGGCAATGCGCTCGGCCATGAGGGTCAACGCAGTGTTGATGCTCCACATGGACTCCTCCATAACTGAGACCATGGCATGCATACCCTCATGGATCTCTGTCAGATCCTCCCATACATCTCGGTGGACATTCAGCATCTGCTGTCTAATGGACAACTCCAGAGCCTCATCATCAGCCTTTGACTGAGCATCGTCCTGGTCCTCAGCCATCCTCCAATTTCCAGTGCCCTGGGCACTCTCTGCCTCCATCTGCACCTCAAGCAAGTGTTAAGTGCCCTCACCAATGTGCACCGAGAAACTAGCCGCTGAACTAATGCCCACCAAGGTGCTGGTATCTGCACTGGTGGCTGTTTCAGAGAGTGGGTGTGATGCAGGTACAACAGAAGCTCGGTGGTCCTCCGGTGGCAGGGGTGGCCATTCGGGGTCCACTGGGTGAAAGGCTGCTGGTTAACCTAAAAGGGAGGACAAGGACATGTCATTAGTTAAAGTCATCACACTGTCACTGTGCCTGCCAGGTACCCTGGTGAGACAATGGAGGTCTACATCACAGTGCCATCATCTTCCAATGATCAGTGGGGACTCCAGGTTCGAGGCTGCCATCAATGAAGAGACTACATTAGAATGGTTGCACAATCCGAAACTCTCACCTTTGTGCACTACACTCTTACCTTCATCTAGCATCCCCCGCCTCTCAACGCCCGGCTGCATGGGGAGCATGCCAGCTCTCGGGCTCCAGGACGTCCTGCTTGAAGCTGCTAAGCAGCAGGAGGTTGGGCTGCCCTCCGCTTGTACGTGCCCACTCTGCCTAGTTATGGCTTGTCTCCTCCTGAAAGGATAGAGGAGCATTGATTAGTCCACTCTACCTGCAGCGCCATTGCAGCCTGGCCAACCCCAGCTGAGGAACACCTGGCAGGGCACAAAGAAGTCATGGCCCTTGAGCCACAAGGTACTTCGTCCACACAGCCAGGGCTACCCCCTTGGCCAGTTCCGGTGTCACTGACAGTTGGCACTCAGACTCTCGTACCCCTGAGGTCCACAGGGGAACAGCCAGACCTTAACACTTCTGCACACTGACCCATGCCAACATGGCACTCACCCTTCCTGAGTGCAGCAGGTCATTGAAGCGCTTCCGGCACTGAACTCATGTGCGCCACACCACGTTGTGGCTGCTCACCATTGCTGCCACCTCCTCCCATGCCCTCTTGCTGAGGTGCGATGGCCTCCTCCTCCCATCTCTGGGGACAAGGGTGTCCCTCCTGGCAGCCACCTCCTCCAGGAGGACGGCGAGGCACTCATCAGAAAGGTGGGGGGTGGGGGTGGTGGGGGGGGGTTGGTGGTGGTGGCAAGCGCACACCTGACCTGCCCTTCCGTCTGCCGTGTCCAGCTGCACTCGACTCCACAACTTAAGTTTGGGAATGCAGAGGAGAAGTCCTTCCGTGGCAGCCTTCCAGGGGCTGCCTGGGCCGTTTTTAAACTGGCAGCCAGGCCACCATTGAACCCGGCAGCTAACAGGCCCCCGCCCCCGCTCAGCCCTTCCTGACCAGTGTGGAGCCATGTTTCACGCTGGGCAGGCCTAAATTAGCCCGCCAGCATGAAATCCCGGTCAGGGGCCGACTGCAGGTGGCAGACTGTTTCCTGGCCACTTCCAGGCCCACCCACTGCTCCCGCCCGACTACCTCAAAATCCTGCTCAAGGACACACATGAAAGACTGCTGGATCAGCTCATTTGGGGCTCTGCACGCCATGAAGTACAAAAAGAATTGATTCAAATGGACAAGCTCACAATATCACAGGCTGTAAACACTACCAAAGCACATGAAACCACGAGTAGACAGATGAAGACACTGACTACCCTAGTAGCTAGCCTTTGGTCATATCAAGGGAAAGGCAGCAGGGTTGATGCAGTGAACCAGCAACAAAAGAGTGCAAGCCAGACAGAGAGAAAGATGTGTAAGAGATATGGACAACCACATGAGTTCACAGACAGAAGGAAATGTCCCGCATCAAACTGCAGAGCTTGTGAAAAGCCAAATCACTGGGAAAACATGTGCAGAGCAAAGAAAGCAGATGGTAAAAGAGTTATCAGAGGCAGAGCTACAGGGTGAATGAGAAGTGAAAAGAACCAAAACATCCATACCCTGGAAAATTACAATGGGTTTGAGGACACATTAGGCATAGGAAGCATACAACTACATGAAATGGCTGGTTCCCATAGGAAAGAAATTTAGAGGCCGGTGAGGTCAAGCCTAGCCCCATAAAGCTCAAAAAAATAATAAAACTTACTATTTTCCCAGAGGCCTACAGAAGGCCCTTTAAGTTAGGCCACTGCTTAGGCCTTTCGACATTTGGTAGTAAAGTGTGGAGTGTGTGGGTGGTGCCTGCTTCACACATTGGTCCTAAAAATTGTGCTTAGGGTCCTTTGTACATCACACCATGGAACAGGCTCCAGCAAGTGGGGGCAGCCTTGCCTTCAATGACGAAGCTTCACGGAAAATGGTAGCAGGCAGGAACGTCACACTATGTACAACACTGCAATTTTCAGGCCTTTATCAGCACATTCCTACACTCTGCTTTATTAAAAAGATTTGATCAAAGCTTTATCCAAATATTTAAGTTGTTAAGTCTGATGTCAATCAGATTCATAATACAATGCTATTGAGAAGAGTTTTATCTAGTAATGTGGCTGTTACCTAGGAAGATCCTAGAAAGATCCTGCAGTGGCATTGAATGTGTTACTTCTTGAGGTTCTTCAAGTAAATACATTCATCTTATGATTTTAAAAAGGCCATTCTCCCACTTGTCATGAAAGTATAATAATTCTCATAATATTATTGTGGCTTATTGTAAAAGTAGGTTGATGGTGGCATTTGGATAGTTTGTGTGTGTGTGTGGGTGGAAGGGGGGGATTTAATTGAATTGGAGACAGCTGGCCTGGAGGCTTTAGCTCATCAAAAGAAGCTAGGTTCGAAATGCTAAATACGTAAACATGGCTGGAGTCTTAGAATGTGAGGTGAGGAGAATTTGCATTTTTAGATTAATCAGGGCAGTTTGAATTTCAGAGAAATGGTAGGATGTGACACCTAGCCAGAGAAGCTAGGCCAAGCAGTGTGTTTATTTTACCCAGAGGTTACTGACAATATTAGCACCATGAATAGATTTATATTATGAGAAAGGTAAAGCTCCAAAGACATATGGGGACAATGGAATTTACATTAAAAGGGAGAAATCTGTATACAGGAGATTGAAGCTCTGTGTCAGGGAAGGCATTGCAAGATCTACCAGAAGTGTGAAAAGCCTCCAGTATTTGTGCATTAAGCTGCTGTCTACAGAAACCGAAACTGGGAAAAGCCACTTTGAATTCTGCTGTCCAGGATATTGTGTGTGACTTGCCTCAATCTGTTTAAATCTGTTTGTTTTTACTGTTGCCTTAATAGGGGTGTAACTGGAAACAGATTAATTAGGGGCTATAGGAGTTATTATAATAGTAATTTGTAGACCTATGTATGTGTTTGCAATCTTTTCTTTGTTAATAAATGTTTAATTTAGTTTTCAAAAAAATCTCAAATGTCTTGGTGGACTTGTTACTACTGAATTCAGGGCATGCATCTCAAAATACCCCAATTTGCAAAATCGTTGTGACCACGTGAGCAAGTTTCTCTCATGAATTTGATCCGCCTGCCACACATCATCTGCCACGCCATAACACCACCTCCCTCTCTTTCGCTTCTCTTAAACTAGTCATTCTATCCTCTCCTTTATACACATGTAATATTTGTATATAAGTATCTCCTCCTTTGAATAAGTATTACAGATGTGGCAGATTGTATAGAATTTTAATCGATTGAAATATTTGTACTCGTATGTACCTCTGGACCCTAGCTGCAAGTTTTCACAAACAATGCTGTTTTAGTAAATAGAAAGTCAATTTGGACTGCTGACTGATACATTGAACCAGTTCATGAATATTGCTAGTGCTTTGGCATGGTCTTTGAGACTTCAATTTTACTTATCCCTGGATAGCCCTTGAATTCAATGATTCCATTGCTTATGCCTGGGAGACTATCATCTGAGTGTGGGGTTGGAAACATTTCTGTGCAATTTACTAATACCAGCTTTTAAGTTTTTACTGTGTTTGTGCCATTATACTTTGCAGAGATGTAGGTCACAGAGGTAATTTTAACTGTCGAAAATGGATCAGTTCGGGTTAGGTGGGCAGTTAAAATGTTAAAAATCTGAAACAGGAATTAAACCTGTCTTGAACTCGCCACTTCCAGTTTTAACTGAGGCGGGAAGAGGGACGGGTGACCAATCCGCTCGCAGGGGGTTGTTTGGTTGCTAAAACCTTTTAAGAAGGCTCTATGTTTCCACTTTAACAGCTTTTACATTTTTAACTCTGGCTGAGTTCCCCCGATCTCAGGAAATCCAGCAGGTAAAAGGAGGTAAGGAGAGCTGGCTCCATAAGGTAAGTGAATTGACAGAACTGCTTGTGAGCCAGGAAAAGCAGAATGCTTCCTCCAGGCCCAACAGCTAATTTGTGAACACCCCCAAACCTTCACAATCTCCCCCTGACACCACCAACACTCCCCCACCCCCCAAATCACTGGCACCCCCTGCAATCAGCAACTTACCCATCCACCCCTTGATCACTGACTCTTCCCAACCCATGAACTTCCTATCATCTTTCCCTGAGGGCTAATCTCCCTCCAGGGTCTCCCTGACCACCCCCGCCCACCCCCCACCCCCGCCGAACTCTGACCACTCTCTAGTCTCTTCTCTGACTGTCCTGCAGCCTCTCTCTGATTCTCTAAGTCACACTGTATCCACCTCATGAAACTTCCTGGGGCTATAACTTTGTCAGCAGTGTTCCCCACTCAACATGGAGCTAAGGCTGTCAATCAGGCTTCAGGGCGGGGACCCTGTTAAAAAGTAACACACCAATGGAATTAAGACTCCATAGCATTTAACCCAGCCAGTATTCCCCCCACCTTGGAACTCTCACCCTGTAAATATCAGGGCCAATATTTGCAGTTACTGGTTTTCAAAAGCAAACATATAGGTGTGAAATTCATCATAGAGCCGCCTCTGAAACGTTGCTGTTGTGTTAGGCTCTCCAGCAGATTTCTATATGGCTTGCATGCAGTGCTCCATCAGAGGAACGGTGCACGTGGAGGTGCCAGGAGACTGTGACCTCATGTCAACCATTTCATGTGCCACCAGGATACCAAATTTGGATCATGTGGGTCCAGACAACAAATTCATTAATCACTCAGCAACCAACAAGCATGAAGCTGCAAGAAGGGCCTTGAACGCGTGTTCCTAAAAGGACCACACACTCTAATTATAGATGAGGCTGGCAGCATTGGTAGGTGTGTGATGCTGAGGTGGAGTATCTAGATGTTAGGCATGAGTCCTGTGTGTTACAGACTGCTACTGAGTGAGTGATGGAAATGTGGTACATGGAGAAGCATAAGAAGTTGGTGGCATGGTGGGTAGGGCATGTTATGTGAAGATGCATTCACTGACCTTGACTATCCTCGTGAGATCATTAGATTTTGTGTGGCACTGCTGCCAAGTCCTTGGGGCAAGGGAGTTGACCTCCCTCCTTGAGGACCTCCTGAGGCCTCATGCAAGCATGACCAGTTGCAGAAACCTATTTACCATGCATTTGCATATCATTACTCATTAAGTGGGAACTTCACCAAATTAAGTCCCACCTTCAAGATTAATTTAGCAACGCACGGGAAGCTTGTGTCTTCTGTTTCCCTATGGCTTAAAGGTGGCGTGCACCAGGTGAGATTGTTTGGGTCTGAGGTGAGGTTTTGTCTTTGTCTAACTCAGCAACACAAGGGAGGGGAATAGGAGAAGCTGGACAGTCTGGTAGTGGTTGGGTGCTCAAATAGCAGTACAGCAAGGGAATGGCATGTGTGAGGGCAGGGTGGGTGATGAAGTGTGCAGGGGTGATGCAAAAGTATTAGGCAGCCTTGGCGAACCTTCAGCCTTGTGGCCTCCCCTCCTCCAACCTCCACAATTAACTTAAAAAGGTGAAAATTGTGCATTAGTATGAATAAAAATCCTGCATTCATATTTCATTTACATGAAAAAGGAGACTATTATGATACTGATTGTACATTGTCATTCTACATTTTTCACAGGATATATACTAGAAGAAATGCACATTATAATGTGTAATATGGCTCACATGATGTAATATTATGTTTTCCTGCAAAATACTGGATGATTTCATGTGCAATTTACACAATCAATAGTCATTATGATAGAGTGGGATAGATTAACTTATGTTGTTTGATATTATTTACTAGTACACAGTTTTGGAATAATCATGTAGAGCACAAATTTGTCAAACTGTCTCATAAACAGAATGAGGAATTCAATGCGAAATTGTGGGAAAGACACAATATAAATACATGAAAATTTATATGCATGTCAGTATATGTGGATGTATATCAGAAGATCTAGATATTTCATTCCCAAAGCTGAAGCCTGTTTGTTTATTTATGTAGTTTCATAAATATTTCATTCAGTTTTTTGCCACCACCCAAATATTATCACCCCAGGTGACCACCTGGTTTGCCTAGTGGTTGCACTAGCCCTAGCAATATGCAAAGGGGCCAGACTCCAGCCCATAGGGTGGAGTCCGTCATTGCAGCAGTCTGTGTGCCCAAGGGAAGCAGCTGTACCACACATGGCAGGTCAAAAATCAGGGAAGAGATATGGAGCTTGAAGAAGGGCAAGTCTTGCTGGAGGGACGGCAGGTCAATGGTCTCTGAGGGAGAGTTGAGGGATACAGTAGGCCAGTCAAGGATGATGGAGGGAGGTTCCAAGGTGACAGCAGGAAGGTCAAGAGTGAGAGATGGTAGGTCGAGGGTCATTGGCTCTGGGTGAAGGGTAATATTTGGAAGCTCCATGATGACTGGGTGAAGGAGAAGGATAATGTTGGGAGGGTCAAGGGAATGGGAGGAAGCTTGAAGGTGACAGACGGATGGTGGAGGTGGATGGCCTGCAGCTGCAGGGTCAAAGCATTAGAATCCATCGACATGTCTGCTAAGAAAGTTTAAGCTTACAGGGGATCAGGTTGTTGTGGGAGGAGGCCACTTCGGGATGGGAAGAGTTCTGGGTGTGGCCCATGGAAGGGTCATGTATTCCCATTGGTCAAGTACAGCTGTGCTAAGAATGAAGGTCATGTAAACAGAGTAGCTCATATCTTTGCCTGCCTTCTTCACACAGTTCACAATAGTTCTCATGCACCCAATATTTTTGCAACCCCGCACAACAGAGGAGAGGAGTGACCAGAGGAGGACTGTTGTTGAAAAACAACATAGGCCACAAGAGTATCAGCCAGCACCAGCCAACGGGGACAGAGGTCAGAAGGAAGGCAACCTCGGCTGTCATTGTCACTGAAGAGCACTTGTGTGTCAGCGCACAAACTGCCTTCAGGTGTTGGAGATGCAATGCCAGACACAGTTAAGACTTTCCCAGGAGGTGGTCACTGATCTGTGTGCACTCCTCGAACAAGACTTGCAGTCCCATGAGCTTAGAGGGAAACCCATGACAGTCATCCTCAAGGTGACTGCGTCTCTAAACTTCCACATCAGAAGCTCATTCTAGCGTTCCATGGTGGACATGTGTGGCATCTCTCAGTTTGCAACACAGAAATACATAAAGGAGGTGACCAATACCCTGTTTAGAAGGGCCAACAAATTCATTAGATTCTCAGCTGACGATAATAGCCAGGCCACACGAGCATTGGGAACATTGTGCAGCTCTCACCAATACAGGTTGCAATTGACTGTACTCACGTGGCCATTGGAGTTCCCTGGGAACATTCAACTGTTTTTGTCAATCAGGAGGGGTTCCACTCCCTTAATGTTCAAGTAGTCTGTCACCACCGCAAAAGAATTAAGGAGGTCTGTGCTCGTTTGCCAGGGAGCTCTCATGACTCAAATATTTTGCAGAAGCCCCAGATGCTAAAGCTATTTTTGGCCTCTACCCAACTGCAGGGTTGGATCCTGGGTGAAAAGGGCTATCCCCTGAGGAAGTGACTCATGATATCAGTGAGCCATTCCCACAGTCCCGTGGAGGAGCATGAGAGCGCAGCTCACGGATCGACCAGTGCAATCACAGTGCTCACCATAAGATTACTGAATGTGTCAAGGCTTCTAATGCCTTGAATTCTCTGGCAGAGCATTAATATGCACCACAGAGAGAGTCCAAGATTGTTGCAGTCTGCTGTGCATTGCACAGGAAGAAGAATACCATTCAACAACATGGAGGAGCTGCTAACGTCCTCAGGTGCTGATGCATCCCCACGTGACACACTGGCCACACATTCTAATGGGTACCCAATTGCCTTACAAATGACACATGGTCTGGCCTATTTTGCCATGTGGTACCAATGATAACCATTCATTTCCCAGCCTGACCTCTCTCCCAACTTGCAAAGTCCCTTTGTTTGATACCATCATGAGAGGCCCTTTGATACAAGGCCACGTTGCCACTTACCCTGGTTGATCGGAGGAGGTTGTTTATCCTTTTGCGACACTGCAGCTGCGTTTGTATGGCTGCTCACCTCCTCTGCAACCTTTGCCTAGGCTGCCTTTGTCAAACTGGAGGGCATCCTATTGCCATCCCTGGGGAGGAGCACCACCCCTTGTTCCTGGACAGCCTGGAGGAAAATCTGCAGGGCGGCATCGCTGAACTGTAGGGCCGCCCTTTGTCTGTATATGCAGACATGCTGCTGAAAGTGGGGGGAAAGAGTGATGGGCTCCAAGAAGATGAATTGCCAGATGAAAGGGGGGTGGCAGTGGCATAGTATTATTGTCACTGAACTAGTAATCCAGAGACCCAGGGTAATGCTCTGGGGACCTGGGTTCAAATCCCACCATGGGAAATGGTGAAATTTGAATTCAGTAAAAATCTGGAATTAGAAGTGTGATGACGACCATGAAACCATTACCGATTGTCATAAAAACCCATCTGATTCACTAATGTCCTTTAGGGAAGGAAATCTGTACCTGGTCTGGCTCACATGTGACTCCAGACCCACAGCAATGTGGTTGACTCTTAAATACCCTCTGAGCAAGAGCTGGCCTAGCCAGTGATGCCCACATTGCATGAACAAATTATTTTTAAAAATGGACGGAAGATGTCAAGGGGTAGGGGGGCAGTGTGAATACTGTGAATCACGAAAAGTGAAACTAAATATCCTTTCAGGTGGGGGATCTGTAATCAAATATGGCATCAGTTCTCCCTGCTTGTAGAGAATGGATGCCTTCAGAGGACAGCCTTTTATAGCCTGCCCCAACCTGAAATTGAGTCAGCTGATGGGGGGAGGGGGTGCAGGACAGACACTTTCTGCCCGTCCCTGCTGGGTAATTGCAAATGGGGCAAGTGCCGCCGTATGCCCTTACAAATTCCATCATAATTGCAGGAGGCGTTGCGGCTCCCAACACGTGAGTGGAAGTGGTGCCTATTTCCAGCCCTGCCATTGGGAACCATACTCCTCCCATTCAATTATGCACCTGGCAGCGTTATGGAAGTAGAGTTGGGGGGAATTGTGGAGGATGCGGCAAGCGACACCAAGGAAACTGCCAGCTAAATTCTTGCTTCAAGAATGCCTGTTATGTCTGAGAGAGTTCATAAGTGAGGCTGTGCGAATGCATCTGTGGGAAGTCAGACACGGGAGGGAAGCGGGCATGCAAGGGCAACAGCTGCATCAGGAGGTAACCAGGGTAGTCACTGCTAACTTCATGAGTCAATGACGAGTAGCTCAGTGTGGAAAACAACTTTCCAGCATAGACAAGGTAAGGTAAATTAGCTGCGAGAATGCACTGTGCCAAGTTAAAAAATGATAAATGAAAGATTTGCATTTATATAGTGCTTTTCACAACCACCAGACATTTCAAAGTGCTTTACAGTCAAAATGAAGTACTCTTGAAATGTAGTCACTGTTGTAATGTATGAAGTGCAGCAGGCAATTTTCACACAGCAAAGTAATAATGACCAAATCATCTGTTTTTGTGATGTCAATTGAGGGATAAACATTGGCCAGAACACTGGGGATAACTCCCCTGCTCTTCTTCAGAATAGTACTACAAGATCTTATACATCTACACAAGCAGGCAGATTAATGTCTAATCTGAAACACAGCACCTCTGACAGCTGCAGCATGCCCTCAGTACAGCATCAGAGTGTCAATCTTGATCTGTGTGCTCAAGCCATGCTGTGGGATTTGAACCTGGGACCTTGTGACTCAGCAGCAAGTATGCTACCAGATGAACCACGGCTGACATTTATTATAAATGTCACCCTTCAGTCAGTACCATCAATTCCCAACATGGTGCCCTTTGCAGCTAGAAATGCCCCCTCACTTACAGCTTTATCTACAGTCACCCCACCTAGAATGAAATTGCTTGTCAAACACATGAAAAAATACCTATTACATTGGCTGTGGGCTGACATGTGTTTTATTGCATATCATGGTAAGAAGACTCATTGTTTTCACACATTTTCAAGGGCAAGATAAGGAAGAGAGCAGTTGCCAGCTGTAAATTTATGATGGCATTCTGCTTCTCTCTTATCCAATATTAATGCACCCTGTATTGTCTGTCAGCAAATTGTATTATTGCACCTTCATTTCACTCTTTGCACTGAAAATCACTTTGGTACTGTGCCTCTCAGCAACCCATCCCAACTTCCCAAGTTTTTAGATGTGCCAGAATAGGAGGAGCAGGAAGCAACAAGGGAACAGCCCCACTGCACCCAGGCCTGTCAGTATTTCACAAAGGACACTGCCATTCACTACCCAAAGCATCAGCTCAGAGACAACCACCCTGGAGAATTAAAGAATAAGACAGCCTGTACAGATCAATGATAGTAGATATTAATGTGTCTTTAAGGAGTGAAAAGGGTTTGTTTTGCTCTCTTATTACACCATATCTCATGTATAGATAATTTTAAGTAGGAATTGATGGTCTGGCATTCATTGGATTCTTAAAGATGAGACAAATAAATCTTCATGATGGTGTTACTAGTGTCAATAAGACATCTTTTAACTTCTGCATTTAAACAATTCACAAAAGTAAAATCTTAGTTTAAAATTCCCTTCAATATATAATGCATGTCACGTATCACCTTATGCATTTCCAAGTGACATAATTTGCATTAAGGAATAAATACAATCTTTTACCATAAAATTCATGTTTGCAACTTCTTTTTAAGGTTTGATTGAATAGAGGTGCTTGCTGTCGTAATTGTTTTGCGATGTGAGAAATAACAACGCTCTTACCATCAGCTGAATGGCACAGATTCTATCTGGGCTTGATTTTAACTCACACAAAACCCATTCACTTACACAGTTAAAATTGGGCCCTCTAACAGGGATGTTAACCTTGAATGTCCGAAAGGAGGCTAATGACAGGAGAAAGTAAAATTACATTTTCTAGATCTACAAAGTATTTCCTGAGTTCTTATGGCTCTTTGGTAGAAGTAGTGAGTTCATAAGTAGACTTAGAGGAGTAGAACAAAAACAGGAAATGATGGAAAAACTCAGCAGGCCTGACAGCATCTGTGGAGAGGGAAAAACACAGTTAACGTTTTGAGTCCATGCAACCTTTCTTCAAAGCTTTCTTTAGAGGAGTAGATGTGTTTGTGTGTTTGGTCGGGTCAGGTTAAACTGTATTAGTTTTACAAGTAACTATGACTGCTTTTGGTTGCAAGTAAGGTAGGATGAATCGAAATAGTGTAAGGACAAAGAACCTAACTAATAACAGAGGACAGATTGAAGCCTCATCGAGAGAGAGAGGAAACTGAACTTTTACTCTAGATGAACAGAACTTGCAGGTGATCATCTTGCAGGGAGTGAAATAAAGAGATATAAGAGAAATGACTTTAGGTTAATGCCCCTGTTAAAAGTGCAGAGTAGGAATTTGAAACAAATGTGTTAAGCATTTTCAGGATAACAGTAATTTTCAGTCTTGGGTATTTATTGTACCTATTTCATTTAATTATTGAAGGTGTGTAGTGTTCTTCCTTGGCTCAATGCATATATAGAAATCCAATTATTGGTTGATGATACAAGTTATGAGGCAAATGTTCAACTCACAATTGCCCATTTTGTACCTAAAAAACAGGCAACTCACAGATGAAGATCAGGAGTGGGGCAGGGGAGTTCACCTCACCCTTCCTTTGGCATTGAAAGCTGTAAGTGGATGAATAATCCTGTTTAATGCCACAGCCCCCATTCAAATTCATGCTCCACATAGTTGCACCAGGCATTGACTGTTCTAACCAATGGTCCTTAATGGAACCAAAGAAGTTGTAACACTAAACAAAACAGAAAGCCAAAGGGATGTTTAATTTTTATTTCTGAGGGCCCAGAAGAAGCAGAATTGCACTCGATTTCTCTCATTCCTGCTCTGCAACTTTGTGGAAACCCTCAGAAAAGGACAGACAGCATGGATGCCATAATTTTAGGATTTCTGTAGCTTTTCTGCTAAGGTTATGGACCATGAGTGAACATACAAATTAGGAGCAAGAATAGGTCATTTGGCCCCTTGGGCCTGCTCTGCCAACAATCATGTCCAATACGGGGATTGATCCTGTGAGTAAAGGTCTTAAGCTCAACCAACTGAGCTAGCTAAGAATACCCCCTCAGCTGGGAGTGAAAGAAACCTTGCAGAAATTTATTCCCTTTAAATCCAAGGGGCACACTATATTTAAAAGCAGTTTACAGAAAAATAACATTAAAATTACACCTAATTCAGAATGGTTGTGGTATCTCATGCTACACTTTTTTAGCTAATTGAGCAGTTCAGAATCATTCTTAGCTTTATTTTAATGGATAGAAGAACCCAGTGCATGAAATTATTTGCAAAGGCCGCGTGTGCATTACCTGAAATTGAACCGAGGTAATCTAGCCCTCAGGCAGCATGCTCATGGCCATGGAAAACACAACGATGCACTGCAGGCAATACCATAACATTGTTATTCCATTGTGGCCAGCTACAATCAAATCTCTGGGCATAGACCAGTTCTGGTGCACTCCACCCTCATTACTCCCAAACAACCCCAGGAGTGGAAGACCAATCCTAATTGCAAATTTTATTCTGCTGGCACAATATATGTCATAACTAATCCTAATACAGAGTAAGTGTATTCCTTGCTGTGTTAACCAGCACATTTAGCAATGCAACCTTTTATATGAGCACTATCATGGCCACTATAAATCCAGACTGAATCAAATTGTCAAATCCCATGATCGAAATTTGTAGATACATCTTGGCTGATTACCTGCGCCTTTGTAACCTATTTATCCAGCTATTAATTTATTAAATGTGACTAGGTCTCCCATGCCGTTGTTCATGGGTAGTCTGGGATCTGGGCCAGTGCGTGGCAGTTAGGCAGAGAATGCAACATGTAACTCCTCTGGTCGGAGAGTTCGACAAGTGGTACGCTTTTAACAGCCAGTCATTAAAATCAACAAGACTACCTGCTATTGTTTTTGAGAGGGGCAGCCACTCGCTTGGGCATATCCCCGCCTGGGAGTAAAACTCGATCCTCATTTATTGATAGAAAAATAATCCATTGAAAACAAGTACGTGAATAAGTAAATTTGAGTTGTACAATTTAATGACAATATATGGTTAGAGTATAAATTACAGGCTACATAAAACAAATATTGACATAGAAATGTCATTTAGAAGCAAACACCAAAAACAACAGGCCTCTTGAAAAATGGCTGTTGTTCACAATGTAATGCAAAGTGCGGTATTTAAAGTGCAATCTTTTTGCTTAAACATAGAGCTGCCTAGCAATCTGCACAATTACTGCTCCTCACTTGTACCTCCTTTTAAAAAAACTGGTAAATTATTGAACACCACCTTAGGCACAAAAAAACAAAGAATATTGCTTGAAATGTTAAAAAGGTGTAGTCGTTTTGACTTTCCAATGTCAAACAATGTGAGTTCTCCGGATCCTTCAGCTTATGGGAATTGGTGAAGGGAAAACAATATTGCTGGATATTGCAAGTGAGTTCTCACAAGGACTGCCATATAATTTAACGTTTCTGCAGACGTTTCTGAATTATTCACAGTAAACTTGATGTCAGTTCTTTCCATTTAAATTCAGCTGGAAAATGGCGCCCAAAAAGCAACAGCACAGAAATAGCTGCAATGTTTCTACCGTGCATATCAGGATCCACAACGGCACTCGATGGGATCCAATTAACTACTTAGGACAGTTCTTTCAAATAATTTGAAACATTTTGCATTGCCACCTTTGTTAATTGATAATTATTACAACAAGGCTTTGTTGAAATGTTACATTAATCATTTTGATCACTTAGAAAGGACTGGGCAAACAGTCCAACTTATCAAACAATAACACATAGCATCTTCACTGTTCATATTAAATGCCTGCACTCACAGTGTACAGAAGCTAATTACTATAAGCTGCACATTCTGGGAACGGTCGGTGTGCTCTATGGCAACCTCACATCATTTCTAGACTGTGAGAAGGTCAGATATAATGCTTTCCTTTATAACCAATGTGAGTGGAATGTTATATTTTAAAAAAATTATTTAGATTGTAACCAGGACTGGATTTATTTTATTCATGATTTCATCAAAGACTCATATTGGCAAGAAACAATGGGCGGAATTTTCCGTGCCCGCTGGCAGCGGGCAGGATAGGTGGTGGGCGCTGACAATATGGTGCGACCTGGTTAACGATGACAGGAAGGCAGGTCGCGATTGTCCAGTCAGCCTGCTGACGGCGGGCCGCGTTTCCCGTCACCGGTCGGCAAGGAGCTCATTGTAATATATCAGCATCTCATTAAAAGGCCATCCCACCAGGCTCTGGACCCCTGCCGGATCATCTGTCCACGCCAGCAGGAAAGCATGTCGACATACTTCACAGCAGCACACAAGCGACGTGCACTTGGCAGCCTTCACTTTGGGGGAACTGAAGTGAGTGAACAGCATCATTTTCCACAGCTCACCAGGGCCTCCTGTTGCTTTGCAGGCTTCAGGAGGCCTGGGTGAAGTGCTGCCCTGCCTTGGAGGCGACTGTTTCCAGGGGGCTGGTGTCTGGGACAACGGTTGCCTTGACTGTACTTGGGGTAGGGTGGGATGGTGTCCAGGGGCAGCTGCTGCCTGGCTCCGGAGGTGACTGTACTCGGGGTGGGGGTGTCTGGGGGCAACTGCTGCCCTGGCTTTGGATCCTGCGCACAAGCAATCGAGGTGTGGGGTAGTGTAGGCGAGGGAAGTGGCCATGCAGTAGGGACACCTGTGTAAACTGACCATCCCACTGCAACTGAAACAGTTGAGGCACAGCCCCAGTGATATGATTGGGGTCAGGCTCCTAGCCTGCCCGCCCATTCAAGCAACGCGGAGGCACCAATGTGCCACCTAGCCCTCCAGATCTTAACTCCCACCACCCCGGCACAGACTGCGAGTCTGCGCCACTTTACTGGACCACGCAGCAGTTGGACTGCACAACTTGTACAATCTCCTCGCCAACGCAGACCAGTGTCCCCATGTCACAGGCTGACAGGGCAGCCACGCAGTGCACTCATCTGTGGCCATCCAAGGGGTGGTCAGCGCTTCCCGGGTAGCGTTAAGGGGCCTTCACACAGGGCCAGGAAAGGATGCTAAAGTACACCCATAACCATGTCTCTCTCTCTTTCATGCTGCAGGAGGACCACGTCAGGATCATGGATCCTGGTGACCTAGCTGTATGCCTGATGGAAGACCATAGAAGATGGAGGAGAGAGCGACTGTGGCTCCTGCAGGAGCAGCAACCTCAGCAAGAAGGGGCTACTGGGGCTCCTGCACACACTGCCCAGGAGTGACAGCGAGCCGTGACTGGTAGATACCTAGCGACACCCAGCGTCTATAGATGCTGCCTGTCATTCATGCAGGTGACTGAGAACGTGTCACTGAAGACTGCGCATGTCTAGGGACATGGTCACTCATATCTGCTACTTATTCTAGGACTTGGGGCCAAGGGGGCATGGACGACATCCACTGCCAGTGGCTGTGAAAGTGATTGCGGCGCTCAATTTCTATGCCAGTGGCTCCTTTCTGGGCTCCACATGTGACCTCTGTGGGATATCACAAGCCTCCACCCACAAATGCATCCATGGGGTCATGGATGCCATCTTCTCCATGGCACACAACTTTGTGCATTTCGCCCGGGACCGGGACAGCCAGGATGCAAGGGCCATTGGATTGGCCCTGATCTCAGGTTTCCCACAGGTGCAGTGTGCGATTGACTGCATCCATGTGACGCTCAGGTCTCCATCGCTACACATAGTGGGCTTCACCAACCGCAAGGGCTTCCACTCACTGAATGTGCAGCTGGTAAGTGACCACCAGAAATGCATCCTGCAGTTTCCAGGGAATGAGCAGGGCGCCTACACCATCAGTCAGTCACAGATCCCTGCAGTCTTCCAGGGTCCAGAGAAGCTGCAGGGATGGCTCCTCGGGGACAATGGCTACCCACAGAGGCCGTGGCTGATGACACCCGTGCGGCAGCCTCAGACTGCAGCAGAGCGACAGTATAATGAAGCTCATGCTGCACCCCGCAACTTGGTGGAGTAGACCATCGGGATGCTGAAGATGAGGTTCCGGTCCCTGGACCGGTCTGGCAGTGCCCTGCAATATAGTCCACAGAGGGTGTCTGCTGTGCCCTTTACAAGCTGGTGCTCCAAAGGGGAGACGTGCTGGCTGAGGAGGAGATGGAGGAGCTGGAGGTCTCCTCGGATGAGGTGGACGGCAGTGAGGATGAGGGTGAGGAGGTCCTTGGTGGGGACTATGACGGGGATGAGGCGCTCGCGCTGGCTAGACTAGGCAGGCAAGCTCGGGAGGCCCTCATAGCTGCCAGATTTGTGGAGGTTGATGACAACATGCAGTGAGGTGTCCCCATAGATCCTCACATCGCAGTTGTGAATGTTTGACTCCAGTCTGGCTTATGGCAGCGCCAAAAGCCCCTGTGAGAATGCTCCTGTCATGGAGGCGCAGTGGAGACTCTAATTGTCACACGATCGCAGGAGCATGATGACAACATGCAGTGAGGACACTCCATGAATCTTCACATAACCTCTGTGAATGTTTGACTCCTGCCTGGCTGAGGGCAGCTCGCTTGCGCTCCATGATCAGGGCCATCTCATAGACGAGCAGCCATGAAACTTTAGACGCATCTAATGCTGTATCCGCCTTCAGCACCTGAGCCCTTCAGAAGCTGGTGGGTGTCCTCTGGAGGGCTGAGACTTGAAGGGCCCAGGCCTGCTTTCAGGGTCTTGCTGTGTGACAATGGCACCCTCCTCAGCCTGTGAAGCTGGAGCTGTAGGGGTCACAGGAAGAGGGGATTCGGATGGGTCATACACTTCCGGAGTCACCTGGGTGGATGACCCTGGGGTGTGCACCTGGTGATCTTCCTCGCTATGGGTGCCTGAGGGCCCCTGGCTGACTCCATGAGGAGAAGGGGCAGCTGGAGTGAGATCGAGCTGCCCAGCACCCCTTTTGCGCACATACTGTTGGAGGCCAACTTTGGTATCAGTGATGGAGTTAAGCCCGCACAGCAGTGCAGGAGCAATGACCTGGACCAAGATCTCCATGGCGGCTGCCATCCTGCCAGTGTTGCCCTCTGTGCATTGCAATGTTGGCGCTATCATCCCAGCTTGAAGATGGACGGACTCCTCCAACATGCCGTGCAAGCTGAGGAATGCAGTGGATATCCCTCCCTGATGTTCCCGAGCTTGCCTTTGCAGCTCCAGTGACTGTGACATGACCGAGCCCAAAGGCTCGTCATCTGACTTGGACTCAACAGATTCTTGGCCTCCAACAGGCCTCTGAATGCCGGGGACCTGGGAAGTCCCTGACGCCGCCTGCTGTGGATCAGGCTGTGCACTGTGCTCACCAGTATGTGATCCCCTGCCTATTCTAAAGCTAGGTCCCACCGAGGTGTGCGCCTGTCTGCTGGTGGAGAGTGTGGGTGAGCGCTTTGATGGAACTTCAAGGAGGGTGCCTTCAGATTCCCCTTTTCCGGGGCTTGATTGGAAGCCCTGGGTCCTGGACTCTGTCGGCTGTTTGGCAGATGTGCCTGTGAAAGAAAGGAGAGATAATTAGTGCATGGCAGTGGCCTGTGAAAGAGGACACATCACTCACAGCATGGTTGTCTAGCATAAGAATGGGAGGATTTCCAATCAGGAATCTGAAACCAAACATCACATCAGGATCTGACAAAGTCGCTTAATTTATCCTGGATGGATGTTGCGCTGCTGGATCCTCACTTGGTAGAGCAACGCTGACCTCACCGTCAGGGCAGGACCGATCCCAGTCATTGCCAGCCAGCTGGATAGCTCTGTTTTCAAAGTCCATGAGGTCCTTGATTTCGGGCATTCCTCCACTGGTCTGCGACTTCTCTCTCTTCTTGTGTGCCAGCTTGTCCTGCATGGATAGAGATGGAGAAAGTGTAAGCAGGATGCCTGCCAGGCCAGATGATAAGTATGCCTGGCCTGTGCGGACGGGGTGAGGACAATGACACTGTGTGTGAAAGTGTGAATGGTGATGTCCCTTGAACTGGCGGTGAGTGAGGGCCCTGTGGATATGTGTTGGGTTTGTGAGTGTAAGAGTTGGGAGTCATGAAGAGAGTAATTTACCCTGGTGGAACAGAGGAGATCATTCATCCTTTCGCAGCACTGGGTGGCTGTCCTCTTCTAAAGGGCGTTTGCGCTGACCACCACTGCCTCCCCAAGCTGGACTGGTCACGCTACACCCATCCTGCGGCCAGAGCGAGGGTACAGGACATCCCAGCAGGCCTCCACAGCATCCAGAAGTCGCTCAAGGGACCTGTCATTAAACCAGGGGGGCTGCGGTCTTTTTTCTTCTGCTGGCCCTGTCTCCCGGGTAGTGGTGGTGGGCAGGTAGTGATGAACGATGTGCTGGCGGCTGCCTTTTAAACATGGCGACTGGTGTGATGACAGCGGGGTCATGGCTGGAGGGTGAATGAGTGCCCACCCACCATGGAAATGGTGTTTTTCCCAGGAATGCATAAATAATGAGGTGGGTTTGGGACAATATGGCGTGAAAACCCGCCATTGCGGGCGGCGGGTAAAACATCATTTTACCCACCCACTACCGCACTTAATGTAGATCTGGGAAAATTCCGCCCAATGCCTTTTGGATTGTTCTTTCAAAAATTGTTTACATCTCGTGCAATGGGTTTACCTAACTTTGGCACGTGTTTTGGGGGAAACAAGTAGGGGGTTTGTTCCTTATAATTTCAGGCAAATTCAACAGGAGATGTTAAGTGAATCGCTTACTTTCAAAATGAAATCAGGAATGAAATCTCGGCACAAAAGGTAGTAGAAATTTGGAACTCTTCCTAGTAAGGCTGTGGATCCTGAATCAATGGAATCATTTAATCACTTAGTTCTTTGTTGGGCAAGGGATATGGAGCAAGGTGGGTAAATCAAATAGAGCTGCAGATCAGTCATGATCTAGTTGAATGACAGAACAGGCTCGCAAGGCTGGATGGCCTATTCCTCTACCTAAAAACAAGGATTTTGGGCTCAAAATTTAAACAAGAGCAAAGTTAAATTGACCCTGGGCCCACAAACAAGAGCTTGGGAGCAATGATGTATTTGTGTCCAAACTCATATTGATAGAGAATTTCATTCTTGTCAGTAGACTGCAAGCTGATCTACCACTAGACCCCCAAAAAATGGGCAGAAATAAGATTTTTGTTAAGAATGTTAATTATCTTTGTTTACCTTGGCCAAGGCATCAGCCTCTCCCCCTACTCAATTGTAGCGAAATAAATGTGCTTGGAAAATTGTCGTAAGTAGTGTGCAGGGCATTGTTCATTTCTTTCAAAATGGACAAGTTAACAGGAATTGTAAATAACTAAGTCATTCGAGAAAATCAAAGCTAAATTTTCTTATCACTAATCATGTCCCGTTGGTTTCAAAAGCACATCATTGCATTTGCAGGCTTGCATTGTGTGCCATATTCTTGGATCTCGAGAAATCTTCCAGGAGTCGATTTTCTGAATGTGGGTACATGCATTCACAAAGTTAGCCATTTAATACAGTCAATCAACTTTATTCACTTCGTAGTTTGATGCCACCTCAATTAATCAATTGCAAGCCCATCTATCTTGCTAATTTCTTGAGGCTAATCGCTTAATTTTAGATTTAAATGGAGGTACTGCTTAACCCAATCTGGAAATTTGCATCTCCGTTACAGACTTTATACAGAATCTTATTCTAACTCTTTGTTGAGCCTACTTAATAATGGTTAGCTAGGGAATTATTTATTTTTCCAAATATCGGTTTACACTTCCAATCCAATAAACAGCATTTCTTCCCCATAGATACACCACATCTATGAGACCAAAGACACAAATGTTATTTCCCCCATGTCCACACACACACACACAGGCACACACACACACACAAACACACAGACACACCACACACACACAGACAGGCACACACACACAGAGACACACACAGACAGACACACACACACACACAGACACACGCACACACAAAGTATTATATACCTTTTACTATCAGGTTCTAAGAGTTTATTTAAGGCTGCCTTTTCTGAACTTCATTGTAACACGTTTAAGGAGAATTTGTATTTGCTGAGTGATCAGCTTCTGGTTGCCGGTGTGATTCAGGGCAAACACGTCTGCAGCAAGTATCTGCCTCGTGAGAAACTTCAGCTCAGAGTCATTCAGCTTGAGGCTGAGCTGCAGGTATTGTGATGCATCGGGAAGGGGCATGTTATCTGGACACTTTGTTCCAGGAGGCGGTCACACCACTTAGGATAGGGTCTTCTGATTTGGCCAGTGTTCAGGGACACAAGGATGTGATTGCAAGTGAGGCACATGTGGGGACCCAGAAATGGAGGAGCCTCAGCCTTTGCAACTGTCCAACAAGTTTGAGGTTCTTGCAGCATGTATAGATGAAAGCGATGGCTGCAGGGTGGGCTGAGGAAATTGACCATGGCACAATGGTACAGGAAGTCATTCAAGTGGGGGGTAGTCAAGTGTAGTGGTAGCTGGGGACAAACTAGTCAGGGGGATAGACACAGTTCTGTGCAGCTGAGAGTCAAATCCAGACGGCTGCGCCAGGGTTCGGGACATCTGCTGTGGGCTGGAGGGGAACTTGCAATGGGAGGGGGAGGATACAGTGGCCATGGCCCATTAAGTACCAGCGAAATAGATGGAACTAGGAAAGAGGTTCTGCTGAGGGTGTATGAACAGCTAGGGGCTAAATTTAAAAAAGCAGAACCTCCAAGGTCATAATCTCTGGATTACTATCTGAGCCATGAGCAAATTGGCATAGGGTAAATCAGATTAGTGTTAAATATATGACTCAAACATTGGTGTGGGAGAAATGGTTTTGATTCATGGGACACTGGCACCAGTACTGGGGAAAGTTGAGACAGCCTTCACCAGAACTGTGCTGGGATGAGTATTCTGGCAAGTCCTATAACTAGGGCAGTAGAGAGGGCTTTAAAGTAAATAGTGGTATGAAGGATCAAGTTTGGGGAAAGATGTGATAAATTAAGTAGAGAAGACAAGACATGAGAGCAAGAAAGGAATAAGGGAAAGGATAATCAGAGCATGGCAGGAAGGGACAGGGTGTACAAACCTAAGAGTACAACAGTAAATAAGGCTAGAGGTTATAAAAATAGTAAAAATTCAGAAATAAAGGCTATATATCTGAATGCACGTAGCATTCATAACAAAACAGATAAATTGACAGCGCAAATAGAAATAAATATGTATAATTTGATAGCCATTACAGAGACATGGCTGCAAGATGACAGACTGGGATCTGATTATTCAAGGGTACATGACATTTAGGAAGGACAGTAAGCTAAGAAAAGGTGGAGGGGTAGCTCTGTTAATTAAGGATGACATTTGAGCAATAGAGAAAGATGATCTTACTTCTGGAGATCAAGATGCAGAAAAAGTTTGGGTACAGATGAGAAATAGTAAAGATAAGAAGTAACTTGTGGGAATGTTTTATAGGCCCTCTTACAGTAACCACACTGTCAGATGAGGTTTACAGAAAGAAATGGGGGCTTGTGAGAAAGTTACAGCAATAATCATGGGTGATTTTAATCTACACATAGATTAGATGAATCAGATTGGCAAAGGTAACCTGGATGATGAGTTCATAGAGTGTTTTTGGGACAGTTTCTTAGAGCAGCATATTCTAGCACCGGCCAGAGAGCCGTCTAAACTAGTTCTGACAATGTGCAATGAGACAGGATCAATTAATGACCTAATAGTGAAGGTGCCCCTCAATAGCAGTGATCATAATATGATTGAATTTCACATTCAGGTTGAGGGAGAGATGAGTGGATATAAGACTAGTGTTTTAAACTTAAATAGTAAGGTCAATTATGAGACCATGAAGACAGAGCTGTTTAAAGGGAACTGGGGAATTAGATTAAGGTATATGTTACTAGAGATGCAGTGGCAGACATTGAAGGAGATATTTCAGAAAACTCAGAACAGATACATTCTAGTGAGAAAGAAAGATTCTAAGGGAAGGATGCACCATCCATGGCTAAATAAGGAAGTAATTGAATGAAAAAGCATATAATTCCACAAAGATGAGTGGCAGGTCAGAAGATTGGACAGAATATAAAGAACAACAAATAATGACTAAAAGATTTATAAGGAGGGAGAAATTAGAGCACAAGAGAAAGTTAGCTAGAAATATAAAAACAGGCAGTAAGAGTTCCTACAGATAGTTAAAAAGGAAAAGAGTAAGTAAAGTGAGAATTGGTCCTCCAGAGGGTGAGTCTGGGGAATTAAACATGGAAAATAAGGAAATGATGGGTGGATTGAACAGATATTTTACACCTGTCTTCACTGCAGAGGATACAAATATCATTCCAGAAATAATTGTGTGATCAGGAAGTGATAGGGAGGGAGGAACTTAAAGCAATTACAATCACCAGGGAAAGGACACTCAGAAAATTATTGGAACTAAAAGCTGACAAGTCCTCCGGACCTGACAGACTTCATCCTAGAGGCTTAAAAGAAGAAGCTGCTGAGATATTAGATGCATTGGTTTTAATTTTCCAAAATTCCCTAGATTCTGGAAATGTCCCATCAGATTGGAAAATAGCTAATGTGATTCCTCTATTCAGGAAAAGAGGAAGACAGAAAGCAGGAAACTACAGGCCTGTTAGCTTAACATCTTAAAAAAATTGTTGGAATCTATTATTAAGGAGGTTATAGTGGAGCACTTAAAAAATCTCAAGGCAATCACACAGAGTCAACATGGTTTTGTGCAAGGGAAACCATGTTTCACTAATTTATTGGAGTTCATTGAGGAAGTACCAAGCAACGCAGATAAAAGGGAACCTGTGGATGTGTTGTTCTTAGATTTCAAGAAGGCATTTCACAAGATGTCACATCAAAGGTTACCATACAAAGGAAGGGCTCAGGTGTAGGTGGTAACATATTAACATGAATAAAGGATTGGTTAACTAACAGGAAACATGAAACAGAGAGTAGGCAGAAATGTGTCCTTTTGGTTTGGCAAGATGTGACGATTGGAGTGCCACAGGGATCAATATTGGGCCTCCACTATTTACAATTTATATCAATGATTTGGATGAAGGGACCGAATGTATGTTTGCTAAATTTGTTGGTGACACAAAGATAGGTAGGAAAGTAAGTTGTGAAGAGGACATAAGGAGTCTGCAAAGGGAGATAGATAGTTTAAGGGAGTGTGCAAAAAATTGGCAGATGAAGTACGATGTGGGAAAATGTGAATTTGTCCACTTTGGCAGGAAGAACAGAAAAACAGCATCTTATTTAAATGGAGAGAGATTGCAGAACTCTGAGGTACAGAGGAAGCTGGGTGTCCTGGTACATGAATCACAAGAAGTTAGTATGCTGTTATAGCAAATGATTAGGAAGGCAAATGGGATATTGTGGTTTAATGCGAGGGGAGTGGAAAATAAAATTAGGGATATTTTTCTATAGTTGGTGAGACCACAGGCGGAATTTTCCCAGAATTGCACTAAGTGCAGTAGCGGGCGGGTAAAATGGAATCATACCCGCCGATGAAAATGGCGGGGTTTCACCCCTAGCCCGCCTCATTATATATTCAAAACATGCCATTTCCATGGTGGGTGGGCTCTCATTCGCCCGCTCACCATCACCCCACTGTTGTATCACACCGGTCGCTATCTTTAAAACGCAGCCGCCAGCAAAGTGCTCACTGCCACCAGCTCACCACCGCTGCCTCAGAGACATGGTCAGCAAAGGCAAAAAGACTGCAGCCCCCTGCTTCAATGATGCATCCCTCGAGTGACTGCTAGATGCCGTGGAGGCCCGCTGGGATGTGCTCTACCCCCACTCTGGCCACAGGGCGGTTAGCAATGTCACCAACCTGGCTTGGGAGGCAGTGGCAGCGGTGGTCAGCGCGAATGCCCTGCAGAGGAGGACAGTCATGTAGTGCTGCAAAAGGATGAATGATCTCCTCCGTTCCACCAGGGTAAGTCACTCTTTTCATCACTCCCAACTCACACACTCACAAACCCATCACACATCCACAGGGCCCTCACTCACTGCCAGTGCAAGGGACATCATCATTCACTCTTTCACACACACCGTCATTGTCCTCATCCCGTCCATGGGACCACTCACCACCCACACGGACCAGGCATATTTAACATCTGGCCCGGCAGGCATCCTGATACACTTTCCCCATCTCTATCCATGCAGGATAAACTGGCTCACAACAGGAGGGAAAGGTCGCAGACAGGTGGAGGGATGCTGGGATTCAAAGTTCTGACAGAATTTGAAAGCAGAGCCATCCAACTGACCAGCGATGACCGGGACTGGTCCTGTGCTGACGGTGAGGTCGGTGCTGCTCTAGTAAGTGAGGATCCAGCAGTACAACACCCATCAGACAACCATACCCTAAGTGATGTGTCCTCTTTCACAGGCCACTGCCATGCACTAATTATCTCCCCTTGTTTTCGCAGGCACATCTGCCAAACAACCGACAGAGTCCATGACCCAGGACCTCCAATCAAGCTCCGAAGAAACCTCTGAAGAGGAACCTGAAGGCAGCCTCCCTGAAGACCAGTCACAGCGCTCACCCACACCCTCTGCCAGCGCAGTGAGACCTAACTTTAGAGAGCCTCGGGATCACAGTCTGGTGAGCACATCGCACTTTCTGATCCACAGCAGGTGGAAGCAGGAACGTCTGAGGTCCCTGGCACTCAGAGGATTTCTGGAGGCCAGAACATTGCTGAGTCCGAGTCAGGTGACGAGCCTCTGGACTCATTAATGTCACAGTTGCTGGAGCTGCAAAGGCAAGCTAGGGAACATCAGGAAGGGATGTCTGCTACGCTCCTCAGATTGCAAGGCACGATGGAGGATTCCATCCGTCTTCAGGCTGAGGTGATAGCGCCGGCATTGCAACACACCGAGGTCATCATTAGCAGGATGACGGCCGCCATGGAGACATTGGTCCAGGATGTCACTCCTGCACTGCTGCGTGGGCTGAACTCCATCGCTGATGTCATATTTGGCATCCAACAGTGTGTATGTGAGAGAGGTGCTAGGCATCTTGATCTCACTCCAGCTACCCCTTCCGTTCATGGAGTCAGCCAGAGGCCCTCGGCACCCATAGGGAGGAGGATTAGCAGGTGCACGCTCTGGGGCCATCCACCCAGGTGACTCTGGGAGTGACCAGCCCACCTGACTCCCCTCTTCCTGGGACCTCCTCAGATCCACCTTCACAGGCCACGGAGGGTGGCACTGCCACACAGCAGTGCCCCAAAAGCAGGCCGGGGCCCTCCAAGTCTCAGCTCTCCAGAGGACGCCCGTCAAGATCATTACAGACAGGATGTCACAGTCAGCAGGCTGCCTACACCTCTGTTGCAGATGTCCAGGGATCACCAAGATGTAGCGGCAGGATTAGGAAAGTTAGGTAAAAGTAGTTGCACAGCCTGGCCACAGGTGTTAATCACTTGTACAGACTGTTCACTATTGTCAATAAACTCCTAAGAATGTCTCCCTGCCTGTGGCTCCTTGTTCTGATGAGCAGTGTTCTTGTCAGATGTGAAACCTTTCTGCACAAGATAAAAGGCAGGTGTCACAGTCCAGGGCTTCCTCCCTGTGCTCTGTGTAGCCTTCAGACCACAGTGATGGCCCAGCCTCACACTCCCTGGAAACATTACTGATGCCTGCACCTCGGCAGTGCTGGTCATTGCTGCCAGAATGTTGTGGCCAGAGTTCTCTCATACTCTCTGTGGCCCCCATCACACCAGCATCTGCGACCAGTGATGCTGTGCACCAGCTCCTGAAGGGCTGAGGTGCTGAAGGCGGACACAGCTTTAGATGCATGTAAAGTTTCATGGCTGCATCTCTGAGATGGCCCTGATCATGGAGCACAATCAAGCTGCCCTCGGCCAGACAGGAGTCAGACATTCTCAGAGGCTATGTGAAGATCTATGGAGTGTCCTCACGGCATGTTGTCATCGTCCTCCTGCAATCGAGCGACTATTAGGGCCTCCACTGCATCTCCATGATAGGAGCATTCTCACAGCCAAACGTTCACAACTGTGATGTGAGGATCTACAGAGACACCTCACAGCATGTCATCATCATCCTCCACAAATCTGGCAGCTATGAGGGCCTCTTGAGTGTGCTTGCCTCATATAGCCAGTTCGAGATCCTCATCCCCGTCATCGTCACCACCGAGGACATCCTCACCCTCATCCCTGTTGGCGCCCTCGGAGCTGCAGCTGCTCCATCTCCTCCTCAGCCAACTCCTCACCCATTGCAACGCCAGGTTTTAAAGGGCGCAGCAGATGACGATGATGTGTGACACCCTCTCCGGACTGTATTGCAGGGCTCCACCAGACGGGCCCACGCAGTGGAACCGCATCTTCAACATCCCGATGGTCTGCTCCACCAAGATGTGAGCTGCCGCATGAGCCTCAGTATAGCGTCGCTCTGCTGCCGTCTGAGGCCGCTGCACGGGTGTCATCAGCCACGGCCTCTGTGGGTAGCCCTTGTCCCCAAGGTGCCAACCCTGCAGCTTCTGTGGACCCTGGAAGAGTGCAGGGATCTGCAAGTGACTCAGGATGTAGGTGTCGTGCACACTCCCTGGAAACCGTGTGCACACCTGCAGGATGCGTTTCTGATGGTTGCATACCAGCTGCACGTTCAGTAAGTGGAAGCCCTTGCGGTTGATGAAGTCCACTGAGTGTAGTGATGGAGACCTGAGCACCACATGAGTGCAGTCAATCGCAACCTGCACCTGTGGGAATCCCAAGATCAGGGCAAATCCAATGGCCCTTGCATCCTGGCTGTCCCGGTCCCAGGCGAAATGCACATGGTTGTGTGCCATGGAGAAGATGGCATCCGTGACCTCATGGCTGCATTTGTGGGTGGCGGACTGTGAAATCCCACAGAGGTCACCTGTGGAGCCCTGAAAGCAGCCACTAGCATAGAAACCGAGTGCTGCTTTCATGTTCACAGCCACTGGCAATGGATGCCCTCCATGTCCTCTTGGCGCCAAGGCCTGCAGTAAGTGGCAGATGTGAACCACCAGGTCCCTAGACATGTGCAGTCGTCGGCGACATTGGTTCTCAGTCATCTGCAGGAATGGCAGGCGGCGTCTATAGACCCTGGATGTCGCTGGGCGCCGACCTGACGGCTCACTGTCGCTCCTGGGCAGCGTGTGCAGGAGCCCCTGCTGCCCCTTCTTCATGAGGTTGCTGCTCCCGCCTCTGCGCAGCCAGGAACCTCAGTCCTTCTCTCCTCCATCTTCTACAGTCTCTGTAGGCCATCAGGCATACAGCTAGGTCACCAGGATCCATGATCCTGACGTGATCCTCCTGCAGCATGAAAGAGAGAGAGACGTGGTTATCATGGCTGTACTTAGCACCTTTCCTGGCCCTGTGTGACTGCCCCTTAATGCTTCCCGGAGAGTGCTGGTCACCCCTCAGATGGCCAGAGATGAGTGCGCTGCATGGCTGCCCTGTCAACCTGCAACATGGGGGACACTGGCCCAAACCAGGATGCTGAGATTGCAAAGGGCTGTGAGCACCTCCAGCAGTGACTGCTACATGGCCAGCATTGGTGAGGAGATTGTACAACGTGTGCAGTCCAACTGCTCCGCAGTCCAATAAAGTGGTGACAGGTGACAGACTCGAAGTCTGTGCTGGGGGCATGGGGGGCAGTGGGGGTGGGGGGTGGGGGTGGGGAGGCAGGTATGGAGCGCTTGGTGGCCCTTTGGTGCCTCCACATTGCTTGCTAGGGCGGGCAGGCTAGGAGCCTGACCCCAATCATATCACTATGGCTGAGCCTGATCTGCCTCAGCTGCAGAGGCTTGGTCAGTTTATACAGGTGTCCCTAATGCGTGGCCACTCCCCTTGCTTACCCTGCCCCCCACCTCGATTGCCTGTGCGTGGGATGCAGCGCCACGGCAGCACTTGACACACCCACGCCTTAGCAGTCGCCTCCGAGGCTGGCCAGCACTTGCCACTGGAGATCCCCACCCCTCAGCAGTCACCTCCGAGGCTGGCCAGCACTTGCCCCCAGACAACACACCCCAACCCCCCAGCCCCACCTCAGCAGTCGCCTCCGAGGCTGGCCAGCACTTGCCTCCAGACTCCCCCACCCCTCAGCAGTTGCCTGGGGGTCCAGGCATCCGGTTCCCCCGCCACCCACCATATTTTGTGCACACACCACCTAACACGCCCGCCGCCAGCGGGCTCAGAAAATTCCGTCCATAATATCACATTGGTGATAACTAATTTATGATGTAGAGATGTCACAACAATATTTCCTGACAAAGCTCGGTAAATAAACAATCCAGAAAAATGCTTTGTTGTGTCTTGTGCTAATTTTTAATTTTAAAACGCATCCTTGATATTATCTTAACTATTATCAGAATCTTTGCGTTTTTGATCATCTTTTCTTCAATATGTATTTTTAAAGTTCTATCTGATTTAAGGCTGCCCTATTTTAATTCAGCTTCTTCGGAATGATTTCATCCATTTTAACTTGCATATGGACTGAAGGGGCATAACCAAAAAGAGATCATAGAGACAGAAGCAAAGACAGATGGGATGGAAGAGAAAGCACCAGTATTCAGCAACGGGGAGACAGAGAAATAGCCTGGGATTAATAATTTACAAAAGCAACAGAAAGAAGGAGAGGAATGACTATGACCCTGGAATAAATAATGATAGGATAAAACACTTGGATCTGATCTTTTTCAGCTCAATCTATCTGTTTCCGAGCTTAGCATTTCTTTGTGGCCAATTATGTGAAAATCTAAAGGAATACAGTTTTGGGCTGGTGCTCAAAGATTATGGAGCCTTCGCGAATATTGCTATTGTGGGAATACAGAGCTTTTTCTAACATTGGGCGACAACACTGATTTATTTTATATATCTGTAAAGCTCTTCATTGTGTAATTTGTTTTGTTCGTTAAACAGCCACATGCATTACCATACATCTCTCAGTGCTGTATGTTACTCATCATTCGCCTGCTTCGTTGTTAACCTCCCATTGAGCTCCTTGAACAATATCCCATGCTTTTGAACAAACTTAACATAGGAACTTGGTTGTTCTATTTTGTCAGTGTTTTTCAGTCATTAACTTAGGTCAATTAAATTGGAAACCCTTTGTGAAGAAGCATTAGAGAGAGCTTCTTACCTTAGGAGATATTTAGGAGCAATTATTCAGGGCTTTGAAAGTAGATTATTGGTTAACATGCAATTGGTGAACATACAAACATACAAATTAGGAGCAGGACTAGGACATTCAGCCCCTCAAGCCTGCTTGGCCGTTCAATAAGATCATGACTGATCTGATTGTGGCCTTAACTCCACATTCCGCGTACCCCTGATAATCTTGACTCCCTTGTTAATCAAGAATCTATCTACTTCTTCCTTAAAAATATTCCATGACCTTGCCTCTACCGCTCTCCCAGGAAGAGAGTTCCAAAGACTCACAATCCTCAGAGAAAAAATTTCTCTTCATCCCCGTCTTAAATGGGAGACCCCTTATTTTTAAATTGTGTCCCCTAGCTCTAGTCTCTCCCATAAGGGGAAACATCCTTTCAGCATCTGCCCTGTCAAGTCCCCTCAGGATCTTATATGTTTCATTAAGATCACCTCTCATTCTTCAAAATTCCAATGAATACAGACCCAGACTATCCAACCCTTCCTCATAAGATAACCCCTCCATCCCAGGAATCAGTTGAGTGAATCTTGTTTGAACTGCTTCTAACGCATTTGTGTCCTTTCTTAAATAAGGAGAACAAGACTGTACACAATATTCTAGATGTGGGGCGGAATTTTCTGAGCCCACTGGCGGCGGGCGTGATAGGTGGTGTGTGTGGAAAATATGGCGGGACCACCTTCACGACGGCATGAAGGCAGGTTGCAATTTTCCGCTCAGCCCGCCAATGGTGGGCTGCATTTCCCGCCATCGGTCGGTGGGGAGCGAATTATAATACATTAGCATATAATTAAAAGATCTTCCCGCCAGGCTCTTGGAATCTCGCCGTATCTTCCGTCCACGCTGGCGGGAAAGCACGCCGACATGTTTCACAACAGCCCGCGGGCGACGTGCACTTGGCGGCCTCACTTTGGGGGAGCTGAGGTGAGTGAGCAGCAGCGTTCTCCACAGCTCGCCTGCTGCTTACAGGCCTCAGGGGCACCGGTGGGGGGCAGGGGAAAATGATGCCTGGCCCCGCAGGCAACTGCTGAGGGGGGGGTGTCTGGGGGCAAGTGCTGGCCAGCCTCGGAGGCGACTGCTGATGGGGGCGGTGTCTGGGGGCAAACGCTGGCCAGCCTCGGAAGCGACTATTGGGGGGTGGGGGTCAAGTGCTGCCCTCGCGCTGCATCCCGCGCACAGGCAATCGGGGGACAGGGTAAGCAAGAGAAGTGGCCACACTTTAGGGAGACCTGTATGAACTGACTATGCCTCTGCAACTAATACAGATCAGGTGCAGCCACAGTGATGTGATTGGGGTTAGGCTCCTAGCCTGCCCGCCCATGCAAGCATCGCGAAGGCACCAAAGGGCCAGCAAGCGCTCCATATGTTACCCCACGACACCCAGGGCCTATAGGCGCTGCCTGCGTTTATTGCAGA